>NC_090268.1:374158911-374779744 GCF_040414725.1 Anabrus simplex | reverse complement strand
TCACGTCTTTATTTGTCGTGATCAGGAAATTGATAAACAGATATCGATGGTAAATCATTATGAATTGCACATGAACGATGAAAACGAATCTAATATGAGTAAATCCACTAACATAATTAGAACAGTTCATGTCTATTTTGCTGTTTATGTATTTTGAATTTTATCAGAGAAATTGTATATTTTGTATAAACTACAATCCTAACATACCTTATGGTAAAATAGGGTTCACAGCACTTTGGAGATTAAATAATAATAATACACTAAACCACCAAAAGCCGCCGTGGCTCAGGCGGCAGCGTGTTGGCCTCTCACCGCTGGATTCCGTGGTTCAAATCCCGGTCACTCCACGTGAAATTTGTTTTTCTCCGGGTACTCCGGTTTTCCCTGTCATCTTTCATTCTAGCAACACTCTCCAACTTCATTTCATTTCATCTGTCAGTCATTCATCATTGCCCCAGAGGAGTGCAGCAGGCCTCGGCAGCCGGTACAATTTCTATCCTCGCCGCAGGATGGCGGCTTCATTCATTCCATTCCTGACCCGGTCACTGACTGTAAAACAGGTTGTAGGTTTTCATTATAATTCAAGGACCACGTGAAGTCTTGTTGCATTATTATTATTATTATTATTATTATTATACACAAAAGTCCCTTTTCGCGACAGCCCTGGTAGGCCTTGGCCTACCAAGTGACCCCTGCCCAGCTCGAAGGCCAGTAGATTACGAGGTGACGTGTGTTCAGCACGACGAATCCTCTCGACCGTTATTCTTGGCTTTCTAGACCCGGTCTCCACCTCACCGTCATCACGAAACCTGAGATACAGGTAAAAATCCCTGACCTGGCCGGAATCGATCCCGGGGCCTCCCTGGACTGCGGAGGTAATGTTTGGTAAAATATTTGTTGTAAAATAATACTCTAAACACTCGCTTCTTTTTTTTCTGTTTTATGCCTCAGGTCAGGGATATTAATCATTTACAATTAAAAAACCTAACCTGGCCGAGAATCGAACCGGAGGCCGCCGGGTGACAGGCGGACGCTTTGCCTCCTACACCGCGGGGCTAGACTGCTTGAAGTTGATATTGGCGAATATGTAAACGTATACTATCGGATTATTATTACCACTACTATTATCGTCATCATTATCATCGTCGCCAAAATAGACCTACAACATTAACAATAACGATGATAAAATCTCGAAACAATATTTAATGTTTGCTGGCTAAATAATCATCTTGTATTCATCGTATCACGAGTTACCAAGGGACGAACGTGGAACTATAATTCCAGGCAGTTCCGACAATACTTGTTAGATGGCGTTGGTGCATCAGTGGAGTCGACACTGGAGTCGAGAGTGTCGGTTCCAGAGATAGCAGTCTCGACTCTTCGCGACTCCGTTCGCAGCCCATTCCTAACTAAGCCTGTGTGTGGCGTACTGTGTATGTGTCGATGTGGTTGGGAGGGGTAATGGAGGGGGAGGGGCAGGAAGGGAAGGACGTTGTGATTCGCGGAAGGAGGGTGTTGATGGAAGGGCGGCTCTTGTTCTAGAATGTCGGTAGTGAAACTCTTTTTTATTAATGAACTGTTCACAGATGAGCGGGGCAAAGGTTTCCAATAAAATATTTTTCTTTTCGTTTATTTCATTTAAGTTACAGACGGGATTGTTATATTGGTCGATATATATATATATATATATATATATATATTCTCTAGTATATTAAGTAAGGGACCTTTCTGTTCGTAATGCAGGATCTTTAAAGTCTTGATCAATTGTTGTGTATTTATGATTTTTCTCTCTACAGTGTTCGCTCATGGCTGAGTAGCGATTATACTTTAGGGCTTTAAGATGTTCGGAATATCTTACATTAAAACTGCGGCCTGTTTGCCCAATATACGTTGAAAGACATGATTGGCATTTTAATTTGTATATTCCAGAGTTAGAAAATTTTTTGCTGTTGACAGTATGAGAATTAAAAAAACATTTTTGTATTGGTGTGAACGGTCTTGAAAGCTACTTTTAACTTGTGCTTTTTAAAGATGTTTGAAATAGGATATCTGTCTGTCTGTTAGGTCATCAGCCCAGAGGCTGGTTGGATCCTCAAATAGCACCACTAAAGGTTATGCGGTTATAAGGAAACCGCAAAAACCAATGACAGCACCACAATGAGGCGTACTAGGCAAGATGAGGAGTGAGGTAGTTTGCCATTGCTTTCCTCACTGGGTCAGAAAGTACTATTGCAGCACGACTGACCCTATGAGCAGCACCTTTCGTAACACTCAGACGCACCAGTCGTGCTCTGCATGTCATTACTCAGCACTACTCATACCCCAACAGCTTCCATATTGTCACAGCCATGGATGTTGACTGGGACTTCGGTGGAAGCTACACTTTACTCTGGCCTGTGCCAAGAGATGTATGCAAAAGTACTGTATCCATCAAGAAATGACAGCAGGCAAAAATAGGATATATATTATTATTATTATTATTATTATTATTATTATTATTATTATTATTATTATTATTATTAAAGGTAAATGTGGTGAACTTCTCTTTGTGGGAAGACTGTTTTTCTAAGGTGGTCTTGGGTTTATTTCTAAATTTAATGAGAATATTCACGAAAGCTTTACTGAAACCATTACCTTCGGCTATTGCATAAATGGTGTTGATTTCCTTTCTAAAATTCTTACGGGATAAAGGAACATTAAGAGCTCAGAAAATCATACTATTGTAAGCTGTCTTCTTCTGTGTCCCTGGGTGTAGAGAAGTTTGGTGGATTGTGTTTATTGTGTGAGTGGGTTTCCTGTAAATATTAAAAGAAATGGTTTTATTCTGATTGCGAGTAATAGTTAAATCGAGATAATTAAGGGAATTGTTGTTCTCGGATTCTATCGTAAACTTTATGTGTGGATCCAGGTTATTAAGTAATTCAAGAACGGTGTTGCTGTCAGTAATGTGAGAATCCAGGATAATAAAAGTATCATCCACATACCGAGTCCAATGTTTGATCCCATTAATTTTACCTATAATGTGAGTGTATTCGAGGAAATCTACGTAAATATCAGCGAGGATTCCCGAGGCCGGTGACCCCATAGGAAGCCCCTTCTGTTGGTATATGATGTTATTAAAAGTAAAGAAGCCATTATTTAATGTAAACTTGAGAATCTGAATAAACTCTTCTATCTCCCCTATGGTCAATTTACTGAATTTGGAAAGATTGTTTTTTTACTATTTCGATGGTTTTGTTGACGGGTACATTCGCGTACATATTTACTATGTCAAAGGAGTGAAGGGTGTAATGTTTCGGTAACGTGAGATTTTTTATTCTATTGCAGAATTCCAGGGAATTTTTAACTGACGTGTTAGCTTGAAAGGAATAATGTGTTTTAAGAAAATTGTGAATAAATTGGGATATTTTGTACGTCGGACTACTTCTGAAGTTAATAACGGGCCTTATGGGGACATCCGCCTTCTGAATCTTCGGTAACGCTTTCGCCGTAGGTAACTTGGGATTCATGATGATCAGTTTTGATTTTTCCACGTCATTAAACAAAAATAAAAGGTTCTTAATTAAAGTTTTCAGCTCTCTTTGTATTCTATTAGTAGGGTCTTTTTTTACTGCGTTAAAGTTATTGTTAGTAAAGAAGAATTGTGCTTTATTTACGTAGTCACTTTTCTCCATAACTACAGTAGCATTACCTTTATCTGCTTTAGTTACTATTAAATCGTTATCTTTCATTTTCTTTTTGAGATTGCGTATGTTGGTGACTTGTTCTTTATTGGGTTTGCCTAATGCCAGTCACTACTGAAGATGGCCTTGAGATTAGGCTGAAACATGTATAGACTTTGCTTCATCTAACAGATGACTTGACTTGTATTGATAGGAGGATTTTATAAATATTTTCTTTTGTAAAGTGATAACCGTCAATACAGAATGAGATTCATAACTTGCAATAGTAGGCAAGTGAGCCTGCCGTTATATCACAAATCTGTAACAAACACTTTACATTGGAAACGACGTATGGGGACCTCCCCATGCTGTTTCTCGTGCAATTTTAAAACAATCTCATTTACTGCACGCACAGTATGTACGTCGATATCCGTATACAATGTAGAAAACCGTAGCGAAGCACGGGTACATTTGCTAGTATAAATATAAACTATATGTGGCTTGCCACGCAAATATAATCAATTATCACTCCATGGTTTCCCATTTCTATATGTATTTGGGCGCCAGCGTTACAGTTTTAAACAAAACTGTACAGCAAAATTTATATGTAATAGCATAGAGACTTATACTTAAATCACAGGGGTAGGAGTTTAAATAATTAACCATTAAGTGTCGCTTTGAGAAAGAAAATTAACGCAATATCTGGTCAAATGAATTTATTAAACAAAAAAATGAGTCGGAAAAGTACCTTTTAGCTTGGAGGGAATTAAGAATTTAACGTTACTGTAATTTACTGTTGCTTGGATTGTCTAATTGTGGTTCACCAATTGTAGCTTCCGTTGAGGTCATCTGTATTCCGTGGTTACACGTTCCCCTTTTCTCGATCCAGACTGGCTCCATTGACATCCTTCCTTCCTTCTGTGATATGGTTTGGGCTATCTGGACTAGCACTCCCTCATTGAGGTGCCTAATATCAGACATGGACATGCGCCACCTATATTAAAATTGAGTTAAGGATTGATCCTTACAGTATTTTTAATGCTCTCTCTGAATTACTGGTCCATGTCTTTCATAAGCGAAAATTTGTACTTAAGTTTTAACATTTAAATATGCAGTTTCTTTCAAAATCGGACGCCTCCAAAACGCAGTTTAAATCAAAAACGAACATGAGCGTTTCAGCCAATTGGATTGCTACAAGTGACATCAAACTGTCATGGCGACCAGAGAATTTTTATCGACATTTGAAGGAAAAGAGAGTAGGACTCTTTTTGTAATGTCCCATGATTGCCAAAAGAACCTCATAAGGATTCACTTCAGTCACGATGATTGCTAATTGCTGCGCCGTCCAAAATAAAAACGCTAATATATTGGTGATGTGTGCAAAATGGTTTACAACGTATGCACCATCCTCTGTTGACAAATTAGAACTGGTATTTCCAGTTATTGGACACTCATATTTGCCCCCAGATGGAATTTTTGGACTCGTTGAGAAAAACCTCGTGAAGATGACGACCATAGTAAGTCCTGATGAATATCATGAAGTGTTCAAAGTGTACGGCACAGTGAAAGTGATTGGACAAACCTTGGAACCACTGAATTGGAAAGAATAAGCGCATATTTATCTGAAATCTGCTAGTCACCTTTATTTCAAGACTACACAGTGTAAAAGAATTGCACTCAGGAGCACGAAAAGAGGCAATGTTGTAGTTAAAGGTGAGGTAGGTTACTATTTGGACACAGGTATTGAGCGCAAGATCAGAGAGGCAATGTTAATGAATCCTCTATATACTGATGTTGGCGTGAATGTAAACCCACGTAAACTGAAAGATGTTGCCAAATTACTTAGGAAAGCACTTCGGAAAAGATTGGTAATTAAATGCCTATCTTAAGTGATATGTCCAAGTCATTAATTAGAACATTTGTACCGATAGTGAAAATGAGGAAGCTTTTAATGATTATGAATGTGATTGATTGTTTTGAAGGCACTTGTGATGAGCCAGAGGTTATTTACCCAGAAATACAGTGAAACAAGAACTGAAATTAATGTTTAAAATGTTAACAAAGTATAAAAATAACCTTATTTCTTTCATATTTTAATTATATTTCTTTTAAAATCGAAGTTTACTTTCATGTCATCCTGCAACATTTTTGCCAAATATTGGGATAGTTTGTTTCAAAAGTGGACAATTACATGGATGTTTGTATCAAAAATGGACAAAAGCCAATCTCAGTTTCAGAAGTGGACATCGTCATATTTGAACGTGTTTTACATTGACTTAGAATGAAATTCTTAAGTGTCGACCGTGGTTTTCTTGTTCAGAGGGCCGGCAATATGGCACACAAAAAGTTTCACACTCGTAACAGGGGGTTAACATAGAGAAACAAAAAAGTGGCTCTACTGAAAAATTAACAAAATGGCTTTTGTCCATGTTTGATACTAGGCACCTCAATTGTCTAGTCTTTAAATTAAACATTGGCCCTATGCTTGTAAAAATTGATCACCGTCTATCGTATGAGGTGAAAATTGAGTGCTGTGAATTGTTCCATGTTATCAGAAATCTTAATCCAACTTAGCTATTCTCCTGATATAATACAGACTTGTACCAAGTACCGTGGACTTGAACTGACGTAGTTCTTCGTCCAGAATAATTACAGAATATATCACAAGCCGTATGCTTGTTTCGTCTCACCCTGATCCGACATCATCATAGCAGCTACGTACTGTATTTCGAAGCAACAACTCACTGTCCCGAAAATAATTGTCTCGAAGCGACCACTCACTGTCTCAAAAATAAATTGTAGTTGTGTCTTGAGCGCGGGTTGGTGTATAATACATTGCTCATGAGTTAAAACCCGCGAGTCATTCCATCTTCTTAAGCGTCAAGAATAACTTTTCCGTATACATAATATGAGATGAAATGACACAAACTCGGACTCAACATATTGACCATATTTACAGTATATAATGAATTCCTATCTTATAATTTAAATAATAAATGATGTTCTAATATATACAATATGACTCCTAAAATCTTATTTACAATTGAAGTTAAATTAATATGGCTATGAATAATTGCCGATGGCGGATAATCTTGATATGGAGTGATATCACGTAATAGGACGGTACAATAAATTAGTATGGCTGGAGAAACCTGGACGGTTACAATGTTGGCCACAGGACTGCCTCACGTCTTTTTCGTACCATTGCACAAAAAAGGGCTAAACTACGAATTGTTGCAACTGTTGAACAACTGCATTAATATCCCATGCTAGCAAAGTATTACTACATATTAATCAACGTTTGAAACCATATGTCCATTATCACATTCCTATTGAGCAGGCTAGATTTCTCCAAGGAAGAGGAACAAGGCATAGGTTCTCGAGGTCAATGTTCCATTACTAGTAGTGGATTAAAGAAGGTTATTGCCTGTGCTGTACTATGTGGAAGAAGTTATGATAAGTTACGGCAAGTTTTCTGCAGAGCACCTCATTAAAGTGATTGAGGGCCAGTGCAAGAACAGCATAGCCAAAGTTAAAGTGGGTGGCAATTTATCCAAAGACTTTGTAGTTTAAAAAGTTGTGAGCAGGGGTGTGTCCTATCACCTCAGCTCTTTAGTATATATGGAGAGTAGGTCATAAGAAGAGTACTGGATGGTTGACAAGGGGGTATCTCTGTTGGTAGCAAACTATTAAACTAATTTGTGTTTTCAAGGCGATCCCACCGTGCTTGCAAGCAGGGAAGACGAACTTATCACACTGTTAGAAAGCGCCGAGGACACTCGAGATCTTGGCCTACAGATCAACCGCAGTAAGACGAAGCTGAATGATAAAAGCAATAAGTTACAACTAAAAATGTGGAGATTGCGCGTGAGTCTGTATATTTAGGTTCATTTTTGGGCGATGCTGGAGGTTCAGAAAAGGTCAAGGGGAAAGCTGTCCTTGGGCGCACTTCAATGGACAAACTCCAGAAGATACAGCGTGATAGATCGATAACACGAAACACCAACGCCTTGTTTAAACCACAGTGTTCTCCATATTATTTTATGGTTGTGAAACTAGGACAGTCAAGGCAAGAGAAAAGCGTCTTGTTGATACATTTGAAATGTGGTGTTGGAGACGAATTCTGTGTATGGAGAAAAGGACGATGGATTCCGTACTCAAAGAACTGGGAATACAGAAAAGATTCTCTACTGTGGTGGATCAGGAAATTTTACCGTTTTTCAACCACATAATTTAGCGGTAGGGAGACAAGTCGGAAAAGGCCATTGCCCAAGGAAAAAACTCTCTACGGAAGACAGAAAATCGGCCGTGGCAGCGTTCTGTAATGATCTTCGCCGTGCATTTTTTTTGCGCTTCTCCTCACAATTTTGAAGCATAATACTGCTACACTAACATTACTTTTGTTCCATTTTCTTCTTTTATGCAGGGTCGTGTGGTTCAGTCGCCAGAACGCTGGCTTTTCGAGCCCAAGTTGATGGGTTCAATCCCGGCTCAGTCTAGTGGTATTTGGAAATACCTAAATATCTCAGTCTCGTGTCAGTAGATTTACCAGCACGTAAATTAACTCTTGCAGGAGAACATTCAATCATCTCAGCGTCTCTGGAAACTGTAAAAGTGGATGTAAAAGTATCTTTTTTATGACAAAATGGGTTTTGAATTAGGAAATAAATTCTAGGGTTTTAAAATATACATAAATATTGCTACACCTCGTCGTAAATACCTTTCCCAGTGGTGGCTCGGTGCACAGAAGGTGCACGGGGAAGATTGTCACAATGTCACTGGGCCTTGAACGATCAGTGGAGATTTTCTGTATTTGGTTCGTCTGGTAGACGCTTAAGTCTCCAGACGTCTATGCGATCGCAGTGATTCTGCACTGCGTTCCGAGAATACAGCCAGTAGATAGTTTCTGCATTAATCATTGTTGGAATGCAGAGCGTTGCTCCAGATTTATAGCTTCCTTTGCGTCACATAATTAGGAATTCACAGATAGTCTTCACTGATCGTCCTTTTCTATCAATGAACAACTTTAAATTATATTTTTCTCGACGTTGTCTAGAACTCCGTTAAGACACAAATATATATAGCTCACAAAATAACAGATTTAAGTTTCTACCAAGTGACTGAATTTCGGGAACAGAGAAAATTTTGGACCAGCGTGAAGATGGCTTCACATAAGAGTTACACAATGATCCTGAATTCCTTGTATCTCTCTCTCTCTCTCTCTCTCTCTCTCTCTCTCTCTCGTAATATGCTGCACAATTTTCTAACTAATACACAATATACTAGTACATTTAAACGTTTGTCATGAAATAGTTGATTACAGGATGCCATAAAAAACTAAACGAAATCCCTATTGAATTTTTTTTCTTTTGAGCATACACTATATCTTAACGATGTTATACATATCATAATATTGTATTCTTATATCATACTCTTCACATTCAGCAACATATCTTTTAAATATGTTTTTTCATTTTTTCGATAATTTGTATTCGTACTGTAATGTTAACTTGTGTGTTATATATAGAGTAGTTCTAGACACCAGCATTCAAACCCCACCTCCATGTGAACAACTGAACATGAAATATTAGTGAATAGTTCGGCGCTTCCTGTCATTTCGTGTTATTTCATTGAGGGAAGTAAAAACAACGCTATTATACACTCCTCCTCCTCTTATAATCGATGGCTTGCCTTGTTTCATTTACTGTATATCTTTCCCTTCCGAAACGCACAAGATTCTCACACACAGACACGATAATAATTCGGGACTATTATCGCAGTTTACCTAGTGGCCTGCTCACATTAGCGCGACAGTCGGAAATATTGCTTGCGTTATTTGCTGGTCGTGACTCCGACATATACAGTAGAACTTGACTGTGACCTAGCTCGGTAGCTCCAGCCGCTTAAGTGCGGCCAGTATCCGGTATTGGGAAGATAGTGGGTTCGAATCCCACTGTCGACAGTCCTGAAGATGTTTTTCTGTGGTTTTCCATTTTCACACCACTCAAATGCCGGGGCTGTACCTTAATTAAGGCCATAGGCCATGGCCTCTTCCTTCCGACTCCTAGCCTTTTCCTGTCCCATTGTCGCCATAAGACATATCTGTGTCGGTGAGACATAAAGCAACTTGTTAAAAAAAAAAAAAAACTTGGTTGTAACAACGTCCAACGGACCTGATGAATTGCATCGTTATAAACGTGCGTTGTGTTAACGGAGATTTATGGCATCAGTCGAATGAAGTGGAAAATGATACAGAAAAAAGTGCCATATTTTAGATTGTAATTCTTTACATCTAAGCTTGACGTAACATAAAATATTAAATTTCCCAAAACAATTTCTCGTACAGTTAAACTTCCAGCTATAGTACAGTAAGTACATTTATGAAAAAGAAGTGTGATTTTATTTGTCTTCTCCTGCTTGCGCAATACACACCTTGTAAATTATGTACGGTGTTCATAATTTTTCACAATTTCAATACACCTTTCTGTATCTTCGTAGAACATATTCTCAACTCTGAGAGCTTCTAAAGCATCAGTCTCTGTTGGGATAGACTTTTCATCTTCTTTTTCTTGATCTCTGTGGCCCTTATTCCTCACTTTTCTTACCAATTCGTCGATCGTTGGAGCCATCATCTGTTTATGCATATTTTTCATAGTCACATTGCTTCAGAATGTCACATTCCACTTTTTGCAGCCTATCAGATAACGACAAATTATCACCATCACCGATATCATCTTCAGCTTTGGTGGCATTTATTTCTTCAGTTGATAAAATTGCCTTATGGTGTAAATCCGAAGCCTAACAGGTTTAAAATGGCGTTATGTACAAGGTAGGTGCATATGTTAGTCGTTTGAAACAATACTGAAAAAAAAATGTCCTTATAATAAAATGTTTGCACCAGCAAATAACCTGACGTAGACGAGGTGTCGCTGAAATCGACGTGTCTATAGCAAAGTTATACTGTAGTGTGATGTAAGAGTTCTTCTTCTCGTTTCACTTAAAACAAGAACATAAATTACCGGGCGAGTTGGCCATGCGGTTAGGGGCGCGCAGCTGTGAGCTCGCATCCGGGAGAGTGGGTTCGAATCCCACTGTCGGCAACCGTGTGGATGGTTTTCCGTGGTTTCCCATTTTCACACCTGGCAAATGCTGGGGCTGTACCTTAAGGCCACGGCCATGTCTTTCCCATTTCTAGGCCTTTCCTGCCCCATCGTCGCCATAAGACCTATCTGTGTCGGTGCGACGTAAAGCAAAATAGCAAGAACATAAATTGTAAACACAGGCACACATTTCATTAAAAACCCTCTTTAATTCTAAATATTGTACACATACACGATGTATGGAATCTCTCTTAGGAAAACTATGCAAATTTAGTGTGAGTAAAGTACTTACTGGGCTTAACTGCGTCTCCATTAAGAGGTAGTACCTAACGTAAAACTTCTTCTTAAGATCGATCTGTGATTGCTGTGGCGATACTGCGCAGGCAACCGGAAGATTGAAGTAGGTACTGTACCAGTAAAAGAGCCTGACTTTAAGATTTTAATTTTAACGTAAGCATGAAATAGTTCTCAGGGCGAAACTGGATAGACACTAGCTAGGGCTTGGTACAGGAGGCAGGGTCCTATCTACAAGAAAAATGTTAATCAGATTGAATAAGAGTTTATTCATGAAGCATATCAAATTGCACATCACCTCATTGTAGATAGGGGTTGTCTTCAATATCGTCCTTTTAATGGTCCGGGTCTCCAGCTCACCGGGCCGAACAGGCTGGAACACATTCCGGGAGATGCCAAATACTCCGTTAAGGTGAGGCCGGAACACCCAGGTTGGTCGTGTATGAGTAAGTCTCGAACTTCCGATGTTCTGGATGATCTCCGATGGTCTCTGACGATGTTGCAGGTAATCATTCATCACCTAAGTCCAATGTGACTGATGGACTCAATGTCCACAAAGACATCGAAAATGTGTTCTTCGTCATTCGCAGAATTCACAAGTCAAAGTTCATAAAGACCTTGAATAATTTGTTTCTTACCACTGGCGAAATTACAAGTCACTGTCCATAAAGACTTAAAAGAATTCGTTCCTTAACACTCGCGAAAAGGACAAGTCCATGTTCATAAAGACTGAATAATTTTAGAGTTCATCACTGACAGAAAGTGCAAGCCAATGTCCACAAAGACTTAGAATAATTTGTTCCTTAACATTCACACTTACAATAATTTGTTCCTTAACATTCACAGATATTACAAGTCCATGTTCAGAAAGACTTTGAATAATTTTAGAGTTCACGCGCGCACAATTGATAAGTCCCATATGGCCGTGATGGTTTAAGTTCCGCATGAAGACTGTAACTACTCGAAGATAGCCTCTGACGACTACGGCAGCGTGTAGAGCCAGGCTGAATACTCAGCTGTGACTGACTGATCAGGCTAAAGTGAGCCCTCCTTATATTCGGTTTGGGGGCTTCTACGTCATCATATAACGTGTTCCCTTGAAGCTGGTTATCCCATGAATCCCTCGACGGATTTACTTGAGATTCACGCTTTGCGACGTTTGTGATTCCCTTCAAAATGACATGTCGCTCAAGTCGCTATCATAATTATTAGAGGAGCTTTAAAATTTTCTTAATCGAATGTTCATGAAGGTGTTACGCTTGAATCCAGAACATACCAGGTCAGGCCAGCTACACTTGGCGTGTCAGGCGGGTGACCTATCTTTCCCCTGCCGCCACGTTACACACACAGCTGTCCTCGACTCGCTCGCTCGTTCCACCGAATGTAAACAAACCAGGCTTGCTCGGAATATTACGCGTGATGATTAAATGCAATCAACTATCAAAAAATACGCATGTACAGGTCGTAACCGGTACAGTACTGAGGCAATGTACTGACTGGGAAAGTCAACTTTTAATCACTCAACTCTCATGGTATTATGCTTTCCGAGACCTAAAGGTTTATTTCTATTTTATTGACTGTTATGACTGCTACACTGTCTGCCCTTCTGAGCAGAGCTCTAATTCATATTTGGTGTCGTAGCCCACCTCTTCGCTTTGTCCGGAGCACGGGCTCGAGACACTGGAGCAAGTTATCACACTGCGTCTTTGTATTTGTTGCTCGTACAATATATTGCACAATCCTTCTGTATTTATTATTAAAAAACTGCTGCTGATCATACCATTGTACAGTTATGTAAAGTTGTAAAGGTTGTAAAGTGATGTGCGCGTTTGTCGTATATTTATGTATAACATAGAATAAATAATAACTATTTTTCTTCTTCTTTTACAGCTGCAAAGTAAGCGGGAGCTGTTCTTCAAGAATGAGCTGCCTCCGAGTAGTGGCAGTGCCGTCCCGCCACAACCGCCTAGCAGCACGCCCGCCCCCGCAGCTGCCCCGGCGGCCAACAATACGCCTACCCCCAGTGCCATCAAGGACGCCCTGGCTGCCAAGCGAGCCGCAGTCGCCGCCGAGAACCATACTTCGGACTCGGATAATAAGGAACGCTATAATAAAGTTGAAAGGGACAAAGTGCCAGAACGACGAACCAAGGAACTAGATGGCTACGTTGGTTTTGCTAACCTTCCCAACCAAGTGTACAGGAAAGCTGTGAAGAAAGGATTCGACTTTACGCTTATGGTTGTTGGTATGTGTGTTTCTTAGTCATTATGAGTAGTCAGTGTTAACGAAGTGAATAGCCAAATCGAAGTGTGAAAAAATGCATGTTAAAAAGCCAGTGCAACAGTGATCAAGAAGGAGAAATTTGGTAAGTGTTCGCCCATTTCTCATGTACAGATCTCTATTTATAATTGTATTGGCTCATATACAGGGCCGGAGTTTTTGTTAATTTTTCAAAAAATTCATGAACATCTGAGACATCGTTTATGGTAAGAATGTCTCAGTAAAAAAAATAATAATAATCGTATGGCCTCAGCTGCCGTTTTGCAGACATTTCGATTTGACGCCATCTGGCTGTCTGCTCGTCAATTTCGACGTTCCGGTTTACTCTGTCTGCCATCTAGCGGACCTAGAGTAAACCGGATCTCTCTTGGGCGTCTATGGCTGAGATTTAATGAATTTTGTCGGGTAAATACCAAATGTATCACCAGAGATCTTTTACATGCCGACATCGTACGACATGGAGTGTCGAATGGACTTTTTTCCGCCCTTCAAAAATCCGACTACCTCTGCCGGGTTCGAACCCGCTATCTTGGGATCCGGAGGCCGACACTCTACCACGGATCCACAGAGGCAGCTAATGTCTCAGTGATTTTGTGGTAATATTTAATGCCACACACGTACACGTAATGTTACTATGGCAATCTTGGTTCGAAAAAGTGGGTGTAAAACAGAGTTGTGTACAAAACAAGCTCACGTGTATTTTCATTCATCAAACATCAACATACAAGTGACAATATTTTGCTCCTTCATACTTCTTCTCATATCTTACTTAACCAAGATTGTATATATATCAAATAACTATGCGCGTTTGAAAGAGGTAACCGCGATGACTGCTTACCTTTTTGAACAATTTTTTTTCAAACGCATCACTTCTTGCTTTTAATGCTTCCAGGTCAACGCTTTAGAGGCTAGCGCTGTGAAGAGGAGGCGGACCTCCTGTTGATTGAATCGGATAATGCGATTACAGCGCTCCTCCGGTGATCTCCGGTACTACCGATGGAGGCAAAGCAGTTACGGAGCTCCAGAGGTTAACCGGAGGGCCGCCTCCTATTCGCAACAGTAGCTCCGAGTGTAAGGACGTAGTGGGCTGTAATTTCAAACTTACGTCCATGAATGTAGGCGCCCTATAAAAATCGTTACCTACATACACAAATATAGACCTATATCACCGATATTCCATACAATAGTAATTCAGAATAATTATTGCATCCTCTCATTTGTTATCAAGAAAATGCAATTATATCAACATATAATACATACCCCATATACCTGTAGGTATAAACCCTGTAGATACAACAGACAATATATCTAAATAGGTTCAGTTGTTTCTCAGAAAAGTGCAGGCTCTACCTGTGCAGAACTTACACAATACACTTCGTTCATTATTATTATCATTATTATGGAAATATTCCTATTATATTGGCGCAGGAAAACAGGAGTTTCAAGTTAAATTTGAATTCTCTTTTAATTTCTGAACATATGTAAAAAACGCGAATGACGTGCAGAAGTAAGGGATGATTATTTACGAGCGGACGGAGGAGTTCAAGCGGTTCAAGTCTGTAAGTGCTGCGCTGTAAAACATGGCGCAAATGACTCGTAAACACCGGCTTCGCGGTGTAGGTGGCAACGCGTCCGCTCTCTCCCGGCGGCCCCGGGTTCGATTTCCGGCCGGGTCAGGGTTTTTTATTTAAATTATTAATATCTCTGGTCTGGGGACTGGGTGTTTGTGTCATCCTTAACGTTCCTTTCCTCACATTCAACACTTTACATTACCGCCATTTACATAATACACGCAGGTTTCCTCACATATGGTGCAAGTAGAGGCAAAAGATCTGCAAAGGTCGACGCCCCGAAAAAGTTAAAAAAACAGTTAAAGAACGAGTGTAGTTTCGCGCAATAATAGCGACAAGTTATAAATTCCTGTGAAAATGCTCGTTCATTCCTCCCGTATGAAGTTCACAATACGCGCTTGTCATTCAATGTTTTTTGCTAGTTGTTTTACGTCGCACCGAGACACAGATAGGTCTTATGGCGACGATGGGACAGGGAAGGGCTAGGAGTGGGAAGGAAGCGGTCGTGGCCTTTGCCTGGTGTGAAAATGGGAAACCACGGAAAACCATTTTCAGGGCTGCCGACAGTAGAGTTCGAACCTACTATCTCCCGAATACTGGACATTGGCCGCACTTAAACGACTGCAGCTATCGAGCTCGGTCATTCAATGTTTGTACGTAAGAATACTATCTGTAATATCGTCCAATAATTAAAGTATTAACGGAGGGGCGTAGTTTCTCACATTAACAGCGAAAAGTTATAAATTTCTGTACAAATGCTCGTTCATTTCTCCCGTACCAAGTTTAAACTATGCTCTTGTAATTCAATCGGAGGTTCTCCGGAGGCACCGATTGAAAGCGCCCGGAGCCTCCGCTCCGTAAACAACCGCTCCGGTAACAGCGCTATTAGAGGCTACTCCGCAATGTTAGTAACACGAGGCGACACTATGTGGCGCGCGCGAGGTGACTCTCCTTTGTTTAATACTTGGATTTCCACTAGTAGCACTGAGGCAAATACAGTAGAGACAATACGCGGCACTCAGCGAGATATCGAGGGACAGCTATTAGAGCTCTCTCTAGCGGGTAGGCCTGAAAACGGCTGATTCTGTCATAAGAGCACGTGTATGTGTGTGTGAAGTTTTTGGTGTTATTTATGCGTTTTCAGTGAGTTGACATAATTAAATAGTAGCGTGTGTCATTCCTTGATATCTCCTCTCAACATGACGGAAAGGTATGTGCTGTGTTTGGCTGCAGTAACTATGTAGAGAAGAATGCGCGGTCGTTCTTTCGCTACCCTCGTGACAAGAAAATGTAAGTAATATTGGGTTTGCATATATATATTCTTCCAGTGACAAAGAGATTTTTATAGTACCGGTATTTCATAATCTTCTGACCTGCTCGATCCATATCTTAACTGTCTTAAAATATAATACGCATATTTTAATGTATAGTGCAGCAGTTAACCTTCAGTACCGATGTGTTGTAGTAGGTGTGATCTGTGGGTTTTGAAATGTCACAGAATTGATTTGGATAAGGTGTACAAGAAAGGAAGGACGTTACGCATATATAAGAATTATAAGATCTGTTCAGATCATTTCCTGGCCAGCGAATTTAAACATCCTCGACTATACAGCCAAGGGTATGTTATAGTTTTACTCTAATTGTACGTAAATATTCCTCAGAGCATCGCCATCGACAACATTTTCATACTTTTCTTTCTGTTAGTAGGCTTCATGTTAAGAGGAAAATTGTCCAGCTTTTAAATGTTAATTCATTGCATCGTGTGTAAGGAATGAGCCGATATTTTTATTGACAAGTGTCTTAATGTCATGATACAATGTTTTTTAAACGAGAAAAAAGACTAATCTAACCGTAAAAGTTCAGGCAGAAATGCTAAAGCAAAAAAGTAATGAATAAATGAAAGATCAGCCCACTGCACAGCAGTCAATTTCACATCTTGTTTATATGTCTAATTTCAGTCTTTATGGAACTCATCGGCAGCACCAATAAGGAAACACATACCTATAATGACACGCCTACGCATGGAAATCCAACAAAAGAGGAAGGAAGCAAAAAGACCCAGTATATATACTAGAAACATCCAGTGGGAAACAGTAGCAGAAAGCGAGGAAAACATCGGGAAAGCTAGAAACCTAATAGAAGAAGAAAGACTAGAAGAAGCCCTAGAAACAGCCACCAAAGTAATAACGAAAGCTATTATAGTAAAGGAAAGAAGACACGCACAAGCTTGGTTTGACCAAGAGTGTTACAAGGAAAGAAAAGCAACTCTAAAGGCCCTGAATGCAGCAAAATTATACAGACGCCCAGAAGACTTAACAGCATATGCAGAGAAAAGGAAAAAAATATAAAGAACTAATAAAAAAGAAAAAAGAATATACAGAGAAACAAGGAAGGAAACAAGCCGAGGAAGCAAAATCAGACCCATACATAGCGCTGAAAAAGAAGACGTAAATTGCAACAGGAGAAATTCATATGGAGAAGTGGGAACATCATTTCTCGAACATACTGAATAAGGAAGGGCTGAAGCAAGCATATGACATAGAAACAGCAGAACCCGCGCATGCTGTGGAGCCAATAACAACGTATGAAATTAGGAAAGCAATACAAGGAGGGAGAAACAAGAAATCCGCAGGACCAGACAAAATTTACATGGAACACTTAAAAGATTCACTTGGCGAGATGGAAGAACTGTGGAAAGACCTAATGAACAAATGTATACAGACTGGGAAGATACCAGAGGGATGGAACACAGCGACTCTAAAGATATTGTTGAAAGGAAAAGGGAGCAGAACATCACTAGACTCATTTAGATGAGTAGCACTAGAAAATGCATCCTTTAAAGTTTTCACGAAGATACTAAATGAAAGATTACTGGAAGCCTTCAGTGGGTACATTCCAGAAAATCAATTCGGTTTTATGAAAGGCAGGAGCACGGTCCAGGCAGTGAAATACCTAATAAATCAGGTAGAAGAAGCCTTAAGACACAAAGGAGGGAAATATCACGCAGTCTTTGTTGATTTCAAGAAGGCATTCGACTCAATCGACAGGCGAAAGCTAATCGAGAAAATGAAATTGACAATCGGCGAGAGAGACCCACTAGTGAGAATAGTTGAAGCATGTCTACGGAGGAACATAATCCGAATCAACAACAACGTAGAAATTTCTGAAGACATAATACAGACGAACGGAGTTATGCAAGGGGATCCCATGAGTCCCACACTTTTCAACATTTATACAGCAGATGTGAACCGCATAGTAGAGGAAGGATCAAAAGCAGAGCTGATCCTATACGCAGATGACATGCTGATCGGAGCGAAAGAAAAGGAGGATATGCAAAGGGCAGTCCGCAGACTAGAGACCTGGGTGGAGGAAAACAGCCTACAGATAAATGAAGAAAAGACAGTACAAATGACCTTCAGAAAATGTGGGAAATCAACGCCCAAAGACAACATAACATTACACCAAAAGCCATTACAAAAGGTACGAAATTACAAATATTTGGGAATAACACTACAGACAACGGCGGCGTCCTTTGGTATACATATTCAAGAAAGAACGGCAGCAGCAATCAGAGCCTCATACAGCATCCAAAACATTTCAAACCTTTCAATCAGCACGGCGATGAGACTTTTCAAGACGACAGTAGCGCCAGTGATAACATATGGAATTGAGATCGTGTGGGAAAAGCTGAAGATCGGAGACCTGATGAGAATAGAAAGAATAAAAGCAATGTTCATGAAGAGGATTACCCGAGTCGGAAAGACAGCGCCATCCCGGATGGTATACGAAATGCTGCGGGAGACGTATTTCATAGAAGACATACGATCACAGTTCTACCTACAATCAACGGAAGCAAGCAGGGCACTAGTAAACATCAGGGAAAGGAAGAAAAGTGAAATCGACCTCGACTTCTACGCCTCACCAGCGATGACGGACGATAGATGGACTAGAGAGTGCAACACACAGCGCCACGTGATAACACGACTCTCCATACATGGGTTTCACCACAAGGTATGCGTAAACCAGAAGTTCCATGAGCCAGACGAAGATTGTAAGTGCATTTTGTGTGGACAGAAGTGTAGAAGATATCACATCATAACATGCACGAAAAGAACCAGGACAATTACAGACTATAGCAAAGACTAAAATGTGAAATTTATTTAATGCTCAAACTTGAGTGTACATTTCTCTATTAATTAAATAATAACCTTTTAAGTAATTCTTCATTCATTTATCCAGAATTGCTTTAGCAACTTCGAAGTTAATATCTCAATATTACTTTCTTTCTAGACGTAATTTATTTATCCATTTTCGTATATACATTTCCATTGATAGTTGAATTTAGCGCGACTTTTCAGGTCAAGTCACTAGGAGCGCCACCGTCGTATTGTCTCTACTGTATTTGACTGAGGTAAGTAGGTGCACGGCCGACTTGATGCGTCGCTCTGAGGGATCCAGTCGGCCGTGGTAGGTGTGTGTAGATTCGCAATGCTGCCAGCTGTTGGTTGTTGGTTTGATATGGATACGTATGTATCAACGAGCTAGAAAGAGGACTATAGAGTGGCTAACATGGCTGCTACAGTGCTCTGGGTGGTGCCAAGGCGAAATAGCGACTCCATAGTTTAAGCGCCATTCATATAATTTCTCCGCATACGGTGCGATACTTCTAATAGATTAGATCGAAGAAAATATGCTCTCTACGTGTGTGGCATGCAATTGCATAAATTGTAGAGAAAACACGAAGAATAAATATCATATTTTAGATAAGATTCCTTTTT
Source organism: Anabrus simplex (assembly GCF_040414725.1). Taxonomy (NCBI): domain Eukaryota; kingdom Metazoa; phylum Arthropoda; class Insecta; order Orthoptera; family Tettigoniidae; genus Anabrus; species Anabrus simplex. The sequence continues at coordinate 374,760,059 of NC_090268.1, read as the reverse complement.
TTTACTAAAGTACACAGTTTTGGGCGATTAGCAGAATTACGTTGCCTGTGTAGCACAATCCAGCACGTGTACATTAGGCCTACTTTTATTTTCTTGTATTTGGTATTTGAAGGTGCTCAGATAGGTTACCTTTGTGTCAGTAGATTTACCGGCCCGTAAGGGAACTCCACCGGGGCAAATCTCCGGCACTTCAGCTTCTCCGAAAACCGTACTAAGTAGTCGGTAGGACGAAAAACCAATACCACTATTTATTATTACATTGTATCCTACAGAGCACATTTCCCCAGCATTTTGAAAATAAATATAAAGTGAACAACGATGTTACAAGACGCCTGCTGTCCAACGCCACACCTACAATATTTAGAATTTCCTAGTCACCTCATCCCCTTTGCCAACGATACGGAGTAATATGAGGACTTTCAGTCCTACATCACCACTACTACTGAGCGAGTTGGCTACGTGGTTCGCGGTATATAGCTCTTAGCTTGCATTCGGGATATAGTGAGTTCTAATTCCACTGCCGACAGCACTGATAGCTGGTTTTCCGTGGTTCCCATTTTCACATCAGGCAAATACGGGGGCTGCTGTGCCTTAATGCCACTGACACTTCCTTCGCAGTCCTAGCCTTTTCCTATCCCATCGTAGCTATAAGGCGTGTCTGAGTGGGTGCTACATAAGGCAAATAAAAAATCGGCGTTACCATAATCTTCTTCCAAAGATAATCGAAGTGAATTATTCAGGAAAGTTAACTTATGTGATTTAAGATCATTATCACAAGAAGAACTGTTCTCTTTTTTAGCAATTATTTCAAATTGTTTATCCTACAAATTCTTGTTCTTATTTTATTATTATTATTATTATTATTATTATTATTATTATTATTATTATTAAGGGATACTTTATTACACCATTGTTCACTTCAAACCTTGTACCCCACGGCTCTAGAATATTTATTTTTCGTAAATTATTATTAGTTTTACGCCCTACTAGCTACTTTTTCGGATAAGCCGAGGTGCCAAAATGTTGTCCCGCAGGAGTTCTGAGGGATTTGAGCACCTAAATACTATCGTACTGAGCCAGGATCTAACCTGCCAAGTTGTTTAGTGTCCGGCTTCTTGGCTGAATGATCAGCATGCTGGCCTTTGGTTCAGAGGGCACCAGATTCGACCGGGTTGAGCATTTTAACCGGGTAGTCGACAGTTAATTCCTCTGGATCCGGGACTGGATAACCTTCTTCATCTACACACAACAGAACATTCTACAAACCACTACAGAAGCACGCAATAGTAAATACATCACTCCACCTAGGGTTGGCGTCGTCAGGAAGGGCATCCGGTCGTAAAATTAGGCTAAATCCATACAAAATGCCAATTCCAGGTAAATGGAAAGATATCAGGATTTATTATTGTTGTTATTATTATTATTATTATTATTATTATTAAAGTTATATGAATTATTTCTCGATGTTGTTATATTGCTTTGCTCAAGGTTTTCTGTTCTATATTTTCATTCCCTGTAAGTGGGTCTAAATTTTTGGCAATGTCTTGTGATTTGTTTTGTAATTCGGACTAGTGGAAATGCGCTAATTTTCTTTCTTTATACACTATGTAAGTACGTAGCCTGTATCTTGTATTTTTTAATGTCCTTTTAAACAGACATTGCGCATCTTTGAGTGCTTCCCTAATAAAGAAAACTGTGAAACGGTATTTATTCCCGCAGCCGCTGTACTTGCTTCATCACAAGCCCACTCGATTTGGTCGCTTACAATATGGCGGACGTGGCTTTCAAGTAGATTCAAATATGGCGGTCCAATAGCCACTCTATAGTCCTCTTTCTAGCTCGTTGGTATTGACGTCCGAAATGGGGGAGGAGCTTACGGTCAGCTGTTTCCAATATGGCGGCGAGATAGTGACGGGAAGTAAACATGATAGTGATGGGGTGTGCGTCTGTAGGATTTATTAAGTGTTCAAAATGTCTTTGATGTCGTATGCGCAACTGTTGAGAGTTGTCGGAATTTCACGCGTTTATTATTGGAAGGGTAAGAAATATTCAAGCGTAATTACTTGATATGTGTAGGTAAAAAGTTTGAAAAAGAAGATGAAGCTGGTGTTGTGTTTACAATCATCCCACATCGATTCAAAACCCCACAAAGTTAATGTTGTCTTGAACAAAGGGGGTGAAAATGTGAAGTGCAACTGTACATGTAAAGCGGGTATTCAGAGAAATGTTACCGTTGTTACGCTAATTCACCTTAACAGTTAAGCTACTGTAATTTTCCACTATTAGAGGTTATGGAGTAATTTCTTGTTGATTTGGTCCATGCCAAAGCCTTAGCCAGGTGACGGGGGAGTTACCTGTTTTGTAAACTATAATCTTGGGGAAGAAATAAAATAATAATTCTACTAAGTAAATGTTGTAAAGCAAATAAATCCTAGGCTTTATACAGGCTTGTGTTGGAACAGCCCATATGATCTTAATGTTCTTCCATTTTTACCATCAGCACAAAAAGTTAGAACTTAGAACCGACCATAATAAGTATAAAAATTATAACTACCTACAGAATATGCAGAGCAAAGTTTGAAAATTATAATTTAAGAGTACTATAACCTCTACAGTCACAGCTGTTTGGGATTGAAGAGTACTTGGTTTGTCCAATTCTACCAAATAATTAGGTTATGGCTTCTAATTTATGATGACCGGGCGAGTTGGCCGTGCGGTTAGGAGCGTGCAGCTGTGAGCTCGCATCCGGGAGATAGTGGGTTCGAACCCCACTGTTGGCAGCCCTGAAGAATGTTTTCCGTGGTTTCCCATTTTCACACCAGGCAAATGCTGGGGCTGTACCTTAATTAAGGCCACGGCCGTTTCCTTCCCATTCCTAGACCTTTCCTGTCCCATCGTCGCCATAAGACCTGTCTGTGTCGGTATGACGTAAAACAAATAGCAAAAAAAGCTAATTTATAATGGCAAAATACTACATATTTTCTTTCATTGATAGAAGTATTTTATAAGCAATTTAAATGCAGTGCTTAATTACTACCAATTAAAGATATTATTCACGTGTAGATAGTTAATTTACTGTTTGCTGTTACACATATGAAGAAGTTTACAAAGAGAGGATTACATTCTATGTGCGGCACAGAAGTATTAGGCTACAAGTTTATCAGTATTTTTGATGTAGCTAAATCTTTGTGAATACAAATTAGGGTCAATAACTATCAATGAGTGCAATAAACAGTACCGGTACCTACGCTGTGGGCGGAAGTCGTCTTCACGATAATGCAGACTGCACACTGTCATGTATCGCGTAATGCGTTTTCCAATTGACAGCGCGGAAACCCATCTTTTTCTCTGAACTTTTTGTACAGGTAAGTAGTGAAGAGATTTCGCATCCGTTTTATACGATTTGCAACCGTATGCAGAGCAGTGCCTCCTCAAATTTGACAATTTTCTTTCTGTTTCCATCACGACGTCAATGCTTCGCCATGTAAATAAGCTTCACCAATCACTATGTTGCAGCTTCAACATTCTACCGCTTGGCTGCGCCATCCAACTTTTCTGACGTCAATATATATATTCCTTGCCGTGCGGACGATGTACACTCAACCGCACAAAATTTCGTCGGCAGAGATTTAATTTCATACACACTCGAATTGGGAAGATATTCGTAAATCGTGGGTAGCCGGTGGCTTAGGAAATGATGATTGGAATCCCACCACCTGCACATGTTCATCCTATTTCATACAAGAGAATTTTTGAAAGAAAATAGTCTCCTGCGACGGTCAATTTTTGTTCAGTTGAGTGTACATGTCGTATATCCAGCAAAAGTATAGACTGTTGCTAACGCCTAGATAGCTAAGCCCGTGGTTTCCCATTTTCACACCAGGCAAATGCCGGGGCTGTACCTTAATTAAGGCCACGGTCGCTTCCTTCCACTTCCTAGGCATTTCCTATCCCATCGTCGCCGTAAGACATATCTGTGTCGGTGCGACGTAAAGCAAAAAAAAAAAAAAAAGAGAAAACAAAGCTAAGCCTATTTTCAAAATATTGTATCCGTGGACTTTCACTTTATTTTTCCCATCGTGTTCTACTGGTTTAACGTTGCACAATTCAAGACTAGTATTCGGTGACGATGGTATAAGAGAGGGCTAGAACCGGGAAAGAAGCGGCTGTTGCCTTAATTAAAGCACAGCCCCAGCGTTTGTTGGTGTGCAAGTGGGTAACCAGCTTGAAGGCTACAGATAGAGAGTTTCGAACCCACCCTATCCCGAATGCAAGCTTTTAGCTTCGTGGCCCAGCATCACGCAGCCAGCCCGCTCCTAAATTGAATACATTTATGGATGACCATTACTAACATGTAGAAAAAATGAAGTGGTGTAGGAAAGTTTCATGACGAGGGGTACAGAGAGCTTGGTGAGACCCGTTTGACCAACGTGAGTCACATAATGCTTCACTTTCTGAGGAGTTCAGCATAAAGTTATGGTTAATTTTAGCAGATTTCTACCCGCAACGAATCAGTTCAGTACTGTGCACATTTCTAAACTGTGAATATGGACTTGTCCCACTGATATTCGATATTCTTCTTCTACTACTTCTTCCCCCCCCCTCCCCCCCCCCCCTCTCTCTCTCTCTCTCTCTCTCTCTCTCAGGATATTGCCACTCGGATCAATGTTCCTCTTGATCCCTTGAAGGTAGAAGTCACACGGAGTTGGCTTCCGAGTCACGACCAAGTTAAGGTCCATTGTTGTGAAATTCGTTTCATACGCGGACCGAAATACAGTTTTTAAATTAAAGAGACTTGTTACAGAACAGTGGTATACCTATACGGGGAGACTTAACTAAGTCCCGTACTTACATTCTTAAACGTGATATGAACCATTTTGGACTGAATTCAGTATGGACTATGGATGGTATCGTAATGGTGTTCGCTGAGGATGTGAAACATCAAGAGAAGACTGTATGCGACTTCGAGGAGCTGAAGAAGCTGTACCCATCTCCAATGGAATTACTGTGTATGCTACAGGAGAGCTCGTATTCCTGTGCATCACTTGATTGCTGAAATTATACAGAATGAGATGGTTTTTTTTTTCAAGTTGCTTTACGTCGCAGCGACAGAGATAGGTCTTATGGCGACGATGGGACAGGAAAGGGCTAGAAGTGGGAAACAAGCCGCCGTGGCCTCATTTAAGGTACAGGTCCAGTATTTGCCTGGTGTGAAAATTGGAAACCACGGAAAATTATCTTCAGGGCTGCCGACAATGGGGCTCGAACCCACTATCTCCCGAAGACTGGATATTGGCCGCATTTAAGTGATTGCAGCTACCGAGCTCGGTAGTAGAGAAAATTTAGGTGAGGCTAACAACTCAAAAACTGGCCCCGCGGTGTAAGGGTAGCGTGCCTGCCTCTTACCCGGGGGCCCGGGTTCGATTCCCGGCCAGGTCAGGGATTTTTGCCTGTACCCGAGGCTGGTTCGAGGTCCACTCAACCTACGTGATTACAATTGAGGAGCTAGCTGACGGTGAGATGACGGCCCCGGTCTAGAAAGCCAACAATAACGGCCGAGAGGATTCGTCGTGCTGACTACACGACACCTCGTAATCTGCAGACCTTTGGGTTGAGCAGCGGTCGCTTGGTAGGCCATTGCCCTTTGGGGTTGTTGAGCCATGGGGTTTGGTAACAACTCATAAGTTTGTCTTTCTCAACCAATATACTATCTAGTATAGTGTGTGTATCCAATCCTTGTCCTGTCTCTCTACGGAGTCGGATATGAAGTGAGATGAAGTTTAGTAGCATTTGTTCACGACCGGATGCCCTTCCTGACGTCTACCTCATCATAGGAGTTAATGTGATGAAATGAATGGCATGATATATGATAATAGGAAGGAAGAGGGTGAAACGCGGCGCCGGCACGTAGTCTACTCATGTCGAACAGCACCAAGGGGTCTAAGCTTAACGTCCCCATCCGAAGGACGAATCGCCATCAACACCGTCATATGCCCTCACTTCATATCGACACTGTTTTCAAATTAAATCCAGGCTTTTGGTAAGCAATCTAGTGATTAGAAATTGAATACCACCACCACTCCTACCCTACAAGCCAATATTACAATTTTCGACGAACGGTATTCGAACCGGCTAACCAGAGTGTCAGATCATAAAAAATTGACGCCTTAACGATCATGGCTACTAAGCAGGCTGTTCAGTCTAGTATATTAGTTATACCTTCATTTTCCTATTTTCCTGTTATTTGTTCTGATGATTATCCCTCAATTTTTAAATCCTGTAATTGTTTGTTATTGGTGTATTAGTCGTCTTCTTACCTCATTTATTGTGAATGATCTGCTGTTGAACTACTGTATTCAACCCTTTGTTTTATGTTGTACTCATAGCAAGTAATGGGTGGGACTTAACCCGAATTACTATCCGGTATCAGCTTGAGAAACACAAAGGTCATCCACATCAATTCTCAGTCTCCTCTTGACTCCTTCCATGTATCTGAGTTCCGCAGTGTTCGGTAGCAGTTCGCTTCATTTATAGCGGTTAGTGAAACTTTTCTTTTTAAGCTTTCGGTGCAGATTCTACCATCTGGCGGCGTTGCAGTTTACTTGAAAAAACAATACATAATATAGTGTAATTTACAAATCTCCCTCCCATGACCCTGTTCCACCTGTCTTTTCCTTTCCACTACACTACATTTCACTTTCCTACCTTTTCCCTTCCTCCTACTTCCACACATCTCAGCAACAGTTCCCTGTTCCTCATCTTCCCTCTGTTGTTCTACCTGCAGTGACTCGTACCGATTTCTCACAGACACCTGTCCTGAATTCTGATCCTGAACAGAGCCCTTAGCCTGCAATCTCCTTCCCCTTAAAACATTAGACCACCTGTCTTCTACAATTCCCCCATTTCCTTCCCATCCCTCCTTTACATCTACTGTATCCTGTACATTATTTGAGGGAGGCCTACTTTCCTCCCTGTCCTCTGAGAGAATCCTAATTATCTCCCTCAAACTCTCCAACTCCTCCCTCATACTCCTTAATGCCTGGTCACACCCACAGTTCCTACATTTGCACTCCTTAGCCATTATTTACGGAATAATGGGAAGAAAAGGAAAATTAAAATAACTTATTCTGTGCAAAATAAAGAAATATTGCTTATAAAAAATAAAAGGAAAGAAATATTGTCTAGGATAGTTCACAAAGATCACACAACAACAAGGTAATTAATATAAGCTACTACTACACTACAATACTACTTAGTTGAACGAATTTTTTTCTACAACGCCCTAAGAGAATGAACATTGCTGTTAATTACTGAAAACCGAAAGTAATACACAAGAACTAGGCCTACAAAACTCTTAACTGCAGTTAAGTCTACCCTAATTACCGCAACAGAATTCTAGTAAGAGAGTTAATGCAGATACCACAGATACTATAGATACTACAGATATTATACTACACAAATATTTCACAGTAATAGAATAAACACACTAATTTATAATAAGATACCTACTATAATACACTACAATGATTTTAAACTACCTTCAGGCGTATCCTAATTATAATACAATAGGTTATTACTAAGCATAAACTGAAATGGAAATTACAGTTAAAGTTTGAAATTCGCAAGACTACTCAAAATAATAGAATAAGCACTCTAATTTCTAATAAGTCACCACAGCGCACTGCAACAGTTTTTAAACTACGTTCAGACGTTTCCAAATTACAATTAGGCCTAAAGTTTGAAATTCGCAAGGACTACCGTACTCAAGGATTACCAACAAAGTTAAACGCTTAGACAGAAGATTATTTATTTAGTATTACTTTTACCTACTATGCTCTAATAGAAATGAAATCTTGTGTTTTGTTAAATTCTCGAAGTATCGAAAGGAATGCCGTACAAAAAAAAATTAAAAAAACACGAATATAACAGGCAAGATATTATCTAATATACCGTATCTTCACTACAATTCTCAACTGAAATGTGGTTATGTGATTATTACAGCTGGTGGATTACTATTATTTTCCCTACTCCACGGGACGGAGAAAAAGTGTCCTTAATACTGAAAAATACGAGGTTGTGTACAGTAGTTTCTCAAAAATATTTATGTCAAAACTACTACTACTACTACTACTACTACTACTACTACTACTACTACTACTACTACTACTACTACTACTCCAGGGACTTGAATTGCAATTACTGGGATATATGAACTTTCCGCCTGTTGCCATTTGTTGATTGATGCAGTATTTTTGCATCCGTCTCCTGGCACAGGCCAGAGCAAAGTGTAGATTCCACAGAAGTCCCAGTCTCATCCATGGCTGTGACAATATGGAAGCTGCTGGAGGTATGGGTGGTGCTGAGTAATGACATTTGGAGCACAGTTAGTGTCTGAGTGTTATGAAAGGTGTTGCTCATAGGGTCAGTCGTGCTGCAGTAGCACCTTCTGGTCCAGTGAGGAAAGCAATGGCAAACCCCCTCACTCCTCATCTTGCCTAGTACGCCTCATTTGGGCTCTGCCATTGGTTTCTGCGGTTGCCCTACAACTGCATAGCCATTGGTGGTGCTATTTGAGGATCCAACCAGCCTCTGGGCTGATGACCTAACAGACAAACAGATGAACTTCATTATTGTTATTAGCTAACCGCTCATAAATACTGAAAGATCGAGGGAGCGAAATATAAATTACGGATACTCAGAACTACAAATGATTGGAATACATGATCAGCTGATTTTTATTTATATTTAGGGTACTTGACTATACTACCGGTACACCCTTTGTTCACGACTGTAGCCAACAATGCAATATTTGGATATGAAGAGCGACAATAATCAATAACAATACGACGACTGTTAACTATTTCGCCAGTAAAGTACTGTATTGTTGAAATCCCTTCTTTAAACAAAATTTACAACAGTATCGCGTTATTTGAAGAAGTTACCTTCGTGATAGGTGGGACAGTCGAACTGCTATTTGAACTACCCTGTCAATTACCTGCACTAATATAACCACTGCCGAAGTTACGACTCTTTTTAATATCCCGTCTGTAAGTATTTTATCAACAAACCTACTGATATTTTAATAATATATATTTTTTTTAATTCTCTCACGCAGTCCTAAATTACAGCTTGTAATCTAGCGATCGGTGGCGGCAGCCGATAGCCTGTACGGAACCTGTACGGAAAACAGGTCTCAACTCCCCATTGCCAGTCGATAAAATGGTATAACGAGTGAGGAAGGGCTTCTGCTTGCTGTGCTAATCCAAAAGAAAGTTTTTAATTACCTCCGCATGCCTAAATCATCGTTTGACGAACTTCTGAGTTACATAAGAACAGATATTCTATTTCCAGGATTATGGACAGGTTACTGCCATCTCGAAATTCATCCTACACAGCCATTGTTGGATGCGCTAGCGAGTGGTTGGCTGTTACAAGAGCTCTGTATTATCTTAGTGATAAAGTAGTTAATAGTTGTAGAAATTTAGCAAATTTTGTGTGTGTGTGATACATTTAGTTCCACAAATATTGCTGTTTAGTGCTAGTTTGTAGTAATTGAGATTAGTGGTATTTATTTACAATTTTTACACTCGGTAGTTCCGTAGGCGTCCCTAACATATTTTTCCGTACTATTTTAACAACTTCCCGCGCATTGAAACTTCATTTAAGCACAAAATATTTCTAAGGTGATCCAAAGTAACCACAAAAGAAACAAAATCACTTGATATTGGCAACACAAACCTTGTGAATAATATTTGGAAAACGGTTGTAACCATAATATGACCAAAGTTACGCATTTATGCAATTGCAGTACGGAAAAATATGTTAGGGACGTGGTCAGTTTTCTTTTTATCTCAATGAAGAGGTTCTCTAGGCAATATTCAATTTCTTTTGCGTCATGATCCCGAGTTTTAAGTCGCACTTGAGTATTTTTAAGGCGTAAGTGCATACATATTTCCTGAGTTATTATTTGAGCCTAGTAACTTGGTACGCAGTTTATAATACTGAACAAAGAGAACGCGTCCTACAAATATACTGTACTGAAAATGCATAATGTGGGCATCTCACTGAAACTGTAGGGGCACCTCTAGAATCATGCTATTCATATGCGGGTTTGGCAGCCAGTCCGTGGGAGATTGAACCTTTGGCTGTTAAGCAATAAGCTGTCGTACACTGTGCCTGAGTGCAAATAAATGCCTTTGTACGTGACTAATGATCGTAATTGTGTGAGAAAAATGTAGACTTAACTTATGCGAGAAAGAACAGAACTCTTACTCGTTTTATATCACCGTACTCTTCTGAATGTAGCTCATTCGTTTAATCACATCCTCTCTCCCAGATGCAATGTGCCTTTGAATTTCATTATATTGTTTGTATCAAGAAATCGACGTAATATAAATGATACGTATATTCAGGCTAAATACGATTTTTTGACCTTGTAATTTCATTAACGCCACGCAACTTGACTTTGCTAGCGTTCTTGCGGTTTCCTGTCGAGATGCGTTTTTCTAATGTTCGAAGTTGTTTGCATATACTTCCTCTCATTGGCATGCTTGCAAAAACGAGAAGTTCAGAACTGCGCCTCGGTAACATTCGACGGTTATACAAAGTGTGAATTCCTTGAAATATTTTTTCTTTCCAATCCCGTACTTGTGTCTCTTCTAAGTCCAGTTTCCTGATACGGTGTCGGGGTGGGGATAACGTAAGATTAATTTATATGGTATGTTTTACGGCTGGGTGCCCTTCCTTGTCGCCAGCCTCGGTTGAGGAGCTTATGAATATGAAATGAATGATTGTGAATGAAATTGGATAAGGAGATGAAAGGAATCATCTGTGGCCTATGAATGGGAATTGTCCGCGGCATTTGCCTGGAAGTGAAAATCGGAAACCACAGAAAATCGTTCTCAGGACAGCGATCGGTGGGGTTCGAACCCATTCGTCTCCTGAATGCAGAGTTTGGTTCCTTAGCCGTAGCGCGGTAACACGCGCGGCCACTCCGGCCAGCCCCTTCAGGGGACACCATGACCATGATGTTGGTGTGTGTGTGGGGGGGGCTTGTTTGCTCGTTGATCCCAGGGCTGTGCACCTGAGGGTTACCCATGCTGGATTGGCCTCGGGGGTCTGGCCAGACTAACATGGTGTCCCCCGAGTTGTCTGAAAGGTGTCTGTGCTTCTTTTTCTTCTTTTCTGTTTCTTTCTTCTTTTAATTTCCTGTCCTGACCTCCTTAATTTTCATTTCTCTGATTGTTTAGACAGCCTCGGGTAAAGTGTTCTACTTTGAATGAGTGCATATATGTGGAGGTTTCATCCTCCCCCAGTCACAAGTTTCGGGCCGTGACGAGTTGATGCATGACTACTGGGAGAGTAGTAAGCCTGACCTCGGCATTAGGGGCTCTGCCGAGGGTTGACCGGATATTTCTCTAGCTACTCGCGGAATTAAGACGGAATCTGGGAAGTTTTGTTTTATAGCGAAGACTGCCGGCCTTTAAGCGGCAAATAGGTGGCACCATCATAACAGCGTCTTTGAAAGGAAACAAAAGAAAGCTACATACACCAATATTGTAGTTGGCCCCGTAGTGTAGAGGAAGCGTGCCTGCCTCGTACTCGGAGGTCCCGGGTTCAATTCCCGGCCAGGTCAGGGATTTTCACCTGGATCTGAGGGCTGGTTCGAGGTCCACTCAGCCTACGTGATTAGAATTGATGGGCTATCTGACAGTGAGATAGCGGCCCCGGTCTAGGAAAACCAAGAATAACGGCCGAGAGGAGTCGTCTCCTGACCACACGACACCTCGTAATCCGCAGGCCTTTGGGCTGAGCAGGGGTCGCTTGGTAGGCCAAGGTTCTTCAATGGCTGTACTGCCATGCGGTTAGGTTAGTTACACCAATTGTTCTCGATAGTGAAAGACGAACGGGTAGCTTCCAGGATCGATGGTCAGTTTTTTACCCGAAAGTCCATTCCAAATTAGCATTTTGGTGGCGAAGTTGATGAAATGAGGAAGCTCAGTGACGGATGTGTCCTCGTTAAGACAACGACGGCCGACCAGAATAACCGGTTACTTGAGGCTACGATTTACCGGGCGAGTTGGCCGTGCGTGTAGAGGCGCGCGGCTGTGAGCTTGCATCCGGGAGATAGTAGGTTCGAATCCCACTATCGGCAGCCCTGAAAATGGTTTTCCGTGGTTTCCCATTTTCACACCAGGCAAATGCTGGGGCTGTACCTTAATTAAGGCCACGGCCGCTTCCTTCCAACTCCTAGGCCTTTCCTATTCCATCGTCGCCATAAGACCTATCTGTGTCGGTGCGACGTAAAGCCCCTAGCAAAAAAAAAAAAAAAAAAAAAAAAAAAAAAAAAAAAAAAAAAAAAAAAAAGAGGCTACGATGTTAGATACTGTGCCTGTCAAAATCGTGTAGCACAAATCCGGAACTGCTGCCAAGGAGTTTTATTCAACAGGGATTAAGTAAAGGCTTCCCATGATATGATCAGGAAGCTTGACATCGGTACGTTACCGACGTGAGGAGGTTAAAAAGAATTGTCGGCGATGTTGCTCGATACAGGCGTTTTCATCTTTACCTTTGATGCACGGACCCTGTCTGAACACATCAAAGTTGCCATGTGCCGTTTAACTGTTCGACAATACATATCAGTTCCTATGAGGTGTTACAACTGCCAGAGATTTGGCCACACCTCATTACGTTGCCAAGATTTGATGATCGGTAATATGTGTGGAAAGTGTGAGCATGCCGGTGTCGAATGTACACTACCGCCTGTGTATGTCACCTGTCCAAGTGTGCATGCTCCCATATACAAAGAATGTGTCGCATTCAGACAGAAGAACATCATTCAGAGATCAAACCTCTGGATAACCTCTCTTATCCAGAAGCCCGGAGAAAGTTCAAATCTATGGCTGCTGCGGAGATCTCATTCTCCTTCGCCGAAAAGGTCTTGGAAGTACAGATCTCGCCACAGAGCTTTGTTACTACCAAAATTACATGAAGACTAGAAATTTCAACCAGTAGCCACGAACAGTTAATTTCAATGAAAGTTAGTGACGGTTACAGGAAGGAAGAGGTACCGTCGGCTAAACCCGGGCTAAACCGTCATGTGCGGTATTGCCGACGTTTGGGAATAGCTCTTCCCAGGCACGTTCGGCTAGGAAGTCCTCGCCTGCCAGGGCTGGGGAAAAGTCTATCCCAACTAGAGCACACCATTTGCCGGCTCTCCTTCAAAGAGGACTGAAACGGCGGGCAAGCGCCAATGGCCCTGACGCCCTCGTGATCGATCCGTTTCTGAAGAACCCAGTTCTCCCAGGAAGAAGCCGCACTGTTCTCAGTCACGAAGCTCACCATCTATGGAGTGCTCAGCTGCCAAGTCGTCCTTTACTGAGGAGACAATGGAGACTGAACCACTCATTACTGTAGACGGTAACAACGGTGGAAAATGACATATAGTTGAATTTATCCTAATTTCATTGAGTACTCATTCATTCACACAATGATACTATTGCAATAGTTATACTTGTCGCCTGGCTGAGTTACGTCGATTGATATCAGTCTTTGCGGCGTCCATAATTTGTGTTCAGGAATCTCGTTTGAGACCTGGACACGACACGACTATGAGAGGATATCATCTTTATTCCAAAGACCGTAGATTGTGAAGCGACTGGGGGCATTTGCACCAATACATATGGAAGAAATTTTAAAAAAGTGGAAAGTGTAAAGTCCCTCCTATGAACACCTAAATTTTTTAAAAAAAAGAAAAGATGCTGGACATGAACCTCCAACCTTTGGATTTACAAGCCTGCGCGTGAAGTGTGTAGACTATCCAACGCTTAACAAAGTGTGCATTATCTTTTTGACAACATACACCTTCCACATGGGTCTGCATCCTAGCAATCACAAATGTCACCCTTATTTTTAGTTAAACAGTGTTAAAAAGGTCGTGTTACGCAGCATTTAAATGCATTAACTCTTCCTATTAGCGACATGTACGTATATATGTATCCTTTGTTGGAAGTACTGAATTTACGCTAGAATATCACACACGTTTCCTGCACAAAAATAACCCAAACATAGGGTGGTAGACAAGATGATGACACTGGCCAGTCAAAATCATGTTCTGGTCTAAGATGAATCATTCCCACAAGATCGACAAATTATTCAGTTAATGTCTTAATAATAATAATAATAATAATAATAATAATAATAATAAAAACACAAGAACAGCTCGAACTTAAGACTGATAACAGGCGGACCTCCGACCAGGACGTTCCTGAGCCGAACAGATTTCCAGTATAAAAACGATATTGAAATATGACAACCCGAAACTGTCCGATCATTTGCATTTTCGTCGGCTTCAAGAGGTGTTAGACTCGATCGACCAACAGTCCTTGTTTAGGAAACCCACTGAACTCAGCCTATTACGGCAGCGTTTTGATATTGGTTTCTAAATTTGCATTGTTACAGACGCAGTATGACGTAGATATATTTAATGCGGGCCGATGACCTTCGATGTTAGGCCCCTTAAAACAACAAGCATCATCATATATTTAATGCAACATGAAATGTGCGTCGTGATACAAATTCGTGTTTCGGTGTCTTAATACTTCCTAATAATAAAGCAAACGTATTCTATTTCTTAGACACGATGTCAAGGACAGTGCGCAAAAACTTCACCTAGCAGATTTCACACGATTATAGATGTCTTGAAATTTGTGCCCAGGTTTCTGACAATGTAATTATTAAATTAATGTAGTAATTACATTGTACTTGCAATTCAGTACGGATCAGAGCCATGAAGTTTATAACCTATGGCCAGGTTTCTGATACACAGAGAAAATCTATCATGGCATCACTGAACCATCTTCTTTTTCTGCTGCTGTTGCTGCTGCTGCTTAGCGCTTTCCCGTTGGCATGGAGTCTACTTTGTGGATCTTGTTGTACCACTTAATAGTATGATCAACTGCATTGTGATCAAGGACTGTTTTCAGATCTTGATTTAAAGTTGTCGGTTGTTGTTTTTTTTTTCAGTGGTTTTATGTGTAGCTCTTTGGACATGCCCATACCAGCGGTCTGCCCTCACAGACCTTCTGAACGAATCGTGCCACACAAATACGATGCCTGATAGCCTCATTCCTAATGTGATCTAGCAGCGAAATGTCCATCATTCACCGAAACATCCCAGTGTCCATAATGTGGAGGGAGTGTCCCGAACGTTCACTGGTAGTTCAGCACTCGGTGATCAATAATACAACAAGTCGTATGACAGTCCGATATAGGCCTACTTTTACTGTAACTTCATACGTATTGACATTCGTTTGTCACGAATGACTCTTGTAACCCCTCCCCATTTCACCTATCTTCCTAACAGTGAGACTTAAGTATCGGCAATTACCTAGGCTACCCTCGGTAAAGCAATTTCATTAATTTTGATGGTGTAAAATGATACGGCAATGTCAGGTACTCTGTTTTTAGCAGGTTTAAGCGTCGTATATATCTGAGTGGCTCAGGCAGTAGAACGTTAGCCTTCTGAATCCAAGTTTGTGGGCTCGATCTCAGCTCATTTCGGTGGTATGTGAAGGGTGCTTGTTTCTGTTCATTTACCGGCACAAAAAAGAACTCGTGTGGTGCAAAACGTACCCAAAGACCGTAAAATTGATTGGTGGGGCGTAAAAATTATATTATTATTATTATTATTATTATTATTATTATTATTATTATTATTCAACAGTCGGCGAGTAGGTTCAAAAATTCATGTGATAGTTTTGGCCTCTCCATCAGCGCAACCCCCCCCCCCCCCACACACACACACACACCTTTCCCAACCTGTCTCATGGACTAGCCTTGCAGAGTTCAATGTGTCTGTCTCAGACGTGACTATGAAACAGGTAGAACGTCTTACAAAAATTCACAACAATAAACAGTTACTCGCTAGGAATAATTACGCGATGCTGGCAACCACACACAAGCCAAACTTCACTAATTCACTGATATGGGTAAGCGAATGGCTCGTCGGCTGCATCTGACATTTATTTCACTTGACTTCCGGACCTATGGGTGTTGTAGTGTTGCCATAATGCACTTTCTAATGGAACTAGAATTTAGATATTCGGTATTTATTTCTTAAACCTGAAACACTATAACTATACGATGCACGAGATATGTAGGCCTATAGTCTATAGTACAAAACGTACATAAAAATTTAATATGTGCATGTGGTGTGCCACCGAAATCGTGTTCGCGTGTCACCTAATGACACGCCTGCCATAGGTTCGCCATCCCTGCCTAGGATAAGGAAGGAAGCAGTCGTTGTCTTAAGGACCTGGTATGGAAATGGTCAAACCACGGAAAACTAATACTGGCGATGGTAGGGTTCGAACTCAGAATCTCCCGATACGGCTAAATGTTTCCTACAGCTCAGCCAACTTCATCCTGTGTGCATGGACTATTTATCAGAAAGGCTGTATTGTAACTTCTCTTATCTTAATCTGTTTACCCTCCAGGGTTGGCTTTTCCCTCGGACTCGGCGAGGGATCCCACCTCTACCGCCTCAAGGACAGTGTCCTGGAGTTTCAGACTTTGGGTCGGGGATACAACTGGGGAGAATGACCAGTACCTCGCCCAGGCGGCCTCACCTGCTAGGTTGAACAGGGGCCTTGTGGAGGGATGGGAAGATTGGAAGGGATAGGGAAGGAAGCGGCCGTGGCCTTAAGTGAAGTACCATCCCGGCATTTGCCTGGAGGAGAAGTGGGAAACCACAGAAAACCACTTCCAGGATGGCTGAGGTGGGAATCGAACCCACCTCTATTCAGTTGACCTCCCGAGGCTTAGTGGACCCCGTTCCAGCCCTCGTACCACTTTTCAAATTTCGTGGCAGAGCCGGGAATCGAACCCGGACAACCGGGGGTGGCAGCTAATCACGCTAACCACTACACCACAGAGGCGGACCTGTATTGTAACACAAGTTGAAATTACTTGTTGAAAGACGCCTGATTTGTCCAAAGCTTTCTGAATGATCCCTTGGCACTAGGATGATTTTACGTTGAAAACTATCCTTGCTCTCAAAAACGAGAGCATTTTCGATAAATCAGAGGAAAATTGTAGTTTTATATTTATATTTTCTCTGTTGCTTGTATAATCCGATGAAGTTAAATTGATATTTGAAGGTCGTTGGAAGTCTGCGATTTCAGTTTCTGAATCTCATTAGTTACCAGAATACCGATGGCATATTTTGTGACCATTTGACATAATTAATCTTTCTTTGCACAATTATCCGGCCAGCTTAGAAGCGTAGAATATGGAAATTAAAATTGATGTTTAGACTTATAGCTCTATGACATTACATCAATTAATGAAGTAGTCTCCCTGAAAGTAATTTATTTCACCCTGTAGATGGTGGGAAATCCTTATAATATGGATAGCAAGATTTGAATGAGACTTTACTTACTTGCCTAGAACTGCTTGAACTATGAGATTATCTTGGATGTTTCGAAAATTACTTTCTATGACATCGAACCATCACGCTGATGACTAAACCTTCTCAAAACGTCATTATCATCTACTTTTAATTCAGAATTACAAACTGTGAAGATAATTTAAAAGTTCATAAAATTGCAGACAATTATGGGACAAATGCCATTAACAGTTTGGTTTTTAAAATTGACCGAGTTAAATTTCAGCACAAATATTGTGAAATATTTACAAAGATTATTACGAAAGTATACTTTATTATAATCATGAATCATCATGATCGTACTATTTCTCTCCGGCCATGAAAAGTGCTACTTTGAACACTT
The DNA here is from genome assembly GCF_040414725.1 of Anabrus simplex. NCBI lineage: Eukaryota > Metazoa > Arthropoda > Insecta > Orthoptera > Tettigoniidae > Anabrus > Anabrus simplex. The sequence continues at coordinate 374,742,270 of NC_090268.1, read as the reverse complement.
TAAAATTAATATTGCAGACGAATATTTGTGTTTTTGTGGATCTTCTCAAACCTGGACCATTTACTATTCTACGGTGCCATGTTCAGAGGACAATGTTTTATGATTTTATTTTACAAATATCGCTGAAAACTGCATTACAAAACACAGGGAAATTTTGACATTAAGATATAGTTTTGCTTTAACATAATAACATTTATAAAAATTATGGCCGTAGAATAAATTGTGACATACTTTTTTTATTTATTAAAGCGCAGGCTTATGTTAACATGCTGCTACATTTCAGACCTATTTATATTTTATTTATTTCTTAATTGGTTTACCCTCCAGAGTTGGTTTTTTCCCCTCGGAATCAGCGAGAGATCCCACCGCTACCGCCTTAAGGGCAATGTCCTGGAGCGTGAGACTTTAGTTCGGGGATACAACAGGGTAGGAGGTCCAGTACCTCGCCCAGGCGGCCTCACCTGCTATGGTTATTGGGATTGGAAGATCGGAAGGGATAGACAAGGAAGAGGGAAGGAAGCGGCCGTGGTCTTAAATTAGGTACCATCCCAGAATTCAATCAATCAATCAATACTGATCTGCATTTAGGGCAGTCGCCCAGGTGGCAGATACCCTATCTGTTGTTTTCCTAGCCTTTTCCTAAATGATTTCACAGAAATTGGAAATTTATTGAACATCTCCCTTGGTAAGTTTTCTAATCCCTAAACCCCCTTCCTATAAATGAATTTGTCCTCTTGAATTCCAACCTTATCTTCATATTGTGATCTTTCCTACTTTTATAAACGCCACTCAAACTTATTCGTCTACTAATGTCATTCCACGCCATCTCTCCGCTGACAGCTCGGAACATACCACTTCGTCGAGCAGCTCTTCTTCTTTCTCTCAATTCTTCCCAACCCAAACTTTGCAACATTTTTGTAACGCTACTCTTTAGTCGGAAATCACCCAGAACAAATCGAGCTGCTTTTCTTTGGATTTTTTTCAGTTCTTGAATCAGGTAATCCTGGTGTTGGTCCCATACACTGGAACCATACTCTAGTTGGGGTCTTACCGAGCTCAATAGCTGCAGTCGCTTAAGTGCGGCCAGTATTCGGGAGATAGTAGGTTCGAATCCCACTGTCGGCAGCCTTGAAAATGGTTTTCCGTGGTTTCCCATTTTCACACCAGGCAAATGCTGGGGCTGTACTTTAATTAAGGCCACGGCCGCTTCCTTCCCACTCCTAACCCCTTCCTGCCCCATCGTCGCCATAAGACATATCTGTGTCGGTGCGAAGTAAAGCAACTACATACATACATTATCATTATAGACTGTGATGCCTTTCAGCGTTCAGTCTGCAAGCCTCTGTGAATTTACTAAACGTCGCCACAATCCTCGATTTGCAACTAGTGTTGTGGCCTCATTTAGTTCTATAAAATCGTTAGAAACCGAGTCTAACCATCGTCGTCTTGGTCTCCCTCCACTTCTCTTACCCTCCATAACAGAGTCCATTATTCTCCTAGGTAACCTATCCTCCTCCATTCGCCTCACATGACCCCACCACCGAAGCCGGTTTATGTGTACAGCTTCATCCATCGAGTTCATTCCTAAATTAGCCTTTATCTCCTCATTCCGAGTACCCTCCTGCCATTGTTCCTACCTGTTTGTACCAGCAATCATTCTTGCTACTTTCATGTCTGTTACTTCTAACTAATGAATAAGATATCCTGAGTCCACCCAGCTTTCGCTCCCGTAAAGCCAAGTTGGTCTGAAAACAGACCGATGTAAAGATAGTTTCGTCTGGGAGCTTACTTCCTTCTTACAGAATACTGTTGATCGCAGCTGCGAGCTCACTGCATTAGCTTTACTAGACCTTGATTCAATCTCACTTACTATATTACCATCCTGAGAGAACACACATCCTAAATACTTGAAATTATCGACCTGTTCTAGCTTTGTATCACCCATCTGACATTCAATTCTCTTGAATTTCTTACCTACTAACATCAATTTAGTCTTTGAGAGGCTCATTTTCATACCATACTCATTGCACCTATTTTCTAGTTCCCAGATATTAGACTGTAGGCTTTCGGCACAATCTGCCATTAGGACCAAATCGTCAGCATAGGCCAGACTGCTTACTACATTTCCACCTAATTGAATCCCTCCCTGCCGTTTTATACCCTTCAGCAGATGATCCATGTAAACTACGAACAGCAAAGGTGAAAGATTACAGCCTTGTCTAACCCCTGTAAGTACCCTGAACTAAGAACTCATTTTACCATCAATTCTCACCGAAGACCAATTGTCAACATAAATGCCTTCGATTGCTTTTAATAATCTGCCTTTAATTCCATAGTCCCCCAGTATGGCGAACAACTTTTCCCTCGGTACCCTGTCATAAGCTTTCTCTAGATCTACAAAACATAATCACAACTGCCTATTCCTCTCGTAGCATTTTTCAATTACCTGGCGCATACTGAAAATCTGATCCTGACAGCCTCTCTGTGGTCTGAAACCACACTGGTTTTCATCCAGCTTCCTCTCAACGACTGATCGCACCCTCCCTTCCAAGATGCCAGTGAATAATTTGCCTGGTATACTAATCATTGATATACCTCGATAGTTGTTGCAATCCTTCCTGTTCCCTTGCTTATAGATAGGTGCAATTACTGCTTTTGCCCAATCTGAAGGTACCTTACCAACACTCCACGCTAATTTTACTACTCTATGAAGCCATTTCATCCCTGCCTTCCCACTACACTTCACCATTTCAGGTCTAATTTCATCTATTCCTGCTGCCTTATGATAATGGAGTTTATTTACTATCCTTTCCACTTCCTCAAGCATAATTTCACCATCATCATTTTCCTCCTCCCCATTTGCTTGGCTGTTCACAACATCTCCAGGATGATTTCCTTTTACATTGAGAAGATGTTCAAAATATTCCCTCCACCTCTCCAGTGATTCCCTGGGATCTACTATGAGTTCACCTGAATTACTCAAAACACTGTTCATTTCCTTTTTCCCTCCCTAAGATTCTTTATTACTGTCCAGAAAGGTTTCCCTGCTGCTTGACCTAGCCTTTCCAAGTTGTTACCAAAATCTTCTCAGGACTTCTTTCTGGATTCAACAACTATTTGTTTCGCTCTGTTTCTTTCATCTACGTACAACTCCCTTCTGCCTCGGCCCTTGTTTGGAGCCATTTTTGATAAGCCTTCTTTTTACGTTTACAAGCTGCTCTCACTTCATCATTCCACCAAGATGTTCGCCTTTTCCCATCTTTACACTCAGTTGTTCCTAGGCATTCCCTTGCTGTTTCTACTACAGCATCCCTGTATGCCACCCATTCACTTTCTATATCCTGAACCTGCTTACTGTCTACTGTTCGAAACTTCTCACTAATCATATCCATGTACTTCCGTCTAATTTGCTTGTGGAGATTTTCTACCCTTATTCGTTTGCAGACAGATTTCACTTTCTCTACCCTAGGCCTAGAGATACTTAGTTCACTACAAATCAGATAGTGGTCTGTATCATCGAAAAATCTGCGGAAAACTCGTACATTCCTAACAGATTTCCTGAATTCGAAGTCTGTTAAGATATAGTCTATTATGGATCTGGTACCCCTAGCTTCCCATGTGTAGCGGTGAATAGCCTTATGCTTGAAGAATGTATTCGTAACAGCTAAACCCATACTAGCACACAAGTCCAGCAAACGCTTCCCATTCCCATTAGCTTCCATATCCCCCACATTTACCAATCACCCTTTCGTATCCTTCAGTTCTATTCCCAACTCTCGCATTGAAATCGCCCATTAGCACTATTCTATCCTTGCTGTTGACCCTGACCACGATGTCACTCAATGCTTCATAAAACTTGTCAACTTCATCCTCATTCGCACCCTCACATGGTGAATACACGGACACAATTCTAGTCCTAATTCCTCCAACTGACAAATCTACCCACATCATTCGCTCATTTACGTGCCTAACAGAAACTATGTTGTGTGCAATGGTATTCCTGATAAAGAGCCCTACCCCAGACTCTGCTCTTCCCTTTCTAACACCCGTCAAGTACACTTTGTAATCTCCTATATCTTCCTCGTTATCTCCCCTTACCCGAATATCATTTACTCCTAGCACATCCAGATGCATCCTCTTTGCTGACTCGGCCAGTTCTACTTTCTTCCATAAGCCCCATTAATATTGATAGCTCCCCATCGAATTCCATTTCGTTCGCCAAGTTGTTTCCAAGGAGTCCCTCGCCTGTCAAATGGGAGTGGGACTCCGTTACTCCCATAGGTCCGAGGCTTGCTTAAAATGTTCTGAGCTCGGTAGATTCATGAAGCAGGATGCTACCCTACTTACACATAGTCCAAGTGAGGATCTCTCCTCTAACGGGTTATGGACCATCGGTGGATTGTATAGTCCTAGCCGCCTGAGCACAAGGAGGGCCAGGACTCAGAATATGTCCGACATGCCCACTCCCATTCCATAGTAACTGGTATCCCGACTCTCAGGACCACTTACTAAGCCACTCAGCCGTGGCAAAAAAAAAAAAAAAAAAAAAAAAAAAAAAAAAAAAAAAAAAAAAAAAAAAAAAAAAAAAAAAAAAACCACAAGTTGGGGTCTTACCAGAGACTTATATGCCCTCTCCTTTACATCCTTACTACAACCCCTAAACACCCTCATAACCATGTGCAGAGATCTGTACCCTTTATTTATAATCTCATGTATGTGATTACCCCAATGAAGTTCTTTCCTTATATTAACACCTAGATACTTACAATGATCCCCAAAAGGAACTTTCACCCCATCAACGCAGTAATTAAAACCGAGAGGACTCTTTCTATTTGTGAAACTCACAACCTGACTTTTAACCCTATTTATCAACATACCATTGCCTGCTGTCCATCTCACAACATTATCGAGGTCACGTTGCAGTTGCTCGGAATCTTGTAAATTATTTATTACTCTATACAGAATAACATCATCCGCAAAAAGCCTTACCTCTGATTCCACTCCTTTACTCATATCATTTATATATATAAGAAAACATAAAGGTCCGAGGAATACCCATCTTAATTATTACCGGGTCAGATAAAGCTTCACCTACTCTAATTCTCTGAGATCTATTTTCTAGAAATATAGCAACCCATTCAGTCACTCTTTTGTCTAGTCCAATTGCACTCATTTTTGCCAGTAGTCTCCCATGATCCACCCTATCAAATGCTTTAGGCAGGTCAATCGCGATACAGTCCATTTGACCTCCTGAATCCAAGATATCTGCTATATCTTGCTGGAATCCTACAAGTTGAGCTTCAGTGGAATAACCTTTCCTAAAAACCGAACTGCCTTCTATCGCACCAGTTATTAATTTCACAAACATGTCTAATATAATCAGGAAGAATGCCTTCCCAAAGCTTGCATACAATGCATGTCAAACTTACTGGCCTCTAATTTTCAGCTTTATGTCTATCACCCTTTCCTTTATACAAAGGGGCTACTATAGCAACTCTCCATTCATCTGGTATAGCTCCTCCGACCAAATAAAAATCAAATAAGTACTTCAGATATGGTACTATATCCCAACCCATTGTATTTAGTATATCCCCAGAAATCTTATCAATTCCAGCCGCTTTTCTAATTTTCAACTTTTTCAACTTATTGTAAATGTCATTGTTATCATATCATATCCTCCTCTATCTGGACATTCTTGTAACCAACAATCTTTACATTCTGCTGACTGAATACTTCTGTCTTTTGAAGATCCTCACATACACACTCCCCTCGTTCATTAATTATTCCTGGAATGTCCTTCTTGGAACCTGTTTCTGCCTTAAAATACCTATACATACCCTTCCATTTTTCACTAAAATTTGTATGACTGCCAATTATGCTTGCCATCATGTTATCCTTGGCTGCCTTCTTTGCTAGAATCAATTTTCTAGTAAGTTCCTTCAATTTCTCCTTACTTCCACAGCCATTTCTAACCCTATTTCTTTCCAGTCTGCACCTCCTTCTTAGTCTCTTTATTTCTCTATTATAATAAGGTGGGTCTTTACCATTCCTTACCTCCCTTAAATGTACAAACCTGTTTTCGCATTCCTGAACAATTTCTTTAAACCCATCCCAGAGTCTGTTTACATTTTTATTTACCGTTTTCCACCGATCATAGTTACTTTTTTGAAACTGCCTCATGCCTGCTTTATCAGCCATATGGTACTGCCTAATAGTCCTACTTTTAAGACCTTCCTTTCTATCACATTCATTTTTAACTACGACATAAACAGCTTCATGATCACTAATACCATCTATTACTTCAGTTTCTCTATAGAGCTCATCTGGTTTTATCAGGACCACATCCAGGATATTTTTCCCTCTGGTTGGTTCCATCACTTTCTGAATCAGCTGTCCTTTCCATATTAGCTTATTTGCCATTTGTTGGTCATGCTTCCTGTCGTTCGCATTTCCTTCCCAATTGACATCTGGTAAGTTCAGATCTCCCGCTATAATCACATTTCTTTCCATGTCGTTTCCTGCATAGCCATCTCTCTTCTATGGCTATGATAATCTTATCAAATAATTCTGAATCCGTGTCAGTGGTACCCTTTCCCAGTCTGTACACTCCAAATATATCAAGTTGCCTATTATCTTTAGAAATGAGCCTTACACCTAGAATTTCATGTGTCTCATCTTTAACTTTTTCGTAGCTTACAAATTCTTCTTTTACCAGAATGAATACCCCCCCTCGTACCATTCCTATCCTATCTCTACGATACACACTCCAGTTCCGTGAGAAAATTTCTGCATCCATTATATCATTTCTCAGTCATGATTCAACTCCTATTACAATATGTGGTAAATATATATCTATTAAATTACTCAATTCTATTCCTTTCTTTACAATACTTCTACAGGTCAACACTAACAATTGTATGTCATTCCTACTTGATTTCCAGTTCCCTGTTCCCTTATCACCGCTCCCTAGGCCACCCCGTTTCCCTGAATGTACCTCCGTACTACCCTTCCAAACAAATTTCCTAACTTATACGTACCACTGCGGTTTAAGTGAAGGCCATCTGAGCGCAGATCCCTACCTCCTACCCACCCATTAGGATCTAGAAATTTCACTCCCAGTTTTCACATACCCACTCCATAGTCTCATTTAAATCCCCAATCACCCTCCTGTCAGTATCCCTCCTACACAGTATTCCACTAATAACAATCTCCGCTTTCTTAAACTTCACCCGTGCTGCATTTACCAGATCCCACACATCTCCAACTATGTTGGTACTTACATCAGCTTGCCTTATGTTGTTGGTACCAACGTGAAAAACTACCACCTTCTCCTTCCCCTCCTCCCTCTCTTCTACTTTCCTCAACATCTATGGGATATTAATCGCAACAGACAACCACTTATGAGATACACAGTGGGGTGCTATGGGCTGGGAAGTTACAACAAGCGAGCCAGCCAGAATTTGCCTGGGGAAGTGAGGAACCACGGAAAAACACTTCGAAGATGGTTCTAGTTCTACTCAGTTGGCCTTCCGAGGCTCAGTGGACCCCGTTGCAGCCCTCGTATCACTTTTCATATTTCGTGCTAGAGCCGGGAATCGAACCTGGGCCTCCGGCTGTGGTAGCTAATCACATTAACCACTACACCACAGAGGCGGACAGCGTATCTATTACATGTTAAGAACATAAAAAAATTGGGCGAATTGGCCGTGCGGTTAGGGATGCACGTCTGTGAGCTTGCATCCGGGAGATACTGGGTTCGAATCCCACTGTTGGCAACCCTGAAGATGGTTTTCCGTGGTTTCCCATTTTCGCACCAGGCAAATGCTGGGGCTGTACCTTAATTAAGGCATGGTCGCTTCCTTCCAATTCCTAGGCCTTTCCTGCCCCATTGTCGCCATAAGACCTATTCCTGTCGGTGCGACGTAAAGCCACTATCAAAAAAAAAAAAAAGAAAAAAAACGTAATCTGCTACTTGGACGACAGCCCTAAATTCAGATCATTGGTGATTTGATTGATTGATTGATTGATTGATTGATTGATTGATTGATTGATTGATTGATTGATTGAATTGGAAGTGCCAGACTTTGAAACGCATCAGATATTCCCCCAAAGCTGTTATTTTAGAATGCAATCCTATATTACCTATTTCCTGGACCATACTAGTTCATAGAAATGGTAGTATGGTGCGATTGTTTTAAGAGAAAGTACAACTACGCAACCATCCTCTAGTTCATAGAAAATACTTATATTTTGAATTTTCCACACATTGCTCATCTAAATATAGGCTATTTCTAGATAGCATTTGTCTATTACGCAAAGTTAAGTATTATGTTCGTTATTAAGAACTTAGCAATTCAATACGATAATCAGGTTATGTTTATGTATCACAGGCTTGTTTACATTCAACCGATGCGTCGGCGATGTTGATTCTGTATTAAGATCTGATATTATTGTAGATATTCTTGCTTATTCCGAACATATGTGTATATTTAGTCTTGAGCCCGAAGGCTGGTTGGATCCTCAACATCTCCACCATTGGCTGTTATGGATGGCGTACTAGGGAAATGAGAAGTGAGGTAGTTTCCCATTGCTTTCTTCACTGAGCCAGAAGTTATTACATATCAGTTTGCCAAGCCCACAGAAATGCATGCACCAACCGACCGTATGAGCATCATTTTCATACCATTCGTAACAGGGACTGGCTGCGTATGGAATGGCATTACTAGCGTCATTCATACCTCAGTCACTTTCATATTGTCAAAGCCAACGATAAGACAGGCAGATCAATGAAAGTAACGAAATTGCTGTAGCCCATACCAAAAGACATGTGCACTACAAACACCAGGTCTCACCAGAAAAGGCATATTCCGAACATACAAAGTGAAAATACTGAGGTTCTCACGATATCGTGTCCTTGTCTTACCTTATTTGTTGCTCGGAAAATATATTATTGCTGAATTATCTGGAAAGGCAGAGATGCATACGCAGTTTCCGGGAAGTTTTTTAGAAGTTGCCGCGGAGAGATACGAGATGCACGCTACAGAATGGAGCCACTCAGATTACTCTTACGTCTAGGGCGAAGTTTCTTCACTGTGTGTGCGGCTCTTGTTTCTTTCTGGCATGGTCGAAGCTATTCGAGTTGATCTAGATACCAATCGCTAGCTAATTTGTACTGTCTGATCCTATAGTAAAAGAGACCGCCGGAAACATCAGATGATACGAGAGATCAGTATGGAAACATTGCTGGCGCTACTAGACTTCTTCATTCAGTTACTCTAAACAACATACTATTATTGTTTAAAATTATTATTGTTCCGGGACTTCCCATGGAACGCAGAGATGAAAGAAGGTGCTGGGGTGAATGGGTCTAACTACAGTGTCAAAATTAATTAAAAACTTAAACTGAAGGTTATATTTTCAGAACACAAAATTTAACAATTTTTACATGTACAAGTAGCAAACATTAAACAAGATTGGGGAAAATCCAAGATTAGTGGTTTTAACAGATCATGGGCTTCAAGTCCTCGCTTTCCTTTTCCTGAGCTCCTAGCTCAACTTTACAAAAGAGCACACATTTATACAAGGGCAGAAATCCCCTAATTCAAAGAGCACTTGCTCCCAAAATTACAACATATAGCCTTCAAGAGGCATACCTCAATCTTGCTTTGAAAAAGAGCTATTAATAACAGGCTCTGTTCTCCAAGCGTACTCAAGGCAACATTGCATGAAAATCTAATAATCTCTGGCCTTACAAGGCACTATTTACAAATAGAAATCTCATTACACAGAGGTATCTAGTACCCAACCTACAGGGCCTTAGTGAAAAAGAACAGGTTAAATAAACGGCCCGAGTACAATTTAAATGGAGTCGAAGACTGAGCTACAAAAAAATTAAAACCTATAGGGCGCTTGGCCGACGAAACAGGGGCTATTCCCAAACTACTGAGGTAGCACGGGTGGAAATAGCTTTAATACATTGCAGAAACGAAAGGTAACAAAAACGTGGCACCTCAAACCAAGATGAAGGGGAGCTCGAGAGGGTACTTCACTCTCTATCCCCGATTTACAGTTAAAGACTTTTTGAAGTTTTTACATTAGCCGGCAGAAGTTACATTTTCAGAAAAGTAGGTTACATGGCTGATAATTCGGACCTTTCCCTCGGGTTAAAATGCGAAGCCAGCAAGAACGAAAGATGTTATGTGGCCATTACCTGGTAGATGTACCGCTGCCTGATGAAAGAGGCCGCCCGCCTCCTGCTTTGACACACACACGTAGTAAGATGACGATCAATTGGCCAAGAGACGTGCAAAGGCGCAGTTTATAAACCCTCAGGGAAGGTTAGAGATCTTTCACGAATAAACCAGCCACACCCTCTCAATTTATTGGTCAATTTAAAAGTTACATTCAAAATCGAAAAAAAGAATAATAATAATAATAATAATAAGACTGTGATTGGTAGAAAATTAATTACAGGAATTAGGGATTGGCTAAATTCAAAACTGGCGGAAATAAAAAGGAAATATTGCCAACCCAAAAATAAAGGAACACCAATCAGTAAAAAAACGTATGAATACAAAACTTCTTTGAATTATAAGTTCTTATACCTCGCACCAAGGGGCATGATCATAGTTTTTTAGTAGTGTCATCTATGGGAGAATGTCCCAACTTCTTGATGAATGGCAAACAAACCAAGTAGAAATACCGTCAGTTCAGGAAACTTCACAATAACAAAATTACATCATATTTTTTGGTGACATCTTGTGAGTAAATTTCTAAGTTGGTGTAGTTTCAGTTTCACTGTTTCACCAATAGAGGAGTTCATTTAGGCGCTAGATTTAAATGCGCGGTGTAGGGGTGTACTTCCCGGTACAATTATTAACAAATCACAGTTGGGAAGTATCCCGGTGGCAATTGTCACATACGGTAGTGTAATAAGAAAATGAAACATAATTACCCAACAACAACAGCAACAACAAGAGTAGAACAAGCAGTTATATGGGGAAAAAAGTATTACAAAATATACTACTTAGTTTAACATTGTAAATCCAGCAACATCATATACAAATACATACACAGCTTTAGTATTTCCAGTGCTTAACGCTACGGCTTACAATGCTATAGGTTGAGCTTTCTACTAGCTCAACATTACAGTTTATAATAAAGTTAAAACATAATTAACAACAGCCACTACAGCAAAAAGAGTACGTAATGATTGTATCCGTCGATAAGTAATAAATTGAGGTACTTGAGAGTCCTTCCGGGAAGAGAAGTTAGAGTAGTCGATTTGTCTCCCGTTGTTTCAAAGTTTGCTAAAGCTTTTAAAACTATTCACAGTTTGCAGGAAGTTTATAGAATAGATGCCACTCGGACCCTAGCGGTGGTGAAATTCAGCAGTTCCACTATGTTATCACGCCTGTCAACTCGGGATTTGCCTCAAGATGAAGTTGGCATTGCATTCTCAACCACATCATAATTAACCATCTTTAATAGTCGTTTTAATTAATATGAAATAGTTACCCTACCTGACACGAAAACTGAGCGGGCTCGTGCAGAAGAATCAGCGTCAAACTTTGTATACATATCTGTATAAAACTATGATCGTTCGTAAGAAAACCTTTTGTCATTATCTCTTTGTCCAATACGAATTCTGCCAATGTAGCGAAGTCTGTAATGTTAGTGACAAGCAGCCTTTATAGCCATTTATAGTGAATGGTGTTTAAACTCGTTCTAAAACTGCAGAAATGAACCATTTTATTGGTAAAGTGTAGATAAACCTCCGTGTAGACCTATTCGCAAGAAATTCCCATGATATTGTGCTTCTTCCTTTGGATCGTGCCGATCTCTTTTTGTCAGGAAGTTTACGTTACACACTTGCATATGCTTTGATTACGTATTTAAAAAAACGCCAGAAAAATAAAAAAAATTCGAAGCGTTTATATTGCCCGCACAAGTGAGTTTAAAATTTAAGTGATGTAAAATAAAATCAAACTCGGTTTAATGTATTGCTGACATTGCTCGCTGTGTCCGAAGTACTTTGATTTCCAACTTTGTTAATCAAGGCATGTTTCTAAGTGTAAAGATCAAAAGAGGTGTTAGTTGTTGTCTCTAAAACACTGTTGTTTGGTGATAAAGTTTTCCCAAATGGTGTGTACCTGTGTGGAGTAGAAATTAGTAGGTTATTTTAGGAGAATAAAATGCTTTCAATTATTGCAAATGTTTTATTTACTAAATTGTTATTCAAAGGCAATGAAAATGACACTGCTGATGTCAGCAGACTTGTGTATGGGAAGGAAAAGTTACAGACAGTTCAGCAAGGTAACAAAAACCCCTGATGTTTAACCGATACCAGTAACAACAGAGATTTGTTCTACTGGTAGTAAATTACCTACATGCAGTCGATGTGTGATGACTTCGAGGGTTTATAGGCGAATTCTGCATCAGTGGACGTACTCACATCATAATATATCATTAATACACTGCCTATTTTTATTACTCGACAGTAGCAATATATGGAACAGAAACATGTTACATTACGGTATGTTAAGCATGTGTGTAAAATGTTAATACCTTAATATCAGTGTTCTTTGTACACTTTACAGGCGGGTGTGTAAATATGATCACGTGTACCGGTATTATTTATTTACCCGCCAATCTTTATTACTTGAGAGTAGTTAAGTATCAAACCTACTGCTTTTTCTTTATTTTGCTGAAGTAGTTTGTTGATCAAATATTCTTTCCGTGTTCCTCACTCCTACAATCAGCTGCTGGCTCTTATCACATCATTTTTTGACGATCATTTGCGCGTTTATTATGGATAGCCAACTGTAACAACTTGGCGTATGTACAAAATGAAACAAACTATTCTCTATTTTTGCTAAACATTTATATAAGTATGTCCGTTATTCTTTCCATAGTACTCGTAGTGTTATTTATCCCTTTTTTTTACCTTGCAAACAGCTGTTCAGCTCTCGCGATGAAACATGACAACAGCAGTAGCTAAGTTAGTGTTTAACCTTCCGACCTCCTTTTAGAGTCGACCATGGTTCATGGAGTGATGAGAATCTTTGCATTTTATTGCCTTTTAGTGAACTTTGAATCCTTGAAGTAGCTGAATTTCAATATGATCGACTTAACTTTGCTGGTACGGAAAGCGAGTGATGAATTACACATTTGGAGCATAGGCCTATTACGTAGTGTACGTAGTATTACGAGAAGACGGCATGATCGAACACTTGCTGCGGAAATTGGGGAGTTACTTGAGGATATTCCTGTGGGCATAACTAAGAATGTATCTGCAGTGACCAAAAAAAGTGTAAAATTCTTAACCTGGGGAAAGCATAAAATTGCTGACAAGATATCTAAGGTGGTGTGAAGGACGCACGTTCTAGTAAATGTGTCGAAGGGATGCCGCGAGTTTTGTAGTTTCGACCGCGACTATGTAAGTCGTGAACTTAGAACTCTTATTTTGAGCAGAACGGCTTCTTTTCTATAGTCAAGTTACTGTAGCTACAGGGTGTCCGAGAAGTCCCCGTACCCCTAGTTTCATACGTTTCATATTATAGTGAATCTAGGGAATGTGTATGTGCACCATCATGCCTTACACAGAGTTCTATCCGTCTCCAAGTCCTCATTGACATCTTGCGGAGCATCTCAGGAGTTATGGAACGAAAGGCTTCCTCCACACTTTGGCGCAATTCTTCATTAGTCGTGTACCGACGTTGAGCCACATGGGACTTGATTATTCCCTATAATGAGTTGTCTGGCGTGGTAAGGTCCGGGCTTCGTGGTGGCCATTTCAACGGGGCTGGAGATGTTGGTGAGCCACGGCCAATCCAGCGGCCTTGAAATTGTTCATCAAGGAACTCGCGCATCTGAATAGCAAAATGTGCTGGAACCCCATCCTGCCGTAACCACACATGACACACTCTCTTGTCTTGAAGCTGAGGTATTAACCAAGATTGTTGTTGAACGCCATGTGTTTTTTTCGTCAGAGGTCAGCACAATCAGACTGCTACAGCCCGAGTGGAAGGGGGACAGAGTCACGCGCCTCACCGGCGTCAGTGAGTTCCGAGACTTGGATGAGCGTGGGTAACAGTATTGTGTTTGTGCGCTACAACATGGACCACGGCGTCCTAATGTATATTTTGTACAGTGTAAATAGTTTTGTGAATAAATGAAGTATGTAATGTACATTATGTTGGCCTTCCCTTTGCACTTAATGAAGTACATTTCGTGGACTGTGGGAAGAGCTAGGCCTCGTTCAACACGAGTAAGCAACTCTAAAACGAGACCGAACATTTTGGTCCTCCGATGCCCGATGTGATTCAGTGACGATATTACATCTCATAATCTGCGCATTTAGGCCTATTAGTGATTGCAGTTTATTGCAGTTGATTGCAGTGTAAAGTACGAATGTGTTCGTTGTACCGCCAGACTTAACCACCCACGTGCTAGGTACTGCGTAGCAAAGTACAAATGAGTGACTTCAACTAACGTGCCGTGTATGTGATTCACAACCATTTCCTACATGAAACACAGTGACTTGTGATGTGATTAACTGAGTTCTAATACAGTTCTCATTCATTTTAAACTTCGAGATTGAAGCGTGTGTTGTCGCCATCTTGCGCGGACGAATACAGTCTTGCCAACACAATTGGTGGAGATTCCAAGGAGTTGTAATCCAGATCCGTAGCAGTAGTTCCAGAAGTGACCACCAGAGTGCAGCCCAGCCGCGCAGTGCTCTTTGGTTTTCAGCCCTGCTGTGGAAGGATACATCCTCCTAATCTGTAAGCAGTCTGGCATTCCCAGTCCTTTATAATATATCCATTATTTCTTGTTATCCTTCACCATGGATCCTGTCCAGCGAAAAGGTCTCATAAAAAAAGAGAGCAGGTATTAAGTCTCGTATAAAGCGTATAGCTAGTTTTGTCAGTACATTTAATGAAGGCTCAAATCTGAATGATATTCGAGTTAGGCAAAGGCTGCTATGTTCAAGTAAGGAGGAATACAACGATGTTCAAACCCAGTTAGAAATTAACGATACCGAAGAAGTTCATGATGCAGATAGGGAATCCACTGAAGAACTCATCCTAGAAATAGAATCTAAGATGGAAACTCTGTTGAATGCAAATTCGAGTGCAACTTCCCCCGCAACATCTAGTTCTTCAAATACCAGTAGCATGCATGAAATAAGACTCCCTAAAATTTCACTGCCAAAATTTACAGGAATTATTCTGAATTTATTCATTTTCGAGATACCTTCCAGAGCCTAGTAATTAATAACCATGCCTTAACAGACATACAGAGGTACTATTACCTACTATCATGCTTATCGGGAGAACCTCACAAATTAATTGAAAGCTTGCCTGTCACTGAAAGCAATTTCAAGGTCGCTTGGGAATTAATCTTTCAGAGATATAATAACCCCAAATTGATTGTAGACCTACACGTAAAGCAAGTGCTAGATCTTCCGTCAGTTAAAACAGAATCAGCTAAGGATTTAAGAGTGTTGCTAAATCAGCTGCTGAGCAACCTGAGCGCTATTGAAGTAATGGAAATAGATGTACCTCTGCGTGAAATTTTTTTATCTCGCTTAGTGCTAGATGGAATCAGCCTCGGTCTAAGAAAACAGTGGGAAGTTAAATCCTCAGATAAGAAGTTCCCTCGCTTGAAGGATTTAGTAGCTTTCTTGGAGAACAGTTGTCAAACTCTGGAGCTAATCAACCCCGAAAAACACCAAAGCGACAAGCAGCAGGTCGTATCCAAACATGGTGGTGATAAGAGCAGTAAGAAGTCCTTTGTCACAACAGCAACTCATTGTGAGTTTTGTAAGGCTTCTCACACCCTAACAAAATGCCCTAAGTTTCGTGAAGCCAGCGTTGGAAATAGAATAGATTTCCCCAAGAAGTGTAAACTTTGCTTTAACTGTCTGGGTGCTAATCATACTTTAAAGGAGTGTAGTTCAGGAAATTGTCGAATCTGCAATAATAGACATCATACTCTGTTGCACAAGGAGCAGAGTACATCGTACAATGCTTCTACTACATCAGAAACCAACCAGACTCTGCAGCAAACCTACTGTGCTGTGAAGAGCAACTATACTCATGTAGAAGTTCTATTGTCAACAGCTCTCGTAGTGGTCACTGACAAACGTGGGAATGCACATCAGTGCCGAGCTCTACTTGATAATGCGTCTCAAATGCATTTCATGTCCAGGCGTTTGGCAGATCGCTTAGGGATTGAATTGAGTCGGCACTCAATGCCTATAAGGGGAATTAGTGATACTAAGGCAACTGAATCATCACATATTTGTCAAATCCAAGTTACATCTAGGGTCACAGACTACACTACCCCTATTGTTTGTGCTGTACTTCCTCGCATAACTGGTCAGCTCCCTACAGTACAGCTTGACACGTCTGACTGGCAGCTATCACAGGACATTCCCTTGGCGGATCCTCAATTTAGTACACCAGGTGAAGTTGATTTTCTACTGGGGGCTTCTGTGTTTTTTGACATACTGCGTCGTGGTCAACTCACGAGAGAAAATCATCCTGTACTACAGAACACTGAATTTGGTTGGATCTTATCAGGCAAGATACCACCACACTCTCTAAAGTCTACCAGCAAAAAAGTAAGGTCTTGTCTTGTGCGCGGCAATGAACTGCACGTACAGGTCGAACGATTTTGGCAACAAGAGGAAGTAAAGATCTCCCCCGCGTTCTAAGGAAGAAAGTCAGTGCGAAGAACACTTTGTGAACAACACTACTAGGGATAGCACCGGAAGATATGTTGTAAGACTGCCTATTAAACCACACCATGAGGAACTTGGGGATTCATTTAAATACGCCACTCGTTGCCTCAGTCAAATTGAACAGCGGTTACATCGCCAACCAGACTTGAAGAAGGACTATGTTGAGTTCATGACAGAATATGCTGATCTTCATCACATGGAACTTGTGACAACGCAAACCAATAAGCCAACATATTACCTGCCGCATCATGCTGTAATTAAGCAGTCCAGCACTACCACTAAGGTCAGAGTCGTCTTCAACGCCTCTGCTAAAACTACTAGTAACTACTCACTGGACGATATCTTGATGGTTGGACCTACGGTGCAAACTTGTATTCTATCATCTTGATATTTAGAACACATAAGTATGCCTTCACTGCAGATGTTACAAAAATGTACAGGCAAATTCTAGTTCATCCTGATGACCAAGATCTGCAACGCATTGTATGGCGTTCATCTCCGAATGAACCTATCCAGATTTATCGACTTTCCACTGTAACTTATGGTACCTCAGCAGCGCCTTTTTTAGCCACGAGATGCCTGGTACAACTTGCCAACGATGGTGCACTGCAATACCCAAGAGCGTCATCAGAGACATTACGAAGAGACTTCTATGTTGATGATGTTCTGAGTGGAGCAGATACCATTGGAGGTGCACTCAGTCTGCAACAAGAGCTGATTGAACTACTCAGTAGCGGAGGTTTTCGTCTTCGTAAATGGTGTGCTAACCATCCCACTCTTTTAGAGCACATACCTCTTGAGCACCAAGAATCACAACTGTCCTGGAGTCTGGATGACAAGGAAGAGGGTACCATTAAGGCCTTGGGACTACTGTGGCATCCTCAAAAGGACATCTTCCAGTTTGTAGCTACCAGTCACACCCAGAAGACCACAAACTGGACAAAACGTAGTGTGTTATCCTGCATTTCATCCATTTTTGATCCTTTGGGCCTCTTAGGTCCAGTAATAATAAAATGTAAAATTTTCTTGCAACATGTATGGCTGGCGAAGGTGGACTGGGATCAGAGTTTGCCTCCTGACCTATTAACTACTTGGGAAAAGTTTCATGCATATTTGCCATCACTCAACGACATTCGCATCCCTCGAAGAGTGACGGGAGACGGAGAGATTAAACAATATGAGTTGCACTGATTCTCTGATGCTTCAGAAAGGGCCTTTGGAGCATCTGTTTACCTACGGAGTATAGATGTCAAGGATAATGTAACAGTAGTGCTGTTAAGCTCCAAATCCAGAGTAGCACCACTGAAACAGATTTCCCTCCCTAGACTTGAACTATGTGGTGCATTACTCCTTGTAAAATTAATGGATAAGGTTAAAACTGCACTTAACCTCAAAATTGAACAAAACTACTATTGGACTGATTCTATCATAGCTTGGCTTGCAGGAGAGCCCGGATCTTGGAAAACGTTTGTTGGTAACCGAGTGTCTGAGATACAACAACTTTCATTTGTAGAACAATGGAACCATGCGACGTCACAGGACAATCCAGCTGACATCATTTCGAGAGGGATTGAACCACAACTTCAAGACAATCTGTTATGGTGGGCGGGACCATCCTGGCTCTACCAGCCACCGTCAACCTGGCCTGTCAGCGACATGAAGAAAACTTCCGAACTCACTGATGTACCAGAGCAACGGAAACCAGCTGTTTGCTTACTTGTTGTCAGTCATTTCCTTGAAGATTTCGTCCAACACTTTTCTTCTTGGTCACGGCTGGTGAGAGTCATGGCCTTCATACTGAGATACATGAACAACTTCAGGCTTGCTGCTTCAAGGAGACAGGTGGGAAGTCTGACTGTAGTAGAACTTCAAGAGGCATCGCACAGGATCATTCGTACTGCCCAAGAACGCGAATATGGTAAGGAGCTTCAAGATCTGCGACTTGGCAGACCGATCGCAAAGGACAGCTAGTTGAAGTCTCTTTATCCCTTTGTAGATGAAAACCAGATGCTTAGGGTGGGCGGCAGATTGGAACAATCTCAAGCTCCGTACAGCCAGAAACATCCCATCATCCTACCACCTAATCATCATGTGACCAGGTTGTTAGTAATGTGTGAGCACATGCGACTTCTGCATGCTGGACCCCAACTTTTGCTTGCAACCATTAGACAACGATATTGGATACCTAATGGTAAGTCTGTCATTAGGCACATAACACACAAGTGTCTCCCTTGCTATAAGTTGAAGGCAAGTACATCAACTCAACTCATGGGCCAGCTCCCACACCATAGGGTAGAACCCAACAGACCATTTTTGAACTGCGGAGTTGGATATGGGGGTCCACTTTACATTAAGGAAGGGACTCGTAAGAGCAAAACAAAGCTAAAATGTTATATTGCTCTATTCATCTACCAAGGCGATCCATCTTGAACTTGTCTCTGACCTGTCTACTGATGCGTTCCTAGCTGCTCTGCGTAGATTTACATCGCGTCGGGGTATCTGCCAAAATATCTACAGCGACAATGGAAGTACCTTCGTGGGAGCAAGAAACGAGCTACGGGAGCTTCACACCCTTTTCAGATCTCAAGTACATCAGAGGAAGGTGGATGACTTCGCATCTCAATGTGGAATCCAGTGGCATGTTATCCCACCGCATGCCCCTCACTTTGGTGGGCTGTGGGAGGCTGGCATAAAGTCTTCTAAGTCCCATTTGAAGAAGGTTGCAGGAAATCTTGTACTGACTTTTGAAGAAATGTTCACGTTGTTAGTCCAGATTGAGGCATGTCTGAATTCGAGACCAATAACCAAATTGTCTGATAATCCTGATGACTATTCATTCTCTGTGTCTAGGTCTTGGAATTCGCTACCTGCGAACATCAGAGAAAATCCTTCTCATCGCAAGTTTAAAGTGGCTTGCCGGGAGCATTTGCTGGGTAGATCCCGCTGACTTGCTGATAATTGTTGAGTGAATGAAGGAATGAATGGGATGAATGACTGGATTACTGCAGTTACATAATTTAAGTGTACGTTATTTTGTGTATTTTAAAATTAAGGATTCTTTCGTTATTATTATTATTATAATTATTATTATAATTATTATTATTATTATTATTATTATTATTATTGCTATTAGTATTATTTGTTTTATTTGTATTTGAAATTATAAGTTATGTATATGTATACTCATCTAGTGGTTAAGTGTAAGAGAGGGCCTCGAGCCCTAACTTCGCCACCAATAAAGGCATTTATCTATCTATCTATCTATCTATCTATCTATATTAACGACGTTTCTTTCCAGAGTGGCATTCCCACCCAGAAATATAACTGTGGCAAACTTGTCTTCGCGCGATGCACATGGTGTGCGAAATGTCTGTTTCGAATGTTTCTACGATCGGTATCATCCAAGGGAACGCACCGTATCTCCCTGAAGCGTTAATCTAAGAATGAACTTATAAAACATTGTAATCCTTGAAAAATAACACACATATAGGCATAATTAAGGCATAAGACTTTTGTGGAACCCAGTTGTAATTTTACAATCAACATAACTTCCTTGTATCCACTAACATGATAAACATTCGTGTAGTAATCGTCAATGGACATAAGTAGATAAATGAAACAAACAAAGATTTGAGATTTGAACACGGGGTGCAAAAGTGTGAATCCGCGGCGATAACCGCTGCGCCACCGCGTCTATTGAAATTATTACGCACCACGTGACACACAAAGCACGTTGGAAACTTCGACCGTCATTTTCTTGGGAACGGTTTGTTCTCTTATTTCGGCCCTTGTTTCATTGAGCGAAGTTTCTGGGAAATCGGGTTGTTACACTCGGCGGGCTCCCTTCGTAAGATACGATAAGCCCAAGAATATTTACCAGACTGCTTGCTATCAGGCTCAAAAGCCGGGCGCACATTCAGGCGCAGCTGGCCGTGGAGCAGGGCAAAGCAGGGCAGGACAGTGCAAGGTTGACGAAATTGCGAGGTACGCGTGAGCCCACATTGCCACACGTGTCGTCGGATTTAAGAACGAAAGAAAGAAAGAAAAATATGTTCTTCCGACTTTGCGGTATTAGGTCATTAAATGTAAATGGAGTCCTTCTTTCATGACTCCTTGTCTTATTCTTCAAGCGATCGTTCCTTCAGAATTCATTTCTTATTTTGATAATCATCCTCACAATTTCCCGTGTCGATATGGACTGATGATCACGCAGTTTTCACCTTAAGACAGTCACGACAGAAACCACTACCATTGCCAGTTAACACGATTGAACATTATTTCCATGTTAGCGATGTTCGGAGTTGATATGGACTAAGCAACACAAGTCTAAATTCATGAATATCTCTGTTGTCATAGCCGTTAAGATAGAACTGTGTAAGACATAAATTATCGGAATTGTTATTCTCTATAACTTTTGTTACCTAGTATTTGTCAGTAGCGCCACTAATACTGTACTAATAGTATAGATATTTGAGAATTAAACTTGTAGGCCTTTCCCTAAACGACCATTTCCCTTAGCGTGAGTAAAATTTATAGCCCAAACTGTAGTTCCTTATTCTCCGGCTTTAATAATAATAATAATAATAATAATACCCGTGTGGGGATTTACCGGTTACCTCCATCGGGCGCGTCCCATTGGAATTGGGGAAGCTCGCTGGCTCTGCCGCCAGCAGAGTCAGAGGGTAGTAGAGAAATAAAATACCACCGTGAAAAAAAAACTGGTCCCTTACCAGGGTTACGGCGAAGACTGGTAAATGACCAGAAGCCAGAAAACATCTTGAGGCAACCTCTAGGGCTAACAACCCTAGTTGTAAAAGGATGGGTACCCGTCCAAAGCAAAGTCAAGTCAAAAAGCATGATGGCACAACATTTCAAGAAACATACCCCAGGGGGTAAATCTTCGGATAAATCCCTCGTCGTGAACGCCACGACGCACGAGTCTCGTTCGGATTCTGGGGGAGACTCGACATCATGCAAGAGACGAGTCGGAGCGTCTCGGTGTACCCCGAAGAGTCAAAAACTCAGGCCAAAATCTAAAACCTTTCTAGCAACTTTCAACATAAATTCACTTTCACAAACTGGCAAGCTGAAAACCCTCACCAAAGCTCTTCACGAAAATCAGATATCCATAATGGCCCTACAGGAAACAAGGTACCCAGATGAAGAGATTTTTGAATCCGAAGGCTACCGATTTTTCAAGGGCAAAGCGCAAAAAGGAATCCTCAATGGAGCTGTGATGCTTGGAACCGCGTTTGCTGTTAGAACCAAGATCCTTAAATCGGTTGCAAATTTCGAACCTGTGAATGACAGATTGTCCATACTCACAATTAAATGCGCGAACAAAACCTACGCCCTAGTTAACGCACATGCTCCTACAAACGATAAGAACAAGTCTGATCCAGACGAAGTTGATAATTTCTGGGACCTACTGGATGAAAAATTAAACAAAATCCCCAAACACCATGTCAAGCTTCTTTTGGGTGACTTCAATGCCCAACTAGGTCGTGAACGGAAGTACAAGAAAGTTATAGGAAATTACCGTGCTCACAAAAGAACCAATCCCAACGGCAAAAGACTGGTGTCCATTTGCGAAAATCACAACCTGCAGGTCATGTCGACCCACTTTCGCCATCTACCCAGAAAGCAAATGACTTGGCGTTCTCCCGTCCAAGCTCTCGGAGAGTTCCAAATTGATCATGTTGCAATCTCCAGGAGAAACAGCCCTGAGATTATGAATGTCAAGGTAAAGAAAGGCATCAATGTGGCCTCAGATCATTATATGTCTCTTATCAAATTCAAACCAATTCCCGCAAACACAAGGAAGACAACCAAACAGATCACACGCTTCGACAATGATAAACTTCGGCAAAGGGTCGAGAAGTTCCAGGAGAAGGCTAGACCAAATGACTGTGACTTTAACAACGCCAAAAGTCTCCTTGTTGAGGCCGCCAAAGACGTTGCAGAAATCAAGAGAAGCAAAAAGCATGCCTGGTGGAATGGTGCCTGCGAATCAGTCCTCCAAGAAAGACTCAATGCGTGGAAACAGTACTACTCTACAAAATCAGAAAATGATTGGGAAACCTACAAAACCCAGCGCGCCCAAGCGGCTAGGGTGTTCAGAACTGAGAAACGTAAATACGAAAAATCTCTCATTGAAAAGATAGAACAAAACTTTAGGAAGAATGAAAGCAGAGAGTACTACAGAGCCTTCAAATGCAAACTCACTGGCTATAAACCAGCATCTCTATGCTTTGAGCGAAAGGACGGCTCACTGGCGACGTCAAATGAAGAAAATTGCAGCATTCTGGCAGACTACTTCAAGAATTTACTTAATTGCTCTAAACCGCAAAGCCCCATTGAAACCAAGGGACCCTGACTCAGGTACCCAGATTCCAGACCACCCGACAGAGATGAAATCAAGCGCCACATTGCCCGTCTCAAAAATAACAAAGCGCGGGGGGAAGATTCAGTAGTAGCAGAACTATGGAAATATGCCCCAGAGGAATCACTTGATATCTTGCAAAGGCAAATAGAAGAAATTTGGAACAAGGAGACCCTACCCGAAGATTGGAAAATAGCTTGGATCCATCCATTACACAAAAAAGGCAGCATGAAGAACATCAACAACTACAGAGGAATATCTTTGCTACCCGTGACTTACAAAATTCTATCACTTGCCATCCTGGAGCGTTTGGAAGCACAAGTCGAACATCAAATAGGTGAATACCAAGGAGGGTTCAGAAAAGGTCGCTCAAAAGCTGAACAGATCCAAAATCTCAAAACGATCATCAGATATTGTACACTAAGGTCCAAGCAGTATGTGTCTGTCTTTGTGGACTTTAAGAAAGCGTACGACTCCATTGACCGGGAAGTCCTGCTAAACATCTTAAATGAATTTGGAGTTGATTTGAAACTGCTGGCATTAATTAGAGCCACCCTGACAGATACAAAATCCAAGGTGAAGTTCCACGGATGTCTCTCGCATTCCTTTGACATCAAAACAGGAGTCCGACAAGGTGATGGGCTATCCCCGATACTCTTCAACTGTGTTCTTGAAAAGATAATCAGAACCTGGCGGGTGAGATTACAGGAAACCAACTACAGTCCATTGAGAATAGGAACCAAATCTAAGGGGATCGCAACAGACTGCTTAGCATTTGCCGATGATATTGCTGTTCTCTCAAACGACATAGAAACCGCTAGAGCTCAAGTTGAAATTTTAAAGGAAATTGCCGAACAAACTGGTTTGCAGATATCGTTTGAGAAAACGGAAGTAATGACTAACATCAAAGAGGCTCCACCAAAACTCCATACAAAATACGAGGACATCACCCGAGTAGACAAATTCAAATACCTGGGTGAGATCATCATGAAAAATGGACTGGACAAAGAAGCACTTCAGGAGCGAGTACGCAAACTGGAAATAGCCTACCAAACATCCCGCATAATCTACAACAAAAAATGCCTTTCCCAAAATACCAAGATACGTCACTATGTTCTGAAGCCAGTAGTTCTGTATGCAGCCGAAACCCTGTCTCTAAATGCCAACAAAGGACTCCTTGAAGAACTGGAGAAAAGAGAACGCAAAATTGTGAGAGGAATCTTGGGATCAAAGTACAGAAATAGAGTCCATCAAAGGAGATCCAACAAGGAAGTCTACAGCAAAATAGAGAAAATTACCGACCCAATCAGAAAAAGACGGGCACGATTTTACGGTCATCTGAAAAGAATGGACGGAAGAAAGTTAACTAAAGAAATATTTCACTTTTTTTATTCAAACCCCAAAACCACAATTCCCTGGTTTAGAAATACCAAAGAAGACCTTCAAATGCTACATATCTCAGCTGAAGACGCCCTTAACAGAGATCTCTTCCGCAAGAAAATATTGACGAACGGGCTAAACCGAGACGAGCAACCGAAGAGAAGACACGGTGCCCCTCGGACAGAGGAAAGAAGGAGGGAAATTTGGGCTCTAAAGAAGGCCAAGTTCAGTGTCAAATGCAACAAGACTTAACGTGGTCCTTGATGGCCCCAGCGAATTATATATATAATAATAATACTAATAATAATAATAATAATAATAATAATAATAATGGCTTTACGTCCCACTAACTGGTTTTACGGTTTTCAAAGACACCAGTGTGCCGGAATTTAGTCTCGCAGGAGTTCTTTTACGTGCCAGCAAATCTACCGACACGAGGCTGATGTATTTGAGCACCTTCAAACACCACCGGGCTGAGTCAGAATCGAACCTGTCAAGTTGGGTTCAGAAGGCCAGCGCCTCAACATTCTGAGCCACTGAGCCCGGCAACCCATTTTCTCCTGATGCGTGTACGTACCTACATACATACATACATAGACATGACGGAAAATTGAAATGAAAATTGCATTGCAGTCGGCATGATTCACATTGTACAAAACATAGTGGGACCGGCTATGATAGTTTTCTCCCCTATTTCTAAACAAATTACTGACACTAGTGTAGGAAACTGTGTTCCATACACTGCGTGGGGGTGGGCGGAGGTAGGCGCAGTACTGTTCTGTCCTGCCTTGCAATTTCCTGCCTGTCAACATGTGATGATACAATGAATTGTGTGGATTACAAAAAATCTGGTCTGCTTTAGCTGTTTCGCCTGCTTTCCAGCGTACACACGGCCTAGGGAGGAATACTGCAGAGAATCGTCAAGAAATACATTTTAGGCAACTATCAACGTCATGTAACACCTTGGCATATAATGGTTTCATTTTAGCCTGCTGGGCTGAGTGGCTCAGGCGGTTGAGGCGCTGGCCTTCTGGCCCCAACTTGGCAGTTTCGATCCTGACTCAGTTCGGTGGTATTTGAAGGTGCTCATATACGTCAGCATGGTGTCGGTAGATTTACTGGCATGTAAAAAGAACTCCTGTGGGACAAACTTCCGGTACCTTGGCGTCTCCGAAAACTGTTCAGGTAATTGTGGGACGTAAAGCCAATAGCATTAACGTTTTAGTTTGTTACATATTTCAGTTTAGTCCGGATGCTTCTGTGGATCTAAGCGTCCCCACAATCCTGTTTTCATGCAGAACTGTGATTCTTCAGCTTCTACGTCTGCTATCTTGTGATCATCATCGATAGCGTCCCATCGAATTTCAGTACCTCAGGATGAGTATTTTTATTACAACCAAAGTATTATAAAGAATTCCGATTGAAAAATAAATTACTTGAATTCATTGCAATTAATGTGCAAGAAATAACCTTCAAGTTTCCATGTAACTCTGAAGACATTTACTTGGTGTCACGTGACATCTCGAATTATAGGTCAAAGAGAAATATAGTTTTCCGTAGTCACAAATCTAGTGTATTCTTCTGATGAGACTTTCTTCTCCTATTCGAGTGAGAAGTCTTTTTGAAATAAGCATGCAGACGCGAACGTGAGACACGAATAAATTCTGTGGGATTCATCACTGCACTCAAAGTAATCGCTCCTGTACACTTCTGTTATCTTTTGGATGTTTGTCTAGAGTTTTTAAACTTTAATTTTAAGGTGTAGAGAGACATCATGACCACTAGCATGTATATTTACTGCCGCCAGTGAATGGTACCTTATATAAATCTCTATACAGGTGCTCTTACTATACATATATGCTTGATCCGTTCTAGTGTGGGAAGAGAGGTGCCTAGAACTGGCGTGAGTTGAGAAAAATTGTGTTAAAAACCATCCGTAATGTGATTATCCGAGACATTAATTTACCCTAGTCGTTTTATTCCCGTTTGTTTTATCGGATATTGCTAAAAGTCATTCTCAGAATGTCTGTACAAAAAATGTCATTTCCATTTGCATAGTTTCGTAACTAATTTGTAATTGGTTGCATTTTTCTTCAATGCACTTTTTTACTATCTGTGATACGGCCCAAATTTTGAAATAGCTGGTGGAATAAGGAGACTGAACAGGATGGCGCTGGTTATGTAATTACTCCAGGATTGTACATCAAGAGACGAGTGCCTACACAGTGTGCTGTCATCAGAGAAGTGCTGCTCTCGTTGCCGTTGCTTTTAGATATGTGGGCTTCTAAATGTAAGATTACTCGAGAGTAGTTATACTCCGTCATATAATAGAAAGAATACTGATCATTTTAGTTTCGCAATATGCACATTTAAATAGCAGATCGCCTGTAGCTAAACACCAGGTCCTCTTTGCTTGACCTAAGTTTGAATTTGTGATTGGTTTGCACTTATTCTCAGGTTGCATAGGTGAGTCGAGTGGGTTGAATCCCACACTGCTACCCTACCGAGTAAGTTGGCTGCGCGGTAGGGTCGCGTAGCTGTGAGCTTGCATTCAGGAGACGGTGGGTTCGAACCCCACCGCCGAAAGCCCTGAAGATGGTTTTCCGCGGTTTCCAATTTTCACACTAGGCTCTGCCTTAATAAAGACCACGGCCGCTTCCTTCCCAGTCGTAGCCCTTTCTTATCCCATTGTCGCCATACGACCTGAATCGGTGTGACGTTAAAACCTTGTCAAATGAAAATGAAAACCTACAACCTGTTTTCCAGTTATTGTTCGGATCAGGGATGGAATGAATGAAGCACCTATCTTGCGGCGAGGATAGGAATTGTGCCGGCTGCCGAGGCCTGTCGCACTCCTCTGGGGCAATGATTAATGACTGACAGATGAAATGAAATGTTAGTGGAGAGTGTTGCTGGAATGAAAGATGACAGGAAAAATCGGAGTACCGGGAAAAAAACCTGTCCCGCTTCCGCTTTGTCCAACACATATCTCACATGGAATGACCGGGATTTGAACCACGGAACCCAGCGGTGAGAGACCGACGCGCTGCCGCCTGAGCCACGAAGGCTTGTACAAAACCTTGTCAGAATATCTATACCGGTATATATAAAAGAACATGTCCTGACTGACTGACTGACTGACTGACTGACTGACTGACTGACTCACTCACTCACTCACTCACTCACTCACTCACTCACTCGTTCATCATAGCCGAGCCAAAACTACTGGACATAAAGAAATGAAATTTTGAGGATACATTTATATTAGAATGTAGGTGCCCACTAAGGGAGGATTTTTGGATATTCCAGCGCTAACGGGGTGAAAAGGGGGGTGAATTTTAAAATGAGTATATCTCAAAACTTTAAAAATTTATGGATGTAAAAATTGGTATTTAGAATCTCCTTTAAAAATAAAGAAACGCGTATATTTTTGTTGTTGGAAAATCCAATTAATGGGGCTTAAACAGAGTGACAAATGGGGTGAATTTTGAGAAACTGTATCTACAGTGTATCTCAGAAACGTAAAATGTTAGAGGCGTAAAAACTGGTATTTTGAATCTCCTGTGAAAGTAAAGAAACATAGGTGATTTGTTTTCGGAAACTCCACGTAAGTGGAACTAAAAAGGGGGTGAAATTTTAAAATGAGCATTTCTACTCTATATCTCAAAAACTTATGTTACAGAAGTGAAAATGGCATTTTTAATCTCTATTTAAAAAATAAAGAAACATGTATTTTTGTTTCAGGAAAAACCACTTGGGTGGGAGGTAAAAATGACTGAAAATGGGGTTGAATTAATTTTATTCGAATAAGGATATCTCAAAAACTGAAGATGTCACAGACGTGAAAATTGGTATTTGGATCTCCTTTAAAAACAAATAAAAACGCATTTTTTGGGGGACAATCATCTTGGAGGGCGTGGGTGAAAAGGAGTTGAATTCCTTTTATGAGGACACATATCTCAAAAACTGAAGATGTTACAGTCGTGATAATTGGTATTTAGAAGATCTTTTACTAATAAATATGTATTGTTTTCCGAAAAATTCACTTAAGGGGAGAGTGTGAAAGGAAGTGAAAAAAGTTAATTCTTTTTTTATGGAGATACTTATATCTCAAAACTGAAGGTGACAGACGTGAACATTGGCATTTGGAATCTCCTTTAAACATAAGGGGGGGGGGGTGTAAATCTACTTAACGGCGGTGGGATGAAAAAGGAGTCGTGACCAATTGATTTTATTGTTTATAATGTACTTAATTCTGATAAACCGATCATTTTTAATCTTTCCTGGGTTCGTTTTCAAGAGCCATCTTTTCCTTTGGAGAACTTAAAGTTAAGATTACGGTAGGTTCTCCTTGCATATAAATACATATTTAAACACATTTGAAATAAACGATAGGAATTATATTGACTGTGCAATTGTTCACCTCTATAATAAGGTCAATAATGCACGGAAGTATTATTCGTATCGCCAGAAATCCCGCGCACTTGCCTACGCGGGACAAGGGTGCTGGTCACATTGTCAGCAGATGTAATTTACCGCCAAATAACGGTCGTGCATCTTGCTGCGGGGTCCAGAATAATAATAATAATAATAATAATAATAATAATAATAATAATCTGGACCGTCGTCAAAGTGTACGGACCGCGCTGGAAATGGGTCCTGGCCGGGTAATGACTACGAATGCAGTCCGGCTGCGGGTTCAGTACCGCCAAGGCACCCAAAACGACACCACGCCGGATCTCCTCAAGGATTTGATCCATATTAAAAATGCTTATATGAAAAGATGGCAAAGATTTAGGGACCCAACTGACTGGGCGAAATACCTGGACCTAGCCCGGGTCGTACGAAATCGATTGCTAGGAAGAAAGATTGAAAAATGGGAGGAACTTTGCCGTAATCTCTCAGAAAACGAGTCCGATCGCGAATTTCGCCGGATTATATATAAAACGTTAAGCATTCAATTATGAATTTCAGTATAATACCACCTCTACAGCTTCAGCTCTGAAATGCCACACTAATTATACTGTTCCTTTATAATTTCGAGTTTTCTTCAATTAATAGATCTGTACGCAAATTTGATGTGTGTTACTTTGTCCTTAGTGGCAGCCTGTAAATACAGGAGGTCGTTCCTAAATAAATGGAATTGTATATAACTACATATACATTGCCATTCTTAGAACTGGATTTATGCCGTTTACCACCAAATACATTGTTGCACATCAAATGTTGGATTTCGGGATTGAGTGACTTTCATATTTAATATAACATCACTGCATGTGCTCTTGGAATCATTCGAGTTCTGGCTTTCTGTGTGATCAGATAGAAACAAAATGGAAGTAAAAGAACGCGGCTACTTTTTTTCATTAGTTTCATTTAATAACAACGCAGATGCAATCCGGAACATTAGTGGAGCG
This sequence comes from Anabrus simplex, assembly GCF_040414725.1. Lineage (NCBI taxonomy): Eukaryota > Metazoa > Arthropoda > Insecta > Orthoptera > Tettigoniidae > Anabrus > Anabrus simplex. The sequence continues at coordinate 374,712,344 of NC_090268.1, read as the reverse complement.
TATGGAGCTGACACAGTAAACGAACGAATACAGCGACGGTTCCAAAAATGCCGGTCCGACTATTTAACCCTGTCTATGATACTCGTCACACTGTGGGACGTAGACTCTTCACCTGTTACCCGTCATTTACAAGCATTTGGAAATGTCAAGAGAGAGTTCTGAACACACTCGCTTAAAAAAGGCATGATATGGCACATGTTAGTTCGAACGTCTCTGCTCTGCTGGAATAGAAATATTTCGTATTTGAACAGAATAGTTGTATGTATGTTCAGTCTTCAGCCCTAAGGCTGGTTGGATCCCCAACAGCTCTGCCATCAGCTGTCATAGATGGCCTAGGCATCACTGAAGAGGCCTACTAGGGAAATGAGGCGTGAGGTAGTTTCCCGTTGCTTTCCTCACCGAGCCAGAAATTCCTATTACATATCAGACTGCCAAGCCCACTGAAATGCATGCACCAACCGGCCCTATGAACAATGTTTTCACACCATTCATAGCAGGGACTGGCTGCACAAGGAATGGCATTACTAGCATCGCTCATACCTCAGTCACTTTCATATTGTCAAAGCCAAGGATAAGACAGAGACAGATCAGTGAAAGTAACAAAATTGCTCTAGCCCATACCAGAAGACATAATGCACTGTAAACACTAGGTCCTGCCAGCAAAGGCATACAGAATAGTTGCATGTGAAAAAAAGGGCATTATTCTGTAATTGTCATCGATCGATACGATGGCTAAATCCTGATGAGGGTCCAAAGCTCATTTCGAAACTGAAATGGTGACTAGTGCCGGGTTGCGAGTATTTTTGTTGATTCCTTCTTGATATGTGTTTAAATCAAGTTAATGCCGATATGTACTGCGTTGAACTGTGAGAAATCCATCCAAGTTATCCATTAAGCTGTCTAGAATGGTCAGCACAGGTAGTGTTTTACCGCTTCGTGCATTGTTGATGGCCAAATGTCGTAAGTACGAAGGCCATAAATGAAAATAAAATAACAAAAATACTGCTTTGTGACAGCACGTGACAATGTCTGTCCAGAACAGCAGCACAAACCTTACACAGCGTGTGCTACGAGTGTCTTCCTCATCGACTACTTTAGTGATTCTCACACGTATTAGCACTGCGGACCCCACTTTCCGTGGATGGTGGATGAGGATGTTCGCGAACTCCTTCAAAGTCGTCCGTGGATATAAAATGTATATAAAGTTGAATCATGTAATACAGGCCTCAGCGGCCTTAATACACAGTTGATATTAAAAATTAGTAACCCAAAGCGTACTCTACCTTCGATGCATCGGTTGTATGTTGTTATTGTACTAAAGAAGAAATTAAGTATATTTTTACAATTTTCGAACCTCGGAACTGCGTTGTTGGTTGTTTTAAAAATATATATTTTATATGCTGGTTCATTGTTCGTTTTGTGTAACCTTCATAATGCCCCCATAGTTAGGTGAATTCTTTTAACAGTATTGAAACAGAAAAGAGCGAAAAATATCTGTCCACACTAGTAAGTTTCACAAAGAGGAAAGGTCCTGTCTGTTTTAATTACTATGTTTATGGGGTGAAAGTACCGCACGGGAATCACTGGGTAAGTGCTTTGGTGTTAATATAAGGGAAGATCTTAATTGAAGTAATCACATTAATGAGGTTATAAATAAAGGTTTTAGAGATCTCTTCATATGTTTATGAGAATATTTAGGGGTTGTATATAGTAAGTATGTGAATGAGAGGGAGTGTAAGTCTGGCAAGACCTCAGTTAGGGTGTGGTTCCAGTGTATGGGACCCACACCAGGATTACTTGATACGAGAACTGGAAAAGATCCGGAGGTAAGCAGCACGATTTGTTGCGGTTGATTTCCGACAAAAGATTAGTATTAAAATGTTGCAAATTTTGGGCTGGGAAGACTTGGGAGTACGCAGGCCAGCTGCTCGCCTAAGTGGTAAGTTCCGAATTGTCAGTGGAGAAATGGCGTGGGATGGCATTAGTAGACAAATAAGCGGAGCTTTTAAAGGAGGAAAAGTTATCATATGAAGGTAAAGTTGGGATTCAAGGGGACAGATTGGGGCAATTATTAATTTATAGGAAGACTGGCAAGATACCCGTCCTTTGCTACGGTTTTAAACTGAAAGTTATCAAAGTTTTAAATTTTGGGAAGTCCACTGTCAGCTGAGCCTGTAAAATACACCCTTAGGATTTAATACATTTGAACCCCATTCAGTAGAATTAGAATGTTACAAAGCCTAGCGGACGTAAAATCGACCAACTTGTGAAATTGTGACTATGTACGTCTGTCAGTAATGGAGGAATGAATGTTTTACTTCAGGGGTAGAGTATTTTTTTTAATACAGGCAGACGCCCTCTCCACTTGCCATCTTACATCCTCATAAAAACTGTCTTCGTTGTTTTCACAACTGAAGTGAACAAAGGTCATTACAGTGAAGTCAGTAGAAAGTCGCGATTAAAAGCAATGCTACCATATACTCCATCAAATGAAAAACCGCACAGTTTCTCATTTATAATGAACAATACTACACTGCCGATCTGACAGTCCAAAGTTTCAGAGCTGGAATGAACAGGCCGCAAACAGCCGCGAACTCTCCTCTTCCATTATTTCGTTCATTGTATGCACTGCTCATTACAATTAGTGCTTCAGCTTAAGGAGGTAGTGGTGGTGATTATTGTTTTAAGAGGAAGTACAACTAGGCAACCATCCTCTATATAACACTAATCAGAGAGAAAAAATGGAAAGGACCCATCACTTCGAAAAATGTAGGTATCGGCCAAAGAAAGACTAGGGCCACGAAGGGCGTGAAAATGAAAGACTTCCTAGGCCTCGAGTGCTCAATACCGTCGGGGTCGAAAAAGAACAAGAGTTGACCAAGGAAGGTCGGATAGTATAGATGAAATTGAGGAGCCTGGAACAAGTGGGAGCAATACCAGGACTCAGCTAAGGGCTCCGTGGTCGCCAGCCCAAGCTCCCAAGTTCATAGCCCCTGGGGCCCCTTTTAGTCATCTCTTACGACAGACAGGGGAGACCGTGGATGTTATTCTACCGCCTCCTCCCACAGGGGAACCTCAGCGTAGGGATCGAACAGCTGGAATACTATGATGAAACAGTGTGTTACGTATCATTAGTTATCAGGAATATTTATGAACCAGGCGAATGTCATGCTAAAGAAGAGTTATCCAACTTCCCGTCTATATTCAGGCAGGAGGTTATACTCGATACGCAGCAATGACCCCATCTATCAGAGATAAGAGGCAGCAGAAGACACAAAGTACATCACAAACAATGGCCAGTGTAATGGTATTAGTGTAATGTTATTGTTGACCAATTTTATGAGCTTACGATATTGTAGGCCTTCACGTTTAGTTTTCTTCCGACTCTGTGATATTAGGGCATCAAATGTAAAAATGAATCCTTTCTTTCAAAGTGTCAGATCCCTTCCATTTTTCCTCTCTGATTAGTGTTACATGAAGCCACATACCACCTCCATCCCTAAGAAGATCAGTCACTGCTTAACTTATGGAAGAAAATAGAAAACAGTCCTCACCTCCCTATTCATTCTGACATAGCAGCTTCTCCAGCAAAATGACTGAAATCCAGGCACCCTTCTTGGCGTACTGCAATGAATCTACAGGGCCCCTCTTTTAATATATCGGACTCCTGGAAAGAACAATGGCAACAGCAATCCTCGTTACCACATTATCACATCATTGAGAACCCCTGCAAGTGCTCAGATGGATTTTGCCTTTCCAGGCGGCAGTGGAGGACGCTAAACCGAATTAGGAACGGCCAAGGTAGATGTGGATCCACTCTCTTCAAATGGGGATGAAAGACATCACCGCAATGTGACTGCGGAGAAGAGGAGCAGGCAATGGATCACATTGCATTTGAGTGTCCTTTGCATGCTTATAAAGGCCCTATAGAGGACTTACACTGTGTCTCAAACGAAGCTCTTTTCTGGCTCTCAACTTTTGACATGGAACTTTAGTTATGAACTAGAGATGGTAGTTGTACATGTTGTATATAACATTGTATTCATCATACGATAAATAAATAAATAAATAAATAAATAAATAAATAAATAAATAAATACTTGTTATATAGGGGATGGTTGCCTTGTTATACTTCGTCTTAAAACAATAATCATCACCACCACCACCAATCTTATAGTCGGTACAGTAAAACAGAATAAGACATAAATGATCGGAAATTGTATTCTCTATGACTTATGTAGTATTTTTCGATAGGACCAATAACATAGATAATTAAAATTTTAGGTGCCTCTCCCTAAATTACCATTCAACCTGGGTGGATAACATTATTTATAGCGTAGACTGTAGTTCCTTATTTCCCGACCTGACATACCGAATTTTATTAAATTCTGTTTACCCGTTTTCTCATGGCTCGGTGTTGATATAGACTTCCCAACCAAAAATCCAAATTCATGAATATCTGTTATCATAGCCGGCACGTTAAAAATGTATCAGACATAAATAATCGAAAATTTAATTCTTTATAACTTTAGTTACGTATTATTTATCGATAGGACATATGTATTTGAGAATTAAATTATAGGCCTTCCCCTCAACTACCATTTCTCTCAGCGTGAATAAAATTATGTATAGCCAAGATTGTAGCGACTTATTCCCCGACTTTATATACCGACTAGCTAATGTACCCGTGCTTCGGTACTGAATTCTACATTGTATACAGAATTGGAGGTTAGGTTTTGTACACGTTGTGAGCAAGATTGTATTAAATTGCATAGCTCTTAACGTTACCCTAGAACGCGACGGGGAAGTCACCAAACGTCTTTTCTCATATGAAGACTGGGTTAGGGAGTTTTCATTGTAATGTTAGGCCCACTTGCCTACCATCAGTCACAATCAGGTTGGGGAGTTTTCATTAAAATGGCAGCCACTCACTCTTCACCGGCCTTTTTGTATCCTCAAAAGGACTGTTTTAGTGGTTTTCCCAACTGAAATGAACATGGGTCATTACAATGATGTCAGTAGGAATGGCGCGATTAAAAGCAGTGCTTCCGTATGAAATACTCGATCAAACGGAAAACCACACAATTTCTCACTTTTAACAAACAGTATTACGTTGCCGATCTAACAGTCCAAAGTTCCAGAGCTGGAATGACCGAGCCGCAGACAGCCGTGATCCATGAACACTCTTCGTCTTTTTTTGGCGGCGGGGGTTGGGTTGAATAGTGCAGAGTCCCAGGGCAAAAACTATGCCCTTTTACTAATCTGTTTCCTAGGAGTACCCGATGAGTCCCGAAATCTTAATTCTCTACACGGGGGGCAGAAAAATCTGACTTGGAGGCAAATTTTTCCTCTAAGCCAGAGGAGAAACCCCATCTTCACTGCTAATTTGGAATAAAATGAATTTAGAATATAATAAAAGTGAATAGGAAGATGATTTACTTAAGAAACGACTATTTTCAGGGTTGAATTTTGAGTTATTTAGTGAATTGTGGTGCTATAATTTGGAATAGGCCTAAATTGTAATTCTAGACCAGGTCATACTACGGTACTACTACTCTGTCAGTGTACCTCTGTCGTAAGTGTGCACGCTGCTCATTCAAAACAGCGCGTCAGAGTAGGGATCGAATAGCCGGAATACTATGATGAACCAGTGTGTTACGTACCAGAAAATGTATGAACCAAAGGAATGACATGCTAAAGAAGAAAGTTTTCTAACTCCCCAGCCATTTCCCGCCGATATTCAGGCAGGCTGTTATACTCGGTACACAGCAGTAATCCCATCTATCGGAGTTGAGCGGCAGCATAAGAGACAAAGAACATCACAACAAACAATGGTCAATGTAATATTATTGTTGATCAATGTTATACGCTCTCGATTCCGTGGTTTCCCATTTTCACACCAGGCAAATGCTGGGGTTTTACCTTAAGGCCACGGCCGCTTCCTTCCCACTCCTAGCCCTTTCCTGTCCCATCGTCGCCGTAAGACCTATCTGTGTCGGTGCGACGTAAAACAACATACATACGTACATACATACATACATACATACATTACCATTATAGACTGTTATGCCTTTCAGCGTTCAGTCTGCAAGCCTCTGTGAATTTACTAAACGTCGCCACAATCCTCGATTTGCAACTAGTGTTGTGGCCTCATTTAGTTCTATACCTCTTATCTTTAAATCGTTAGAAACAGAGTCTAGCCATCGTCGTCTTGGTCTCCCTCTACTTCTCTTACCCTCCATAGCAGAGTCCATTATTCTCCTAGGTAACCTATCCTCCTCCATTCGCCTCCAAAAAAAAAAATACGCTTTCGATATTGTAGGCCTTCACATTTAGTTTTCTTCCGACTCTGAATTACCACTCTTATCGTAGTCGGTACGGTAAAACTGAATAAAACATAAGTGATCGGAAATTGTATTCTCTATAACTTTTGTTGTAGTACTTTTCGATAGGACCAATAACATACGTATATAAAAATTAACTTTTAGGCGCCTTCCCCTAAACTACACTTTCATCCAGGGTGAATACAATAAATTGTTTATAGCTTAGACTCTAGTTTCCTATTCCCCAACTCTATATACCGATTTTCTTTAAATTCTGTTACCCCCTTTTCTCGTGGCTGGGCGTTGATATGAAGTTAGCAACAAAAATACAAATTCATGAATATCTGTGTTATCATAGCCGGTACGGTAAAAATGTAGAAGACATAAGTGATCGGAAATGTAATTCTATATATGTTCAGTTATGTAGTATTTACCGATAGGACCACAAACAATATAAATATTTGAGTTAAATTTTAGCCATTCCCCTAAACTACCATTTCACTCAGCGTGAATAAAATGATATATAGCCTAGATTGTAGTGGCTCATCCTCCGACTTTACATACCGATTTTCATTAAATTCTCTTCAGCTGTTTTCTCGTGATGCGTGTACATACATACATACATACATACAGACAGACAGACAGACAGACAGACAGACAGACAGACAGACAGACAGACAGAAATGACGGAAAAGTAAAAAGTGCATTTCCTTGTTTCTGTGGACATGACCGATACAGAAATACCATTCTTTTCAAATTCTGAGCAATGTACAGACAAAACTCGTATTTTATGTATAGATTATTTGGCATCCAGCAACAATCATTTTGGATTTTAGGGGTACGCCAACCAGAAAGTTTTAATATCACTGGTGTACATCGTATCTATAGTGCTATGTTTAAATACAATTAACACCTATTTTTATTATTTGAAAGTATCAGTTACTTCCCAGACAATCTGGGCTGTCACAAGGAAAAAGTTCCACGTGAAACAAGATAGTATAAAAGTAAAACTAACACACAACAATAACTCTAAATCTCCAAAATAGTTCGTAAAATCCAAGCGAGTGACTGCGCGGTTTGAATCAAGTAGCTGTCAGATTGCTTTCGGTAGATAGTTGGTTCAAATCCCACTGTCGGTAGCCTTGAAGACGGCTGTACCGTAATTAAAGCCACGGTCGCTTCCTTTCCACTCCTAGCTCTTTGCTATCCCAACGTCGCCATAACAACTCATCTCTAAACTCTAAAAGTGGACTGTTTAGCACTACACAACACCCCCTCTTTTTTTTATCGGCCGGATGACGCCACACCTTTACTAACGCACCCCATCGAAGCAACAAAGCATATAGGCCTGACACCAAGAGGAAGTCGGCCTCCACAATATGTATACCTGTTTTGCCCACGATGTCAACCTGACACACTCCGAAGAAGACATCCTCGAAGAACTCCGACCGGCGCCTACTGTGCCGCCAGAGTGTACGACGGTCCTGCACCTTCAAGAAATGTACTTCTGTATTACCCTTCGCTAGATGACTGCTACAAAGTCCTGGATGATGGAGTGTACATCCAACGACGCCTGCATCAAGTAGAACCGACTCCACCGAATATTCTTGCCCAGCTGCTCGACAACGCACGTGCCACGCCCACTACAGTCGCACCACAACAGCAGCATTCGCCCTCTCCTTGCACCTCCCGGCCACCACCACCACTCATGCTACCTCTAACACTGCTACTACCACTACAGTCACCCCCCCCTTATGACATTTCCTCCCCCCACCCCCCGCCCAAGGCCAGCACGATGAAACTTCTGCGCCGCCTAACGAAAACACCGTCACTCCAGCAGACATAGCACGTCCACCACCACAACCACTACCGCCCAGCCAGAATAGCATCTACAGCTGCGTTGCCTGCGGGGTGGACTCCAACCTACCAGCAGCAGCCATCGTTCAAGAACTCAAACAGGCAGGACTCCCAGTGCGAAGAGCATTCAGGATCCGCAACACATGGACCAACGTACTTCGTACGTCTCCACCTGGCAACGCCCGAAGACGCCCAGCGCCTCATCACTCAAGGAATATATCTCAGTGGCCGTCACCACCGGGTAGAACCGTCCCGCTCTCCTCCCCAAACTATCACCCGACCTAACTCACCCCGCCACCGTACACATCCCCGGCCTGCACCCCCTCTTCAACCACCCCCACCCAGAAACCGTCCACCACCCCCGCCTCCACCTAACCTCCTCTGCCTCCTACTTACCTTCCTGGTAAACTTCTCATCCCTTTACCATATCCTAGCACTTCACCTTCTCCCTCAACCTCGTGAAAACCTTCGTCGTATCTCCGTACGCAACTTGTGCATGTGTCTAACAATGTCCCAGTAAAGCACTGAAGAACAGCACTTTCCTTAGCCAAGAGGCCAATTCTCCAACACAACTCCCTCACAAACACATCACCGTTTATCCATCTCCTTCTTTCAAATCTCCTAACCCAGTCTATTCTCCTTGCCAGAGAGAAGGCGTCACCTTCTAAGTGACTCGCCCCTCCCCGAAGGGGAAAACATCCCGCTAGGTCCTAGGTCGCCATAAGACCTATCTGTGTTGGTGCGACGTAAAACAAATTGTAAAAAGAGATGTTCTTAAATTATCAATGAACGTCAAGCTCGTATGTCAAACGATTTGAGAGAAATGACTGTTTATGTCGTCAGGTCTCCACTCCCCCCCCCCCCTTCCTTCAACCATTCATACCCCCTTAGGGGTGTATTGTTCTAAGACAAATTCTAATTGAAAATAGATTACATGTAGGTCAACCATCATTTCAACCTCGTATGTCGAACGGTTTCAGAAAAATGAATAAGTTTGGTTTCGGTTATTAAGCCCCGTTTCAGCGTTAAGCCTGAATTTTTTCTAAATTTGGTCTTACGTAACATCTGGCACATAAAAAAGCTTCCTTTGAGAGAAATTTCAACTTTGCCCGGTGAACGGTTTCGGAGGAATTAATATTTTGGTTTTCAAGGTTTCATCCCCTTAGGGGTGGAATTGTTTGAATTCCTTCCTTCATGGACACCTACACTATAATAGAAATATATCTTCTAAATTCCATTTCTTTATGCCCTGTAGTTTTGTCTGGGCGTTGATTGATAATCAGTCAGGACATTGTATTTTATAGATGAATTAGGGAATGGATCGTATATTACGGGAAATGTTCGATAAGTTTCCAGTTCTTTGAAATCAGAACAGCTACGTAAACGATTAATTGGGAATCTCCCACCTGGGCGACAGTCCTAAATGTAGATTGATTGATTGATTGATTGATTGATTGATTGATTGATTGATTCATTCATTCATTCATTTATTCATTGGCCGAAAACTCGAAAGTGAAAAAAATCGGACATTCAGTGTAACAGTTTTTTTCACGGTAACTCGACAGGTGGTGGTGGTGGTGGTGGTGGTGGTGGTGGTGGTGGTGGTGGTGGTGATTGTTTTAAGAGGAAGTAAAACTAGGCAACCATCCTCTATTAACCTAATCAGAGGGAGAAATTGAAGGAATCCGACACTTCGAAAAATGAAGGTATCGGCCAAAGAAAGATAAGGGCTACGAAGGGGGTGAAAATGTAATAATAATAATAATAATGTTATTTGTTTTACGTCCCACTAACTACTTTTTAAGGTCTTCGGAGACGCCGAGGTGCCGGAATTTAGTCCCGCAGGAGTTCTTTTACGTGCCAGTAAATCTACCGACACGGGGCTGTCGTATTTGAGCACCTTCAAATACCACCGGACTGAGCCAGGATCGAACCTGCCAAGTTGGGGTTAGAAGGCCAGCGCCTTAACCGAGCCACTCAGCCCGGCGGTGTGAAAATGAAAGACTCCCAGGCATCGATACGTAGTACAGTCGGGGTTGGAGAAGAACAAGATTGTTGACCAAGGGAGTTCAGATAGGGGTTCTCGTCGAACTTCATTGAAGAACACATACTTCCTATCACTCTTCAATTTAATTGGGTCAGTATCGATATAACTCTAATCTGTTCTTCTAACAGAATAATTGTCTATGGGAGCCACGGTGTCTTTTCCATAACCGCTTGCCAGTAAACACTTCGACCACATTTCTTGTTGGTTTAATCTGTCAGGTTTCATTTTCAGGAATAATTGAATTGCCAAAATGATCCGTTTACATTTATTTAAGGTGCCTCCTATGTTTAGCATGTCTTACAAATTCATTCGAGAGATCTCAGAACATATAACGCACTGAGGTTGCTGTTGTACGTTGGCACATGAAGGCACAAATCCATTGCTCAGATATTCATCATAATATTTCCCTGATATATATAATTTTACTGGAACATTTGGAACGCCAGCTAGTCTACAATATGGCGTATAATGGCGTCGTTTGAGCCATGATTCATTAATAGACAACACTTTTTAGAATGTTTGTGGTTATTGGTATTTAAACGTAGGCAACACTGTATAAAATCTCATAAAGGCTGTCTACAGTAATAATACATAAGTACCACCTACAATCGAACGAATTTATATTTGTTGCATTGATGCTTTCACGGCCCGTACTTATAGACATGATACTGTATCGGCTTTTGGGCTTATGCTGTCGTTTGCTGACTTCCAGAGTGTGTTTTAAGGACCCGCGGGGGTGCGCAGATTCCACTTCGAGAACCACTGCACTACACTCGCCAGACCTTCTGCCACTCGACTACCACTGCTGTGAACTTTTGGATAATTTTTGGGCGTAGAAGCTGTAACAGTGAAGCAGTCCTCTACTAACACTAACCAGAGGGTAAAAATGGAAGGGGTCCGACACTTCAAAAAATGAAAGTATCGACCAAATAAAGACAAGGGCCACGAAGGGCGCGAAAATGAACTCCCTAGGATTCGCAAACCTAATACAGTTGGGGTCGGAAAAGAACAAGATTTGACTAACAGGAGTTGAGTTTTTCTCACACGTTCATTCTTGTGTCTGCAGCAACAACTGAGTTTTATGAGTCACAGGCGTGTCTTTCGGGTTCCTTTGCCATATATCATTCCATTAAAAGCTTCATTCACATTCTGGGGTTTCCCGTGTAAACACTTCTGAAGCATCTCTTTGTAAGTCTCTCCTACATAGGCGTTATTTCTTCTGTTATTGAAAGTGGAAGACCTTGGTAGTGCTTATACTATCCAGTGTGCCTTGAAATTTTGCTGTGTTGTATGCACACCGTGGATCTGCTCCATCAAAATTCCTGTCGTGCTGTGGCCTCTGTCATCACTGCTAGACAGATGGAAAAGAGTTGCTTGTATGACCTTCTTGATGTCAGTGACACTGCTGGTATTCAATGATCAGACCAATTCTCTGGAAAGTGGTAATGGTGGTAGTGATTGTTTTAAGAGGAAGTACAACTAGGCAACAATCCTCTGTTAACAGTAATCAGAGAGAATAAATGGAAGGGATCCGACACTTCAAAAAAGAAAGATATCGACCAAAGCAAGACAAGGGCCACGAAGGGCGTGAAAATGAAAGACTTCCTAGACCTAATACCGCCGGGGTCGGAAAAGAACAAGAGTTAACCAAGGGAGGTTGGATAGGATAGGTGAAAGTGAGGAGCCTGGCACAAGTAAGTAGAAGCATTGCCAGGATTTATCTAAGGGCGCTGTAGTCGCCAACCCACGCTCCAAAGTTCAAAGCCCTTGGGGCGCCTTTTAGTCGCCTCTTACGACAGGTAGGGGATATCGTGGATGTTATTCTACTGCCTCCACCCATAGAGTGACAATTCTCTGGAAGGTTAAATCTAGGGATCAAATTTGAAAGTTGTAACAGTGTGCTTTCTCTTTTTATAAAAATGAATTGAACTCACGTTCTTAACAATAAATATGGAAGAAACGTGTTTATTAAATTTCATTTCACACGAAGTGAGGGCGTGTCAGTTTTAATGTTTAAACATCTATAAAAATAGTTACTCGCAGTAAGTTTTTTTTTTGCATGACAGTATTAAAACAAAAGTTGGTATTTTGGACATAGGCTATTTCCTGTAATCAGATATCCTAGCCTGGACCATTACAGAAACCTCGAATTCATCATACTTCTTATCATTGTACTCTACTACAACTCTGTTACTTAAGATGTTATAGCTTCCGTTGTCGTCTTTTAGGTTGATTTGTACTTGGGGGGGGGGACATGCTATTCTCCTGAATACAGAACGCTTTAGCTGAGATGGCCTTCATTACATGGACAGGTTTCGTAATACTTCTTCCCATTTTCTCTGTCTGGGAATATCTGCTTCAATTACAAACAAAACTTTGATTATAGGCATTAGCAAAATTTTCTGAATTATGAGCACTTGATGTTGATTTACTCATAACCTGAGTTCGTACAAGGGTTTAGCTTGTCCACCAAATCAGACTATACCCTACCGAAAATAATTCCACGTAAATATCTTACTAAATTTACTGCTAAGTTTTTGTGAGAATTCACTGGAAAAGCGAATCAAGAGTCATTGCAACTAAAAATACTATTTCTGAGTTCCATGTACCTCAAGGACTTTTTGTATATTTTACTGCATACCGGATCTTCCTTTATGGCACATATTAGATAACTGAATAGTGAAATTAACGATGGTTGGAAGCAAATACCCGTATGTGCTAAGAAAATCACAGTAACTGGGAAGTGTATGAATGTCCATTGCATCACTCAGAGAATTGCCCTTAAGCCTATACAAAAACAATTCTACATCTTGTGAATAAGATTTGCAGTAAATTTCTCTTTTCCTCCTAATTTTTCGTCCTTAGCTCGAAGTGCAGTAGGCACCTACCTAACTTTTCGGTTTCTTTTTTTTTTTTTTTTTAATGACGTAATCACTCGAGGTTTTCATTTTCACAACTTTGTAAGGTTCTACTTTACATTAATAGGTGATAGTTCTCAGAGTCATTATTTCCTAGATAGTGCAATTCCTCTGATATAAAAATCTTCATTGCCCCTCCAGGTTCTACATTCGATTACGAATGAGACAGCATACTTAGCACATTTGTGCTCAGTCTGCCATACCTAATGATCCAGTGTGTTCTTACAGTCTGTTGAATAGGTACATTCTATTACTGTGCTGTCGTTAATCAAAATTTATATATCCAATACTTTCCCTGTGTCGACAATATTGCCGCGACAACGCGAAACTTCACACTGTCTGCCATTAATATTTCTAATCTTCTTCTTTGCCTAAGGTATCAGAAACAATACACAAAGAAGAAACATATATTTGAAGTGCATTACTAGCCGAAGGATTAAATATAAAAATGTTGCCTCTGCATGACAACCAGTCCTGTCTAAATGCATATACTGCATGCCTGTTCACTTTGAACGCTTGTCCAGTTCTCTTTGAGTAAGGTTGCCCACTCAAAAGCTTCAGCTTAAACAGCGCAGAAGAAAACCTATGACAAACCCTATTCCCTTCTGTTCTTGCAGCATTTGTTCCATTCTCAGTTTACTGTACCAGAGAAAATATAATAGTCAAACAAGACTGATGCACAGGTATTAGTATCAGTACTGAAACCAGTATGTACCTACATCCTGTACATTATTTACCTTCAACCTTGAAGCATTATATGGTATAGTTCTGAACTTATAAAAAATAGCGCTGTCAAAGAAGTTGTAAAAGACCTCTCCATCCGCTTCCTTGCCGTATTGACATGAACAGAAACCAGTCGCAGTACATCCCTCATGAGTAGGGTGCGTATTAGACACGATACAGCCTCACCATTATTAATCAGTTCACTTTCAGAAACAGTGTTTACTAAACCATCGTTTCTACTGCTTGGTATTTTAACACGATGGGCCGTTGATCTCATCGCTACTAGAAACCGTACGATTCTTTATTCTCGTAGCATCTCCTTAATTTAGCTCTAACCTTGTGTTTTCTTTGAACTCATTTTCAACCCCAGTTAAACTATCCTGAATGTAAGCATTAAAAAGCAAAACGCCATCAAAACTGGTATTGGAAGTTTACTGCAACGCCATCGGCGATCTTGGGTGTGAATTAAAGTCCCCCTTGGCCAGGAATAATAATACATTTCGAGTGGCATAGTCACTGTCTTCTTACCAAGGTGGCCGCGGATCGAGTATATACTAGTGCTTGCAGGATTTTGCACTGTTAGCTATGCTATTAGTGTAGTGTAGTGGCCTCCTCAAGCTGTATCTAATAAATGGTAAATATATGAAAAATCACGTCCATGTGGTTCCGATTCCATGTAAAATTTGATGTACTGTGGCAGTGTTTAAAAGTAGAAAAGATTAAGTTGAAATTCAAGAAGACAAAAAGCGACAGATGATCGTTTTTAAGAATTATGGGGTTGAAATAATTTAGTGAGGGAGATGTTCGATACATTCAAACTTCTTTGAAATCATTTAAGAAAAGACTGGGTAAACAACTGATAATCTGCCATCTGAGCGACAGCCGTAAATGCAGATCAGTAGTATTGAGTAATTTGATTGATTGATTGATTGATTGATTGATTGATTGATTGATTGATTGATTGATTGATTGATTGATTGAATAAGTTATTACAGCATTTTATGTGTTAATTGCTAAATATGCTTTGAAACCCATATACCAGTTTTTTTAGAATTTAGGCGTTGTTCCGTTATGATCAGTGCGTGAAAAAAAACACAATCCCAATGATTTGTTATGTCAAAAAATAACCCGAAATGTGTGTAGGAAAGGTAAATTTATATGGGAAAAAATCACTCATTACTTGATAAAGAATAAAAAGTCAAAGTTCAAAGTAAAGTGTAAACAATTCAATGGATTTTAAAATAATAATTGTTCACATATTTATTGTGTTACCGTGTTTTGGTGGTAGTTATGCATGAAAGAAGGTGCTGGGTGGTGAAGGGGTCTCAAGCTACTAAAGTGAAATTAATTTTAAAATTTAGCAAGGTTATATTTTCTTTTCAAAATTAGGTAACAACAAATAGAACAGGTACTTAGTAGCCGAAACACGATTGACAATTACATTTACATAGGTACCCCATTTGGGGCTTCAAAAGGTCAGAAACATAATTCTTGAGCCATGAGCCCAACCTTACAATGAACACCATACAACAAAGGGGCCGAAAACCCCCAAACATGCCAGAAACACCGGCTTCCAATTACATCCAAAAACCTCCTTGAGGCAGAAACACAATTTTCAAAAAGGGCAACTTCCCCTTAAAATACAAGCCTATCATAGGCCACTCCGAACTCCACCTTTAAGCCGTCCTCAAAGGACATATACACAGGAGCAAAATACCCAATCTACTGAGGTCTGTTAAATGACAAGAAAGTTAATATATGACCTCTAAAATCACAATTTGAGAGGAGGCGAACTTGCACTCCTAATACACTTTGTCTTTAAGACCTATTTTGGCTCTAAGGCCACTGATGCAAGGGCTAATCCCATACTACAGAGGTGACTTAAGAAACTACTAACTTACATTACTGAAGAATAGGTTGCGAAAAATAAGTTCACCTCAAACAATGTGAGTGGGAGCTCGAGAGGGTTAACACTCTCTATCCCAGTATGTCGCTTTACAAGAGAATAGAAGAAAAGAGAAGTTACATTTTAGGAAAAGGTTACATAGGGGAACGCTTAGAACCTGCCCCGAAAGTTAAACTGCTGAGCTGGCAAAGAAAAAATTTATTAATCGGCCATTACCTTATTGTTGACCGCTGCCGAGGAAAGAGGCGCTTCCCGCCTCCTGCTATGTACTTAATACACTGAAAGATGGAACAGAAGTGGCTCGGAGACCCTAAAATCAGCAGTTTAAATACTCTCGCAGAAAGTTCTAGGCGTTAGGGGAAAGAAAACACCCTCCCACAAAGATTTTATTGGGTAGGACCCCGCAACAGATTCAAGTTGGGGAAAGATACACCAGATTGGTCAGAAATTAATTGAAAAAATTCGTGATTGGATACATTCAAAACAAGGGGAAGAAAGGGGGTAAATATTGCCAACTTAAACAATGACAGAAAGAAATTTAACAAAGAACAAACTCCTGAAATTAAATTTTCTCCAACAAAATAGTTCTTTGACTCCACACTAGGGTGCACTATTGTTGATCTTCAGTAGTGTCCTCTAGAAGAGAAAGTTCACACTTCTTAATACAAGCAAGACAAAAGTACGTCGAAAATGACACAGTTCACAAACTCAAAATTTTCCAGGTAGTGACATCTTCTGAGAAATTTGGAAATTAAGACCGTAGATAAAGTTCAGACTTCCTCCAGAAGAGGAGTTTCAACTGGCGCAACTTTTAAATAAACGGTGTGGAGGTGTACCGCCCGGTACATATTGTATTGGGAAAAGTGAAGGAAATAGCTTCGTTCTATCCTGTACCGATGGATGATTGTTTAAACCCTTCTGACCTAGCCGAAACCAATGTGTGTCGGGGGGAAAACCGACCTCATGATTAGATTCGTAAAACGCTCGTTCTAGTTTTATGCATCTCTGAGGATATTGTGCAAACAGCAGCGAGCTGTGATGATTTTGTCGCACTTCTCTGGTTTTATAACTGTCATGCTATAAAATATCCGAAGAATCAGCAGAAGAGTCCGAATGCATTTTCAGAAAACCTGCGTGCTCGCGAAACTTTGTAATTAAAAAAGGCTTTTATTTTATCTATTTTTGTTTTATTTCAGTCTCTTCGTGCAGCTTTTACTGGCTACCATACTGTTAAGTTCCGTAAGTATGGTTCCTAAATATGTATATAGAAACTCAGAGTGCAATTAAAGAAATTGATATAATACAAAGAATTTAGTGATAGTCCTTCTCGTTCGTATCATTAAACCAATGCCATGTGGGGTAATCATATAAATGGGATTGTAAATAAAGAGTACAGATTTCTGCACATGATTATGAGGGTATTTAGGGGTTGTAGTAAGGATGTAAAGGAGAGGACATATACGTCTCTGGTAAGACCTCAACTAGAGTATGGTTCCAGTGTAGGGGGCACTCACCAGGATTACTTGATTCGAGAACTGGAAAAAATCCAAAGAAAAGCAGCTCGATTTGTTCTGGGTGATTTCCGACAAAAGAATAGTGTTACAAAAATGTAGCAAAGTTTGAGTTTAGAAGACTTGGGAGAAAGGAGACTAGTTGCTGGACCAAGTGGTATGTTCCGAGTTGTCGGTGGAAAGGAAAGCTCACAATATAAAGATATAAAGTTGGAATTCAAGAAAACAAATTGGGGCAAATATTCATTTATAGGAAGGGGAGTTGGAGATTAGAATAATCCATCAAAGGAGATGTTCAGTAAATTTCCTAATTCTTTGCAATCATTTAAGAAAAGGCTAGGAAAACAACAGATAGGGAATCTGTCATGGGCGACTATCCCAAATGCAGATCATTGATTGATTGATTGATTGATTGATTGATTGATTGATTGATTGACAATCATGGACTCTTTTCTGCGTCAACTTCTTCTGGCTGTCTTTCGTGGGTCTCAATCTGATGTGGGTCTATAATGTATCCATGGCGAGAATGTGGCTGAGAGGCGATGTCAGCCCGTCTATTGCGGAGGAACACTTCAGACACTTTGGACCCTTTCCCCGTTAATTAGCATTGGCGATGGATGATCTGCCCGTGTGGTGACGCGAGTTCCGTAAATGTTCGCCATGTGGACAGGCTCCCAGAACATGGACAAATGTTTGTCGCTCTCTGGCAGCGCCGGCAGAGGTCGTGAAATCTGCCTGGTATGCTACGGACAGCTGACACAATCGCGGTCATTTTAAAGCCTTCTCTCCATTCATTGCACGACAATCCCTTGTATTCTGGGATCCATTTGTTGGGTGGAGTGTACTGCGTAAACTACAGAACCACGCCTTTACCTTTGTGTTCATCCGAAAATCTCCTCGAATATTTGACATAAATTAGAACTGTAAATACACCTCCCATTTAGACCAGAATATGTTTAGGCCCTTGAACTTTGCGCTCGCGTAAATCGTATAATTAGGTATATCAAGTGCTTCTCGTATATTATCAGCGCCATGTACAAACTTTTGTCACCGGGCGAGTTGGCCGTGCGCGTAGAGGCGCGCGGCTGTGAGCTTGCATCCGGTAGATAGTAGGTTCGAATCCCACTATCGGCAGCCCTGAAGATGGTTTTCCGTGGTTTCCCATTTTCACACCAGGCAAATGCTGGGGCTGTACCTTAAATAAGGCCACGGCCGCTTCGTTCCAACTCCTAGGCCTTTCCTATCCCATCGTCGCCGTAAGACCTATCTGTGTCGGTGCGACGTAAAGCCCCTAGCAAAAAAAAAAAAAAAAAAAAACTTTTGTCGACTTGTATTAGGGGCCACTGTCTGGAAAAGGTAGGACATACGAAGGTATTCCTAATTAGGAATTTTTGATTCACTTGTAAGAGAGACGATGATACCAGCAGTTTGAGGGTGTTCTTTAAATTGTTCAAGGCCATGGCAGAGTCGAAGTTAATTTCATCTGAGAAATTTACTCTTAGATAATGAATTATTTTCACACAAGGTATTTCGACTCCGACGTTACTAAAAAAAATATCATGACTCTTGAGACCGATTTCGGTAAATTGTTGATTGGCATTACTAGCGACCAGTAGAGCGGACTCCCCAACAATGTCATCGGCAAAAACTATCACATTTAGCGGGTCTTCCATCCGGGAGAAATAGATAACCATGTCTTCTGGTATGGGCTAGAATAAATGTATTACTTTCATTGCCCTGTCTCAGTCACATCCTTGGCTTTGGCAATACGAAAGTGACCGAGGTATGAACGATGCTAGTAATACCATTCGTAATGCAGCCGGTCCCGGTTATGAATGATGTGAAAATATCGCTCATAGGGTCGGTTGGTGCATGCATTTCAGTGGGCTTGGCAGACTGATATGTAATAGCAACTTCTGGCTCGGTGAGGAAAGCAACGGGAAACCACCTCGCTCCTGATTTACCTAGTATGCCTCTTCAGTGACTCCTAGGCTAACGATGACAGCTGTTGGCGGAACTGTGAGGGATCAAATCAGCCTTCGGGCTGAATACCCAACATACAACATACACATTGCCCGCATTCAGGCTTCTCACTAAGCTCATTCAAAATGTGGTAAATAGCGAAGTTAAACCATGTAGGAGACTAAGGTGAATCCTGGATTACACCTCTAGCCAGCGTATTTGATCTAATTAGCCCATTAGCTCGAATTTGCGTGGCGTTACTTGTTTGGAGATTGATTACTAGATTCACGAGTTTTCTTGAAATCGACAGCGACATTGAAGTTCGTTCCAGATTATTATGCTCAATGTTGTTGAAAATTCCCTACTGTATAAAAAATCAACGACCACTTTCCTTTCGTCATTGCTTCTCGTAGAACAGAATCTATTAAGGCGGTGTTGAGTGAGTGCTTGATGCTTTGGTGAAGGAATCTCTCTGATTTGAGTTGGAGACAATCTCTCGCAGTCGTCGATCTGGGACTCGTTCGATCACTCGTCTAATTACAGAACATATTGTTGGTCGGTCTCCATTTTCTTAAGTTTTCCGTATCTGCACCTGTATGTATTAAAATGGTTCTAAATATGCGCGTTCTTATGTTAAGAACTGTATTTGTACCTTTTGCGTTCAAGAAAGTCAGGAGATTATTTCCTCCGTATAAAAACTTCCTTTGTCTGAAGTAAAAGTACGTTTTGTAACACAGTAGTTGGAAGGGTGGGGGAGACAGAATTTTTCATAGGTTTCTGCTACAACGGGGTCTCCTTTAGAAGAAAAAAATGTTTTGGTGGCTTTATTGGCGTAGTAAACCAGATTAAATTAAAAAGTGAAGAAGCGGGAGTAATTATAATGGGAGATTTTATGCAAAAATAGGTTATAAAAATCCAATATATGATAGAGGAATAGAAGAAATATTAATAGACGGAAGTTGAAGTAAAGATAAAGAATGCAAGAAGAATGGAGAAAGACTATTAGAAAGGTGTGCAGTAGAATAAGTAACTGAATGATGGGTGGTTGGGGGATGAAACAGGGAATTTAACGTATATAGTTGATTCAGGGGGAAGTACCATAGATTTCGTTATGGCAAATAGGCAATGAATAATTATATTCAAGACATAAAGGTAAGTAACTGGACAGCTTCTCGTCATTTCCCAGTCATTATTCAATTGATAAGAAGTGAAGGCAAAGCAAAATAAATGAAGCAGATTAATAATATACACAAACGGTTGGTAAGGTATACGAGGGCGGTAAATAGAGTAGTGGCAACGTAGTCGACACTCGCAGGAGATCGGGCATGCGCAAATAGGATATGGGAGCGGTCAGGTGACGCTGTTGTCGATGTGTGGTGTGCATTTGACGGGCATCCAGTTGGGAGTGTTGTTGCTGTGTGGAGTTGAAGTGAAGAGTATCCATTTCACGGCTCTAAAGCATGTTTACAAAATGTGATCAGAGTTCGTGGATTAAAATCGAGGTTGCCCGTGGCAAAAGTGCATCAGAATGTTATCGAGGATTACTTGAAGCTTGTGGCGTGAATGCATTCTCATATAGGACTGTTGTACGATGGGTCAAGGCGTTTTGTGTGGGTTGGAATGAGACTGCGGATATGCACTGCATATTCGCCCGTCCATTCCTCAAGATCAGATTGACACCGTGAGTCGTCTCGTTTCCGTAGACCATCAATGAGACTGTCCGGGAATTATCTGTAGAGGTTGGTCTCGGTCATCAAACGGTGTGGCGCATACTGACGCAATGTCTTAACATAAGGAAAATTGCGTCCCGTGGAGTTCCACATAAACTCACCTACGTACCGAAATGGCATCGGTATACAAAGACTGGCATCCACGTTTATTGTGAGACGATCGCCCTATCGTGTTGCATGACAACGCAAACAATGTCAGGCTTTTATTGCAACGGTGGCATTGGAAGGTCTTGGAACACCCTCCGTACTCACCAGACATGAGTACTAGTGACTTCAACCTGTTTATGAAATTGAAAGAACCTGTCCGAGGCCGCCTATTCCCTGACGTGGCATCCGTACTCCGCGCAGTGGGACGGTCCGTCGCTGTCATAATCAGAGAACGCCTTACCAACGGTCCTCGACGGCTTTCCGACATTTGGCAAAACGTCACTTTGCGGGTGACTTCATTGAAGGAATGCAATGCAATTGTACATGTTAGTTCGTTAAATATTGCGTTATATCAGTATTGACACTACTTTATTTACAGCCCTCGTAGATGGAGTGAGGAACATACTGTAGAGATGAATGCGGGACTATCGAAAATATGATAGAAAATAATAGAGGAAGCAATGAGAATGATTGGAAGAGCGATAATAATAGCAGGTAGAAAAATTGTTTGAAAGAGAGGGGAAAACAAAGAAAACATACGGTATAATTATAAGTGCAAGAAAAAGAAAACCGAACTAATACGGCACTAAAAGCGTACAGAATTTACGGATCTCAGGAGCTAAGGATAGATTTCTATAAATTAATATGTACCGGTATGTTTGTTGTTTAACGTCACAACTAGGTCATCGGCCCTGTAGATTAAGAAATGAATTCGAAGATCTAATTATTAAATAGATATTGTAAAGTAAACAAAACTAAGAAAGTGTGGAACAGAATAAACATAGTTTGACCGGGCGAGTTGGCCGTGCGATTAGGGGCGCGTGGCTGTGAGCTTGCATCCGGGTTTGAATCCCACTGTTGGCAGCCCTGAAGATGGTTTTCCGTGGTTTCCCAGGCAAATGCTGGGGCTGTATTAAGGCTACGGCCGCTTCCTTCTAACTCCTAGGCCAGTCCTCTCCCATCGTCGCCATAAGACCTATCTGTATCGGTGCGACGTAAAGCACTAGCAAAAAAAAAAAAAAAAAAAAAAAAGTAGAAAAAACAAACTTAGAAACAAAGTACATACAAGCGAAGACGAGTGGATAATGTACTGTTCGGGGGTAAGGATGAATGGAAAATTAATACAGCTGAGACAGGTATACTGAGACGTATGGGGATCACATGATGGCAAGCATAATTTGGCGGTCATAAAAACTTTTACTGAAAAATGGAAGAGTATGTATAGGTACTTTAAGGCAGAAACAGGTTCGAAGGAGGACATTTCAGGAATCATTAATGAACAAGGGGAGTTGTATGTGAGGATCTTCAAAAGGCAGAAGTATTCAGTCAGCAGTATGTAAAGATTTATTTATTTATTTATTTATTTATTTATTTATTTATTTATTTATTTATTTATTTATTTATTTATTTATTTATTTATTTATTTATTTATGTATTTATGTATTTATGTATTTATGTATTTATTTATGTATTTATTTATTTATTTATTTATTTATTTATTTATTTATTTATTTATTTATTTATTTATTTATTTATTTATTTATTTTTATTTATTTATTTATTTATTTATATTTATTTATTTATTTATTTTTATTTATTTATTTATTTATTTTTATTTATTTATTTATTTATTTTTATTTATTTATTTATTTATTTATTTATTTATTTACAAGATACAGCTACACTGAGCAAATTTCACTTGCACTGTCAACAGACTATTTAACCAACGTAAACTATCATAATAAAATATAACAAACATAACAAAATATAACAAGATCAGGTACACAGCCTACTAATAACAACTGTCCAAATCGAAAACCATAAGAATGTCCATATTCATAGCCAAGTCGTCGTGGGTCAAGATGGCGGTATAATCCCTTCACATCAACTTATCTTTAAGAGGCTATTTACACACCTCTCGAATACACTTTTATTCGATGCTATATCGAGTTCTTGTCTCCTGTTAATATTGTTAAAGAGTGTCGGGAGGCGGATTAGGAAAGATCGTTGAAGTATTGAGTGCTGAGTGTGGGGAATGTGGAGAAGGTCTTTGGTTCGAGTGGAGCGGGAAGGAACGCGGAGAGAGAAGAGTGAGACAAGATGTTCCGAGCGGTAATGGCCATTTAAGATCCCGTGGAGGAAACTCAGGTCAGCTACCTGTCGCCTGATGTGCAGCGGTGACATATTAATTGCCATTAATACCTGCTGCGTAGACAGATTTCTGAGCTTGGGGTTTCTGTTCCTTACAATTGCAGCAAAGAAGGACACTGCTCTGTCTAACTGCTTAGTATTGGAGGGGGAGGCTGTTGTCCAAATAGGAGAGCAGTAGTTTAAGAGAGGTTGAATGATCGTGAGGAAGAAGTGACGAAGAGCAATGGGGTCAGAAATTTCTGTGAAGCGATAGAGAATGCCTAGTAATTTCATGGCCTTGGTTGTATATGTTTCTATGTGGGTCTTAAATTGTAATTTTGTATCAAATATTACACCTAGGTCACGCTGTTGCGTAACTACGGTGATGGGCTTGTCGAGTAGGTAATATGATGTCGGTAGAGGAGATTTACGTAGTGTTATGGTCATGTGGCTGCATTTTTGTGGATTGGGGATAAGTTTCCAAGTACGGCACCAGTTCGAGAGGGCATTAAGTGAGGACTGTAGCAGAGCTGCATCTCCTGGATTCCTGATTTCCCTAAATATCTTGCAGTCGTCAGCAAAGAGTAGGGTATTGGCTGTTTCCTTGAGTTCGGACGGCAGATCGTCCATAAACAAAGAAAACAGCAAGGGGCCAAGAGTACTGCCTTGTGGGACACCGGACGTGACTGGTAACCATGAGGATGAAGTGCCTGATATTACCACTCTCTGCCAACGGTTATGTAGGAAGCCAGAAAGAAGGGTCAGAAGACTGCCATGTATATTAAATCGTTCGGAGAGTTTATGGAGCAACAGAGTATGGTCTACAGAATCGAAAGCTTTCGAAATGTCTACGTAGCAGATATCCAGCTGCGATTTAGCTGCAATGGCGTGTGATGCAAAGCTATGCAGAGTGGCTAGGTTTGTTAGACAAGAGCCACCTGGTAGAAAACCATGCTGCTTGGTTGAGATATACGGCAACGTGAATGCGAGGAGACGCTGGTGTATAATTTTTTCAAAGATAAAGGATAGTGTGGGGAGAATAGAAATTGGTCGGTAAGATGAAACATTAAATTTGTTGCCTGATTTGAGAAGTGGAACAATATTTGCCTGTTTCCAGGTATTAGGAAAATAGCCCGCGGCAAAACATCTGTTAAATAATTTAGATAGAGGGACGCAAAGAGTACTGGCAGTATTTTTTAGGAAAAGAGGACCTATAGTGTCGGCACCGGTAGCTTTGTTGATACGAACTTCACTTGGTGTGGTAGTTATGCTTGATAGGGTTCTGTTTGAGGCTGTACCAATGGGTGGGAGCGGTTGGTTTTGTAAGGGAGGGGAGAAGTTGGAGAAGAAATACCTGTTGAACAGTTCGTTGCGATCGGCGCCGTCTGCTGTTGCATCGTTGTGGTTCACGCTGACAGGAATCCGCTCCGTCCTTCTTCGTGTGTTGATGAGACTCCAGTAGCGCTTGGGATTGCTGCGGACGTTTTCAGTGACAGTGTCTACGTGTGTTTTGTAGTCTCTTCTGACCATAAACCTCGCGTGGCGGCGGATTTTAACGAAAGTATTGTGAGTGTGTGGGTTAGGGAAGTCTTTCCACAGGCGCCAAGCTCTCTTTTTATTAAACAGTATCAGTCTGGTCTCATGTGATATCCAGTGTTGATGTTTGCTGGTAGTAGCCCGTTGTGCAGGTACGAAGTCTTTAATTGCAGCTTGCAGCCAGTCGTACAGCAGGTCAAGAGCCGATTCGATGTCAGCTATTTCGAGCAGACTCCAGGGAAGGCATTACAGGGCACGACACATTGCAGGCCAGTCGGCACGTCGCCAGATGTAGGTAGGGCGGTAGGATGTCCTGCTGTGAGGCTTTGAGGAGGGGTGGAGAAGAAGGAATGTAGCATCGTGAGACTGGTGGTCGCACAGGAAAAGGTTTCTGCCTGGGGTTATTGTTTTAAGTTCTAACGAGGAGAGTATGAAGTCCAGGATGTTGGGTCCACGGGTTGGGTACATATTAAACTGTTTCAGTCCGAGGCCATTAATAAAACTGTCTATAAAGTATGTGTCACAGTTGTTAGCTGACAGTCCTGTAGTTGGAGAAGACCACTTTATAGACAGGTTAAAGTCGCCCATTAAAATTACTTCACCATGAGGGAGAGCTGCAATGACTGAGTCCAGGCACTGTTCAAGGTCACAGAATGGGCTGTTTGGTGGTCTGTAGTAACATCCCACAAGTACAGGGCGTCGAGGAAAGAGTAGCTCCACCCACACTAACTCACAGTTCCGTTCGAGATCTGTCCTCCGTTTACACGGTAACGCACTGTTCACTGCTAACATCACTCCACCACCTAGAGTAGCGCGATCACGACGGAATATGCTGTAATTAGCACTGAGTGGTAGTTCACTGTCACTAGCCCACGAGAGCCATGTTTCAGTAAGTCCGATCACGTCAACTTCTCTTAAGTCTGGCAGGGATAGTTCACAATCAGACAGCTTATTGTTTAGGCTTTGCACATTCTGACAATAGATATTTATGTCTGTTTTCATTTCACAAGTGGTGGGACCGGGGTTTAAGTGAACATCTCCAGCCAGTAGTAGGAGGCAAAGCAAGCCCCTAATCGCTGAGCGACCAGGCCTAGGCTTGTTCGGCTCAGAGCTAGTAGGGAGGCGCCTATAAGTCTGGAAAATGGCGCATCCAGTCAGAGAGAACGCCGGAATGTAGTAGTTTCTCTCTGCTAGTAGCCATGCAAAAGGAGAACTCACCTTTTCACTTGCACACACCGATTCCTTAACTCGAATAGACCCGTGCAGAGAACCGTAAAGCGCAACAACTCTGATTATTACCACACAAACAACACACAAACTGCAGCAGCACTAAGCTTGCGCGTATCTACTCTAGCCGCCATCTTGCAGATTGTTGGTTACAAGGATAATGTCCAGATAGAGGAGGCGACTAATACTAAAGAAGTATTAAAATTTACTTATGACAAGAGTGGCATTTACAGTAAGATACAAAGGTTGCAAACTAGAGAAGCAGCTAGAATTTATAAGGTTTCGGGGGATATACTAAAGACAATGGGTTGGGATATAGTACCATATCTGAAGTACTTATCGATTGTTTGCATGAAGGAGCTATACCAAATGATTGGAGAGTTGCTATAGTAACCCTTGTGTATAAAGGAAAGGGTGATAGACATAAAGCTGAAAATTACAGGCCAGTCGACATGCATTAAGCTTTGGAAAAGCATTCTTTCTAATTATATTAGACATGTTTGCGAAATTAATAACTGGTTTGATAGAAGGCTGTTCGGGTTTAGCAAAGGTTATTCCACTGAAGCTCAACTTGTAAGATTCCAGAAGATATAGTAGATATCATGGATTCAGGAGGTCAAATGGACTGTATCGCGATTGACCTGCCTAAAACATTTGATAGAGTGGGTCATGGGAGACTACGGGCAAAAATGAGTGCAATTGGACTAGACAAAAGAGTGAATGAATGGGTGGCTATATTTCTAGAAAATAGAACTCAGAGAATTAGAGTAGGCGAAGCTTTATCTGACTCTGTAATAATTAAGAGCGGAATTCCTCAAGGCAGTATTATTGGACCTTTGTTCTTATACGTATCAGTGATATGTGTAAAGAAGTGGAATCAGAGATAAGGTTTTTTGCAGGCGATGTTATTCTGTACAGAGTAATAAATAAATTACAAGATTTTGAGCAATTGCAAAATGACCTCGACAATGTTTAGATGGACAGTAGGCAATGGTATGATGATAAACGGAGTTAAAAGTCAGGCTGTGAGTTTCACAAATTATAGGAAAAGTCCTCTCAGTTTTAATTACTGCGTTGATGGGGTGAAAGTTCTTTTTGGGAATCATTGTAAGTACCTTCAGTGGGGTAATCACATAAATATGATTGTTAATAAAGGGTACCGTTCTCTGCACTTGGTTATGAGGGTATTTAGGAGTTGTAGTAAGGATTTTTTTTTAACTGCTGGCATGCGAGGAGTCGCGCTGCGACGCCCGAGTGCACGAATTTCGGTTCATCCTGTAGATCTGTATTCGGAAGTGAAAAGTACGATTAAAATAACGATATTTTGGATAACGAAGGGAAGGATAAATCAAGCCCATGTCTGAATAAGAGAGAAATTCCTGGCCTGGTTTTCGCAGAAGACATCCTTATGCTGTCTTTGCCATCAGTCGGTGTGCAAAATATTATCAAAGTTGCTGAATATTGTACGAAATGGGATTTTGAGAATTAATATTAAAAACAAAAGTAATGGTTTGTAAAAAAAAAAAAAAAAAAAAAAAAAGGAAATAAATTACAGAAAAATGAAAGGTGATGGTTAGAAGGTGTAGAGCTTGAAGTGGTCAACAAAATAAAATACTTAGCATGGTATGTCTGAAAAGAAAGGTGCCAAATACTAAATACGATATAAACTACATAAAATTACTTTAAATGTTCTTGTGATATCAAGAGCATTGCATGGGGCAGGAAAGTGGGGTATTGAAGTAGATAAAAAAGAACTACGTGTAGTTAGTAATAAATTCTGAAAAAGAATAATGCACAGCTAATAGCGGAGTCAGAATACTATGCGAGATATAAGTATACAAGCAAATATAGCCAGGAAGGTAATAAAAGACTGGTTGAAATTAAGAAGGGAAACAGGAGATAAATATTGAAGTTATTATAGCAATACCAGATGAAATATTTAACTAATGATGATTACTGGCTAACGAAAGTTAAATGGACGCTTGATAGAATAGGAATGGGAGAATACTGGGAGAGATTCAGAACAAAGATAAATGGTGCAAGAAAGTAATGGTTAGAGTGAAAGGTATTGAGAAGCAAATGATCATGGTAGAATGTAAGACTAAAAGGGCATTATCTGAATTCTGTGAAATTATACAAACCGTCTTACTAATAAAAAGTCCTTATACAGTTGTTTAACTCTTGTTTAGTTAAACAGTGAATAAACCCTGTATAAGCGTTTTACATTTTTCTTACTAATAAACGAGGTATACGCATTGTATTACTATACAGCACGTATACACTCGTTCCAAGGCGTAGGAATCTCTTTCTGCAGTTCACTGACGTACTTCGCACGTTCACCGCCTTTGTGATCGCTTCTGCTGGTTATCTACGAGCAAAACTTTCCGGAAAGTTGCACAGTAGCACGGCATATCGAAAAGGCAGTGGCAACACTAAGTGAGACAGCTGGATATTGGCTTATACTGATATCAACATTTCTTCAGCT
The DNA here is from genome assembly GCF_040414725.1 of Anabrus simplex. Taxonomy (NCBI): domain Eukaryota; kingdom Metazoa; phylum Arthropoda; class Insecta; order Orthoptera; family Tettigoniidae; genus Anabrus; species Anabrus simplex. The sequence goes on along the minus strand of NC_090268.1, from coordinate 374,683,842 downwards.
TGCTTGTGTAATGAACGCCAGAAAAAGAAATGGAAAGGCTTAAGAAAAGATCAATAGCTCCTAACTGGGATAGTACGGAAAACGCAAGCAATTGTAATTGAATCGGCGAGTTGAAAAGGGTACACATTCCAAAATCCTTACTTTTCAGGAGAAAGGAAAACCTGTTTTGTAGCTAAACGAAAGGTTTGATCAAAAAAGTTTCTATTAGGCATTTATACATCATATTTCTGCGTATTCAACTACAAAGTATGGAAATCATATTACGTATGGTTTTCAAGTTATGCCATTTTTTATCTCGAGGAATGTGCCCCATTTTATAGGTACCGTACTCAAATTAGAGAAACATCTTTGTAGGGGCAGATAATGTATAATAAACTCGCAGCTTCAAAAGTCTATTAAGCAGTAATACATTATTACACAAACATACGCCCAACCATAATTTCTTTTATAACTTAGTTATTCATTGTCATTCCATGAGACAGCTGGAAATTGACTTATATTAATATCAACATTTCTTCAGCTTGCTTGTGTAATGAACGCCAAAAAAGAAATGGAAAAGCTAAGATCAAAAGTTCCTCACTGGGGTAGTACGGAAAACATAAACAATTGTAATTGAATCGGCGAGTTGAAAAGGTTACACATTCCAAAATCCTTACTTTTTAGGAGAAAGGAAAAAGAGTTTTGTAGCTTAAAAGAAAGGTTTGATCAAAAAAGTTTCTATTAGGCATTTATACATCATATTTCTGGGTATTCAACTACAAAGTATGGAAATCATATTACGTATGGTTTTTAAGTTATGCCATTTTTTATCTCGAGGAATGTGTCCCATTTTATAGGTACTCAAATTTGAGAAAGATCTTTGTAGGGGCAGATAATGTATAATAAACTCGCAATATCAAAAGTCTATTAAGCAGTAACACATTATTACACAAAAATACGCCCAACCATAATTTAATTTTCATAGCTATTCATTGCCATTCCGTCCCTTTAAAGTGTTTTACTTTACGAAGATGTCTAGCGTCCATAATCTCTGAACGGTGTATGTCTTCTATGTTTAAAATATCGTGAAGATCATCAACGTTATCGTCCATTCTTTCAATGTTAAATGGATAAGTCGAATATTTCACCACGATTATTTTACTGTAGACAATAAATACCACGAAAATAAACTGCTCACTCGTTTCTTTTTCCGCTACTCGCTGCTATACAACGCTTATACAAGGGTCCTGGTCTGTATAAGCAATCCAATGAATAACTATAACAGATGTATACACAGGAGGCTTATACACGGTTTATTAGTAACGAATTTCACATAACCGGCGTATAAACCTTGTATAAAAGTTATACACCGTTTATTAGTAAGACGGTAAAAATGTAAATTAAGAAAGAGGTTTCGAAACAAAGAAGTAAGAGGTATGGTATGGTATGGTATGGTATGGTATGGTATGGTATGGTATGGTGATTAACGGGGCTATATAAGAATAAAGGTCAGAGGGGGGAAACATGACGAGAACCGTTGTGTACTTTGTGGTGAAATAATGGACGAGGAGCATCTATTCGGAGTTTGTAGAGAGACGGAGTGAAATATCTAGGTAAGAAGTATAAATAGAGAACGAAATTTTACACAATTGTTAAATTATTAAATAACGAATGGATTGCGCAGGGAAGTGTGTATGTGTGTGGGGGGGGGGGAGAGAATAAGTAAAACAAGCATTTACGAAAATAATGAAGGATAAGAGACATGTTTGTCCTAGAATATGTAATATTGTATTACATTTAGGATTTTTTTTAATGCTACTTATTCGGGGCGGCGACCTGTTTTGTGAACCTGAGTGTATTTGGAAATGGCGGAAGTGTAAAGTGTTGAGTGTGAGGAAAGGAACATTAAGGACGACACAAATACCCAGTCCCCCGGCCAGGGATATTATTCATTTACAATTAAAAACCCCGGGGCCGCCGGTTGACAGGCGGACGCGTTGCCCCCTGCACCGCGGGGCCGGACACATCTAGGAAATAGTTATCCCTCTTCATAAAAAGGTGGCATTAAAAAACGTGAAAATTACAGAGGAATTAACATTGTTAACTCAGGTTATAAAATATATGCAAATATAATTAAAGATAAGTTGCAGCAACTTTATGAAGATACATTGGGGAATGAACAACAAGGTTTCCTTAAAAGGCGCTCCTGCACTGATGCATATTTCACTATGAATTTAGTAATAGAAAAACGTAGAGAATTCAATTTGGAAACACACATCGCATCTGTGAACTTTAAAAAGGCCTTTGACCGAGTAAACAGAAACAAATTGCTTGAAATTCTGAAACAAGACGATGTGTCTCAACAGATTATTAACAATATCTACAGCATCTACAAATCCAATCTCATTTCTATAAAATGGAACAAGAACCAGACCGAGTGGAAATCAATAAATGGTGTAAGACAAGGCTAAAACGAGGACGCCATGGATCAGTATCAATAAATAGACGCCTCGAATACCCAGACGCTATATTATATCCTGATGTTGCATTGCTGGCTACGACGGAAGATGGCCTACAAAGATCAATCTAAAAAAAAGGTTTCCTCAGATTTTAATACGATTATTTCAACAGAAAATAGAAAAATAATGGGCAGTGGCCTTCAAGGGAAGAGAACAGATTCCTAGTAACATATGTTTAGATAATACAACATTGGAAAGAGTAAATGTGTTCAGTTATCTCGGGTACAACGTATCATGCCAGTCAGAATTAGTTATACCAGCAAAAATTAATAAATTCACAAAAAACTACAGGAATAATAAACAATGTCATGAAACCATCACTCGTTCAGAAACATACTCGATTGCGCCTTTATAATACCCTAGCCAAACTAACACTTTGCTAGGGATGCGAGGGATGGACATTAAGACCTCAAGCCTTGTCTCGAATTACAGCACGAGAAATGACATTCATGCGTCGTACAGCAGGGTATACAAAACGGGACCGTAAACGGAATGAAGAAGTGCTAAAAGAACTGAAAGTACAACCGATAACTGACTACATCTGCAGTTACCAGGAAAGCTGGAAACGTCATATGCAAAGGATGGAACCTGGTGGATTGCCAAAAGAGATTCTTCGATACAAACCCATAGGAAAAAGATCTGTAGGATGTCCGATGAAGAGATTGAGGGGAAAATGCAAGACCGTAATGGGACACATGGCCCAATACTTAGTAAGATGATGATGATGATGATGATGATAATGAAATGAAATGGCGTATGGCTTTTAGTGCCGGGAGTGTCCGAGGACATATTCGGCTCGCTAGGTGCATGTCTTTTGATTTGACGCTCGTAGGCTACCTGCGCGTGTGATGATAATGATGATGATCTAGGACAAAAGAAGAAAGGGGTGGGGTTGACAACATGGGAAGTGAATATAATTACTGATAGGTTTAAATATAATATTAAATATAGTAATAGATAAAATGTTGTATGGTCGGCGTCGTTATCTTTCTTCCTTCATTTCATTATTAAATTGCATATGAATTTGATGACAAAATGCTAGTTGCTTTACGTCGCACCGACACGGATAGGTCTTATGGCGACGATGGGATGGGAAGGGGCTAGGAAAGGGAAGGAAGCGGCCGTGGCCTTAATTAAGGTACAGCGCCAGCATTTGCCTGGTGTGAAAATGGGAAACCACGGAAAACCATTTTCAGGGCTGCCGACAGTGGGGTTCGAACCTACTATCTCCCGAATACTGGATACTGGCCGCATTTAAGCGACTGCAGGTATCGAGCTCGGTCATATGAATTTGAATGAGAACATTCATTCAATGAAGCCCTCTCCCCAGTTGGTGGTTATCCGTTACTGGGAGAGAGAACTTTCTTTCTCCTGCGTTTCTTCATGCATGCAGGAATTCAGTCCAGTCATGATGGAATGTTCTCTCCTTAGCTGCTGGAGTTCCGTAGCGGTAGGCTGAAAGCATTCATTCAATGAATTTCATTAATTCTCTCTCTCCAGTCGGTTGTTACCCATTACTAGGAGAGAAGAGTATTTATTTATTCATGCATACATGAATACAATTTAAACATGAAATCATTCATCAATTCACGCATTAATTCATTCATAATGCATGTTGTAGTTGTAGATAACGTTGTAGACGTGTGACAAAAAAGCATTAATTCAACTTATGAAGGGCAAGATACATGTTGTCCTGGACTGTATAACACTGTTGTTTTAACATCTAGCACTAAAATAAATAAATAAATAAATAAATAGATAAATAAATAATAAATTTTAAAAACTGCAGTTTAGAGATTGGGGGTAAATAGTTAATAGGCTTAATTGAAATGTTTTAATGTCATTTAAGGTCATCCGAAACTGGGGGATGGAAGTATTCTTGTACAGTACTATCTGCGTCTTACGAGAAGTCGCGGCAGCTTGTAGGTACGGCACGAGTAACAGATACTAGCCTCCACTAAGCTACAGACATTCATCGTGATAAACAGTGCGAGCTGTCTGAAAGAGGTGCGTGTTCATTACTAAACTGTCCATTATGCAGTACTTACAGTAAATGTGTAACTAAAGCACGATTGCACTACCAATTTGAAACTTCACAGCAAGCACCTTCGTTCACAAGAATCACTGAACCGATGTTTCTTGTCGGGCTTTGAGACTTGAGACTAACGCATGCGCAGCAGTCATGCTTACCCCTCGCATCCCTTACCCCGCATGCACGAGACTTCTCGTCAGACGACCATTGTAGTGATGTACGGTTACACAGGCATATTCTCAAGACTTATTCCAGCTCAGCATCTCATCTTTAGCCTCGGCAGTAGATTTGCTCCCAGGTCCTAAACATGCACCTCGTAAATATTATCAACACAGAAAATGTAATACAAATACACGGACAAGGGAAATGTAAACATTCAAACAACTCCGAACGTGCGACGAAGAGATGGACTGAAACGTAGAGAGAAGTACAGGTATCAGGTTGGAAAATATTACTACTACAATCAACTATGGAAATCCGTGAGATTTGTACTTAATTCAACGCCAAAATGTATGACATTATACTGATACTACCCCACCCGGCAATGTTCCCGAGGACGGTGATCTTGTTTACACTTTTGAGAATTTGAAATATAAATACTACTACCACTACTACTACTTGCCCCTTTTCCAATTTTATTGGGGTTGGCAAGTAGATAACGTCACGGGTTCTGGCGCCACCACCGCAACCGGCCCTCCGTAGAGGCCTCCTCCGAAACCTCCTCCACACGCTCTCGGGAGAGGCCTCCTCCTCACGCTGGCTAAGAGCGCGACCCTAACCTCACATGGGCTATCTTGGAGGCGTTTAACCTAACTTTTTATGCGTAAGAGAGAGATAACCTAACCGCAGTTTTACGGCCGGCTGCCCTTCCTGACGCATAAGAAAGTGAGCTTAACCTTACATCTGCTATCTTGGAGGGGCTTAATCTAACCTTTGACGCACAAGACAGCAGGCCTAACCTCATGGAAATGCTTGACCTCAGTTTTACGGCCGGATGCCCTTCCCGACGTCAATTGCACAAGATGGCGGCTATACATGACTCCTTGTGAGACGCCTTAAGGGTGCTTGCGCAAGATGACTGCTGCTCTTATCAAGAAAGCTAGCTTAGAGGCTAACATGCTGTGCTGGTTCGATTCATTAAATTTGGGGCTTAAATGCAAAATGTTAAATGTCTCGAGAACGGTGCGTCGTAGAGCAAAACGGAATTTTTTTCTGCCTATTACCGAGGTTCGCAGTATCAGGAACATACCATAAGGAAAAGTAGTCTAATGTTGAGATCAACGGTTCGGTTCCTATTTAGGCCCTTTGGCATTGACAGCTATCTAATTCTACAAGATGCTGCTTAAGGGTGCTTGCACAAGATGGCTTGTGACTCCCTAGGGATGCTTGCGCAAGATGGCGGACACAAAATGGCGGCTATACATAGCTTCTTATGAGACTGCTTAAGGGTGCTTGCATAAGATGACTGCTGCTCTTATGAGACGCCCTAGGGATGCTTGCGGAAGATGGCGGCTATACACAGCTCCTTATGAGACGGCCTAGGGGTGCTCGCACAAGATGGCGGCTGCTGTTATGCATGCGGTAGAGGGCAATTTGAAATTCCACATGCTCTTCAAAGCTACGTTCTTTTTGACAAGCTGTCATCTTTAATCAACAGAGCATCGTGCTGCTATCTTTAGCTACTACTTTTGAAATGTGGTGGCGGCAATTTCTAAGTGCTCTTGTTTGGAAACAAACCCACGTGCTTTTTTGACAAGCTGACAGCAGCCATCTTTACTGTAGTAGCGGGCAATTTGAAAAATTCCAAACAGCTCTCATACGCCATATTTAATTAACAGAGGACCGTGCTGCCATCTTTAGCTACATACCTTTAAAAAGTGTTGGCGGGTAATTTAAAAAAATCCGTTCGCTATCATCAACTTTAGTGCATACGTGAACCTAACCTCTTATCTAACATCTTGAAGGAGACTATCCTTAGTTTACGACAAGATACCCTTCCCGACGCTAATTAGCACTTAGAGGTTACTACACAAGATGGTGGCTGCTGTTATGACCTTCTCCTCTGTTAAGGTACAAGTTTAAACATGCATCGCGAAGGTTAGAGTCATCATAGTTGTGCACGTTTAGATTTGCTGATTACAAAAGAAGTGAATGAAACATAACAAAACTAGAATCGAACAGTGTGCTCGATGTCGTTAACTTTCACATGCGTTTAGAACATTGTTTGATGTGTTCAGATCACTAAATAAGTAATAACCAGACTTGAATCGAACACTGCACCCGACACATGTGTTTAGAACATGTCAAAGATACCTTTGTTCTAAGAAAATCAGATTGCCGCGCATTCCTTGTAGGGCTAATGGTCTAAAGGGCTAGGGTGCCTCTCCTCTCTTTATCCGGGCGTGAGACCGGCTCTACATCCAGAGGCGGAGTTAACGCCCTAAGGAATGGAGAATGTTGGAAAATAATCTATGCGAATATAGCTACTCGATCGACTATATACTACAGAAGGATGACTTAGGTGAGGGTAAGCGCTGGGATTGTAGGAAGGTGTTTAAGCTGTTGTACTGTCGAGAGAGAGCTATTACTTAATAATACCTACACGACGTAATTCATGCTCTATTTCAAAAATATCTGCTTTGGGCTGTGTGTAACCAGCATCATGATAGGCTCTTAGCAGTTGCAAACGTTTTAAGAGTACGTTGGGGTCTTTACAGTATCATGTCTACATAGGGTAACAGAGGCTTGTTGTGAACTTTGAGTCTATATGCAGACAGTTGATGTGTAGGGACTTGTTTTGATGTAATACGTGCTTCAGCAGTAGCGTCTCTAGGTACAAACTTAACTTGTTTCGATAGCAATGAAGCGTTGAAATGTTCTTCATCTTGCATCTCTACTTGAGATGTTTGCACTGCGAGAGAACGTTTAGTAGGCTTAGGAAATTAAGTAAAATCATCAAGCTGTAATAGCAATGAAACATTGAGATCTTATTCTTCTTCTTCTTATTGTACTTTCCCTTTACTACTGTTTTGATCAACATCATTATCCTTATTATCATAATCATGATCTTGCCTCTCTTTATCTTGAAGTTTGTGTTTAGTAACATAACTTGTAGCAGGCCTAGACAACAAGGGAGAATTAAAAATCTCTCGCAGAGGTGTACTTTTTTAAAATAAATCAGTGTTCGCTTGAATACGGTTGAGCTCTTTGTATTTTGTTTTCGTTGAAGCTACATTACACGCAGCTTCATGACGTTGAGTGTTGTATGCGTTCTTGAACTTTCTTCTACAATGTTTGCATTGAAATATTGTCCTACGTAGCATACCACGTGACTGTGTTCTTGTTAGTAAACAAAGCCACGTGCTTTTTTGACAGCTGCCATCCGCCATCTTGCATCGCTAACCTCACTGCTGCCATCTTTACGGTGCTAAACCTCAAGGCTGCCACCTTATGCATGTCGTAGCGCGGAATTTAAAATCCAACAACAGAACATAGCTAACCTCACTGCTGCCTTCTTGACGGGGTTAAACCTCACTGTTGCTACCTTGGTTATACGCTTTTGTGTTAGTTTACTGTTAATCGCTAAGCTGTTCGCATCATCGAAGTAGCGAGTAACAAGTGTCTAGCAGATTTAAAGAAGAATCTGTTAGCAGAAGATAAAAGTCCGTCATAGAAAACCCTATTTCTAGGTATATTTGCAAAGAGTGTGGAAAAGCATTTCCTCGAAGCTATCACAAGAGATGTCATGAGATATCATGTTGGACAATTTTTCAATGCAAACATTGTAGAAGAGAGTTCAAGAAGGCATACAACGCTCAACGTGATGAAGCCGCTTGTAATGTAGCTTCATCGAGAACAAAATACAGAGCTCAACGGTATTCAAGCGAACACCGATTTATTTTTAAAAAGTACACCTGTGCGAGAGATTTTTAATTCTCCCTTGTTGTCTAGGCCTGCTGCAAGTTATGTTACTAAACACAAACTTCAAGATAAAGAGAAGCAAGATCATGATTATGATAATAAGGATAATGATGTTGATCAAAACAGTAGTAAAGGGAAAGAAGAAAAAGATCTAAATGTTTCATTGCCATTACAGCCTGATGATTTTACTTCATTTCCTAAGCCTACTACACGTTCTGTCGCAGTGCAAACATCTCAAGTAGAGATGCAAGATAAAGAAAAAGAACATTTCAACGCTTCATTGCTATCGAAACAAGTTAAGTTTGTACCTAGAAACGCTACTGCTGAAGCACGTATTACATCAAAACAAGTCCCTACACATCAACTGTCTGCATATAGACTCAAAGTTCACAACAAGCCTCTGTTACCCTATGTAAACATAAGATACTGTAAAGACTCCAACGTACTCGTAAAACGTTTGCAACTGCTAAGTGCCTTATCATGATGCTGGTTACACACAGTCCAAAGCAGATATTTTTGAAATAGAGCATGAATTACGTCGTGTGGGTATTATTAAGTAATAGCTCTCTCTCGGCAGTACAACAGCTTAAACACCTTCCTACAATCCCAGCGCTTACCCTCACCTAAGTCATCCTTCTGTAGTATATAGTCGATCGAGTAGCTATATTCGTATTGATTATTTTCCAACATTCTCCATTCCTTAGGGTGTTAACTGCGCCTCTGGATGTAGAGCCGGTCTCAAGCCCGATAAAGAGAGGAGAGACACCCTATCCCATTAGCCCTTTAGCCCATTAGCCCTACAAGGAATGTGCGGCAATCTGATCTTCTTAGAACAAAGGTATCCCTGACATGTTCTAAACATATGTGTCGAGTACACTGTTCGATTCTAGTTTTGTTATGTTTCATTCACTTCTTTTGTAATCAACAAATCTAAACGTGCACAACTATGATGACTCTAGCCTTCGCGATGCATATTTAAACTTGTACCTTAATAGAGAAGAAGGTCATAACAGCAGCCACCATCTTGTGTAGTAACCTCTAAGTGCTAATTAGCGTCGGGAAGGGTATCTTGTCGTAAACTAACGATAGTCTCCTTCAAGATGTTAGATGGGAGGTTAGGTTCACGTATGCACTAAAGTTGATGATAGCGAACGGATTTTTTTAAATTACCCGCCACCACATTTCAAAGGTATGTAGCTAAAGATAGCAGCACGGTGCCCTGTTGATTAACGATGGCAGCTGGATAGAATTTCAAATTGCCGCCACCACATTTAAAAGGTAGTAGCTAAAGATGGCAGCACGGTGCTCTGTTAATTAAATATGGCGTATGAGAGCTGTTTGGAATTTTTCAAATTGCCCGCTACTACAATAAAGATGGCAGCACGATGCTCTGTTGATTAAAGATGGCTGCTGTCAGCTTGTCAAAAAGCACGTGGGTTTGTTTCCAAACAAGAGCACTTAGAAATTGCCGCCACCACATTTCAAAAGTAGTAGCTAAAGATAGCAGCACGGTGCTCTGTTGATTAGTGGTGGTGGTGGCGGTGATTATTGTTTTAAGAGGAAGTACAACTGGGCAACCATCCTCTATATAACACTAATCAGAGGGAAAAAATAGAAGGGGTCCGACACTTCGAAAAATGAAGATATCGGCCAAAGGAAGACAAGGGCCACGAAAGGCATGAAAATGAAGGACTCCCTAGCCCTCGCAAACCTAAGAGCGTTGGGGTCGGAAAAGAACAAGAGTTGACCAAGGGAGGTCGGAGAGGATAGATGAAAGTGAGGAGCCTGGCACAAGTAAGTGGAAGCAATGCCAGGACTCAGCTAAGGGCCCCGTGGTCGCCAACCCACGCTCCAAAGTTCAGAGCCCCTGGGGCCTCTGTTGATTAAAGATGACAGCTTGTCAAAAAGAACGTAGCTTTGAAGAGCACGTGGAATTTCAAATTGCCCTCTACCGCATGCATAACAGCAGCCGCCATCTTGTGCGAGCACCCCTAGGCCGTCTCATAAGGAGCTGTGTATAGCCGCCATCTTGCGCAAGCATCCCTAGGGCGTCTCATAAGAGCAGCAGTCATCTTATGCAAGCACCCTTAAGCAGTCTCATAAGAAGCTATGTGTAGCCGCCATTTTGTGTTTGCCATCTTGCGCAAGCATCCCTAGGGCGTCACAAGCCATCTTGTGCAAGCACCCTTAAGCAGCATCTTGTAGAATTAGATAGCTGTCAATGCCAAAGGGCCTAAATAGGAACCGAACCGTTGATCTCATCATTAGACTACTTTTTCTTATGGTATGTTCCTGATACTGCTAATCTCGGTATTAGGCAGAAAAAATGTGTCCGTTTTGCTCTACGACGCACCGTTCTCGAGACATTTAACATTTTGCATTTAAGCCCCAAATTTAATGAATCGAACCAGCATAGCATGTTAGCCTCTAAGCTGACTTTCTTGATAAGAGCAGCAGTCATCGTGCGCAAGCACCCTCTAAGGTGTTTCATAAGGAGCCGTGTATAGCCGCCATCTTGCGCAAGCATCCTTAGGGTGTCTCAAGCCATCTTGCGGAAGCGTCTCATAAGGAGTCATGTATAGCCGCCATCTTGTGCAATTGATGTCGGGAAGGGCATCCGGCCGTAAAACTGAGGTTAAGCCCTTCCATTAGGTTAGGCTTGCTGTCTTGTACGTCAAAGGTTAGATTAAGCCCCTCCAAGATAGCAGATGTAAGGTTAAGCTCACTTTCTTATGCGTCAGGAAGGGCAGCCGGCCGTAAAACTGAGGTTAGGGTCGCGCTCTTAGGCGTCAGGAAGGGCATCCGGCTGTAAAAACTGAGGTTAGGCCCTTCCATGAGGTTAGGCTAGCTCTCTTACGCATAAAAAGTTAAGCCCCTCCAAGATGGCGGATGTGAGGTTAGGATCGCGCTCTTAGCCAGCGTGAGGAGGAGGCCTCTCCCGAGAGCGTGTGGAGGAGGTGGCGGAGGAGGCCTCTGCGGAGGGCCGGTGGCGGTGGTGGCGCCAGAACCCGTGACTTTATCTACTTTGGTACCTGTCGATTTGGCCCAGTTTTACGGCCGAACTTGGATTTGTTGTCCCCGAACCAGAGCAATTCACTATACACAATCAAAATCTCCGGCCCGGCCGGGAATCGGACCTGGGGCCATCTGAACCGAAAACCAGTACGTTGATCATTCAATCAAGGAGCCGGACTTAACATAAACAGAAAACCATATGGAAAATAACCTGAATCTGCTTTTCAGACACGGCAAACATAGATTCTCTACCGAAATTTGCGATTAGAAACTATACTGATTATAAGTGTGTTGTACGTACAGTATACCTTTTACAGGTTCGGTGAATACCTTAACATCAGTGCTAATATTTCGTCTGCATCACTCGGAAATTGTTCAGCATTGGTAACTGTTCTTGTCGCTATATGTCCAACTAAACTCTGTACAAAATCGAATTGCGTTGTTTTTTATCAGGGTAATGAAGAATCCCTCACTCTTCCTGCTTCTGAATACTTCACTAGTGACCGCTCTTCATGAGAGGCGTATAATTCCGTCGTATTCTTCCTCCAATAACCACGCCGTAATTCTATCTAAATCCATTTTTCCCTCCCAAACCTTGCATCAAAATTACATCTTGCCCTCTCGGTCAGCATTAGGCAGCTGCAGCGGGCAGTTTCAGGGAGATAGAGCATCTTAAAAGTTATTTTGGCGACTTCATTTGGGAACGATCTTAATAGACACTTTTCTACTTCTGTGTAGAATCTACTTCTTTCTAGTGGCTTTGTCCGACTCCATGGCTAAATGGTTAGCGTGCTGGCCTTTGGTCACAGGGGCCCCCCGGTTCGATTCCCGGCAGGGTCGGGAATTTTAACCTTAATTGGTTAATTTCGCTGGCATGGGGACTGGGTGTAGGTGTCATTTTCACCATCATTTCATTCTCATCACGACACGCAGATCGCCTATGGGAGTCAAATCGAAAAACCTGCATCTGGCGATCCGAACTTGTCCTCGGACACTCCCGGCACTAAAAGCCATACGCCATTTCATTTCTAATGGTATTTTATAAACGTTTCTTAACTTCTGGAAATCTAGGGGAATTCATTTTATCTTGGGCGTTTTCAAAAGGATGTGTAAACCGAATATTATATTCATTCTCGACATAGTTCAGAGCGTGAAAATATGATCTGTTGGTGATAATGCGTGTGGACTCCGGAGAGGCCTCGTGCTGGTCTTTCGAGTTGATGCCGTATATGCGATCTGCGTGTGTGTGAGGATGGAGCACCTGAGATTCTAATGCTGAAGTCTGCACAAACACCCAACCCCAGATCCATATAAATGAACTAATAAAAGTTAAAATATCCGGCCTGGAATCGAACCCGGGCCCCTTGAACCAAAGGCCAGCACGCTAACCATTTAGCCATGGAGCCTTCCAGTTCTGAAGTCTGTTTAACCCTGGATCGCGCGCGCCACTGCGCATCACGGTATTTACTTTACGCGCGGCGGTGTTTGACCACACAGCGTACTTTTTTGTAGGTTACGAAATTAAAACAACGTAGCGATGTAGCGTTTATTATTTTTTAAACGTTGAAAATATTTACACTGTATACATGAAACACATTTTAGGGAATACACAAACAGAAGTCAAGAAATTCAAACACTGGTCTGCACTACTTATATATGAAAATCCACCAGTCATTCGACCGGGTCAGGAACGGAGTGAACCATCTAGCGGCTGGGATAGGAAATGTGCCAGCTGCCGAAGCCTATCACACTCCTCTGGGGCAATTATTAATGAATGACAGGTGAAATGAGATTATATTGGAGAGCGTTGCTGGAATGAAAAAATAACCGGGAAAAACCGGTGTAGGCGGAGAAAAACCTGTCCCACCTCCGCGCTGTCCAGCACAAATCTCACGTGGAGTGACCAGGATATGAACCACGGGACCTAGTGCTGAGGGGCCGTCGCGCTGCCACCTGAGCCACGGAGTAAGTAAAGATTGGCAGTGAGCCTAATGGGAGTGGACGCGCATTAACAAATTATACGACTGAATAATTGAAAAGTGCAGTCCAAACACCGCCTACGCGCGTGGACTAGGGTTTATTTTGCTAGAACACTCCTTTTCTCCAATGGCCTTAACTACGCCAATAGACTATCTATATATATATATTTCCATAACGTGGGGAATTATGGAGCGCACTCGCGTTGTGCAGGGACACGGCTCCTGGGCTTTAGCATTTGAGTGACCGATGTCTCCTTGATATCTTCGTCCTATTCAATAGAGTATTACATGAGGGTTGTGATAATCCCCATGCTAGTTAAAGATCCTAAGTTTCTAGACAGTCGTATGCCTAACGGATGGCCTCTGTAAGCTGTTCGAAAGGATGTTGAACGTCCGACTCGTTGGCTGAACGGTCAGCGTACTGGCCTTCGGTTCAGAGGGTCCCGGGTTCGATTCCCGGCCGGGTCGGGGATTTTAACCTTAATTGGTTAATTCCAATGGCACGGGGGCTGGGTGTATGTGTTGTGTTCATCATCATTTCATCCTCATCACGACGCGCAGGTCACCTACGGGTGTCAAATAGAAAGACCTGTACCTGGCGAGCCGAACCCGTCCTAAAAGCCATATGACATTTCATTTCAGGAGCCTGGAACTTCCAGTGGTTTTTTTTCTTTCGATATTTTAGCCGGGGGAACCTCAGCTCAGCATATCTGTCGACGTTGTTTCAGCTTCAGTTGCATTTCCTGTTTCTTTCTTTTTTTTTTTTTTTCTTTCCTCGAGAGAAAGGTGTCCTTTACACTATGACTTTCCTGTCCTCAATTCAAAAGTTCTTTCTTTCTGGTCTCAGTTCATTATTGTTCAATTGTTGGTAGGTGGTTTGAACTTTCTAGTCCTCTTCCGTGTATATTTTCTGGCCGTTAAACAGTGTAAAATGCCACCTTGTTTGTTATCGTCGTTTTGATTATCGAGTTTCTATTTGTTTTCTGCCGCTTTCTGTTCTTAATTAAACGTTCGCTGTGAATGATAGCAGAAAAGCGTGCTCACTGTGTGGATACAAAGACAAGGGGACATTTGAAATTCTCTTGTCATCTCTCATACTATGCTACTTTCTAGTTGGGCTCCAAACCAACTTCCATCAATAGCAGCACATTCCGATGGCACTCCAGTGCGTGTTTATTGCGTGCATGAGTCATTAAGTTCCTGTTTTGATACGAGTTCTGGAGCATGTAGCGGTAATGAACGAAGTGAAGTGACGTACCAACTCTCGACCTTGTCGAACTTCCGTTAGGGTACCAAGGCAGTCGTGGTTCAAATCGTGAACTGTGCATGTGGTATTTTTGAAATCAAGTCATGTCCATGTGGTTTGGGATCTACATTCGACGCCCTCCCGTGGTTATAAACACGATTTCAGCAGTCATGTGAAACTGCATGCTCTGAGTTTAAGTTCATTAATTTTTGAAACACACATGTTGTAATTGCGTTTCCAATATTATGACTACAGTGTTCGTATAAGTAATATACTGTTTGGGAGTGTGATTAACGTAGTAGCTTGGCTGCTGGCTTTCCTACCGGACGGCCGAGGTTTGATTCGTAGTCAATCCTGGATTGGAATTTTCATTTGAAAAACTACGCGGTGTCAGGAAGGCCATCCGACCTCAAACCCCCGGATAAAGCCTAAAATGAGCCAGATGGCTCCATTTACCCCAGAAATACGTGGCATAAACTGAAGAAGGTTTATGTAAATAATATACTGTTTTTATATTGTATCGTTCGTATATATTGCATCTGGTTTATATTAGAGTTTTGATTGAAATATTGTTTATTTGTAACAACTTGATAAGTAGTAATATTCTGGTTCGAACATAGGATGACCAATCCTTCCCCGAGACACCTAAAATTCCGCGTTTTGGCTTTCAGAATCCAGTGCTCAATAAACGGTCTGCATATTACAATTTCACGCGGTATATGTCACGGTACCTCAAACAAGTTTTCAGTACGCACTCTAGGCGTATGTTTGAGACGCATAGTGACTTTGAACCCATGGTTCTGGCTTGCCTATGATTAGTACCCACTGTGTGAGGAACACCACGGGATAGCGCGAGCCCTGTGGTTAGTACATTATGTGATGAACACCATAGGTTTGCGTTGCCTGTAAATGGCGCCGCAATGTGCAGAACACCATAGGTCTGTATTACATGTGCGAATTTCATTAGCTGTGAGTAGTACCATGATGTGTGGAATACCGCGAGTCTACGCTACTTTTGATTAGTACCGCAACATGCCCAGATACAATGGTTCTACTTTCCTAGCGATAAGTACCATTATGAGGGGCTGATGACTTGGATTTTGGACCCCTTTAGACTACAAGTATCATCGATTCAGTATCGTGCTATAGAAGCAGTCGCTTGGTCAGTAATACTATTGTTTTACGTAAGTTTCTGTGAATGTGAGGCATTGCGGGTCGGATCCACTGATTGTTTTAAGTGATCCATCCATCCATCCTTCGTCCTCACGTTTTGTGAATTCTGGTCAGTGGGAGGATTTTGTTTGGGCTTTTAATTTGTCATTACATTTCGTCTCATTTTGTACTATTAGGGCCCGATGGCCTAGATGTTAGGTCCCTTTAAACAAGCATCACCACTAAATATGTGATAGTGTTGTATGTCTTCAACATGTAATTAATGGTACACATTCAGAATGTCAGATTTGCTTTTGTTAACGTTGATAAATAAAGGTTAGCTTTATGAGAAATTGTCTGGAGACTGAAGTGGAATTTTAGTACGGGTAACTTGAAAAGTTTCCAAACCCTGTATCACGCCAAAATGTCAACATAAAAATGTCAAAAGAGAGTACAGAAATGTCAAAGCAGTATTGTTCGCATTTCAAAAAGATCACTGTGATCTTTTATCTATATCCATGCCTTCCTGGCAGAAGTTCAACCCTTGACTTACAATTCTGGTGTATATTTGATTCATGTGCTTGATAGGTTAGCAGTAGATTGTTGGCTAGTACTGTGACATCAATAAGTTTTGAAAATGGCATAATATAACTATAAACAACTGTGAATAGGGCATATTCTACAAAGCCATGGAGTGAGTGTCTCGGATAGTAGGCATAACACTGGCTCAGTGTGGTAGTATTTAAAGGTGTTCAGATATGCCAGCCTCATATCAGCATATTTACCAGCACATAAAAGAACCCCTGTGGCACAAAATTTTCTGCACCTCAGCATCTCCAAAAACGTGGGATGTAAAACTTGTAACAATATTTTTATTCTGTAAAGCAGTGTAGTTCCAGTTGTTAATAATAATAATAATAATAATAATAATAATAATAATAATAATAATAATAATAATAAAAATAAACTGGAAATTGCTGGGTGGAGGGGTTCTACTTCATTGTATTGATAGTTCTATGTTTCTTAAATGTCCTTTGTCTTTACAATTGTTAAAAAATTCCCCTGTATTGTAAAACAATCCCCTTGCGTTACCAGTCCCTCGGGGCCATCGACGTACAGAATGACCACTGCTCATCCAGAAGATTGCTGTTATGCATGAACAGCGCAACGACGAATCCTCTGCGGGCAATTATTCTTGGATTACTAGACCGGGGCAGCCATCTCACCGTCAGATAACTTCCCAATTGTAATCATGTAGGCTATGTAGACTGAGTGGACCTTGAACCAACCTTTAGGTCTAGGTAAAAATCCCTGAAGTCGGGAATCGAACACGGGACCTCTCAGTAAGAGGAAGACACGCTACCCTTACACCACGGGGCAGATTATCTTTCATTAAAAACTCCATTCAAGCTTTTTCATCTATTAATGTCATCCACGCCATCTCGAAACATACCACTTTGTTCAAGTTTCCATATTCGCACGGCCTTTGCACTTCAACTTCCATGCGAGTGATTCTTGATGGCTTATATATAAAGGAGTAGTTTGTGTTGTCATACTTGCGCAAACTTTGCTTTTTTTCTTTACAAAAATTGACGAGATCAACTATTCTTCCATAATCTATATACAGGGCAAGAGTTTTGTCTCTACATTGCTCAGAATTTTAAAAGGATGGTATTTCTGTATCGGTCGTGTCCACAGTAACAAGGAAATGCATTCTCAATTTTCCGTCGTCTCTGTATGTATGTAATGTAATGTAACGTCGGAGAATGATGCACTGCAATCTAGGCTATAAATAATAGTATTCACTGTGAGCGAAATGATAGTTACGGTGAAGGCGTAAAATGTAATACTCAAATACTTATGCTATTAATGGTCCTATCGATAAATACTGCGTAACTAAAATTATATATATATAATTAAATTTCCGTTCATTTATGTCTTGCCCAGTAGGTAAAAATGTATAACAGAGCGATTAAAATTTTTGTTGCTAAATTCGTATTAATGTCGAACCATGAGAAAAGGGGTGAACGGAATTTAATGAAAATCGGTGTATAAGGTCGGAGAATAAGGAACTACAGTCTATGCTATGAATAATTTTATTCACACTGTATAAAATGGGTAGTGTAGGGGAAGCGCCTAAAATGTAATTGGTCCTATCAAAAAGTGCTACAGTACATTACAAACGTTATAGAGAATGCCATTTCTGAACATTTATGCCTTATAGAATTTTACCGTACCGACTATGATTATAAAATTCATGAATTTAAACTTTTGTTGCGTAGTCCATATCAACGTTGAGCATTGCTAACATGGAACTATTGTTCAGTCGTGTTAACTGGCGATGGATTTTGTCACGATTGTCTTAAGGTGTAAAACCGCGTGGTCTTCGGTACATATTGACAAGGAACATTATGAAGGTGATTATTAAAAATGAAAAACGTAAAGGAACGATCGCTTGAAGAATAAGACAAGAGGGAGTCATGAAAGAAGGAAGGAGTCCCTTTACATGAGGGGCCCTAATATCACAGAGTTGGAAGAAAACTAAATGTGAAGGCCTACAAAATCGAAAGCTCATAAAACAGATCAACAATAACATTACATTGACTATGTTTGTTGTCATAGGTTATGATTTTCAATACATTGTATATTTGAAATTTATTAAGTGAAGACCGGTTTAGACTCCCTTGGAGTAATCATCAGTTCTTGCAGAATAATTAAATCAAAGGGGATCTGATAACAATCATCATGAGGATTGCCTAAATACATCTCAATAGGTTGACATAAAACATAATAGACAAATTATATACACAATGACATGAAACGCTTGACACTTTACGAAAGTTCTTGTATCTGGGTTAAAAATACTGTTGTGTGTTTGTAGAACATGGAACAGACTTGTCGGTCTTGTACTTTTGTACAAAAGCACGGCAAGATTACATGACCTAGAGCAAAGCAATTTCTATATTTGTCATATGTTTCATAGTCAAATGTGTTTTATTTCAACTAGTTAATATGTTTTCAAGTTGATTGAAACAAGACCAACAAGTCTGTTCCGTGTTCTACAAACACACGGCAGCATTTTTAACCCAGATCCAAGAACTTTCTTAAAGTGCCAAACATTTAATGTCATTGTGTATATAATTTGTCATTATGTTATGTGTCATCCTATTTATATGTATTTAGGCAATTGTCTTTGTGTATATAATTTTGTCATTATGTTGTATGTCAACCTATTGAGATGTATTTAGGCAATCCTCATGATGATATCAAATTCCCTTTGATTTACTTATTCTTCAAGAACTGATGATGACTCCAAGGGATTCACAACTAAGTATTTTTTATTTTCCACATTGTCGATACATTAGTTGCTTAAGGCAACTTGATAAGTGGTACATGTTTCGTATTTTATTAACATCTTCAGCCACATAACACTGTTTAGATGAAAAATCCATATGTTGACAAAGTATCATTGTTTCGAGAGAGAAAGTGTCCTTAAAAGTAGCATAACATTCGCTACCTGGGTGTCGTGAAGACTGGTCTGTCTGGAAGCCCTTGAACAGACTGAGGACAGGAGTGGGCAGATCCAAAGTCAACCTAGCAAGACGGGGCTATATTGATGCTAGCAACAAATAGCATACGCTATTTTTAAGGACACTTTCTCTCTCGAAGCATTGATACTTTGTCAATATATGAATTTTTCATCTCAACAGTGTTATGTGGCTGAAGATGTTAATAATATACAAAACATGTACCATTTTTAACCAATAAGTTGCCTTAAGCAACTAATGTATCAACAAGGTGGAAAATAAAAAATACTTAGTTGTGAATCTGTTATAGTGCGGTACGGATCATGAAGTTGATTTTATGGACTTCAAGGGAGTCAAAACCGGTCTTCGCTTAATAAATTTCAAATATTTTACATTGTGTTGAATGGTGGAACATCCCTCAAATCCTATTATATTGTTTGTTGTGATGTCCTTTATCTCATCTGCTGCCTCTCACCTCCAACAGATGGGAATACTGCTGTGTCCCGAGTAGAACAGCCTGCCTGAATAATGACTGAAAGTACCTGGGAAGTTAGATAACTTTGAACATGTTATATGATTGTCTCTTCATTGATGGGTATTGTAGCTAGTCGTTATATAACAGAGCATACTGAGCCATCTAGTGACTAAAGCGCCTGGCTTAGTAGCTTTGATGGTAGAGTATTGGCCTTCTGAGCCTAGCGTAAGGTATTATTCATTGTGACAAGAGGGTACTGTTTCCTCAATAGTGCAACAGTCAATTGAATTCAAACCTTCGACATTATTACAATAGTTATAGTTGATCGTGGTCACTTGAAACATAGCAAAGTCTTTGAGAAATTTAAAGTTTCCCTGCAGTTTCTCATTTCACTCAGCAGAAACTTGAAAGAATAGCCAAACATTAGAGTTATGTGAACTTGCAGATTTTTACTGAATCACTGGATTGGTATTCGGATGAGTTCTGTGAAATAAATGTACTGTAGGTTGATAGAACTTTTTTGAATGAGATTCCAGCATATCTGCTTGTTGAGAAATTTAGGAAAGTAGGTTTGTGGCCAAGAATTTTTGTCTTTTTTTTTTTTTTTTTGGCATTAGTAAAATAGGGCTGGGGTTGTTTAATAATGCATGAATGAAACTTGGGAGTTTTACTAATGAGCACTGAACATGAAAGAATGTAGCAAATTTAGACATGATTACATTTTTCTTTCTCATCCTTACAACATTTATAGAAATGCATTTTTCATCAAGGATCCATTAGAAAGCTCTTAAATTGCTCAAAGAAATATCACGCCATGATATAAAAGCTATGAATTTGACATCAAAATAAGTAGTAGTACTAAAAGCAAACAACTAGAAAATGGGAAGGATAATGAACAGAAAGTATTATATGATGTGAAGACCTTAGAAAGAAGGAAAAGATCACTAAAGGGTGAATTATATAAAGCTGTCAAAACTTTTGATACATAGATTAGGCATTGAAGGCCCCTAAATTGTTCCATACTTTTGAAAATATTGTTTTTTAAATAATTTAAAATCTTATATTAAAAGTACTAATTTTTCTCTGAATTGTATGTTTCACTTTTGATGCTATGTTTTTTTTATTAGTTCTGAACGTGTAACTGTAAACGAGAGTTTATCATTCAGTTTTAGTAAGAAGTATACATTTATTTTATGGGATACTGTACACCAGCAACCTTTGTAAAGAGTTAATCATAAGTATTATTGGTGAGTATCATGATTATTAATTTCTGCTTCAACGTAGATCAATTTTATTTCACCAGGTATCTTTCTTCCTTTCAGTTCTAAAGCTTTTGAAGATTCAAGAGTAACTTCAAATTTGTTGTTCTGGTGCTTTGGGCTTTTGTCGCATCCTGGGTTTATGAGTGTGTGAAGTTTTGCCATCGTTCCAGTATGTCTAGGCTGACTGAGAGTGGAGGGAAAAGCAAGAGTATTTACACTCGGCAGTCAGACTGCAGAGGGAAAGTACTGCCCTCAGGGGTAGAGTGGGGTTCTCTTTGTCCTTTTTGTTCTAGTTGCCAGACGTTTGATAGCGGTAATCCCTCATATCTTTTGAAGTTATTGGGGTATTTTTCCTGTGAAAGTTCGAGGCTAGTACAGTAGAGTCCTGAACACTTGGCCTAATGTAGACTAAAGGGTGGCAGAGTTTGTGAAAATGCCGGGTTATCAGGAATGGGGTTAAAAAAGAATAAGTACCAGTGTTTCCTTGGAAAATACAGTACTGTACTTGTATGTATTGTTTGCATGAGAATACAACAGAGAATAAACTGCCTAAATACCCTTAAAAAAAGGTAAAGTACATAATTTATGAAGGCATCCGAGCCTTTACTACATGAAAATTGATGAATACACAGTGTATAGTAATATTGACCTGATAAGACAGACCTCAGAAAAATACTTTATGAAGGCATAAAGCTGTCTACAATGAAAAATTAACTAGCTGACTTTGCAAAAACTGGCTACCTTTTTTTAAAGAAATGTGTAATGTCCTGTAGTCTTTCGCACTGCACTCTACGTTTTGCTGCAAACAATATTGGAAGTTACAGTATTCTGAATTGTAAAAACCGAAAGGCTGGATCACAAAGTGAGTAGCCTAATGATGTATGGAATGACAAAATGAGGTTTAAAAAAAAAAAAAATGGCAGCATACTTGGGGATTGATTGTAAATAAGGTAAGCTAGGCTGTGAGTATGCTTTGAACTAAATAAATTAGGTGCATTCAGAAAAGAGTATTTCTGTATCTAATGGATGGCACTCACATTCAGTATATTATTACTATGGGCTGGATTATTTAAAAATGCATATTTTGAACGTTAGTGCATATACAGATATATTTTTCTCTTATGTGTGATCGATTATCTAAGATTTCTGAACGAAATGAAAATCTAATGAACTGTATATGTTTTACATCCCTTAGCAACACGAGAAACCTTCCCTGATGAAGGAAAATGCTTTCAGTGTTGCAATAAAAGCAGGTATATGGGTAATGATCATTTTCACAACAGCTATTTCCTTCTTTCTGACAATCCTTCCTTATAGTAGCCTCTCAAGGTTTGCTTAAACAAGTACGTTCATCTGTTAACTTGCTCTTCGTCTATTGCAGTGTTTTTACAAAATTAAAATGTAAAAATGCCTAAAGATAAGAGCTCTGGGTCTTTTTTAATTAAATTGTGGACATCAGGCAATAGTAACTATACAAGTGAGGGTGATTTAGCGTACTGCCAAGTGTGCGACAAGAGTGTAAAATGTGATAAAAATTTCAAACTGAACACTATTCGAAAACAACTTCACATCTCAGATCAAAAGAACAGAGTAAGAATATGCAACACTACTTTTAACCGATGTGGAAACACAGCGCGAGGTTAGTACATTTTCCTCTGATATTTGTAAAACTTTTGTATGAAGGTTGAATAATACACATCTACGCTGGTTTCTTGAAAAGTATTGTGCTAATCAAAGGATACCAAATGAATCTACCCTTAGCAAGAACTATTTACTTTCAATGCACGCTTCTGTCGTGGATTCAATATGATCTGATATAGGAGAGAACTGTGTCTGGATATCGGTAGATGAAACAACTTCATAGTGGGTAAATTATGTCCAGAAGAATCCAGCAAACTGAGTTTACTTTCGTGCAAAGTGCTAGAAAAATCCAACAACACTACAGTTGGAAGATTT
Organism: Anabrus simplex; assembly: GCF_040414725.1. Classification (NCBI taxonomy): domain Eukaryota; kingdom Metazoa; phylum Arthropoda; class Insecta; order Orthoptera; family Tettigoniidae; genus Anabrus; species Anabrus simplex. The sequence continues at coordinate 374,660,779 of NC_090268.1, read as the reverse complement.
GTTAACGATTCCGTGCGACTTCTCTGGCTTAGAGAATTGGAGAGTGGTTGTTACAAAGTGCGCCTTTTAGTCATAGATGCAGCTTCATATATGATGAAAGCTGGTCAGTCTCTTGGAGTATTTTTTCCAAATTGCATCTATGTCTTATGTTTGGCCCATGGATGGCATTGTATTGCAGAAAAGATACGTACTCTTTCAATCTGTCAACAAAGTATTTTCAGGTGGGGAAAATTCTGTGTACAGCTGTACAAAACTCATCTGCCTCAGGTTTCTTTTCCATCAGAACCTGTTCTAACAAGATGGGGAACTTGGTTATCCGCAGTATCATTCTACCAGGAGAACTTTAATCAGGTGAAAGGTGTAGTTAAAATTATTGGTAATAGTCATACTGTGTATGTCCGTGAAGCAAAATGCGCATTTGAATCTGAAACTGTATATAAATATCAGTTTCGTCCATGTACATGATTAGTCACTTTCGAAGGCGATTAAGGGCTTAGAAACTTGCGGTGCACCCCTACACAAATCCCTTCAGTTAATTCAAAACACCTGTTAGTTCTTTAAATGGTGTCCATGGTGAAACTGTAGAAAAAGTTAAAAGGAAACTCAGTGTGGAGTTGGACTCAAACCCAGGACTGAAGGAGATTCAATCCATAAGCAACTATGTAAGTGGAATCGGGCAGTCTTTGCCAGAAGAATATTCCAAGCAGTCGTTGCCAGTGTACATGTATTGCCCAGTTATGTCCGTCGACTTAGAACAATCATTTTCAGCGTATAAATTAATTCTGTCCGACAACTGAAAGTCATTTATCCGTGAAAACATAAACTGTAGATAACCTACTGCCATGCATCATTTGCAAAGAATGAAACATGTTTATCAATTTAACACTTAGTTGAAATTAAATAATGTATTTGGTAAGTGTATTTTGTTTTATTTTTAGTGCATATTTTCAACGTTTAAGTGATTATGTGTATTGTAGTTTTTAGTGCATATGAATCTTGGCCCTAATTATTATAGGTCAAATAGATCGGATTATGTCATTAAGAAAGAAGGTAAATGAACACAAGCAATTCAGTGTCCACAATACAGCACAGAAATCTGATAACTCTGATAAACAATAACTGAAAATGTTGGTTAAACAAGTGCAGCCCAGTATGAAAAGACAAACACTATTATTATTATTGTATCAGAAATATAATTTACACAGTTCAGTTATGCATACTAAACTACATAACAAACTATAACACAGATAAAAATCAAAGCACTTCACACCGATCTCGATCAGAACCTAGCAATATCAAGTGCATTCCGTGTTGCGTGATAAAGACCTCATCTTCAGTGCAGGAAAATGGACACAATGAACATTGGAGCGCATACTGTATGCTGCATAGTTTATTCTTTGCCACAGTCACATTTGATGTTGCTAGCATCAATATAGCCCCATCTTGCTAGGTTGACTTTGGATCTGCCCACTCCTGTCTTCAGACTGTTCAATGACTTCCAGACAGACCAGTCTTCATGACACCCAGGTGGCGAATGTTATGCAAATGTCATCAGTCCTGGGATGGCAGGGACCTTGGCTTTCCAAAGCTGTACTCTTGCATTGTCAGGAGATCCAGTTAGTTCCTCAGATGTTCATAGAAAACTTTTTCTTTACTTCATTCTCCGAGCTTGGAGATGTGTGGCCATGCAGGGTTGAGTACTTTGTTGCTCCACTCTAGTCCCCTCCTTGTCTGCTGCTACTTTCCTTTGAATACAAGGTGGAGCAATCCCTGCAAGACATTAGAGTTTGTCAACTGGAGTAGGCTGTAAGCATCCAGTCACTACCCTGCATGTCTCATTGAGGGCCACATCAAGCTGTCTGGCTGGCATGGAATGAGGAATACCAGACAGGGCGTGCATATTCTCTGACAGAGTAACAGTGCCGTTGCAGATATAAGTAAACCATTGAGCTGCTTAATACGGTAGATCCATCTGCATACCAAATCAAAACCAATATTATATGTAGTGTTCTAAAAAGAAAGAAGCCATGATTATTTGAATCCGGGCTATGATGCCAGTTAATAGCCTCTCCAACTGGTGGCTCATCATTATGCTGCTGTATTATACCATACATAGAATCCATCCTCATTCCTAGTCTAATAAAAGTACATCATCTTATTCACATTTCCTCTGAAAGAAGTGAAACAGGCATCGTATCGTAGCAATCTGATTACTCAACAAGGTCTTAAATTGGGTTCTCACCTGAAATGATGTATACTGATGTATGTTATACCGGTACCTTTGTTTCTTGTTGTGTGCTGTAATAAATTGTACTGTATGGTTATACATATGGTTCATTGTGTCCAATATCACTTTTAAAAAAAACAAATCTTCCAGGAGGTATTAAATTTCAAATTCTCATCTCTCTCTTGTAATCTGGTAAGTTATTTTAATTTTTCCTTTGTTTTGCAGGAGAATCAGGATTAGGCAAATCGACTCTCATAAACTCCATGTTCCTGGCAGATATTTATTCAAACGAGTATCCAGGACCATCTCATCGTATCAAAAAGACAGTTCAAGTCGAGACGAGTAAGGTTCTCCTGAAAGAAAATGGAGTAAATCTTACTCTAACAGTAGTGGATACTCCTGGTTTTGGTGATGCAGTGGACAACAGCAACTGGTAGGTTTTTTATTTACTTGAGCCTTTTGCAGAATGATTATTTTTGGTGATGATGATTAATTTCTACCTTCTCTTTTCTAGTTGGCAGCCTATAATTGACTACATTGAATCCAAATACGAAGAGTACCTAAATGCTGAGTCTCGAGTCAATAGAAAAACACTTTTGGACAATAGAGTTCACTGTTGTCTCTACTTTATAGCACCCTCAGGACATGGACTTAAACCATTAGATGTTGAGTTTATGCAGAGACTTCATGACAAAGTAAATATCATTCCAGTTATTGCAAAGTCTGATACAATGACTCCTGACGAATGCAGTCATTTTAAGAAACAAGTAAGTTGCTCCATTGTATCTTGAATATTCATTCATGATCTGGTTTATAAAAAGTTTTTTGTTTTTAAATTGGCAAAAAGGGGTGGAAAATAACAACTTGTATGTCTGTTAACAAAGAACCTACAATAGTTACATCTCCCTTTTGTGGATCAGTGGTAAAGTGCTGGCCTCTGGATCTCAGGATTGCAGGTTCAAATCTGACAAAATTAATCAGATTTATACAACATGGCAAAAAAGTCCAATTCACACTTCATGTTGTATGATGTCAGCATGTAATTGATTCATGGTGACATGTTTGGTGTTCACCCGATAAAATTAATTCAAACACTCAGCCATAGATTGCTCGACAGAGAACCATATCTCTGCCATTTGGTGAGTAAAACAGAATGTCGGAATTGACATATAGGAAGTTTAGATGGTGTCAAATCAAAATGCCTGCACTCAGTAACTGAGATCATAAATTACTATCAAATCAGTGTTCAGAGTCACAATAGACAAGAACATTAGTTAGCCCATCAAAGTGTACAAATCAAGAAACTGTACTCTTTTTTTTTTTTACACTTTTCAAAGAACTTGCTCTAAGCAATAATAGCATTAATAGTATTATTAATTACTAGCGGAAGTACCCGTTCTTCATATGGCTTTATGAAAAAGGATTAAAGTGGTTAAATTAAGCTCACCTGCAAGTATATGTCTTTCTTATAGCACGCTCTTCTAGATCTTTTCATTGTGTACATAAATATATAGGTCATACCCACTTGACACTCAAGGGAGGTTGCACAGGAAGGATTACAGGAGAAGCATGGCATGAAATGCTGGACTCAGCTCGGAGCCCGTGGTCATCATGCCACATCTTACAATGAAATATATGGAAAGACTTGCCTATAAATAAAAACGGGATACTCTAAAGAATATAATAATAATAAACATAACTGAATAAGAGATGAGAATTCTGATACTGTGTAAAATGAAATTTGAAATTTGTATCTACTAAATATGAATACCAAACCTACAAAATATGAAAAAGATAGAAACACGGTAGGCCTATATAAATATAGTACAGTGACATTGATAATGGCACAAAAGGATGTGTATTACAAACCCACTAAATATGAATCCTAAACAAACACAATATTAAAAAGATAGCACCGAATATAAATATAATACAATAACAGTGATAGTGAAAATGGCTGAATAAATAAAGTACAGTAACAGCTCACACCAGATGTCAAATATGGATAAGCACACTTAGCACTCTCAACAACAAAATTGTACCCTCCAAATGCTTTCTGCAAAATGGCATGCTCATTCTCCAGCTGGCCTGTTAACAAACAGACGACTTCACTCAAATGATGATGAACATGGTGTAACATGACCCTTGCTTACAGTACATGCAAAATTTGTAGCCTATTCATTAGTGAGGTGACCACAGCCAAAAATACGAGAAAGCTGAATTTTCTGGAAAACCATTGAAGTTACAAAGAGAATGCACATGATGTTTCTTGTAGAAACATTAATTTCAGGGACTCAGGGTGCTCTTCGTTTCTGTATACTGTAGGACAAAGTGTTCACTCGTTATTTTAGTTGATTGCCCAAATTTACGACATACCCTCTAGATTCCCTGCTAGTTCAAAAACTGTGAAATATATCAATCAAAAGTATTGCTTGCATGACTTGGGATTTTAAGTCATATCCTTACCAAATTTTAGCTCGGTCAGTCCAGTAGTGTTTGTTTGTTTGTTTGTTTGTTTGTTTGTTTGTTTGTTTGTTTGTTCCATTTAGACCAAACAGCCAGACACTACCTCATTTATAGTATAGATGATAATGATTATTATTTTAGTTGTGCCTGTCCAGATCAAGCCATTCCTGATCTAGTCAGTGCCCCCAGCTAACCAGAGAATCACTGATCATGAACCTGAACAGAATTTACTTGCTGTTGGTCAGTCAGTTTCTTTTCGCTCCTCCAGCCAACAACATCCAGCCTACCCATTTAAGTGCTGACTATGGCCATAGTTGCTTAACTTCTAACATCTCTTGAAATCTGGTGTTCACAACATTGGCTAATGATAATTAAGATGATGGAATTACTTGTTAAATGTATTATTATTACCATCTTCTCTGTTTCTAATGTAGAAATGGTGGTTCATTGAGCAAAAGTTGTATTCTACCTTGAGTAGTCATGTTCTGTTTAAAAATATGCTGAATAAGGCAACAGATGAAGCAGGAAAAAAGGAAGGAAGAATGACTTCTCTTGCTTTGGAAGAAAGTCGCATCCGGACGAGATTTTTGAAACAGAATCATCACAAAATCAAGGCATATAAACTACAGGCTTGATTCCTTTTGATGAAAGTCACACAGTCAAACGGACACTGAAAATATATTGTTTCTGAAACAACTCATTTGTATCTCCTGACCTTTTAATTCTTAACTGATGGCTTAATTATGCTATACTGTAATGTTATCTAATTTAAAGTACAAGTTGTGTGTAGAAGTGTAGTCATGTGTTTATTTTATATTTTAGATCTTAAATGAAATTTCGCAACACAAGATCAAAATCTATGAGTTCCCTGATTCAGAAGATGAAGAGGAATTTAAAATCAACAAGAGCCTTAAAGACCGTGTACCTTTTGCAGTGGTTGGCTCAAATACGGTAATAGAAGTCGATGGAAAGAAACTACGTGGCCGAAAATATCCATGGGGTGTGGCCGAAGGTAATAAATGACTGTCTGTTCTGACTTCATTATAACTTTTTTTTTTAAATAATAAGTTTAGTGTTTGGAGTATCTCAAAGTTGCATTTGTATGACAAATAAATAATATTCTTTCATGGATATTCTGTAATTCTTTTCTTCGGTTTTCAGTTGAGAATCTTGAACATTGTGACTTCATAGCGCTACGAAATATGCTCATTCGAACACATCTCCAAGACTTAAAAGATGTTACCAACAATGTTCATTACGAAAACTTCCGTTGTAGGAAACTTGCAGGGTTAGGAACTGATGGAAAGCCTTCCAGGATATCAAACAAGTAAGTTTTATCATATGTCTAAAAATATGGGGTAAATTATTTTCATTTCATGTGCCTTCCTCATTAATTTGTGCATATCCTAAGACCAATGGTACAGTTGTGGATGAAAGTGTAGCTATATATACCAGTATATATTAAAATCACAGTAAAACTTTCTTCAAGGGATGCTGTGGTAACAGAGTATTAAGCAGGTGACAGCCAGATGCAGGAAGTGTAATAGATACAAAACATGTTAACATTTATTTTCCTCTACTAGCATCATTACAGCAATGCACTTGTGATGATTGAATCACGATTCTTTATCATTGTTCTTATGATGATTTAAATTCCTAATGAAGTGGAGAGGTGTTTCTGATTAAGAACAGCGTTTTCATTATGCTTCCCTAAGATTTCTAATTTACCCAACAAAGAAAGTACTTTCCAGACACACTTTTCAAATACAACATGAATTGAGAAGCATTGTATTTTCCAGAACAGGTGATTGAGAGGGTGGGGGGGGTGGTATTTATTCCTTTAGAACAACTATCCAAAGTCACGGGTTCCCATGAAACAAAGTATACCAAACTTTTTTTCATTTAACAAGGTTCCTTAAGGTCAGTGTCCATAAAGGTGGTTCCTCAAAATTGATATTGAGCCTTTTAAGGGCTCTAAGGCCATCTTGCATAAGGACTCTTTATTGAAACTTGAGTTTGAGGAACTTACAACACAGAAAACGATTGTTTCCTCTAGCACCTATTTTTCTACTGTTGATAGTTATATCAGACAGCTGCTACTTCTCTCTTTGTAATAAGGAACTGTAGGAGAATAGATCTCTCTTTTCTCACAGTCTACTTCAGTTGCCTGTCTGGAATATGTTTCAAAATGCACGATGGGATCCATAATCATTCCAGTCTTTGTTCTTGGTACAGTGGGTGCTTTCATTGACTGCTATACAGTGAACTTTGTTTACAGTTAGGCCTTTCTGTTGCAAGGAGGAAGCAACGGAAGTAATTCTGTGGTGTCTTAGATTATGCAAGTTTTCACCGTATGAGTTGGATCCCAAAGCGTGCAGGGGTTTCTGCCTCGCTGAGGCAATGCTGCTCACTGTCTCGAGATCTGCCTGGTATGGCTCTTACCGCGCATACATTTGCCTGTATTTTTATTGCTTCTCTCTATTCAGCAGGTAGTGGGACCAATATTTTGTAAAACTAGCGATAAAGGGTGGAATACTCAACAGATTAATGACCCTAACAAGAACAAGTGACAAAAATTTAACTTTCCTTCCAGGGATCGATGAAAATGAATTAAAAATATTCCATGAATGAAGTGTAATTGGAAGGGTTCAAGTGCAGTGCACAAGATATTTTTTAAAGGCTTTACATATGAGATGTGCAGGAACCTGAGAAAAGACATTATGTGGGATAGTGTATTAAAAGGGCCTGTATTATTAGGGTTTCTCTGCACTTCGGTGGATGCAGTGCAGTGAAACCTTATCAGGAAAAGAAATGATAAAATGATTTAGGTCAGTTTTCCATATTAATTCAGGGATGGTGAAAAAATAATTTTTCAGTGACATGTATAATTTTCTAAACAAGTAAATATTGCAAAAACTGTAGACTATATATATATACTGATGAACAAAAAACACATCAAACTTTGATTTTTTTCATAGTTTTTTTAAAGGTATCATTCATTACACCCTTGTTTGAGTTTAGGCTAGAACTGTGTGCTACAACAGTCTCGCGAGCCTTTGAAAAACTCAGACTTTCGGAGGCTTGTCTTGCTAATCCACTCGGTAAAGACTGAGCACAATAGGCTTGGATATGGCTCATACAGGCTCAAGACCACATAGACTCACTACCAGCTCATATGAAACGATTTGTTTGGCCACGTCCCATTCTCAGGTTCATACATCTTTAGGGTTTTGAGACACCTTTCAGGGTCAGTGCATGCTTCTAGGTATATGGGTTACAGGGATGTTGAGGACAGCATAAACACCCAGTCTTCAAGCCAAGGGAATTACCCATTTGAGATTAAAATCCCTGACAGGGCCAGGAATCAATCGAAGGCCGCTGTGCCAAAGAGCTGGGCATTTTACAAAGTGAAAGGATCGTTGAGGTTACAAATTGGACAACTCGTAAACATATTGGTTCAGCTCCGTGTTTCTCTGTATGAATTATGTTAGTAAGTGTTTGCAAGACTTTTTGATGCTATACTCTCAACAGGTATCTCTGGAAGTATCCCTGTTGAAGTTGGCGTACATAAAGGTTTAGCCATGAGCCCAATGCTATTCAATACGGTCGGTAACTACCTGACAGAGCAGCAGATATCAGAACTACCATGGACTCTCGTATATGCGGACATCATGCTAGTTCGTGAATCACGATGAGAGGTCGAGGCAGTCTTACAACGTTGGAGGGTAGCTAGCATTGGAGACAAATGGACCTAGAATTAGTCGTAAAAAAACAGAGTATATGTTCTGTAACTTTGCCAAAGCCAGAAGTTCAGTGTCCACCTAATACAGTCTACCTAGTGTGTGAATCACTGGTAATGACGGACGATGGAGGAGGAGGCTGATGATGATGATGATGATGTGAAGCACTGCATCAATGTTGGATGGACGAAATGGTATTTGCTAACAGGTGTGTCAAGCAGATACCTATAAAGCTGAAAGGCAAGACTGTCATCAGAACTGCCCTCATTTATGGCTCTGAATGTGGCCAAGACAAAAGAAGCATGATCAGCGAATAACACGTCACGGAGATGTGGATGCTGTGATGGTCAGCGGATGTCGCTCTGTCTGACTGATTGTGCAACAAGCATGTGCAAGGATCATTTAATACTGCCCCTATTGGTTATTTATTTATTTCGTTTGGCAAAAATAAGAATACACAGGAAACACACAAAAAACTTATATAAAATATTTACATGTCAGACTGTAGGTAATATTTGGTTTGTTAAAATACAATGTCCAGTGTACGCAGCCAGGTCACTACTTCTTCAGTGGCACTATGTATTTCTAGGGTAGATCCATGGAACCTTCTTCTTGGACACTCCATAGCAACATGCTGGATGGTCTGAGGCACGTTATCGCAGTCACACAGTGGACTCTTACTTTTTCCGCCATTTGAAGAGCCAGAATTTACATCATCCATGATTTGTCCTGATGCCCCTATCAGTAAGAAACCGGAGAAGAGAGGACGAGAATGTCTTGCAGCAATGTGGTGATGAACAGCCAGAACGACTTTGAAGAGAAACAGCATTCCAGTGCCACAGACATCAAACTGAAGGGAATACTCTCTTGAGGATCTGAAGAGCCAACTTGAGTAATACTCGGGAGTGTCCGTTATGGGCACACAGACGGCCAGAAATGATGTAAACACAGCAGTGTGGCTGCCTGCTAACAGGTATCACACCTTCTGTAGCGTCCTATTTGTACTGTTGCTGGCAAATAACTCTATCTATCTAATTTGAGATCATTGGTAGACTTGCCTTGATTACAATTAGAATGACACGCACTCTAAAAAAATATTAAATTTCATTTATTGCACTTCATTTAACAGAGAACGTAAAATGGATTCAGAGCACCCTTACAGACACTCCTGGAACTTCTAGAATAAATTAAAATATCAGATAGATATGGTGGGGAAAAAAAGAAAAGAAAAAAAAGGAAAGTAAGTTCCACAGTTTGTGCTGGTTCTTCAGAATTAATAGAAATGCAAGAAGTGCAGGGGCATTTTACTCCATAACAATATGTACATTCTTTTCATGTTAAAATGTATAGGAACATAAGATATTTTGAAGATTCCTAGGAAAAGGTGCAGTATATGTTAAAAGCATTTCATGGAAACAGAAACTTTTTGTGTGACTCACTGAATAACAGGTTTTAATTTAATAACACCATTGCAACAAAAATTTCATTATGCAGAAATGAGTATGTAGATATATCAATGGTTGCTCATTGCACTAGGTGAAAAATGTTCTCGTATATTATGAGAACTATCAATACGGAAAATGAAACTAATAAATCAAGAAAAATGTTCTGTCGTTCTGAAAACTACCAATAATTCTGAATAAGTGGAGAATGTATTTCATTTACAGGGTGATCTGAATTGACCAAGCAAACTCACCGATATGTGAAAGCTTGCATCAAAATTGCATAATTAAGATAGGAATCGCTACTTTATCACCACATTTGTTATCTCGGCTCAATTGGGAGCTTGAAGGTTTTAATGTTTAAGTCATATGAAACATAGTATTTACATGCTTTCACAATGTGCACATGATTGTTCTCCGTTTTTTTTTTTTTTTTTAATATACATAATGCCATTTTCATTTTGAACATGTCAGTTTACATCCCATAAACAAATGTCCTAGAACTGCATGTTAGCAAGCACTCCTTGCTAACATGCAGTATTCAGAACGAGCGGCATGGAGGTACCACAGCTGTTAGTTTTGGATGATTTTCCTTTTGATCAGCTTCTTGTTTATACATTTCACCCTCTCAAAATGTTCAGCAATCTTAATCAGGATAAGAGTTTTGCAGATTATATGACCTAATTTCTCGGCATGATTTGAACTATCATTTAAGTTGCTCTTTAAAACCTCTGAACTCTTCAAAACAGGGAGAACTGCAGTAGTTAAATTAGTTCAAGCTCCTTTGTTAACAGCTTCACACACAAAATCTTACTTAAAAATAATGTCCATGAGTGGAAAACTGCATTTTTCTTGTTAAATTAGGCTACAGCATGATTTGTAAATTACTTCTTTTCCTCATAATGAAACCCCTGAGAAAAGAAAGCGATGCAAGTTTAACATACTGTCCCCTATTTACCGGGCTTGCTCAGCTGGAGAACGTGAGTCTCACGGGTGGACCATTCATTGTCTGGCTTTGCTTATTTTGAGGGCAGGGAAAGAGACGAGGACTAGCAACAATAATACAAAAATATCAAACAACAGGTTTCTGACATTTATTATCAACCAGCACTTAAACAATAACAAATTAAATATAAACAAAACTTGATGGAAAATCAAATTTTTGGTTCTTCTTTGCCGGTTCATTCGAATACAGCATTTGATTCCTCCAAATAGCTTTGACGTCAATAATTCTGCAAATATACAGATGGATATTAGTCTACTTCTAACGAAACACAAGGAAAAAGTAAACTTTCTATGGGAGGATCTCCTCTCACAAAGTCATTAATATTTACAAGTTAAAATAATTCAGTCTCAAAAAGCTGTCTATCTCATGCTAGTTTAAGCGTCTAAAATATCAGATCCTTTTGTGTTAACATTCATTTCCTCAAATGAAAACTTTATTCCTTTAGAGAACTGAATGAAACGTGATATCCATGGAATTGGAAAAATATACAAATTTTTTTATCGGAAACATTACTCAAAGAAGTCCCTCTCTGACTTAATTTCACAAAATTGTGCTTGTATAATAATTATTACTATGAAACTTTCTTTAATATTCGATTGAACAAAGCATGATGTCAATCTTAAACATCTGACGTCTTGAGGATTTTTAGCATTGTAAGCTTTACAATAATAGTGAATCTCGTCCACTGAAATAATTCTTTCTTTATTCATTACTGTATGATATTCTGAGCTTTTCTCAACTTAATTTCAAAATAAAATTTACTAAAGGTTCAACTCTCAAAAAGTTAAATCAACTCAAACAACGATGTTGTTAACCAGGACCCAACATAACAAACACGTGGCCGGGTCACAACCAAAGTCACAATTCACTGAAATTACTACCACACACACAACATTCACACTAAGGCACACAAGAATTATTTACATTATTTACAACAAATTCTAGACTTAGAATTTGACTTTTATCCTAGGCATCAGAATTCTCTCAGTGATGGTATTGGGTAAAGAAAAATCCATTCACATCTCTCAGAAATGTGATGAAGTCTGGATGATCACTTGGTCAAAGATGATAAAATTTACAACGTTGGTCACGATAATATAGGCAGTTAATATCTGGAAAAATTGTTGCCTACAGAAACGCACATGGTACAGGTCAAATATTAGCATTCGCTTTCATGGTTCATGAGTCACGACATTATTATTACTCAACTCCATGCCATCAATTAACATGTGCTCACACTTAAGGAAATTACGCCTTATCCCACACGTATTCTTCAAATAAATTCAATAAATGAATCCATAAGTCAATAAAAATACAGTAAATTATCCATTCATAAATCAGTAAAATACAATAAACGATCCGTCAAGATTCTGCCATATTCCAGGCTCATATTCATCCTAAGTGAGCATACATTAACATCTTACACACAAGATCAAGCAATATTTAAACTCATGACCCTTATTCATTCATTTAACCCGAGGTGAAAATGTATTATTATTATTATTATTATTATTATTATTATTATTATTATTATTAGATGTGCTAGTTCTCAAATTCGCGTAAACTAGGGTTTGATAATATGCCAGATGACACTAACACGCCTTAAATCATACAAGAAGAAATTCCTATGTAGAAATCCGGCGTAACAAAACATGCCGTAAATCTGTCCCACACAACTTCCGAAAAAATATTCAAATTAAATTATTAATTATCGATGAGGGCTGTGATTTTTAAATCACACTAGACTATTAAATGGGACAGTTAGAATAATCATAGAAGACACACGCACGTTCTGGCTATTCTAAGAGAGACCAATAATCATTCACACACACATGACAGTACTACCACATCCCATGTGAAAGAAGGATGAAAATATTCAAGACTACTGCAAGACTAGAAGAAATATTACCACTAATGAATAAGTAAGCATTATTTCTACAAAGATGAACAGATATACATTAGAAAAATGGTACTTAAATGAATGATGAAACTGGATCTCTGCCGGTGATCTGGAATCTCTGGATTACATGTAGTGGATTATCTGCTCCCATCACTATCTCCCCATGTCAGAAGTCACCTATATTTTAACACACCATTGTAGCCGTGATGTTCAATGCAGAGTTGTGGTAGGTCTTCTCTTCAAAGTGTAGAAACATCTTGACGCACTCAAACAAACACATGGCGATCTTCTAACACAGTAGAAGCTGAAACTAACAAGCAATTTTAGAAGATATTCTGCACACACACGCGATGAGTTTTAAAGATGAATGACACGTAACTTTGCCTGTGAAAATCTGCCAGACTCGTTGACTAAGGTGTTAATGAAGGTAGTCGATTTGCACTGCCGAATAACAATATTTTAAGTCCAATGACGGAGTATTTGCGTCGTAAGTGAGAGCCCGGCGAAAGCAGCAGCAAGTGAAGTTCGTAAGTAAGAGCGTGAGAAAAATCCATAAGTAAGAGTACGAGAATAAGAGAGCGTTTCTTCTGGAAACTGGGATATTTAAGCACTTCACAATGAGGGCGTCACCACAGTGGTTCGTAATTGGCCGTCGTCTTGCACCTGATAGGCCATTACAATTCTCGAAAGTACCTTTCATTTGAAGACTTTGACATGCATAATTCAGATCGGGGCAACCTTGACTACTCTCAGTGTGTCACATGGGACAGCTGACAGCTCGATAAAAAAAAAAAAAAAAAAAATCAATACTCTGCTCCCTCGCTGGTAGGACCGGTTCTGTACAAATGAGAACGTCTCTACAACACAGGATTGGAACAATATCGCCCGGGCTAATGAAATAATAGCCTTGCACTCGTAGAAACAATAAATACTTATTGTAGGCCAAATTTGAAGGGGACAATACATTACCTCCAGATCTGTAAAAGAAATAAGGATATTAGGTTTACTCCATAATAACAGTATGGATATTATTTATAATACTATTATCTAACAACCAACAGTAAATACATTTTTTTGAAGTGTCCATACGTACACTGGGGGTTGTGGAGATTCTGCAGGATTTGTCACTGTTTCTGGAATCTTAGGGATCACTTTCGATGGGACTGATTGAGATGACTTGACACAGCTAATAACATTAATCTCACGAGTATGTTGATTTTCCCGTTTCAAAGGAATTCCTATCTTCAAAATCCTGCTGAGGACAAGTACTACAGCCCTTGAATCCAGCATGTCATTGTTGCCTTAAGTTCTCCTCAGAATGCTAAAGAACATTTCTAGAGAATCTCTGTTAAATTCTCTAGTTAGCACAAAATGAAAGCCCGATGACAATAAGTATTGGATACAGAGAACCACAGAATAGTAGTCAGCCGAATAGCCTTGTAGGTTTCATTGCTGAGAAAATTCACTCCTTGCTCATGGCATGTTTTCTGCACATCCTCAGAATATAACAGGAACTCGCTCTCCAGCCAGTGAAGCCTGTCATCATCTGTGTTGAAAAAATGGGCCTTACCAGGGAAAAATTTAGCACTATTGCAACTGCTAACATCATGGATAATGAATCATTTTCATGAAGTATATGGTCGCTTTGCAGTCTTGGAACGAGTGTGCTTTTGGATGTCCAGAATTTTTTTGGAGATATTCCAGAGCTGTTATTACTGGTCTAAAAAAAATGTCCTTTGCGTGTTTCGCATTTATTTTTTCTAGGTTGTTTAGGTTTAGGCTTGCATGTTTTAAAGTTGGAAAGTGAACAGGTTTTACAACTTGTTCTGCTTGCAATTGATATAAATTCTTCATGAGAGAGCCACTTATTGTGTTGTTTCCGTTAAGACACAGTCTTCTCTAAAAATTTGTTTCTTACTTCCTTTAAAATGTGACATTGGTCAGAAACAAGTAATAAGGGTCGGTTTGGGTCATTTGGTAGAGTAATTTGTGGCTTCAAAATCTTGTTATTGTGAAGTCATATATTAACTTTAGTCTTATGATTATCAGAAGCTAGACATGTTACAAGAAATCCACAAGCATCAATGTCAAATTATACCCTTGTGTGAGATTTGTTTGGCAAAGAAGTACACGGCTTGCAGTCTGTACATAGTACATAACCCTACTGTCATAGGACAAAGCAAATTATTGGCTGGAAGATCAGGTTTGCTCACATTCTTGATGTTCTTAATTTCAGATACAGTATTATCTGACCAGATGTGGTTTTGTGACCAAAGAAATGATCTAGCTTTTTGTCGTATTGCACTGATGTTATTGCCGTTTCATCCACTATCAAGGAACATACTCATTCAGCCTCATTCAAACTTTCAGATTCTAGGGTTAATCTCTCTTTCACAAGATTAACTGCTGTGTCGTATGAAGTATCACCCAAATACCTGGACAGTGTGCTCTTAGAAGGCAACTTTAGTTTTAGTATATTTTTCCTAGCATACAGTCCCTTGCCAAATTAATATGACCACTTAAGGAAACCTAGGAAAATACACTTTAAATTGCCTTTACTTATTTAATTCAGGTTTTATTTATCTTAATTGTATGAAATGTGACTAGACTTATACATATACACACAGAATAAGACAACTAATCACAAAACTCAGATTTGAACCCTCATTTAATTGTCAATACTAGTATTTTGTCAGTCCTCCTTTTGCTGCAATAAAGGCCTGCACTCTGCGAGGTATGCCATCTATGCATTGTAAGCACATATCTTTCAATTGCTGGTTGTGGATCTAGTGGAAATGATCCGTTCAACTAAATTTATCCTCGTAGTGACATTGTCTTTTGCCACTTCCCTCTTTAACAGTTCCCATACATTCTCAATTGGGTTGAGGTTGGGAGAATTGCCTGGCCAGTCCAACAGAGGAACTTCCTTTTCCATCAAGAATCTTTTGACAGTCTTTGCCCTATGGCAGGGCGCATAATCTTGCATAAATATTTTCTTTTCATCTCCTTTGTACCAATCCCGAAGTTGTGGAAGAAGTAGAGTTTGCAGAACATTGATGTACTGTTCTTGTTTCATCATACCTTCAACGATGTACAGCCTACCCAATCCTCTGCCCCTAATCACTGACCATATCATCGCCGAAGTCGGATGTTTGATAGTCCTTATCACACAATCTTCATTGAATTTTTCCGATGGCCTTCACTTAATAAACTGAGCCTTGTTCATTAAAATCTGGAAAGTACTTTCGTCATTAAAGCATACCTGAAACACAAAAGCACTTTATACAATCTTTAAAACTATGGATAATTTTCAAATGAAAATGAAGAGTTGGAAAACATACTGATCTCCAGTCTTCTACAGTGAAGCATTTGTGCACCTTAGCCCATTCCAACCAATGCTTCATAATCCTTGGATAAAGTCTTGGCTTAAGAGAGGTCTGCAGCTGTTGTAGTCCAAGTATGCCAGTCTCCGCCGAACTGTTCTGGTAGATACTGGAATTCCTGCATCGTTTAATTTCCTTCTTATGTTGCTGTTCGTTCCTGCTCTATCTTCTATTATTATTTTTCTCAACATTCGTTCACCGCGAGGTGACAGCACCATTTTTCTGCCACATTTGCCCTTACGATTCAATGCCAGAGTGTTCTTTTCACGTAAGCTTCGATTGATATTACCCACTGAAGTTTTTGAAACTCCAACTTTTTTGCTATTTCTCGCTGTGAAAGATTAGTTTCAGTCAAGAAGACCCTGAATCATTCCCGTTTCGGTTGGTGATAGGTCCTTTTCTAAGCCCATTTCTGAAGTTAGAATTGGAAAATTTTGTTAGTTTTCTTCCAAAGGAGCATAAACTTATCGTGAACGGGCGTGAAATATATGTACATGCAAGAAGAAACGAAAATAATTGATTAGGTTTAACTTACCATTAGAATTTTACCTTTAAAAAGCAACTTGTGTGCAGAGAAAATGAATACAAGAGCGACACGCATTTCCCTCCGTAAGTATAAATTTACACCAACATGTAAACAGTGTGGCCAGCATACCATATTTTTCACAACTCTCCCACTTAAATGTTTCATTGATATATAAATGCACTTAGTCTTCCTACAAGCACTTTCCAGTGTAGAAAATGATTACATGAATCCATAAAGAGAGAAAATATGAGGTGGTCATATTAATTTGGCCAGGGACTGTACCTGTTAACCTTTAGGCAACGTGCATTCCCCTGCTATACTGTTTTTTTTATAGTGGATTCTGTCCATCTGGGAGAGTATTTCTCAAAATTCGCTATTTGCTCAAGAAGGAATGAAGACTTGGCATTTGAGGGATCTTGTCAGGCTGTTTTAATTATTAGTGACAAGCCTGTATGATAATTATTGTTAAGTCTCCAACTCCTGAATAATTTTAATGAGTTAGTTTTCAAGGCATAAAAGTTTAGCCCGCGCTTTTCACAGTTTCAGCCGCAATTTATTTTTGTGTGTTTTGAGCAACTTCTCATCTAATACGTCACACTGAATATAAAGGGAATGATAATCATCATTTCTGGGTTACTCGTGCAGGGAGGCACCTGAGGTATTGCTTTCTTCACAGCTTCGCTCAGTTGATTCATATTTCTGTTTCTTACCTGTGGCATTGAATGTTTTATAATAGGTGTACATGCCTATACTAATGTATGGGATAGAAATCATATGACCGTACCTCACAGAAAAGTACCTGTCGGCCCAAGACTGCAAGATCATGACTTGTCTACCTACCCGCACAAGAATCATTCCTCGTTGAAAACCTTAGAACACTTTTGCCTCTACCCAGCACTAGAGCCTCAGAAAAACCACTAACATCACTCAACAAGAAAAGAGATGATACACGTCCAGAATTCTATGGAACTGGGACAATGATAGATCGGACGTGGACAACGTCCATCTGTGAGACGAGGCACGTATTTACAAGATTGGCAGTACATGGTTTTCACCATATTATTTGTACAAACACATCTTGCCATGAACCAACAGACCTGTAAATGTAAACTATGTGGACATATGTGTGAACGGTACCACTTAGAACTCTGCACCATAAGAACAAAATCAATTAAAGGTTATGCAAAACAAAGTGTAAGTGCACAATATTAGTGTATCCTTTCTCAGTTCTTTATGGCTGTTTGGCTGCATTATTATTATTATTATTATTATTATTATTATTATTATTATTATTATTATTATTATTATTATTATTATTATTTCCCTAATTAAAAACGTTAGGGAAATTAAGAATAACTGGTGGCAACAAAAAGCTGAAGAACTGCAAAGACTATCTGATGCCTGTGACCTGCAAAACTGAAGACTGCTGACAACTCCATCATTTTAACTGATAATGGAGAAATTTTAGAACAGTGGAGGGAACATTTCTCTGCACTTCTAAATTTTGTCTGTGTCTCCAATGTTGCTGAGGACTTTCTTCGTAATGTCCCTCAGCAGCACCAACAATCATGGATGGCAGTTCCACCTACCTACAGAGACTTCACCAAAGCACTCAATCAGCTAAAACCAAGAAAGGCTCCTGGTCCTGATAACATTCCTCTGGAACATTCAAAATGGAGGTATACCCTTGAAGGCTAGACTTTTCACACTCATCCTCTTGATTTGGGAAACTCGAAGTACCTGACGACTTCAAAAATGCTACCATCATCACTTATCTTCAAGAAAGGCGATTGAAGTGCATGTGAGGTGGTCAGTTTCAAAACGGCCTATGTCCACCTTAGGTCGAAATTTAGTTTCTTGTCTCAGTGCATTCCTTCAGCTTCCTTATACATAATACTACCATCACTGTGCACCAAAACGTCCTAGACACTACTAAAAAAGCTGTTTAAATACAGCTATTGGAATCAAAACGGCTCTTGTCCATAGCAAAATGTCTGACTTATAGTACATTCATTTTGAGATCAAAATGGCTCATCTTCCCATATGACATTGAAAGCATCCGGCCTGTTAGTTTTCAAAATGTCCCTTGTCCGTCTGGTAAGTATCCTACAGACCAAGGAGAAAGAGCACATTTTGATATAAATTTCAGTGAATTCTCCTCGTATAATAGAAAATTTTCAGAGTAGAAGGCCTGACGATCATCTGGAACATCAATATCTTACTTTCTAACGATAGGATATGTTTGTACACTACTCTGAAAGTTGGTGATCAACAGTAGCACTTTTCTAGTGGATTAAGTGAATAACATCGAAGATTTCAACAGTGATTGGATTCAAAAGTTTTCTATTTGAAGATCTTAATCATGAGAAGGTATGATATAAGGCAATACAGTTAAAATTCTACAGTACTTTTATTTTTCATGTAGACTATTCAAGAATGAGATAGTTCATCAGTATACTCCATGAATGATTGTAGTGTGAAAGTTATTCAATTTCTATTTTTCTTTTTATTCTGCCAGGTTAGTGATCAAGAACTGGTGACCTACAGAATGGTAAGTGAACAATCTAATGAAGACAGTGTCAGAAGTTGACAGTTGCCAAGAAAGAATAGGGGTGAAGACCACGAATCTCACCTCTTTGTCAACAAAAGGACTGCCGTGAAGTCTTTCATCGAAAGACTTGTTTCACTGGAGAAACACTATTGTCGTGCATCAAATAAAATGAGACAATATTTGCCCAGTTATCTTTCAATTCAGAAACTCTGTACCATGATAATACTACCGTAGAACTGAAAGTCTCATATTCTTATTTCTATGACGTATTCGTAAATGAATACAACTTAACTTTTGGCTCACCAGCTGTTGATAAATGCTCAAAATGTATTCGGTATGAATACAAAATACAAGCTGGAGATAAATCTCGTATTGCAGAGTTTGAAGTACACAAGAAAAGAAGTGATGCATTTTTTTCAAAACTACGAGCCAAGAATGATGAAGAGATAACAATTTCGTTTGACTGTCAGAAAAATCAAGTTCTCTCCAGGGTACCTGATCAGGCTGCCTACTACAGTAGACAAATGTACATCTATAATTTTACAATATGTAAAGTTACTTCCACTGATAAGCAGCCCAAAGACAAGGTCTTCATTTACACAAGGACTGAGGCAGATGGAGCGAAGGGATCAGCACAGATTCCATCTGCTGTGTATCACAGATAAAGTAACATGAATTTCGAAGGCTCCTCCATCCTCTGTATGTTAGCAGATGGATGTGGGGGACAGAACAAAAATTCCTCAATGATATGTATGATCATGTACCGGCTTGCAAACTGTACTCCACGCCGCATGAGGGAAGTGCATGTACTTTTTCCTGTGCCAGGACATTCCTACATACCGCCAGATAGGGTTTTCGGACGGATAGAACTTGAACTCCATGATATTGACACAATTATCAAGCCTGGAAGGTATTGGGAGGTCTTTGGTAACCATGGAACAGTTTTCAGAATGGGAAATGATTGGCCTGTACATGACTGGAAGCTTGTATCACAACAAAGCATGAAGAAACCTGGGCAGTGGCATTTCAAATTTACAACAGCAAAGAGATTCATCATTACTCAAGGGGTGACTCTATCTACTCCTATTCTAGTTAGAGGTGAACCCTGGTATAATACTGACATGGGAATGTGAAAGAAGGTTTTTAAACCAAGTGTGGATGTTTCATGTTTACCTTTACCATTGATTCCCGTTCCAATAAAGGGATCAAAAATTGCTGATGTAAAAAGGCTGCTGGAACTTCAGTTTGGTGATCGGTGGGAGGAAAATCCTGATTTGCAGTTCTTCAGTGCGGTAATTAATCGAGATACAAGTGATGAAGTGTCAGAGGATGATTTGGAGGGGGGTATGAAGGGGAATGCTGCTGAGTTCCAAGGATTGGAAACTCGCTTTCTAAGTGTTAAACAAATTAGCCTGAACTTTATTCTGAGAGTACCACACAAACATAAATATCTGACTTTTGTATGCTTATTCATTAACAAAAGCTGTTTTCAGTACTATATCCTTCAATTTAATTTTCAACTCAATTATTACTTTTATTGCAATCGTATTACTTACTAACCATGCTTAATATTGTGCAATTGTGTTTCTATCCTCATTTTAGAATCAAAAAGTCTCTTGTCCAATGTATTTGTTTTCAAATTGTCTCTTGTCCATACTTTAGTTTCAAAATGACCTTTGTCCAAATTAATTTCTCACATTATAGCAGAACTGATGAGTCTGTACAGACAATATTGAGAAAAAATAAACTGATGATACAAAGAATATCAAGAAAGTATTTCCAAGTGGTCTGGTAGAGATTTTAGGTCTGAAAACATTTTTCGTTATTTACCACAAATTTAGGAAAGTGGACAAGAGTCATTTTGAAAATAAGCTACTCATGTGGGAACTACAATTGTATATCGCTTTTGTCAATTGCAGATAAAATTCTCGCAAAAATTCTATTAAACCGGCTCGGTAGGATTTTGCCTGAGTCTCAGTGTGGTTTCTGAACCTTCAGAGGCACAACAGATTTGATCTTCTGTGCTTAGACAACTCCAGAAAAAATGCAGAGAACAGCAGCAGCCTCTGTATTTGGTTTTCTATGTTCTGGGAAAAGCATTTGATTCAGTACAAAGATCTGCTATGTGGAAAGTATTGAGGCATTTTGGATGTCCTAAACATTATGTGGAATTGGTTCAAGCTCTTCATGATGGCATGTCTGGACAGGTTCTTCATGGTAACTCAGTATCAGATTTGCTCCCAATCACTCATGGATTGAAACAAGGCTGTGTGGTGTGCTTGCTCCTACACTCTTTGCACTGTACATGGCTGCCATGCTGCATGAATCATCTGCAAACAACTTAGGCATGGAGATTAAATTTCGTTTTGATGGAGGCCTTTTCAATCTGGCAAGACTTCGCTCACAAAGACGTACTCTGGTTACCCGAGTGACAGAAATGCAGTATGCCGATGACACCACATCTCCTGCTGTAACACCTGCAGAACTACAACGGTCAGTCAACTGCTTTAAAACTGCATGTGATTGCTTTGGTCTTGCCATTAATGCGGAAAAATAACAAAGGTACTTGCACAACCTGCCCCAGGATTAACTCTTCCTGAGTTCAGTATCTCCATCTTAGACACAACACTGGAACAGGTTGATTACTTTTCATATCTTGTAAGCATCTTGTCTAAACGGTGTACCTGTGAACAAGACGTTGGTAAAAGAATTGGGGCTGCTCATGCAGCATTCGGATGGTTAATGCACAGAGTCTTCATGAATAACGACCTGAAACTGCATACCAAACTCGTGATGTAAAAGGCTGTTGTCATTTTGACGCTGTTGTATGGTTGTGAAACTTGGACGACACTCTATCGCCGTGATATCAAAGAACGTGAGCGCTTCCACCAACAGAAAATGATATTCATCTTGAATATTAAGTGGAAAGACTATGTGACCAACACGGCAGTTCTCGACAAAGCGCAGCTAAATAGCATTGAGGCAACAATCATCGCTCATCATCTGAGATGGTTAGGCCATGTTCACTGCATGGGTTATACCAGGCTTCCCCCCAAATTCGTTATGGTGAACTTTGCTCCGGCAGTAGACCTCATGAAGCCCCTGTGAAGCGTTTTAAGGACCAGCTGAAACAAATCATGAAGACAACCAGCATAGATATACAGACATGGAAGAATGTGCTGTGGACCGTTCACTGTGGTGGAACACTACATCCACCGCTGTCAACTTGTTTGAAAGAGAACCCCGCAGACATCAAGAAGCCAAGCGACAAGCAAGAAAACTAAGTTCCCATGGAATGAATTAGATATTTTTCACCAATAGAGCATGTCAAAAACAGATCAGATGTAAGGCTTTTGAGGCGTTTGCTCTATTAACCAGCGTTTCATCAAAGGTCTGACACTAGACTCATCAGAGTGGGATGTGTCAGACCCTACCCACTGACGCTGGGGTGTATGCAGGTGAACTTATCAGAAGCCCATAAAGAGGCACAGTCTGATAACTGCATATGGGAGATAAGTCTCACAATCATAACTCCATCAATATCTACCCCCTCCCCAGACATAGTCACCACCGTCACAACTTACCACCCATCCCCAGTAATGTCATCATCCTGCCTGATATCATCATCCCAGCAGTCCCCAGCCACTCCACCACCGCTATTTCCGCCAGACGCCGCAGTCTCACCACCAGCAAACCAACAACAGATGCCCCCACCAACCGTCTTCAGCTGCGTACTACGTGGGATATCTCCAGAAGTCACCGAGCAAGACATAATCCAAGAACTACGGAAAACTGGAGTCATTGTACTTAGAGCCATAAGAATTCACAACAGCCATGGACCTACATTCATGATGCGCCTCCAGATGCCCAGCAAAGAAGACGCCCAGCACCTCATCAATACCGGCGTACAAGTCTATGGTCACCGCCATCGAGTAGAGCCCTCCCACTCCCCACCCCTATCCCCACCCAACCGCCAACTATCAAACAATTCACACCGCCGCCCCCAGCCAACCCTCCCCTGTGTCCCCCCATATCCACAACAAACTCCGTTTCCTCACCCAACTGGACCCACCCCCCTACCTCTCCCAACATACGACCTTCTTCGCCTCCTCATTCTATCCCTCCATAACATCACCACCACCCTCCAGTTCCTAACCTCCCATAGCTACCCCAGACCCTACTTCCGACCGACTTAGGCACATCATACTCATCATTAAGAATTGTATCATTGCATCCATCACTCTCAATTGTAAAAATCTCAATAACGTCTTATATACAAAGCACTTAGACAAGACGCAAATCCTCTCCCATCTCCTACTTCTTCACATCCTTATCCACCTCCTTCTTCCCTCACCTCCCCAACCCGCCCGCATCTCTTGGCCAGAGAGAGGGCGGCACCCTCTAGGTGGCCCGCCCTACCCCTTCAGGGTGGGGAATGAAAGCATTTGATAGACAGATAGATAGTTCACCTGCATACACCCCAGCGCCAGTAGGTAGGGTTTGACACATCCCACTCTGATGAGTCTAGTGTCAGACCTAAGACAAAACGCTGGTTAATAGAGCAAACGCCTAAAAAGCCTTACATCTGATCTGTTTAAGCAAGAAAACTCCGTCAATTTCAACCCCGCTCTCCTACATCCGTTCAGTGTGATTTGTGTGAGCGTATGTTTTATGCCAGGATTGGTCTGTTGAGTCATCGTAAACACATTCATAAACTGAGTTGAACTGGTCAATGTATGCAGGAAGTTGTATGTACTCAGATCGAGTTACAGCCGATGATGTTGTTATTGTTATTATAGGTCTATGTTCTGGTTTGATCTGTTGGACTTCATAGGATGGATAAAAAGGGAAAACAGAGCGAACAGCAGCCTCCTGCAGTTTCTTTATTTTCAATCCAGATTGATAGTCTGACTCACGAAAATGAAGGCTACATACCACAGAATATCTCTAATTTAAATTGGGCCTGAAGTCTGCTCTTGATATTGCTTTAAGCCATTGTTCTCCGAGGTCAGTTTGGTTGGGAAATTCGTGAAATGATACTCCTCTCACTTTACTACTCTGGCTTGTGCAGCAAGGCACGCAGCAATACACCATTACTATTGATAGATTGAAACCTGTTATAAGACATTAATATGCCAAGTTAATGTAGCCTATGGCATAAGCAATAAAGTAAATATGTCCCGATAGCCTTCTGTAAGGTAGGTAATTAGATGAAAAGGGTATGTGAAACTCAACTGGTGCATGAGATTTAAGGATGTCATGGTCATTCCAATTTGGTCGCTAACTCAAATTTGAATTGTAAATGTTACTTTTACAGGTTCTTTCTTGAGGTCTTAGATGAATGCAATATCATATTCATTTAATTGGTAGTTGTCTTTTCATTGCTTGAAATCTAAATTTATCTAAGTGTCTCCATATTTAAAAAAATATGCTGCATATTTTATTTGATGTAACTTGTTCATCTTTCTGGCAATTTTAACATTCCATCTATGGTTAACTGGGCTGGCTTGAGGCAGAGAACTTGTGTGTTTAATTTTGAGGTCTTGAAATAGCATACTTTTGAAAGAATTCTACAGAGACTATAGGAAGTGAGTATTTGAGTGAGTTAGTGATTGTCTGGTAAAAATGGTAGATGTGGTTAGGCATCCCAACCAGACTTGTACAACTTTCTCCTGGTATTCAATGATTTATGAAGCCTCTCATTATTTTGGTACACCACACACCTGTTCACTAGTACTGTACCATTATTAAACTCTCTTCTCTTCTGAAATGTTGAGTAACCTCTGTACATTTCAAAAATGTTTTAACGTTTCTTTGCAGCATTTTACTTCATTTTGTGGAGGAACAGAATTACATGCTAAAAATGCAACTTTATCTCATCGCTGTTCAAAAATTGTTAATACAGCTTCTATTACTTATCTGACCCATCATTACCACTGGCAAGTGAGTGCCTTGACATTATTTTGTAGCACAAGCACAGCTTGTGAAGCAACAGAGCCAGCACATTGACTCACTTAAAAGCACTGTTGGAAATTGTTAGTAGGCTGGATATATGGAATACAAGCCACATGCTGCTGCATTATGCTGTTGATACTAATATTATTATCTGTTTCATTATACAGCTTCGTGCAGCCACACACTTTAGTAATCCATGAATGTGCAGTATCTGAAATAGAAGCAGTCGCCCATATCGATTGACTCCTAATCTGTGTCTGTCAAAGTTGTAGCTTCCACACCCACAATGGCTTAAAATTCTGTAAAGAATTTGTAAGCTGCAAGAAAGAACGGTTAAGGTTGTAGGTGGAAGTGAGAAAACAATGCGTAACCTTGGTAGACACTGCATAAAAAATTTCCTTGCTTTTCAAAAAATCACCTCTGTGAAACTTTCAAGCTCCTACTCCATTACTGCAGTACGGCAACTATAGGAATGTCTTTCTATATTTAATAATACTCCAGACCAGTTAGAGGTCTTCTTTGCACTTGGCTGACATTTGCCTGGAGTTGGAATTTGACTTCTGTTGTTGTCTAAAACAACAGGCAATCTCCAGCAACAATTTACTGCACATGAATGGCACTGCACTACTATTGCTGCAACAGTTCACTAGTGTTTTGCGAAGATGTCACTGTATCACTCATGCGGAAGTAATGGATTGCGTTACTCTGTTCACAGCAAGTAGTGCACATTGCTGCCACTGGTAATCATTTATCAAGATGCCTAATACTTCTTGAAACTGAACTTGGGACATGCAGTCACAGAGATTACAAGTGGCTACAGTTTCATATATTTTCAAAATAGTATGAGTGGATACTAACTTTCTAACGTGTTGAAACTGTACAGAAACAGTACATAACGACTTGAAATGTTTGCAGGTATCTTCTTTACCTTGCAATTTCAACTCTTTGGTATTGTGTTATCACTCTACTGAACTACGGCAGTGACTAGTGCAAACAAAGATGTTGCTTGAACAGTGGTTCTGAGTATGAGCGGCCATTTTATAGAATTCCTTCTGTAAGAACTGAAGGTCTTTCACTAATGACAAGTACGGGCTTATTAATTCATACATTAATTAATTAATTTATTTATTTTACTGGTTGTATACTTCGTACATTCATTACTTCCACCACTATGTTGTGAAATATAGAAATAAGAAGATGGAATTTATAAGATTGTTCTTATGTAATTTTTACAGGTATATAATAGTAGTCATTTTTATGTGAAAGATTTAACTTAGGGACACTGGGAGTGAGTTTTCTAATTTCTTTAGTTATCCTATTTTAATATAATTCGGTATACTACATGTGTGAGTTATTATATACCATACTACAAAGTTTTATACTCCTATCTTTAATAGCTTTTGAGATATTGATAAAACATTATTTGAATTATGCAACTTTTCAAAATACCCCCTGCATAATACTAAGAAAGCTAGTACAATTATTACATTATTTTCTGATGCGTTGTTCCTGTACAAATTAATGTAAGCATTCATTTTAACAGTTGTATATTACTTACTGTGATATAGTAAATTTTCTGATACAACTTTTTTCTTCTCAAAATAATAATTTTTTTTAAAGTTTGAAATGTTTTTCTGAGCAATCCACTTGTTCAACAGCAAAACTAATGCTTGCAGTTGTAGAACATGCATCAAAGGACACACATAAGAATTTACAACTCATTTGCACTTAAACTGGTCTGCAAGGAGGAAATTTTATCTTCAAAAATAGAAATAGGAGAAAAATGCATGTTTATGAAAACAAGCAGTTTGTACACAATATCAGCTTACCTTATCAACAAGAAATGACCTGCACCATAGATAACACCTTCCTTCTTCTTGTTTACAGCCTCCTTTTTCAGTTTCTGAACCTTTGTCTTGCGGCGGGCTGTTTTTCTCTTTTGAGAAGCTGACCGGGCACTTTCATAAATCCTGCGACTATCAAGTCTCTTCACAATTTCTTGTGTTGCATGAGGGACTTTTGCTGAGGACCTGAGTTCAGTTGCAGCAGTGCATCCCATATTAAATTCTGCTACTGCATTACAAACAGCAATACTCAGTCTTTTCTGTGAGATGAAAATTGCTTTCGGACACTTCCGCCAGATTAGAGAATGCAAACACTCATTCTGATTTTGTGTTGCTCCTCGAACACATCGGGACAATAACTCATCAGATGCCAGCCTCTGATAGACTGGAATTATTTTTAGTACTAATGGGTCTGATAACTTGATGGACATTTTATCATGGCTCTGTGGCTTTATGCCTTGTGCCATACTTTTATTATAGAAGCACCAGGAATCAGAGCCTTTGGGACATTTGCCATGCTGTGGTTTGACATCTGTTGACGTGTAATGATTGAGAGTGGCATATATGGCTCTTTTCATGTCTCCTACACTAGGAATATGATTAACAATTGCATTTCTGTAGTAGCTGGTAAGTTTTGTAATGACAGCATTGGTAAGAGCTCCTTTTCCATGACCACCTAGCTGTACCCCTTTTGTCTTCCATGACTGCACTACCTGTCTCAAGCCTGAACCCATTCTCATTGCAACATGGTTGATACATTCCTCCTTCTTGAGTGTTACCTCACTGACATAAACATTTTCACTCACAAGATGATTGAAAGTTTTAGAGTCACCGTCTGAGAGCATTGTAGTATTATAGTGCATCTTACAATGAGAAATGGAACGCAAATCTATCAGAAGAGGGCGTTTAAAGGTCCATGCACCGGACATTTAAAACCTGTGATAGCCCTTTAAAAATGGTGGAGTGCCGAAAAAAAAATATCACAAATCGTTCCGCAAAGGTTAGAGGTGTATTTATAATGAAAAATCAGAAAATCGATTTTTCGACAATTTTTGGATAAATTTCACTCCCCGTGTCCCTTAAGACTTCGTATAAATTAACAATGATTTAGTCTCAAAATTTCACATCTGAAGTGACCTATATTTATCCTTTTCTCTCCTGTAACTCTAGGTTTTACTTTGTATAATCTCTAAAGCACAAATTTTCGAGGTTAGGCTTGTGCATGCAAAAATGGTTTGTAACTGTTGTCAAGTCTTAATTTTCTACAAAAAAAAAATTCTCCTTCTAATTGTGTACTCATGTGTTCAGTTTACGCCCGCAAGGAGTCATGAACAGTTTCATGACCGTCTGGTAAGTTGTTTATTATTAAAGATTTGATAACAAGGCATAGTTTGTACATACGACTGACCATTTTTGTATGCCATAGCCGATCAGTTCATCTAGAAAGAAGTTGTAATTAAGAACAGTTTGATGTGAAATGAAACTTCAAAAATTTTATTATATCATGATGATATGTTTATTTCAAATGAAGACTTAGTAATATCCCAAAATATGCCCAACAATATTTGCTTGGAAATTCCACCAAAAATGGAAGTAATGGTTGGAATAAAGTCTCATTCAATGTGTCTATGTATATATGGTTATGTGTATGGTTCAGTATCAGTGTTTAATTTTCAAGTATACAACATTGAAAATCACAGTTAATTGGATACTGTTGACATCAGTTTCACAGAGTTATGCCCGGTTTCTGGAATGGTGAGATATCTTTCCGATAGCTATTGCTTTGTTAGAGCTGTTGACTCGATAAATCTTCGCTGCGTTGCACAGTGGAACAACAGCTAACTTATCAAACTGTCAACTATTGGCAGTTTCATAAATACACACTAGATGCCACCCCTTGTACTGCTTTGTTTTTGTGCATTAGGTGTGTTCCCTAGATTGTCAGGTGCATGCACACAAGTAATGCATTGCATTTGAGCTTTCTGTGCAGCTCCTATTATCCCATCTTTGCCATGCAGCGAGAAATGGGTATTCAACTAGTTTTTGCGGACGTGGGCGTCAGTTTCGTGGTATTTAAGGAGTGTCAGAAAAATTTGACATTGTTTGAGGATTTCTAATGAAATATGCACATGAGTGACACATGTCACGCGCAGTCCAGTTTGTACTGAGCCTTATAAGTATACCATATATCTTTCCTGTTATTACAAAATATGAACAGCGTTTGATCACAGCATAACGATATATATCGGGTAATTAACATAATTATATAACCTGTTGGTTCCTTGTAACATAATATCGTTAAGAACAATCCCACGATAAAAGTCTATGCTCACTGCCAATGCAAGTAGGCCTACTGCAGGCGTACTATGATAAATGTGCAATTATCGGTTATACTCAGTTACTGGTACCAGTGCTTTCATGGACACGAATGCAGTCACAGATACAAATATGATAAGACTCAGTAGTACTGAATCTTAAAGGGTATCATAATTAATAATTATTCAACAGGGGTCAATGGAAAATTATTTGTCACAGGACGCAAATTGTCGCCTGTAACCTCTACCGAACCTATGCCAGTAATTTGTTTAGCCTCAATCTGTCTTTGAATTCATTTGTACTACTGTATACTTCATTAGAACATTAGGCCAACAATGATATAATTGTGGTCGTTCTAGAATGTTGACCATTTCTATAATTTCTTCGTCGGAAGAAGATGAGGAAGCCATAGAAAATTTTAACAAACACAATGTTAGCTGCTGATACTTGAAGTACTGCGCACGCGCCCAGCAAGTTAACAAATAGATACTGTATCTCCTGCTCAGGGCCCTCTAAGTTAGCAAGCGATTTATCGAACCGATAGATGTATCTTATGTTCATGCAACGCCAAAACACAAGTTAACCATTCGATACCGCTATAGGTTCGATATCTCACGTTCAGGAAACCGGGCATTAATCTTTCATACATTAAATTGTCTTATTCTTTCACGTACTGTTCACTTGTCATGTTGAATTTCTTCCTGCATGCAATGTTTTGCTGTTCTGAATCCTTCTACTCTTATGATCTACTGGAAGGAATCTCCATTAGACATCATTCTTTTAACTTCCTTTATCAACAAGAATGAATTAAATTTACTCAGGACAAATCTAAATGATCCACTACTCTGTGATCTGAGACATCAAGTCTTCTGTTACGTGGAAATTATTTGTGGACAATATAACACTTGGCCATTATTGGTCTTGGTAGCAGTATTGTACATAATATACTACAATTAGTGTTGCTCTCTTAACAGTGAGCGCAAAATACCAGGATACTTCTTTTGTCTGAGAGCCCTCCAAACATGTCATCCATCTCAGTTGCTCAGTTATTTGTTATTCTGTTCATCTTGATGTTCTTCTTAATTGAGTTTGTTCAAATTTTGTTGTTTGTATGATGGTTTTGTTGTCCTTTCCTTTCATAGCCCTATTTATCATTGGAGAAATTATCAAATGAATAATACATAATGAGAACTTTTGAACTGGAAATATTATATTTCTAACCTTAAGAATTACCATATTTACGCGAATAATCCCCGCCGCCGCATAATCCCCGCACCCTAATTTTAGGATGCTCATTTTGGCAAAAATTAAATGCCAACATTGACGCAAATAAAACCCGCACCCTAATTTCGTGCGTCAATTTAAAAAAAAAAATGTGGGGATTATTCACGTAAATACGGTTTTTTATCATTGCTCTTCAGAAATGTACGCTATAGATTTGTCGTTCATTACAAATTAGCTCTAAAGCTCTCTAGATTCCTGCTTAATAGTGTAGTAATGTCCATACTATAGGCATGAATGTGATTTGGTCACATCTCTCACTCTTGGAGCAGTTGGAAAATAAAGTTTAACAAGACACGTTCTTCCCAACTTAATAATTCAGGTGTCATTTGCTGCAGTTTCTACAGAACTTCATATTAATGAGAGCTTATGTTGGTGGCTTTTTTTTCTTTTGCTAGTTGTTTTACGTGTCGCACCGACACAGATAAGTCTTACGGCGACGATGGGACAGGAAAGGGCTAGGAGTGGGAAGGAAGCGGCCGTGGCCTTAATTAAGGTACAGCCCCAGCATTTGCCTGGTGTGAAAATGGGAAACCACGGAAAACCATTTTCAGGGCTGCCGACAGTGGGGTTCGAACCTACTATCTCCCGAATACTGGATACTGGCCGCACTTAGACTGCAGCTATCGAGCTCGGTATATGTTGGTTTTGGGCCTTCATATCAAATATTTACACTCACCCCACCATACTTTGTTTTTTCTCTTGAATTGTGTTTCCTTAAGTTTTGAATTTTGTAATTTCTACAGTAATCCGTTAAGCACTTAAAGGGAACTTTTCTTTGAAGATTACCTTGTCTGTGAACTGTTGAATGTTCTTTTGAATATTTGGAAGATATTGTGTACTCTTAAAGGAATATCTCGCTTTAAATTGTATCTAAAAATTATACAGGTATTTTTTGCGTATAAGTCTTGTGCTATTACATTTAAAGATTTTGTGTCTAGATGCAATATCACGTAAGCACCAGCTTTTAGGTTCCACTATTTTGTTCTTCTCTGTAAGTTGCATTATCATGCAAGGCATTTTGTTTCAGTCTCTCCCACTTGTTTTTTTCCACGTTGATTACCCACATATATGGAAAATGTTTGATATGCTGAATGAGATTTTGGGCATTCTTTGGGATTTGCTGTAGTTTGATACACAAAAATGGGTCCAGTCCTGTAATTTGTTAGCATGAATTGATTGTATTTTATGGTTATCCATATACTGTGTGTAAGTAGACTATTTGATTATTTGTATTTGCTTGAGCTAGAATCCTTGTCCTCTTGAAGGTGATGTGTAGGATTAGTCTGGTTAATTAGTTTTATTAACTCACCTTTATGGTAAGTGTCACTTGTTTAATAGTTATGAAATGTATGATTTGCTGTGTAATAATTCTTCAGTATGCTTTTTGAACTAGTAGCTCAATTCCTGATGAGAGTTGATTCAACTTGTGGCATGATGCTTATTCGTAACCTTATGTGAACCATTATATTAAATAATAATAATTTGTATAAATCTTTCGTAGGACTGGTATCAGCTGGACATTCTCAAAGTCTCTCCATCTTGTGCTTCTTGCTTCATCTGTTTATATGTCTTTCAGCATTCTGTATCGTTGTTTTCCTCTTCCTCTCCTCCTAGCAATTTTTTCCTCCATCACTCTTCTTTGCAAATATTCCCTCTACAAGATATGCCCGAGCCATGATCATTTCCTCTTCTTGATTATCCCCATGAAGTTCCTTTTCTGTCTTCCTCAGTACTTCTTCAGTTCTCATAAAGTCCATCAATTCAATTTTCTCTGTCCTTCTCCACACCCACATTCCAAAATCCTTGATATACTGCACATTTTTTGTCTGAAGTGTCCATGTTTCATTTCCATAGATCACTATACTCCGAACAAAATAGTGTGCCTTACATTGACTAGTATTGCTCTAGAAGTTGTCGGAAGCCCTTTCACTTTTCCAAATGTTACTTTTCCCATAACTATCTTAGTCGTCACATAGCTGTCGTTCCACATCACCTTACTTCCAAGATACCTGAATGATGCTGGTTGTTCTATTATTTTACCTTCTACTCGTTTTACTTTCATCACTTTTGTCTTGTCTACATTAGTCGCTCCAAAATCCTTTCTGACTCTCACAATATCCTCCAGCATCCTCTGCAACTCTTCTTCCGATTTTGCCAGCATCACTACGTCATCAGCGTATTTAATGGACTTCAGTTTTTCTCCTCCCACTACTACTACTACTACTACTACTCCTGCTTTCTCTACCATCTTTTCCAGGTACACATTGAAGATTTAACGGCAAAATGCGGCATCCTTGGTGAACGCCTATTCCAAATCCAATCTCTTCCTTTTCTTAGTCTACGTCTACTCTGACTGCTGTTCTCTGCCCTTGTAAAGATCCTGTATGAATCTTCTCTCCTTCCAATTGATTCCAGTTCTTTTTAGAATCTTCATTAGTATGCACCAAACTATTTTTGTGAATGGTTTTTCCCAGTCTATGAAATGTACATACATTTTCTGATCCTCCTCAAACATTCTTTTCTGCTATTATCCTTAAGACCAGGTGAGTTGGCCATGCGGTTAGAGGCGCGCAGCTGTGAGCTTGAATCCGGGATATAGTGGGTTTGAATCCCACTGTCGGCAGCCCTGAAGATGGTTTTCTGTGGTTTCCCATTTTCACACCAGGCAAATGCTGGGGCTGTACCTTAATTAAGGCCATGGCCGCTTCCTTCCAACTCGTAGGCCTTTCCTATTCCGTCGTCGCCATAAGACCTACCTGTGTTAGTGCGACGTAAAGCCATTAGCAAAAAAATTATCCTTAAGACATCCAGTATTTCATCTTTTGACCCTCTTCTTCTCCCGAATCCAAACTGTTCTCCCATATTCTATTTTATTTTTTATTCTCTTTAGTTCTAGTCTGGTCACAGCCTTAATTACGTGGTATATACACTGGGTGGACAACAGTTACGGAAAGGGGTGTCCCATTAGAAAATGCGGCGTATATGACCCCTGAGCGTTCCGGCTAGCTGCGGCATAGCTGAGCAGTCTGTCGGACACCAGCGTTGTGAAGGTGGCAACATGTCGCGAGTTAACCGACTTTGATGAATGTGGGACAATCATTGACGCAGGGCGCATGGGTCATAGCATTGCAGAGATTACATGCGAATTTGGGTTTCCGAGGTCAACAGTGTCGAGGGTGGATCTTAAATATCGCAGAGAGAATGTTACCTCCTGAATAAACCGCGTACAGGAAGGCCACAGGTGTTTAACTAACGGACCGAACCATACTGGGCGCTCAACATGCTACTGTGAGTTAGATCACCACCCAGTTGAATGTTGGGATTCAGGAATACATTTCTACTAGGAATGTAAGGAGGCATCTGCACCGCATAGACGACGACCAACTCGTGTCCCTTTGCTGACACCTCGACACGGAGCTAAACGATGTGCATGGGCCTGCGAGTATCAGCAATGGACCATGGAACCGTGGTGACGTGTGGTATGGTCCGATGAATCCCGGTTCCAGTTGTATCAAGCTGATGGGCGCGTGCGAGTGTAGCGTATGCCCATAAAGCTATGGATCCTGCGTGTCAAAAAGGTTGTGTTCAGGTGGGAGGTGCCTCAGTTCTAGTCTGGGCGGTGTTTGCATGGTTGACATTAGGCCCCTTTGTCCAGCTACAGGAAGCGCTGACAAGTGCACGTTATGTGGACGTTCTTTCAGACCATCTGCATCCTTTTCTGGCCCTAGAGTACCCTGATGGAGATGCCATGTTTCAACAGGACAATGCGCCATGTCACCGCTCTGTGGTGGCATGCAGGTGGTTGGATGACCACTCCAGTGAAGTTACAACCATGGATTGGCCCTGCAGATCCCACAGTCTTAATCCAATCAAGTATTTATGGGATGCTGGTGTACGTTTCATGAACCCTGCACCAACTACACAAGACCAATTGAACTAACGTTAGGTTGAATGGAGAATGCCACCTTTGTGTTTTATTGCTCTTCTTCTTCGACTTCTTCTTTCAAATAACCCATTTGGAGGGTATGATGAATCAACTTTGGTTACTTTTCATTGTGTTCGATTTCCTTTGCTTCCAAATTTCCTTCATCCTTCAAGAGTGTCATTCCTTCTCTTCTTGAGTCCATTTTCTTCTAGTTGTTGGTTTCTTCCACTCCTGAAACGCTGCCTTTTGAACTGCTTCTCTAAAAAGTGTTCTGTTTTTGATTGGATCTGTTTTAATTCCAGCATCTTTCATGTCTTCCTCAATTTCAGTCAACCATGAGGGTTTAGATTTGTAACTATTCAGAAGGTTGAAGTAACGCTTGGTTAGTCTGTTGTCATCCATTCTGTAAACATGTCCAAAAAATTGTAGTCTTCCTATCCTCATTATGTCAGTTTTCAATTTTCAAATATAGCACTCTGTTTGATCTTAACCTGTATTCTGAATTATTTTGTTTATCTCCCACTATTTTTCTCAAAATTTTTCTTTCAACTTTCTCTAGTTTCTTGTGATCTCCAGTTCTTGTTAGTTTAAGTGTTTCTGCTGCATATACATTTTCAGGTCTGACTACTGTTTAGTAGTGTCTCAATTTTGTGTTCCAGGATAAGGATTTTTTTGTTATATACATTTTTTGTCATGTGAAACATCCATTCCATTTTGTGCACTCTAGTTTTATTGCTGTTTTTTCTTTTGTGTCATTCGTTTATCCATTCTCCTAAGTATTTAAAGCAATTTGTTTTACATATTGTGTTGTCATGAATTGTCATATTTTGCAAGGCATCACTGATGTTTGTCATGAACTTCGTTTTTTCAAATGATATTCGTACTCCTATTTTAGCTGCTTGTTTTTGTAATTCTCTGATTTGTTCTTGAGAATTATCCAGTTTGTCAGTAATTAACACCATGCCATCTGCAAAAGCTGGACAATCTACAGAGATTTTATATGGATTTCTTCCTAGTTGAACACCTTTAGTATTTATGTCTTTCCTCCATTCTCAAACTATCTTCTCTAATACGCAGTTGAAAAGCACAGGTGGCAAACCATCTCTCTGTCTTACACCTGACTTTATTTCAACAGGTTTTGAGAGTTCGCCCTTAAATTTTACTTTGGATGTGTTTGTTAACGTTGCTTTAATTATTTCAGTTTTTTTTTTTTTTTTTTTTTTTTTTTTTTTTTTTTTTTTTTTTTTTTTTTTATCGAGTCCTAATTCCTTTATAATGTCAATTAGTGTATTTCTGTCAGTTGGATCATAGGCTTTCTTAAAATCCACAAAAGTAACTACATATTTCAAAGTTCCTGATTTTCCTCATTTCTGTTATGTTCATTAAGTTTAATATCTGTTCGGCATATGACCTTCCCTTCCTAAATCCTGCTTGATACTCTCCTAGTTGTGGGTCGAGTATTTCTTCTGTTCTTTTTAAAAGCACCTTGGACAGGATCTTGTAGGTTACCAGCAGAAAGGAGATTCCTCTATACTGTTAGGATCTGTTTTCTTCCCTTTTTTATCTAGTGGATGTATTAGTGCAGATGTCCATTCTGATGGTAAACGGTTTGTTTCCCAAATTTCTTTGATTATAATAAATATTAAATTAAAATAAAAACATCATAAGTGTTTTTATTTGTTTATGCCAATTTTTGTATCCTTTTTTAGCTGAAGATGTTCCATATGAAACATGTACTTTTGAATACTGTAAGTAGATTTTAAGCTGGATTATTTTACATAAATACATAGCCTAGCAATAACAAACAAATAAGTATTGGAAGGTTGGTTTCTCCATTCAACCTAACCTTAGTTGAGTTGATGCCAATACGGGACAAAAATGAGACAAGCTGTAAGACCAGTTGTGGGGAGCAGTGTAAGATGCCTGGGTTCAGATCCCTCCTGAACAATTCCAACACCTTGTAGAGTTGATGCCTCGCTGTATTGCTGCCGTTTTGAGGGCTCACGGAGGGGCATCTCATTAACATCACATTTAGTGTCTTCCCATGACTTTTGGCCACTCAATGTATAACTAATATTGTTATAAAGTATTTGCACTCTTTGGTAATGGAACCAGGATGATCTTCTGAAGTTCCTCAAGCCAGACCCCTGAGTCAAGTCATAAATTCTATTGACTAGATCACTCAATCTTTCTGTTGTCCATTCCCTAAGGACTTCAATCCCTCTGACAGTATTCTATCACAACCCAATGCTTTCCTGTCATCGTAATGCTTGCTTGCTTTTCCACTTCCTGTCTTTGGTCTTAGTTAATCATCTTTACATTCCTTTTTATCTTCAATTTCCATACTTCATGTTGTGCTTCTGAGTCCTTCCACTCCTGATGTTTGTTCAATGGTTCGTACCCCACTGTCGGCAGCCCTGAAAATGGTTTTCCGTGGTTTCCCATTTTCACACCAGGCAAATACTGGGGCTGTACCTTAATTAAGGCCACGGCTGCTTCCTTTCCACCCCCAGCCCTTTCCTGGCCCATCGTCGCGATAAGACGTATCTGTGTCGGTGCGACGTAAAGCAACTAGCAAAAAAAAAAATAGTTTGTTCAAGATTCCTTGTTTCCTAATTTTCATAGCTTTTTTCCTTATCAAGTTTTTCACTCTTCTGTACATTTGTTCTGCTTTCCCTTGTCTTTCCAACATATTAAGCGTACATAGTGCATTATCTTAGTTTTTCGGATGATCTGTAATGGCTTTAATAGATAATAGATCTTGGTTCATTTAGTTCAGATTTCACAAAACGATCACTCTGTGATTACTAAGAAAGTAATTCTGTAAGAAGATAGCGGGTGTTGGAAGAAAGTTATTAATTATGTAGATATTTTTGCATGGTGTAAATTTATAATCCCTGTAGCTTTTTATTCTTTTTCTTTTGTATAATCTGTGGAGAGTTTATTTTGGAAAAAAATGAATCACAAGGATTTTCTGTTGAAAATGTTTAATAAAACATTTTTCTATGTTCTTTTACTTACTTTATTTATTTATTTATTTATTTATTTATTTATTTATTTATTTATTTATTTGTTGGTTGATTGATTGATTGATTGATTGATTGATTGATTGATTGATTGATTGATTGATTGATTGATTGATTGATTGAATGTTTTTCAGGAATCCTTTGGCTCAGATGGAGGAGGAAAAGCGAGATCATGAAGCCAAGATGAAAAAAATGGAAGCGGAAATGGAACAGGTGTTTGAGATGAAAGTCCGTGAGAAGAAACAGAAACTCAAGGATTCTGAGGCTGATGTAAGGATTTAAAACAAAGTTAAGAACTTCATACCAAGTTTATCAATTTGCACTGTAACTTGAAAGAAAGTGTCTTCTTAATTTCATAGTAAACATAGACATTTACTCAGTACAACAATGAACTTGTTTACTGTAATTCCTACTGTCTACACAGCTTGCAAATGTGTTTACTTAGCTCTTAGCTATATGAATTCATAGTTTCAAATTGCTGTAGATAAAGCACATGACTGTTGTCAGGATTCTTAACCAGTTTCATTAATTGACTTCAGCTTATTGTATTTATATCTGGGGTTGGTGGAGCCCTCCTGGCTTATTTTGGAAATTGGTCAGGAGTTTGACAGGATGCCCTTCCTGTATGATTTTTCAAGTGAAAATGCCAACACTTGTTAACATTGTGACTAGTGAAGCAGGTCAAAAAGTGTGTCGATTGGATCCCATCGTATTTGTGGCAAAAGGAACTACATACAGTCTACTGTAATGAAATCAGCCACCTAAATAACCTCAACTGTCAGTAAGTTTCTTGGGCCAAAATTACGTTTGATACAATAAGACATTACTTACATCTTCCAGTTTGCCGTGTTACATGAAAAGACAGACAATTTCAAGTTCCAGTTGTCTACTACTGGCCATCTCCAGTATAGAAATTCTGCGGTTAATGACTATTGGGCATTTAAGAACACTGTTACGAAGCAACTGAAAGCCCTAACTGGTCTACTGGAGATGCTGCAGCTCAAGTACAAGATGATCAGGTAGCAGCAAACTGAAGCAAAGCAATACATTCATTGAAACTGTCTGCTGATTCATGATCTTCCTGAAACTGCAGATGAAGATCTATACATGGCTGTCGTGGGCGTTATTAACAAAACGTTGAAGGTCAAAATTACCAAGCATAATCTTGATCCATTTGAAATAGATTTCGATTCCCATAAAGAGCTTGAAATATTTGTTATGTGTGCGTAAATTAATAATTCCAGTATAATTTGTTCATTGTAGGAAATCTTCAACTGTCTAGCTAACTCATTCTTGGTTGCCAGAATTTCAATAGAGTAAATCAATGTATTATTTGGTTCCACCTTTTCAATACAAAATGTAAAGAGTTTAAATTACATAAATGATTAGGGACTAGTTTCGACCTAGTACTAGGTCATCGTCAGCCTAAAGCAAAATTAAAAACAAATACCGAAGAAATTAAACAATGTAAAGACACGTAAGGTCTCGTAAAAGTACATACCATGTGGGATATCGTGCAGCACTATGTTAAAAAATGACTCTATGAAAGAGATTCATAAAAAGTCCAGTGCACATTAAAAAGATGTTATAGATAGGAATCCTTGAGTTGCTGGATAAGGAGATTAGAATATGCTGGCTCCTTTAAGATGCTGGTACCCAATTGAAGAACCACTGAGCCGAAGTCACGTCGTTTATTTATTTACGACTAATTCCCAAATTTCTAAAACACCTTCAAAGAAAAAACTTTTCGACTTCTGATTTACGTAAAACTCAAACGAAAGTTAATGAATTTTGGTTAAAAAACGAAATCAAGGCGCATTACAAAAAGAAATCGTTCCTAAACCTACAGCTTTATAAGACGCATCTTGAAATATCCTCTAGTATGTCCCCATTAGAATGGAGTTCATACTCCATGTTTGTCAATGAAAAGGTACATGACATAGTGAAGAAGAAACAAACAACATTAGACAATAAACTGATACAATTGCAAAACACTAAGAATAAACAGAGTAGTGTCAACAGTAAAACTAACCTCCCTTCCGCCGACTTAAATCATTTTCCTACTACGGTGAACTTATCTAATACCGACTTTTCAGATAATGAACTATCCCTCCTTGATAAAGGCCTGAAATTTAATTGGCCTAACCCGGAAAAAAAACGACGATCTGATTACTACAGTCGCGGAAATTGAATCTAACATTCAAAAACTCCCCGTAGAAGTGCATAAAGACATTAAATATGAAATAAAGAAAAAGCTTCCTTTTCTGGCGAAAGAACTGAAAACTACCTCGAATCCGACCCTTAGCAAACAAATACATGATGTACGAAATAAAATTAATAATAATAATATCATCGTCACTAAAGCTGATAAAGGTCCCACCATAGTATTACTACATAAAGATGATTACATTTAAAAAACCGAAGATTTCTTCGCTAATAGCAGTTTTACTATTATTAATAAAGATCCCACCCCCAAAATCCAACGAAGTTTGAAGAACCTATTGAAGAATCTGCCGTTCTTACTACAAGAACACGAATATCAGAAACTTACAATAATGAACCCGAAACTTCCAACTGCAAAAGCTTTGCCAAAAATCCATAAAAAAGACGTACCTATACGCCCTATTATCAACTGCATGAACAGCCCTTCTTACAAAGTTTCAAAATTTTTGCATAATTTTCTCAGTAAACACTTTAAATTCAATAATACAGCCTATATAAGAAAAATTATCGAAATTCAATCTTGAGCATAATCATATAATAGTATCCTATGATATTACCAATATGTATTCCAATATTCCGGTAAGCAAAACTGTCAAGATTATTAAATCAAACCTTTTAAAACACAGTAACCTTAGCAAATGCGAAATAGATAATTTCATCAGTCTGTTAGAATTTGTACTTAATAACAACTATTTCACCTTCAATAATAGAATATATCATCAAAAGGGCCTAGCAATGGGTGACCCGATCTCGGGCATTCTAGCTAATATCTTTATGGATGATTTGGAAAATAACAAAATAATCAATAATATTAATGGTCTTCAATTATGGTTAAGGTATGTTGATGACACTTTTGCCATTATAGATACACAGAAAAACGATAGTCATAGTGTGCTAACATCCCTTAATGAGCTTGACAATGATGTCAAATTCACTAAGGAAGACGAGATCAATGGTTCTCTAAACTTTTTGGATTTAAACGTTTCAAGAGAGAATAATTTCATTTTTCAAATATTTAGAAAGCCTTCTTGTGCCCCCATCACTATAAGAAACGATTCCTTACATCCGCAATCTCATAAACAGGCTGCATTTTTTAGTCTTGTCTATAGAGCATTAAAAATCCCGCTGACAACTGAAAATCGCAAAAAAGAACTAAACTATATTAAGGATTTGGCCAGAATTAACGGCTATAACCCCTTAATGATTAATAAAATCATTAACAAGATAAAATTAAAAACCGCAACGAATTTGATTCCGGACAAGCCTAAAAAAACGAAATATGCTTTCAATACGGACGAAAAATGATTTTCATCACTTGTAACATAAAAAGTATTCCGCCATGAGCACCCATATGGAAGAGACTGGCCACAGTTTTACTACAATTGTAAAAGACCTTCAAATCTTGAAATACGTCAATAAAAGTAAACTTATGACAGAGTATGAGAACATTTACATATTCCTAGACCAGCATTTTAACGGGCATCAAAATTTAAATGATACTTCAGAAATTAAAAGTCCAATAATCGAGAAAATTCCAGAACTACTCTCTCTTTTCAATATAAATAATAATAACTTTACGAGAATCTTTAATTATACTGTTAATAATACAACAACTACTACTCTACTGCCCTCTCATGCGACACCCCCTCCACGAATACCCGACCCGCCTAAGGAATCGGTCACCCCTCCTCCTCACATGACTCACTCCCCGCCTCTACGTATACATACATACAATACTAGAAGCAGCAATAAGGTTACTCGCCAGTTTGATTCGCGCAGCCAACGTTAGCGAACACCTCACACTAGTCCCAAGGGTAAGCCTCTTTTTTTTTTTTTTTTTTCTCATTATAATATAACTTTATTTTTCCTCCGTTTTCTTTCTTTCCAGATTTCTAACTCCAATTTTGCCATAATCTGCTCCATTCATCTCTGGTTTGCTGGAACTCTCCCTACTTTCAAGTTATAGTTACTTAACGAGTCCACATTGGTGTCCTACGTTGTATAAGATTAATTCTACTGCTAGCGTGTAAATACGGACTACTTCAACTGGTATTTCCTTCTGGCATTGTGTTGGCTCTCCTACAGAATTCCTAACTACTGAAGTTCACGTCATTTTAACCTTAGTTTCGTCGCCATGCGCCTTTTAACTGACTCAGTTTGACTCATACTATTCAATAAACTCTATTCCAACTTTTGTTTTGCTCAATTTAAGAACTCCATAGTCAATAATTAATCCACGCTTCACGCATTGACATATATTTTAAGATGCACTATATCTATATCTTTTTACTTTAACAACCTCATGTTTGTTTTAACTTTATAGACTACCATCGTTCAAAGTATTCCTCTACATACTTGCTGTTAATCTGTACATATTGTTATAATTTCATGTCTAATGTTATCATTTTACTTTTTATTATGGCTTTGTCACTCTTTTAACAATTTTTATCATTCAGTTCAGGGCCCTGACCTAATCTTTGTAAATTAAGGCTGATGATGTTCGCTATGTCGAACGAAACATGTTCCTTTATTTAAGACACCTCATGATTATTTTATAATTCAATGAGTAATATAATGTATTGAGTAGGTGATTGTTATTAAAAGGATTTTATAATTTTAATATATTGTCCTCAATACGGTTCTATTATGAGATAAATTACATGTAAAGTCCAGTGCGCCGTATAGCATTAAAAAGTTGATAGGGATGGAAATTTTTCATTTGTGGGTCAAGGAATTCAACATATGCTGGCTTCTTAAATGTGCTGTATATTCGTCTCAGTTGTTCTTCGAATATACAGCAGCACGTGCATTTTTTTTTTTGTCCCAGCTGGTGGCAGTGGGTTTATTTTCTCCATTTAGTTTGGTCTCTGGCCATATCTGGATGGAGTTACAGCTCTCAAGTCATTGTGCACTGTATCGGCCCATCACTGTTTTTGTCTCCCCTTGGGTCTCTTTCAAGTGATTTCCAGTGTATACGCTGACTTTGCTAATGCATCGTCCTCTGTATGCAGCACACGCCCAAATCAGTGTAGACGGTTTTCCTGTATTTTCTTCTGGGTCAATGGAATGCTAAACTGTCTCCTAATAATATTGTTTGAAGGCAGTCCAGTCTAGTAATGCCAGCTGTCCACCTAGGCATCTTCGTCTCCACGACGCTTCATTGGCATACTCTCTCCTTTGTAACTGCCCAAACCTTGATGCCATGGAGCGCAACAGGATGAATAACAGTCTGGTAGGTCGTAGATTTCAGATGGTCCTTCATC
Source organism: Anabrus simplex (assembly GCF_040414725.1). Lineage (NCBI taxonomy): Eukaryota > Metazoa > Arthropoda > Insecta > Orthoptera > Tettigoniidae > Anabrus > Anabrus simplex. The sequence continues at coordinate 374,617,702 of NC_090268.1, read as the reverse complement.
TGACTGTCGGAGGTGTCACCTGTTGCCACTTCAGCTATGCTGTGTGTATCCTTATGTTGACCTAGTCATTAAGTCGGCCATCGTCGGAGATTCTGGAGCCAAGACACTTAAATTTCGCTACTTGTGATGGATCTTCAGGGTCAACGTTGATGGTTCAAACTCCTTGAGGATCTAATGTTGTGTATTCTGTCTTCATTTTGTTAGGACTCAGGCCGTATTGTGCTAGTCGGTTGTTCCATTCTTCTGTTTGGCACTGGAGATGAAGTTTATTTTCCACAACCAAGAGGACATTATCAGCATAGAGAAGTGCCAATGGTATTGGCTTGTGCAGATCTGATGTAACAGTGTCCATCACAAGAATGAACAGCACTAGTGGTAAGGCAGAACCTTGATGGACTTCTACCATGATGCAGAAGTCATTAGTTGCTCCGGAATGCAATGTTCTCTTACATGTTGACTTCATATATTCTTTACATACTGTGTATTGGTGACGTACACTACATCTGGTCTTAGGCTTGCAGTCTCATTTCTAATTGCTGTGGTGACACCTTAGTGGACATTCTTCTTCTTCAGGCGGAGGTGGTTTTCTTTCTTCCATAGTTCCAGCCATTTATCCAATGGTTGTTTTCTTTTTTCTCTAATGTTAGTCTTCAGGTGATGTGGAGGATACACAAATTGCTGTCCATTTCTCCGCAAGTCTTCTCTGAAAGTTTGTAGGAATTTCCTACGAACCATGTCAGACTGAACAAGATTGTTTTTTAGTATAATAAAAATAGATGCCTACTATGTTGAGCAGCGTGAAGAACAGAGGTGCCAGCATTTATTTTTGGGCCTTGATACTGAGTACCTAGCCTTACACTCATCTGCAATGTCCACTCCTTGTTTTGTTGATTTGTAAAACAGCAATATGTAAGAATTCTTAAAACTTTACAGAGTCCAGATCAGTGTCATTGGTATGGTGCATTGTGGATAACAGCAATACTACCCTTTTTTCCTTTTTTAGACAGTATGGTGGTAAAATTTCTTTGGTGAACCCCCCAAAAAATGCTGATGTTTTCCATAGAGCATCTTCTTAAAAAAAAAAAAAAGAGGCTCCTCCTTTTTTTTTTTTTTAAAAGCATTACAACCAACTTTAAATTCTACATTGTTAACTCATCTGCAAGAGGCACCAAAATGTGCCAGTTATCCTTGATACCATTTCTCGTGGATCCACTGATTGGCTGCACCATCCTGTTCACCACACTTTTCACAGAGTTGTCAACAAAGTTCCTTTCCTCACATTCAACACTCTACACTTCTGCAATTCCAATAATATGCGGGTTCATATTATATGGTGCAAGTAGGGGCAAAAGATCTCTATAGGTCGACGCCCCGAACAAATAGCATTTAAAAAAAAAAAAGTATCGGAGCATTTCTGAACAATTTGTTTGAAAAGAGATTGAATCAGAGTGAGCTTATCAGTGTTTCTCTGCTCTTGTCCAAGTATTTGAGTTGGTAAACCTTAGAACTGTGATCAGTAACTTCAATTTTATCACATTCAGACAATTCGGAAATATGGAATGCCTGTCCCATCATTAGGCCAAAGGTTCAGATGAGCTGCTCTCACAAAGAAGCCCTTTCATCTGTAAGTCTTTGATATGATTGTTATTTGATACGACGACTTCAGTAGGAGTGTTTTACTCAGCCATGTCAAAATTAGATGCCTAATCGTATATTAAGCACCTGTTTTGGAGTGTCAAAATTTGCTCATTTGAGCACCGCATAAACAGGAGTGAGAAGCAGAAAGCAGGTACAGGCGGCATGGTCAGCCAGTTCATTTGCCATGCTCTCTCACTCGTATTCTCTCTTGCACACACATTAATTCCATAGCCTCGGCAGTTGCTGCCCCTCAGTGCGGTGAATTGGACTGCACGGTCCTGTGTAAGTCCTAGAATAAATAAATAATTTATTAACCCGTAGTCTTTCTCCTTGATTTTGTTAAATGAGTATGCGCAGAAAACTTGCTGTATATCTCAAAAGCCAGATTGCCTCTGCTTGTTCATTGCAGTTTCCTGCCGGTCCTTTTTGGCAGATAATGCCATTAGGCTTTGAACAACATTCTAGCCATTAGATAGCAGGATGCAGACATTCGTTGTGATACCTGTTCATAGTTACAAACCACCATAAGTACTCAAGTAACCAAAACGGCACATAATTATTCACATACACATTGTGTATTATATTACAACCTATTACTCATTGCAATTAAACACATGCAGTTCATGTCACACGGTCATATTTCTACGAATAGAGAATTGCAGATGCAGTGAAGAAGAAGGAGAAGAAGAATAATGCATGGAGAGAATTGTTCAGAAACAGAATGGAACATAATAGAGACAAATGGAAACGACTAAGCAGAGCAGCAAGGAAAATGATAGCATTGACTAAAAGGATGTCCTGGGAAAAATGTACAAAAGAAATAGAAGAGAATTATAAGAATGACAAGAAAATATTATACCGCATATTAGGTAACAGAAGGATGCAAAAAGACCATACATCAAAAGTCATCAACAAAGATGGAAAACCTGTGTGGGAAGAAAAGGAAGGTTTGAAAGTATGGAAAGATAAGTTGATGTGAAGGGATTATACCGCCATCTTGACCCGCGACGACTTGGCTATGAACATGGACATTCTCGTGGTTTTCGATCGGACAGTTGTTATTAGTAGGCTGTGTACCTGATCTTGTTATATTTTGTTATGTTTGTTATATTTTATTATGAAAGTTTACGTTTGTTAAATAGTCTGTTGACAGTGCAAGTGAAATTTGCTCAGTGTAGCTGTATCTTGTGCTTCGTGAATAAATAAATAAATAAATAAACACTTCCAAAATCTATATGAAAGACAGAATGAAACAAATGAACCCAAGGAAATAGATGAAGATAAAATAAATATCACCATTACAGTGGAAGGGACGAATAAATGATCATATGAAATAGGAAGAGAAGATCTACAAATGTCGGATGTAGAAACAGCTGTATTAGAAATGAAAAATGGCCAAGTTCCTGGAAAAGATGACATCACAGTGGAAAAGCTGCAGGACCTATTGGAATGCAGTGGCTGTATAGAATAATTAAGATAATATGGACTGACGGAGAGATTCCCGATGGTTGGACAAGGGCAATTATTGTACCTATTTTTTAAAAAGGTAATAAGGCACTTTGTGAGAACTACAGAGGAATAGCATTACTGTCATTGCATGAAGATGAATGAAAAGATAATCTTACAAAAAATCAAGAACAAGATAGATTCACAATTAAGAAAAGAACAACAAGGATTTAGACTTGGAAGATCAACTATTAATGCCATATTTACAGCTAGACAAGTAGTAGAAAAGAAATGGGAGTTTTAGAAAGAAATTGCAGTTGCATTCATAGATATACAAAAGGCTTATGACACGGTGAGAAGAGAAGAGGTATGGCAAGGGCTGAATAGAATGGAATTGTCAAGAGAAATGCTATTCAGAATTAGAAACATGTATAACAAATGTGTGAACTGTGTTATAATAGATGGCAAAAAATCAGAATGGTTTAGAAGTGTACTTTCACCAGTGCTCTTTAATATAGTGATGGACAACATTGAGACTTGCCATTAAAAAGTTAAAGAATAACAAAGCCCCGGGAATGGATTTTAAACAGTCGGAGCTTGTGAAAAATGCTGGAAAAGAATTTCTTAAACACTCACAAATTAGCGGCCAAGATATGGGTAGTTGAAACAGTCCCTGATGAATGGAACATAGGTATCATCTGCCCGATACATAAGAAAGGTGATATCATGATGTGTTCTAACTGTGGAGGTATCTACTGATTAACCATTGCTTATAAAATATTTTACAATATTCTCTTTAGCAGATTGGTGCCTTACATGGAAAATGCGGTTGGTGACTATCAATGCAGATTTCGCCAAGGAAGATCTACTTTTGATCAGATCTTCACAATCTGCCAGATACTTGAAAAATGTAAAGAATTTGGAATTGATGCACACCATCTCTTCATTGACTTCAGATCATCTTTGACAGCGTTGATAGAAGTAATCTCTATGTAGCAATGGAAGAGTTTGAGATCCCTAAGAAATTGATTGCCCTTCTGAAAGCTACTATAGAAAAATACTCTGAGTCAAATTAAGATCCGGAATATGTTATCGAGTGCTGTAACAACCAAGAACAGAGTTAGGCAAGGAGATTCATTATCATGCCTTTCATTCATTGTAGCTTTGGAGAAAGTTGTTAGAGATGCGAGTATCAACACAAGGGGAACCATCTTATATAAATCAGTTCAAATTTTGGCATATGCAGATGAAATTGGTTTAATTGCAAGAAAACCAAGAGCATTGAAATAAGCTTTCACAAGCCTCAAAAAAGCAGCAAGAAAGATGAATTTACAGGTTAATGAAAGAAAAACTAAGTACATGCCCGTAACCAAGAAAGACTACCCTAGTTGGTTTACATTCATAGAAATTAGCTCGTATAAGTTTGATGTTGTGAGTAGCTTTACCTACCTTGGATCAGAAGTTAATTACAAGAACAATGTTCTGAAATCCAAAAACGTATACTGTCTGCTAACAAGTGCTGTCATGGCCTCAGAAAACATCAGAAGTCTAAGCTGCTGTTTGGGAAAACTAAAGTCCTGATGTATAATGTTTTAGTAAAGCCTGTATTAACATATGGTGTGGAGACCTGGACACTCAAAATTTGATGAAAGACAGCTCGATATATTTGAAAGAAGGATTTTGAGGCAAATTTTTGGCCCAGTGGAAGAAAATGGTGTCTGGAGAAGAAGATAATCATGAATTGTATAATTTATATAACGAACCAAACATTGTTAACTGTATAAAGATCAGAAGGTTGGAATGGGCGGGACATGTACTGCATGCTAATGACAGAATGATAAAGAAGATATTTAATGCAGTACCAAAAAGAATCAGGAAAGTTGGGAGACCAAACTTAAGGTGGGAAGAAGGGGTGAGAGAGAGGATGTAAAGATAATTGGAATCAAGAATTGGAGTTCTGCACTTAACAGGAATGAATGGGGAAAACTTCTTCAGCAAGCCAAGGCCCACAAAGGGCTGTCGCATCAGTGATGATGATGAACATTATGAGGACAGTTTGCTAAGGGTCAACAGCAAATGATATGAAAGTCATAGTATATTAGATGATGTAATGATGTGGGAAGAAAGTGAACAAAAATTAGAACAACAACTAAATACCTGGCAGAGGGCAATTGAAGAAGCAGGCATGGAAATAAGTTTAACGAAAAGTGAGGTAATGAAAATCAGTAGAGAAAACAAAAAAGAATGATGTTGGTTGTAATGGAAAAATTCTTAAAGAGGTAGATGCTTTTAAATACCTACGAAGTAAGCTAATTGAGAAAGGAAACATCAAGGAAGAAATTTCGGAGAGGATAGGAAATTGCTCAAAATTTTATTACTGCGAGGGATCTTGGGTAAAACAAAAAGGGACGCTACGAAACACGCTATACACCAACCCTCTAAAGAAACTACAGGGAGAAATAGGCTGAAATGGTTCAGTCACTTCAAAAGAATGGGACAAGAAAGATTACAAAGAAGAGCTCTGGAATGAACACAATCTGGAAGAAGACAAATTGGAAGACCCTGAACAAGATGGAGGGATCACGTCGTGGATGACTTAAATTGGAGAGGACTACAGTGGCGGACAGTGATGAACGATAGAATGTGGGGAAAAAAGAGAAGATTGGAAGAGGCTGTGTGAATGACCTGCATAAGCAGAAACATATCAGGAGGAGGAGGAGGAAGAAGAAGAAGAAGACTGCAAAATATTACATTGTGGGACACACGGTCTAGTTCACCTCGTGGAGTGGTGGAAATTGCCAAGGCTGGGAAAGCAGTATGTATGGGAGAAAGACAGGGAGGAGGGGATGAACTGCCTGGCCGTGCCGCCTCTACCTGCTTCCTGCCGCTCAGTCCTGTCTCTGCGGTGCTCAAAGAGCGAACTTTGATACCCCAAAACAGGTGCTAAATATACGACTGGGCATCTAATTTTGATCTGGCTGAATAAAATATTCCCATTGCAGTCATCGTACTGAATCTCAATCAGATCAGAGACTTACAGATGAAAGGGTTTCCTTGTCTGTACTCCAGCCATGTATAAGCTTCATTTTCAATTCTCATCGCATTGGTAGGATGGCTGTAATTTGGCTGCACATGTTCAATTCTTTGATTAGTAAATTTAATTATTTCATCAGTAAAATACAATTTCCAACATTTTAATGGAGTGGATACATTTCTTGCTATTGGTTTTTCACCAGGCAAAAACCTTACTAAATGATGTTCAGCAGCTTGTCTGTTACATGGTGGACGGTGCATATTCCGTTCTGACTCCCCATCTTTTCCTGTGTAAAATGGACCAGAAACAATGCCGTCTTCTGCATCATCGTCTACTGATTATGCCTAATCTATGTTTTATTCGACTCTTCAAGTATAATACCAATATAAATAATTTTTCTTCAACTAACCTTTCCATAACTGATTTACATCTTCACAGACGAAAGGACTTCACACCAAAGAGCTCTATCAACGTCGATAAACCTTCGACTTTCGTCCTTCAAATAAGATAAATACATCTATAGACAACCGAATGCTTTTTCCTTGCTCCCACAATTACGTAAGGAAGACTGTTATCTTATAATAACACATTCGACTTTCACTCCTTCAGCCAGTTAAATAGACTATAGGCAGCTGAACAGCCATTTAAGAGATCTGTTGTCTTATCACAACATACGATATTGACATCTGTAACAGTGTATCAGCTTTGCTTTTTCTTATCATCTTCAAGGAGGCACATTTCTGTTTCATTGTAAAGACTGAGCTGTTTACTGCCCTACCCCAACAAGTTTTTCAACGCTCCGGAAAGTATATTCATGTGAACTTATGACATGCAGCTTGATACTGCAATTTTAGCCTAGGACATTCTAATATTTTGTATGTTTAGACTGACACCTATAATGATATCCTCTTTTTATGGCTTGTAAGAGCAATCAGGATCCTGATTTTTCACCATACAGGTTTGAATTTGAGGCTGATGATGCCCTTAATATGGGCGAAACATGTCCCTTAACATTTTATAATAATATTTAATTTCTAAAAAGATCTCTTTGTATTGAATAGGTGGATATATAAATAAACACTTGTAACATACTTTGTATTTAAGTGGTATGTTCCGAACTGTCAGTGGAGAGATGGCGTGGGAGGACATCAGTAGACGAATAAGTTGGAGTGGTGTCTTTAAAAGTAGGAAAGATCACAATATGAAGATAAAATTGGAATTCAAGAAGACAAATTGGGGCAAATATTCGTTTATAGGAAGGGGAGTTAGGGATTGGAATAACTTACCAAGGGAGATGTTCAATACATTTCCAATTTCTTTGCAGTCATTTAAGAAAAGCTAGGAAAACAACAGATAGGGAATCTGCCATCTGGGCGACTGCCGTAAATGCAGATCAGTAGTGATTGATTGATTGATTGATTGATTGATTGATTGATTGATTGATTGATTGATTGATTGATTTATTTATTGATTGATTGGTAGGAAAACAACAGATAGGGAATCTGCCATCTGGGTGACTGCCCTAAATGCAGATCAGTAGTGATTTGATTGATTGATTGATTGATTGATTGATTGATTGATTGATTGATTGATTGATTGATTGATTGATTGATTGAAAACATACTGGATCTTGATCAAGTCCAATTAGGTGGATTGTATTCAATTTCATTAGTTTGCTTTAAATTGACTGTTAAAGTAACAGAAAGGAAACAAGTGTCCAGCTCCTTGATTGGTCAGCGTAGTGTCCTTCAGTTCATTTGGTCCAGGGTCTGAATCCCAGCTGGGTAGGCGATTTTAACTGTGTCAGCTCAAGGGCTGAGTGTTTGTGTTTGTCTTAATACACATCTTCATTTACATTCAATACATCATACTACAAACCACCACCAGAAACTTGCAATAGTGAACACATCCTTCCACATAGGATTGGCTTCAGGAAAAGCACCTGGTCATAAAATCGGACTAAATCAATTTAAAGTGCTCCACTGGGTAATTGCGAAAGGGCCAGGAAAGAGGAAGAAAAAGAAAGGAAACAAATGATGAAGGAAATGAAATACTGTATAGTAAGCTGGGAATGAGGATACAGAACAAAATTTCAGGAATTAATTCCTTGTATTTATTTTTTATTTGATCAGTCCCAGTGGATCATGTGCCACTACAAGTCTCCTCCATAGTGTTCTATCCATCACTGCCATTTGCCATCCATGTATATCTGCCGCTGACTGTTGCAGGTCCTCGTGGAGGCCATCACTCCACCTCTTCCTTGGTCTACCCAGGGGGTCTCCTTCCTCTGGGGAAGGAGCATCTGTGGTCTTCCATCCTAGCCACATGTCCAGTCCACTGCTGTCGCTTGCTTCTGATGGTCCCTTTTATGTTGGCCTCTTGGTACAGTTTTTCTAGCTCGCAATTGTCCGATCCTCCATTCACCCATGTTTGCATCCAACAGTGGACCAAAGATCTTTTGCAAAACTTTTCTCGCAAAAATGAGAAGTTTGTGAAAGCCCTCCTCTCTGATACTCTACGTCTCGCAGCCATATAGTACAACGGGCTGGATCAGGGTTTTGTACTCTTGAACTGTTTCGAGATAGTTTTGAAGCAGAGTAGTTGTGTTAAGTTGTAGAAAGATTGGTTTCCTGCCTGGATCCTGGCGTTGATTCGTACTTTGTGTGATTAGTCTTAAGGGGGGACGTCAACCAATATGCATGTGCACGGAAAATACCATATATATATCCCATACCACAATTCACAAATACATGAAAATTGATGGGCCTATTACTAGTACAATTAGCTAAAAGTTCTGCAATTTTCAGATTTCTACCTAAAAATTTCGAGTTTATATTGAAATTAAAAGTTTTAATTTTGTAGACCAGTTTATGTACTTTTTTTTTTTTTTTTTTTTTCAACGAACCTTCAGATCAAATTTTCTGAAAATTGAAATTTAATCTCGCCAATAGTGTTTCAACAAGTAGGCGCAAGGATAATTTTCTTGGTGTAATATGAACTTTTTTTAAAATTTTAAATTTGCATTTAACAAATTAATGAAAAGTGTTGAACAGATGCCTCTTAAAAATGTTTATTTTGTCAAATATACCATTTCTGTTGCAGTAGAATGTGTTCTTATTAGTTTATTAGGTGTAAAAAATTAATTCAACTACCTTTCATAGTGTCGGAAAGGAAGGAACATTTGTTACAAAAAAACGGATATACTGGAAATCATCAATGAAAGTTTGTCGCCCACAAAACTGTATATATTGAGCTAAAATGTTCCAGAACTGTAGTCCTTTTCTTCTCATATTCTGCTCTTCTGTTTTCACTCCTCTTCTGTTGCCTTCTTCGTTTCATTCCAGCCAGAACCTCGGTTTCAGCTGCAGCAACTCGTTTTTGGTCAATAGTTCTGAGGATCTGGCATGTGCAGACACCAGTCTTGAAGCCCGTGTTTAGAATGGTATTAATTCTTCCTTCATTTCCATCATTGTAGACAAGAACAGCATCATTTGTGGTAATTTTGACAGTGGTGAAGGAGCAAATGGTGATTTTAGGACATACCCATATCATTGAGTTCAGGGTTCATTGGTGTTTTTTTTTTTTCCCATGGAGACATCGGCGGAGAAGGTAGGGATTCAAGAGGTCTTGGCTTTATTGGTAATAAAACTGGTTGAGGTAGACTGTATGACTGGATATCAATTAATAATCATTGTCCATCTTGCAAATAGAGGAGACCGAGCTCGATAGCTACAGTCACTTAAGTGCAGCCAGTATCCAGTATTCGGGAGATAGTAGGTTCGAACCTCACTGTCGACAGCCCTGAAAATGGTTTTCCGTGGTTTCCCATTTTCCCACCAGGCAAATGCTAGGGCTGTACCTTAATTAAGGCCACGGCCGCTTCCTTCCCACCCCTAGCCCTTTCCTGTCCCATCGTCGTCATAAGACCTATCCATGTCGGTGCGACGTAAAGCAACTAGCAGCAGCAAATAGAGGAGAAAGATAGTGATCCTTAAATCAGTGTTCTAGTGACAGTCATGTTACTCGATGCTAAGGTCAAGGACAGTTATGTTTATGTATGGATAACAGCATATTCATTTAGATTGGAGTGAAGAGCTACAACTCTAGGGATTTTTGAGGATGAATGGAAATACTGGCAACATTTAACTGACATGATATCTGAATTGGAAGATTTTAGTAAGAATTTTAAGAGTTGCTAATTTTATTAAATTGATTATACCTTTAGTTAATAGACAAGGATGACATTTTAAGAAGACTGTGAATAGAATAGTGTAGTTAGTGTTCTTTTATTACATTTATGATAGATTTTATTTTAATTATGGCATATATTATGAGGGGGAAGAGCTTCTGTGGCTCAGGCGGCAGCGCGCCGGCCTCTCACCGCTGGGTTCCGTGGTTCAAATCCCGGTCAGTCCATGTGAAATTTGAGCTGGACAAAGCGGAGGCAGGAGAGGTTTTTCTCCGGGTACTCCAGTTTTCGCTGTCATATTTCATTCCATCAACACTCTCCAATATCATTTCATCTATCATTCATTAATCATTGCCCCAGAGGAGTGCGACAGGCTTCAGCAGCCGGCACAATTCCTATCCTCGCCACTAGATGGAGGCTTCATTCATTCCATTCCTGACCCGGTTGAATGACTGGAAACATACTGTGTATTTTCATTACGAGTAAGTAGCATTGATTGTGCGTCGCTCATGCAAAAAAAATCAATCTCCAAAATGCCTCGCCGATCGAGAAAAACAGTTGCAAGAACCTTGCCAGCTGACAGTCGAGTCTCGGCTTTCACTGGTGCTACCTCCCCTTTCCTCTGCCACTCCTTATTGGCTTGTTTGGATTCGGGAGTGTAGTGGTGGACCCATGTTTCGTCGCAGGTGACAATACGACTCCAAAATGCATTGCCTTCTTCCACAAACCTTGCTGTAAGCCTCTGACAGACCTCCAAATGTCTCAACTTCAGATTTTTGGTTAGAAGGCAAGGGACCCATCTGAAACACACTTTACAGAACTGTAGGTCATTTGTGTTGATTGCTTGACAGCTCCCATAGCTGATTCAGACTTGTTCTGCAATTTCTGATACTCTCACCCATCGATTGTCTTCAATAATGTCTTTAACTGCACAAATGTTTTCATCTGTAATGCTGGTCCGAGGACGGCGATCGTGTTGCTGATTTTCCACATGTTCTTCACCTTCCTTGAAATTTTTATGCCAGGCAAACACACGCATCCTTGACAGTATTTGATCACCGAACTGTGCAGACAATCTCTGACAAATTTCTGCTGCTGTGACTCCTTCACGAGCAAGAAATTTTATAATTATGCGTTGTGCAGTGGAGGAGTGCACCTGTTGCTCCGACATTGTGAGCGTTACTGATGAAACTGCGAGAAATATCTAACAGCAGGCTTTCTCCACTGCTAATGGTCTCAGCACGGGGCCAGTCCTACCAACTGTTGATGTTCAGGAAAGGAAATCCAGTTTATATTTGATCGACCTTCGTAGATTTCTATTAAGAGATGTTCCAAACTTTGGTGTTTGATGTGTAACAAATCAAACCACAATGCTTAAGTTAATATTTTTTTGGCACCTGGCACAATCCAGCATACATGGCCAAGCATCGATGCTCTGTTGAGGGATAGGAATTTTGCACAATCAACGTCTTACCACCAGGAAATATGTGCACATTTTAGAGAATATTGTAGTCTGTTCCATGTGGGTGCTTCAGCCTGCTGGTTTTATACCATTTCAGCAGGTCCTATCTCTGATCCTTGCATCCTGATCAGTTCAGGAGTGGTTCACAAGTCAAGATCCAGCTTAGCAACTGTCCTTCTTGTGCAGCAGACATGAATCACATCAGGAACATAGGCCAAGACTGAGAGAGTAATGGTAGAAATTTGAATATGAACAGTGCTCCCTGTGATGTTCTCAGTGTGGCCTGAGATGAAGTGACAAGTGACTACAATTGCATATGCTTCTGCCCTAATCGCTTTAAGTGTTCTTATTCTCATTTCGAGTTTTCTGCATTGATTTTATTGGGATCTTGTAATGTAATGATTTATACTCTCAAATGCGAAGCATTTTGGCTTTGAAATTATTCTCAGAATTTTCTAACCAAGATATTGCTTAGTTACTCCATCCGCCCTATGTGCTGCCAATAAAAACTAAGAAACAGTGTTAGATTTTTGTCCACCCAATCAATACACATCACTTTACAAGTGAAAAACTATTTAATTAAAAAACATATGTTTTTAATTAAATATGTTAAGTATGTTTTTTAATTAAATAGTTTTTTACTTGTAAAGTGATGTGTATTGATTGGGTGGACCAAAACCTAACATTGTTTCTTAATTTTAACTGCATTAATACGGATCTATACGACGAAGTTCGTAAATTGTACCATTGTGCTGCCTCCGTGGAATCCTTCACTGTGTTAAATATCACTTGCAACTGGCCAAAATATTTTTTACTTCATAGAAACAACCACAGTTGGGATAGCTTCCCATATGAAATAGACTATAACCTATTATTGAGTGCAAAATCATGTGTTGCTTGCATTTAAGCAATAAATTACAACTTAGGTAATACTTTTTAACAGAGTGAAACCTGGTGCATAATTTACCAAATATGTTGCATATTGTGTGTTTTCCTAATTGTTTTAACAGTAAATTTTTGAGGCATAATAATGAAAACCTAGTAAGTTAAAGCTTGAGGAGAACATGATTACCAATTTCAGTTTAGTCAAACTGCTCTGGCAGTTCTGGTTATGTAAATTGTTCTGCCAGTTCTTTTGTTAATATTGTACACTCAACAACGCACAAATTGGCCATCACATTTTTTTTCAAAAATCCTTTTGTATGAAAAAGGATGAACATACCGCGCAGATGGTAGGATACCAAATATCGCCCTTTTGACCATGGCTATTTTCAATTTACGAATATCCTCACATTTTGAGAATGTGTAAAATTAAATATATTTTTTTCCAGTCAATTTTTGTGCAGATCAGTGTACAAAGCTTGTAAGAAATTCATTCTTGTTTTTCTTCCTCTTTTCTAAATTCAGTTACAACGGCGTCATGAACAAATGAAGAAGGCTTTAGAACAACAAGTGAAGGATCTAGAAGATAAGAGGAGAGAGTATGAGAAGGAGAAACAGATATGGGAGCAGACCAACAATGTAACATTAGAAGATTTACGGCGAAGAAGTCTTGAAGCTAATTCCAAAGAGTAAGTAGCTATCAACAAAGTTAAGTGTTTTTTTCAATAACACTATTGCTCCAGTGATAGTTATATTTTTCATCTTTGTTAACATATCCCAGTCATTCTACTGTATGTATATTCAGACTAAACCCATCTGGGACATGGGTTTGAAGTGACAATGTGATCACTAGAAACAGGCAATATGAAGAAAATTTTGCCAATATATAAAAAAATTAAAAATGTGTATTTTATTGCCAAAATACCTTTTTCCCTAAACCGTTCAGAGCAGATTTACACCATAATCTACAAAATAAACCTTCGTAGACCAAGTGTTGGCTATGTTTAATAACACAATACCAAATGAAATACAATAAATTACAATTTATGTATAGTCTCTCAGAACCATGAAGCTTTTACACTGAGAGAACAAAAGGAAATCACTAGTTACTTTAGCCGGACTTAACACCCGTTACAATATGCTATAAGTAGCTTTACAGTATTTTTGGATAAAAGTTTGCATCTTCCGTCAATATTGTTTTGTAGGATCGCATGATGTAAATGGGAGCATTCAACTACCTAAATCCATTTGGTAGTTTTCTAATTTATTTTGTTATTGTCCAATTTTAATATATTTTGGCATTCTGCATGTGTGTGTGATTATACGCCATACTACAAAGTTTTATACCCCTATCTGTAATAGCTTCTGAGATATTGATAAAAAATTATTTAAATTATGCATTATTTCAAAATTTGCCTTGCACAGAACTAAGAAAGCACAATCATAAAATTATTTTCTGCTGTATTATTCCTGTACAAGTTAATGTAAGCATTCATGTTCAGTCTTCTATTACTTAATGTGATACAGTAAATTTTCTGAGCAATCCATTTGTACAACAGCAAAAGTAATGCTTGAAGTTATAGAACATTCAACAGAGAACATGCAGAAAAATGTACAGTTCGGTTGCTCTAAAACTGATGAACAAGAACACATTTTATCTTTAAAAATAGAAATAGGAGAAAAATACATTTTTATGAAAAGAAGCAGTTTTTACACTGTCAGCTTACCTTATCAACTATTAGTCCTGCACTGTAAGGGATACCCTTCTTGTTCTTGTTCTTCTTCTTTTTTACAGCCCCCAGTTTCCGTTTTTGAACCTTTTTCTTGTGACAGGCTGGTTTTCCCCTTTTGAGAAGCTGACCAGGCACTTTCATAAATCCTGCGACTGTTGCGTCTCTTCACAATTTCTTGTGTGACACGAGGGACTTTCGCTGAGGACCTGAGTTCTGTTGCAGCAGTGCATCCCATATTAAATTGTGCTACAGCATTGCAAACAGCAATACTCAGTCTTTTCTTTGACATGAAAATTTCTGTGGGACCCTTCTGCTATAGTAGACAATGCGAACACTCATTCTGATTTTGTGTTGCTCCTCGCACACATCGGGTCAATAACTCATCAGATGCCAGGCTCTGATAGACTGGAATTATTTTTAGGACTAATGGTTCTGAAAGCTGGATGGACATTTTATCATGGCTCTGTGGCTTTATGCCTTGTACCATAAATTTATTATAGAAGCATCAGGAATCGGAACTCAAACCAGGACATGAAAACCATGAGTTTATAGCGAAACATCGGTTATCAAAATCACTGTAAAGTATTTCAGAACTAGAACGTCATTGGTATGCTATTCTTATAATCACACATTACTATATGAAACATAAAAATATCCAAGTATAAAGCACCATGCAGCAAACAAATCCTGAATCGATTTTGAATATATTATTCTATTTAAGTATTTATATTCAAGGTTATGAATTTCATTATTGGTTCCGTATTGTATTAAGATTACATATAATTTTACAAAGTTTATTCCACCTACTCAATACTGTAGAATAATTGCAATGTCTATAAATTCATTATAATATGTTAGCAAGGAACTAGTTTCGACCCTATGTGGGTCATCACCAGCCTAAATAAGATACACTTTTGATTTGCCGATATCCTAAAACAAAATTACATTGTGGAAATAAAAACTAAGAGTGAACTGTGTATGTGGTGCGGTAATATACATATAAAATGGTGGAGTGGATGAAATGTTGATAGATCAAATTATGTTGTACTGATCAATGACAAATAAAATTTCAGGTTTACATATGTTGCAATTAGACTGTAAAAATAGTATCACAATGATTTTCTACAATAATTATTAAAATATTGCCCCCTTTTTTGTTGTTGTGAATACTCTAAAATTGCACATTAAAAGTATAAGATGCCGGTCTGAATACAAAGTCCAGATGCTTCTATTGAATTCTATATTTCAAGTGAATCTTCAGGTAGAAAATGGAATGTTGAACTTTGATGCAGAGGGGGTGTGTCTTGCTTAAGGTCCAATATTTCTGGTACAGAAAATAAATGTAGGCAAAACCATGCAACTTCTTAAAATATAATGGGTTCTTCTTGTGATATGAAGAGAATTCCCAATCCAAGTTGGAACCAATAGAACCTTGCACGCAATGTGAACGACTTGACCGGTAACACATTTCTGCATTGATTTTATTGGGATCTTGTAATGTAATGATTTATAATTGTATCAAATGGGAAGCATTTTGGCTTTGAAATTACTCTCAGAATTTTCCAACCAAGTTAGTTACTCCATCTGCCCAATGTGCTGCCAAAAAACTAAGAAACAGTAACACTACCAGTCAAGTCGTTTACATTGTGTGCAAGGTTCTATTGGTTCCAACTTGGATAGGGAATTCTCCTCACATCACAGGAAGAACCCATTATATTATAAGAAGTTGCATGGTTTTGCCTAAATTTATTTTGTGTATCAGAAGTATTGGACCTTAAGCAAGACAGATACCCTCTGCGCCAATGTTCAACATTCAATTTCTACCTGAAGATTCACTTGAAATATAGAATTCAATAGAAGCATCTGGACTCTGTATTCATACTGGCATCTTATACTTTTAATGTGCAATTTCAGAGTATTAACAACAACAACAACAACAACAACAAAAAGGGCACTATTTTAATCATTATTGTAGAAAATCTTTGTGACACTATTTTTACAGTCTAATTGCAACATATGTAAACCTAAAGTTTTATTTGTCATTGATCAGTACAACATAATTTGATCTATCAACATTTCATCCACTCCACCATTTTATATGTATATTACCGCACCACTCTTTTAATTTTTTTTTTCCACAATGTAATTTTGTTTTAGGACATCGGCAAATAAATAGTGTATCTTATTTAGGCTGATGATGACCCACATAAGGTCAAAACTAGTCCCTTGATCACATATTGTGATGTATTTATAGACATTGTAATTATACGCAATGGGATTAACCAGTAAATTAGGGGAAGTTTTAGAAGCCTAAGGAATGTTCTTAGTCAGTTGAGTGATAAGTTTATATAATACTAGATGTGCGGTATTGAGTAGGTGGAATAAACTATATAAACTAATAAAATTATATGTTAGTATTTATATTCATCCTGTAGTACTGTTAGTAATACTTCTTATCAGTGCCACTAGATTGGAGCCCAGCACAATCTCCAGGCATGTGGCGGGAAGAAATCTGATACAATTAGCTTGAAAATTGGAGAAAGTATACTCGCTAGCAAATTTACCACAAGAAGGCATTTAAAGGCCCATGCGCCGGACATTTAAAACTTGCAGTAAATCTTTAAAAATGTCGGAGTAAAAAAAAAAAAAAAAAAAAAAAAAACCATTGCTAATTGTTCTGCAAAGGCCAGGTATACCTTCAGGTATCTTACCAACTTGGTAGAGAGTAGAATATGATAGATTATTTTCTAGCACTAAATCATAATTGTTAGAAGCAGCTGGAGGCAGCTGTACCAGATGTTCCCCCAAACTAGCCAATTATCCCTGTAGGCCTAATACATGCTGGTCCAGGCAAATTGGCCATGCGGTTTGGGGCTCGCAGCTGTGATCTTGCATCTGGGAGATAGTGGGTTCGAACCGCACTGTCCGCAGCCCTGAAGATGGTTTTCCGTGGTTTCCCATTTTCACACCAGGCAAATGCTGGGGTTGTACCTTAATTAAGGCCACAGCCACTTCCTTCCCACTCCTAGGCCTTTCCTATTCTAACATCGCCATAAGACCTATCTGTGTCGGTGCGATGTAAAACAAATTTTTTTAAATATGTACTGGAGTGCTGTGACAACTTCTTTGTGTCCAGCTTCTCCAGTATTTTGCTTCTCACTTATAATGGAAATATTAACAGAGGGAGGAAAAAAATCTTGTAAATAATGGGGAGGGTCCTTTTTGAAAGTAAAACGGTGTAAATCTTACAAAATATCAAGTAATATTAAGATTTTCATAAAATATGAAAATTTTACCAAATTATTGTGAAATTGATTTTTCACTCAAATTGAATTCTGCACACTGGAAATTGTAAAAACCAGTCTTCCCATAGTGCTAACTGGAGTGGTTTAGAAAATGGAATTTCTTATTTAGCATGTCTCTAGTGATCACTTTTAAATTGGAGACCTATATCTGGAAAAATAATTGAAGGCTCTGGTTTACAATTCCATTGGCTGTACCTGAGAGGTGGTATACAGTAGTATAGCATGTTGTTTAATTTTTATCTGGGAGCATATATCCTTCGGTTGTGAAAACAGTGCTTCAAACATCTAGAGGAGAAGTAAAACATCCTGTTCCAAAATTGGAAGATGATTGAACTACTGTTCATTGCTTGAGGACTGGTATCCAAATTCTGCATGAACTTCTTTGGGGGTTTTGGCATTTATAGTTTGTTATTTATTATTACTGATTCTGATTTACAAAAACATAAACACTTAGTAAATGCTGAATTAAATGTAATTATCTGTTTAATAAAAGTTTAGCACTTTATCCTATATCTTGTGACAGGGGAGGTTGTTGGCTTTGTTTTGTGAGGAAACCGTGAAGTGTGGATTGTTTGTTGCACTAGCTTTTTTTTTTTTTTCTCTCGCACGCAACCTGGAAACACATCACTGGATATGGTGCAGAAATGATTTCCCGCTCTTCAAGCTCTTATTGTTGTAGTGTTGTATTGTTTTATTTAACCCCTTTCAGTCAGGTGTGTTTGTAAGATGTTTCTGTCCTTATTAATCAGTTTTGTAGAATAAACATACCATTAAGTCCCAAAGATGTTGCAAAAGGTATTGCTTTGGTGGAAGGTGGTTACAACATGTTTTACATTGCAGAAGTGTTGAGAATTACACTTTCCACAATTTCCAGAACTGTAGGAAAGTACAGATCTGGTGGCTATTCAAGGAGACGAGAAACAGGCCCAAGAAGAGCAACATCGGCAAGACATGATCACTTCTTATGGCTTCCATTTCTTAGACACCACCAAGTTCGAAGGGTCAGTGTTAGTGGGAGAACTGTCCTAAAAAGGTTGGAAGAAGCCAATCTTCAATCCAGCTGACCCGCCAAAGGCTCAGAAGTCGCCAAACAACATCACGCAGCTCAACTGCGTTTTGCAAGAGAATGTTGCTGCTGTACAGTATAACAATGGGAGTTGGAGCTTTTTGCTGATGAGTTGAAATTTGGCCTGCTACCACCTGACAGTAGAGGAAGGGTCTAAAGAAGGCCTGGGGAAAGGTATTCATTCTCCTTGCACATTCTCATCCAAGATGCCTTTTCAGGGTGATTCTGTGATGGTATGGAATCAATATGACTGCAAGGACAGATTTCATCTTCGTGGAGCGTGAGAGCCATGTGGTACATCAGTACATGAAGGAAATCTTTCTGGAACATGTTGTGCCTTCCACCACATTTATTGGTGACGGTTTCACACTAATGCAGGACAGTGCACGCCCTCATGTTGCGAGAGATGTGCAACAGTTCTTGGATGAAGCGGAGATTCCTGATATGGTTTGGCCTGCTCAAAGCCCCGATTTGAATCCTATTGTGCGTCTAAGGGTCCAGCTGCAGGGAAGGGTCCGTTAGCACTATCCAGACACCCTACAGGACCTGTTAGAGGCCCTCCTGGCATTGCAGCATTAATCAGGAGCATACCTGTAAGGTTGGATGCCATGATTTATGATATAGGAGGTAATACAGGATTCTGAGGATGTGAAAAGAAGTGTGAAGTAGAGAAAACCGAAACAGAGAGGTGAATTAACTTCATGAGATTCCTCAAAATTTGCTTGCAGTTTAAATCTATGTGTTGTTTCTGTATCTCTGGCTTAATTCTGCTCAGGTACCAACCAAACTAGCTCCACAACATGATCACAACCTTACTAGGACTCATTCACTTTTAAATTTGCACTTCACAGGGTAACTCATAAATATATTTATTATTATTATTATTATTATTATTATTATTATTATTATTTTGAATGGGCCACCAGAGGACCACGTGCCAATTTCAATTCCTTCTTCTTTGTTCTTTCCTTTTCTTCCAGTATGCTTTCATCTGTTCACTATGTTTCTTCTTTCTGTCTTCAGACCACTTTGAACCAGCCTTTTTTACTTTCCTACCTTGGAATCCTTCTATTTTCAATACTTTTTCCTGAAAGCCTTCTCTATTATTTATTTCTTCTGTTATGTTGTTTTTTTCTAAATCCTTTCTTACTTCATTGACCCAGCTTGTCGTTGATTTCTTACCCCACAAATATCTGAAAATCTTACTGGTTAATCTACTATCTTGCATTCGATATAAATGTCCAAAAAACATAAGTGTCCTTTTCCTCATTACATCTGATATATTTACTATTTTTTGATATATTTCAGCATTACTTCATAATTTCCAACCTACTGCTGTGTTTTGTGGGCCTAATATTTTCCTCATGATTTGCCTTTCTAGTATTTCTAGTTTATCTAAATTATAGTTTAATGCCAGACATTCACTTGCATATAGGCATCCTGGCTTCACTACTGTGTTGTAATGCCTTATTTTTGCATTTTTGGATAGGCATCTTTTTTTGTAGATATCTTTGGTGACACCACAAGCTCTCTCCATTTTATGTACCCTCTCCTCTACTGCACATTTTTCTAAACCATTTTCTTGGATTATTTCCCCTAGATATTTGAATTTTTTTACCCTCTCTATTTGGCCAATATCTGTTTTCAGAAATTTTGGTGCATCCCAAATATTTGTTAAAAATTTTGTTTTTTCTGCAGAAATTCTTAAGCCAGTTCTGCTGGCGATTCTTTCCAAGACATTTACTTGGGTTATAGCAGATGTCACATTTTCAGAAAGTATTGCAAAGTCATCTGCAAATGCAAGACAATTTATTTTGATCCTTTTGTTTCCTCTTCCTAACCTTATCGGTGAAATGTTGAGTTCAATAAGTTTTTCGTTCCAAATTCTCACTATTTTCTCTAGGACACAATTAAAAAGAATTTGGGATAGTCCGTCGCCTTGTCGTACACCAGTTTTTATTTTGAAAGGCTGTGATATCTCTCCCAGAAATTTCACTTTAGAGACTGTGTCTGTAAGTGTTTCACGGATTAGATTTGCCCGTTTAGACTTTATGCCAAATTCTTGAATTATTTTATATATAGTTTCTCTGTCAACAGAATCAAAAGCCTTTTTGAAATCTACAAACATGACTACAATGTCCTTTGAATTAAGTAACCTGTGGCGAATTATTGACTTTAAATTAAATATTTGTTCTGAGCATGATCTTCCTTTCCTGAAACCACCTTGATATTCACCTAAATGATTGTCTAGTGTTGTTTCTACTCTGTTTAATAAAATGTTGGAAAATATTTTATATGCCACTGCTAATAAAGATATTCCTCTGTAGTTATTAACGTCCTGTTTATTACCTTTTTTGTGGAGTGGATGTATCAAGGCTCCTTTCCATTCCTCAGGAATTTTTTCAGTTTTTCAGATTTCTTCAAAGAGTAGTTGTAGCTCATTTGCTATATTTGGCAAGGACCACTTCAAAAGTTCCGCTGTAATAGAATCTTCTCCGCTAGCTTTGTTGTTTTTGAGGGTTTTAATTACTTCTTCAATTTCTTTTCTTCCAAATTTTCATCAATATCTTGAAATTCTAATTTATGACTTGGTTCAGGACAGTTCAAAAGTTGATCAAAATATCTTGCTAATATCTCACAATTTCAGTATTGCTTAGTCCAATTCTGCCGTTTTCATCCTTGAAACTAACATTTGTAGTTTGGTACCCCTTTAATTCATTCTTAAAAGTCTGATAAAAGTCACGGGTGTTATTTTTTATAAAGTTTTTGTCCATTTCTATAAGTTTCTCCTTTTGAAAGGCTCGTTTAGTACTTCTGATTATCCTTGCTGTTTCCTTTGTTGTTTAAACTGATCAAAATCTTCAATTTTCTTTGAGCATTTCCATTTTTTTTCCATGTTTTAGCCCTCTCTGCTAAAGCTTCTTCACATATTTCATTCCACCATATTTTCCTTTTAATTTTTATTGGCCCAAATGTTTTCTGTGCTGCATAATTAATTGCTTTGGATATTTCTTGCCAGTTGCCTTGTTTAGCCACTTTAATTTTGTCTTGGTAGTTTTTAATTGATTCTTTTGTTATAGTAAGTCTGTCTACATTATATTTTATTAACCTCTGTGGCTTTCTTTGTTCTTTATTAGGTAGGAGTTTGGCTTTAATTTTAGAGAGATAATGGTCAGAATCAAATTCACCATTCCTTACTACTTTCACATTCATAATTTCTTTTGTACTTTTTTTTGAAACAGCCACGTGATCTAACTGAAATTCTCCTAACATTGGGTTTGGAGATATCCACGTTTTAGCTTTTCTGGGGAGTTTTCTAAAGAAGGATGACATTAGTTTCAGGTGATAGCTTTGACACAAACTGATTAGCCTAAAACCATTTGTATTTGTTCTTCTGTGGGCTGGGTAATGTCCTACTACATTTCTAAATTTCTTTTCTCTACCTATTTGTGCATTGAAGTTGCCTAATAGTAATATGGTGTTCATTTTCGGAATTTTGGATATTTCATTTTCCAAACGAACCCAGAATTCCTCTGTTTTTTGAGGGTTTTTCCTATTGTCTTCATTTATTGGTGCATGGCAATTAACAAGTGTGTACGTTTTGTTTTTGCATTTAATTGATAGGAGAGATATTCTTTCTGAGTTGGATTTAAATTCTGTTACATTTCCTATTATACTTTTATGAATGTAGAAAGCTGTACCAAGTAGTGGCATCCCCTTCATAATTTTGATTGCTGGTTTGCCTTTAAAGATCCTGTAGTTACAAGTGTCTATTACATTTTCATCTAGGAATCTAGTTTCTTGAACTGCCAAAATTTGAATTTTGTTTTTCTCTAGAAGTATTTCTAGTTCTTTTTGTTTACCAGTCTTGAGTAGAGCATTTACATTTAAAGTGCCAAAAAAGAATTCCTTTTTGAATTTTATTTTAGAAGGATTCCAAGGTTGCTCCGACTCAACCTTCTGATTGCAGTTGTTGGGACTCCCCAGAACCTTTAGTCCCAATGCATTGCGTGACGCAATGGTGGATTTCTCTTTCGAGTTACCACCTGGGGTAGTGCCTTCATTCAGTGGACTTTCCATACTGCAATTGAAACTGTATAAAATACAAAGTGAGGAATTAGATTCCAGGATAAGATCGGATTGTTAGTCCGAAATTTGATTTTTGTTCGTGGTTCACTCCACTAGGCTCTTCCACTCTCTCCACCGTTCGGAACTAAAGCAGAGTTCCTCTTCCGCCTTCAAGACCGTTGGCCAGGTTTCACCTGTAACCCTAGGCAGGGGCCCTTACTGGGTGCTACCACCCAAAGCCAGATGGACCCAGGTTTTTTAACGAGGTTGTTACTCCTCCCCCTCCTCACTTCCCCGTCTCTTGATAGACGAGGCCCCGGGCTTGGGACTGGTAATAGCGGAATTATTATTATTATTATTATTATTATTATTATTATTATTATTATTATTATTATTATTATTATTATTATTAAAACTAAACTGCTGTAGCACCCAAGTGGCATTTATAGGCTTATGGACTCCCCTATACATTTAATTTCCACTTAATTAATACAATGTTATGGAACACAACTAACAAACAAAAAAAAACTGATTGGATGCCAGTGTACTTGATGATGCTTGATATGAACTTAGCATGAGACTCTTATCCAGGGTGGGGTCATAGGCTGACTATATCCTGACTTTACCTAACCTGATGACATGTTGAACTGAAGAGGTATGAGGATATACTGGCTAGGTTATACTCTTTTGTGAAATGACACACAGTCAATTAAAATAATAAAAAATATACTTTCAAAATTAACCACCTCAATATTGTTGTAGCATACCAATAGGCCACCATCCACCTTCACAACACCTGACGAAACGACAATGCGAGAAATACACACTTAAAATGAACCAAATCAATATACCCATAGCATACCACCTCCATAACACATGACAACACAAATCACAATGCATAAGAAATACACGGTTTTCTCTTATTACTCACAATTGGCACTGAATTTAGACAACATCTGAATTAAATTAGCTGTTACGACGACCTTGCTGTGAAATAAATACTACATTAGGACTTTCTCGGTCCCTTGACACACACTGAACTCCACTGTACATATTTACACAAGATCTTCTTCCTAGCTAGAATTTTTATACCATATATAATCTGACTAGTCTGAATAACAGGCTCATGAACTTCAGCCGCATAACCCGCTATACCATCTCGGAGTTTAGGTTAAATACCACAATACCTCACCAATAACTTTCCTGACAAGTTCATGGTTTGTTTTCACAGTGAAACTATACTCATGTTATATTCAGCTAAGTATAATGGCTTAGCACTACATAGCAGACTTCAGTATATACAATGATATCTAAGCCTGACGGATGTCCCAACCGGACGTCCATCGATGAGAGACAAATCTCCAAGATACAGACACAAGCGGCATTCAATAGGACTACATATCGCACACTTCAAGTAGGACAACCAGCTGATCAGAACATTTCCACTACTTAAGACCAATAAGACCAATCTTCCGGCAAACCAGCCATAAAATAAACTTTGTTAAGAATGAAGCCATATTTTTCAATGTCGAGTCGCATGAGATCCAGGCTAGCTCGAATATATCTCAATTTCTAGTTTCTTAAAATTTATGGGCTATGGGTTCCGCATTCGAGAAAAGATTGCCGGCTCATGCTTGCAGGAAAGACCTAATCTACGTAGTGGACGTCTTCTACCCGTAATTTTATTAGTTTCCGCATTTGGCTCATGAAAATATAAAATAATCATCACTTACATCTAATACTTATTATAAGAAGTCATTGAAAGAGTGCTTAAGTTTTACAATACAATATTTATTTGAAAATGAAAATAAAACTTGAGGAGAATAATTAAATGTTGAATTCTTCTTCGAGAAAGTAGGGAAGAAATAACTGACTTGATGTCATATAAATTAACCCCCCCCCCAAATATATATAATATCTCGGTGGTGGAATGAGGTCTGTGATGAAGTGCTGACCCAAAGAACAAATGCCTGGAAAAAGTGGAACTCGACCTGAAGATCTGAAGATTTCGATGTGTTCCATGAAGCTCGAAAAGAAGCAGCCAGAACTTTCCAAAGGGCCAAGCGACTATATGAGAAACAGCAGTTAGAACAGATCGATCAGAATTCCCGGGAAAACAATTCCAGAGACTTCTATCAAACATTCAAGACTAATTTGAGAGGGTACCAAGCCCCCAGTCTTTGTTTTAGAGATGGAAATGGAATGCTGGGCTTGACCAACAAAGAAAACTGTACGATCATATCTCGGTACTTTGAAAACCTTCTTAATTGTGATGAACCAAAAGAAAGATTCCCTGTGTGCGACACGATCCACAAACTACCCAACTCAACCCCTCCTTGTAAAGAGAAGATCAAACAGATTATAAACAGCTTAAAGAATAATCAGGCAGCTGGTGAAGATTCGATAGTGGCAGAACTACTGAAGCTGGCAAATGATGAAACTCTAGATGTACTAGTCAAGCTATTTGAAGATATCTGGTAAAAAACTGGAATGATATCAACTGAATGGCTGTCAGCATTAATCCACCCTTTGCACAAGAAAGGTGATAAAAAGAATGTCAACAACCATAAGGGCATCTCATTAGTGTCTGTTTCCTATAAGATTTTCTCCAAAACAGTTCAGAACAGAATAGAAGCTCACCTTGACCAACATATTGGGGAATATCAGGCCGGCTTCAGAAAAAGCCATTCATGCCCAGAACAAATATTTAACCTGAAGGGCATCATCAGGTACAAGAAGACAGGACACAGCTACGTGGTTGTGTTTGTTGACTTTCAGAAAGCATATGACTCCATTGACCGCAAGTCATTAATGAATATTTTGGAAGAGTTTGGAGTGGACGATACATCAAGAAATTTGATCAAACAAACTCTAACCAACACAGTGTCGAAGGTAAAATTTATGGGTGAGATCTCACAACCCTTTACAATCATAACGGGTGTCAGACAGGGAGATGGACTATCCCCACTCCTTTTCAACTGTGTTTTGAAAAAAGTCATTCGAGAGTGGAGGAAGTTGTTAGACCAAGAAGAAGAAAAGGAAGATCAGTTCAGACTTGGTCCTAAGCACAAAGGGGTGTACGTTGACTGCCTGGCCATTTTTGTTAACAACATAGATTCAGCAATCAACAAGATCAATAGGCTGCCAGAAGTTGCTGAAAAGGTAGGACTCCAGATTTGTATTTCGAAAACAAAATATATGACAAACATCTGTGATGGACCTGAATGGATGATCACTAATCTTGGAAAAATCAGTCGTGTCAAGAATTTCAGATATCTTGGTGAAGTCATCCAGCAGAATGGATTAGAAGAGGAAGCAATTAATGTCAGGATGAGAAAGTTAGACCAGGCATCCCAAATGACAAAGAATATCTATAATACAAAGTCTACGAGAATAGGGGCCAAGTTCCGACACTATAATACAGTTGTAAAACCTGAGGGATTATATGCGTCTGAAACTTTGACCTTAAGTAGTAAAGGTCAAGCTGACCGGCTGGAGGAAAGAGAGCGCAGGATACTAAGAAAAATCCTAGGTAATAGGTGGGTTGATGGACAGTGGCGAATGAGACCAAATGAGGATTTGTACAGCAAGACAGAACCTCTCACAGCGTCAATTAAGAAGAGACGGCTATTATTTTATGGTCATCTCTTGAGGATGACTGATGATCGACTAACAAAAAGAATATGGAATTTTATTCGATCTAAAGCAACAAGGCCGAGATGGTTCCAGGAATGCAAAAAAGATCTGAGGCAGATTGGTATTTCAAACCAAGAAATTCATGACAGGAACGCATTCAGAAGATTGGTGAACAACTATCAAGGTTTTCAAATGGCATCAACTTCCAGAACGGAAAGGACCTTTGTCTGAAGAGCATAAACAGGCACTCATCGCTGGGCTGAGAAGATACTGGCAGGAAGTCAAAGCCGGAACAAGAACAAGACCTAGACACTGAAATGAAGTTGGTTGTTACCACGCAGTCCCTAGAGGTTCAACTCGATGTATTTAAAAAAATAAAAAAATCTAGGAAATGTCTTGGAAATATTAGATTGAAAATATTAGATGCATCTAATTGAATGAAGGGAAATATATCAGATTACATTATTTACAATGTCGTCGATTGAGAGTTATCAAATGCATTGGACGCAGAATTTTACGACTGAATTACAAACAAAAATTAGAATCGCATCTTTCATCTTATTAACTCTTGTGCAAAATGTTCCTACAATCTATCTCGCCTTCATCAAACACTTGCTAATTCCTTCACAGTGCAACGATTTTGCTTGATTGTAACTGTTCATGTTCAATTACGGACATGAGAAAATGTTTTCAGAAACCATAAAAATATTCAACATGTATTACACTTATCTAACATTCTTTCAAGATTCTTAGCGCTTTCTTCTTTATAGAGAAAGATAATCCATTTAGTTATTATATTCTTCAGAAAAAGAGCCTCCGTGGCTCAGATGGGAGCGCGTCGGCCTCTCACCGCTGGATACCATGGTTCAAATCCCAGTCACTCCATGTGAGATTTGTGCTGGACAACGCAGAGGCGGGACAGGTTTTTCTCCAGGTACTCCGGTTTTCCCTGTCATCATTCATTCCAGCAACACTCTCCATTATCATTTCATAGCATTTATCAGTCGTCAATAAATCACTTTGGGAGTGGCGACCCCATCGTACTAACAGCCTATATATGATTCATTCATTCCATCCCTGACCTGGTCAATGACTGGAAAGCAGGTTGTAGGTTTTCATTCATTCTTCAGAAAAATATGATCAAATATAATGCCTAAAAATTACTCAAATTGTTCTCTTATTTGTAAGTCTTAATTTAAGTGCTTATCTATGTTATAATATGGTACTATTAAATATATCTGACAGTCATTCAACCAGATCACGCTGTTTTCAGATGATCTAGCTTGTACGAAGATTCTATCGATTATTAACAATCTTCAGTTGTGAAGAAAAATTACCAGTGATATTGGGTAATGCAGTAAAATAAGCTTCCTAGCTTTGCTAACCTGAGTAAGAATTCTTGTGATTAGAAGAAACACATGAAAATAGGCTATTTCTATGTTATCCCTCTTATTAGGAATTATTCGATGAACTACCAACTGAATATCAACATAAGAACGTTACTGAGATCGTATTCTACGCTATATGTGGCTTATTCAAGTATCAACGGTCGATTGAAAACAGATTGTAATCATCCATTATCTCAAAAATATGCAAATTGAAACAATATCATCACTAAAATAAACTAAAACTTCACTTGCAATGAAACAATAAATATCACCAACATTATTCATCATAATCTCTTACCATTACTTGCATATAAAACAATCACTTCACATTATTCATCTCATATAACATTCTACATTACCTTAAACACGTCAATTCATTTCAACCTGACGTATATTATTATGCCATCATTGACCATTCACCTGATCACTCCGTTGTATTCTCGATCTTGGATAAATTCATAAATATCACCACATTTTACTATTAAGCCCTCAAAATCTTGTATACGATCTCATTTCCACTCAATTTCATGTCATATGTTCTTCTAAAAACCTAGCGACTACCACAACGTCGCATATCATTCACCTAAAGGAAAAACTTAACCTTTTTTCACTTAATATTGACAGCATTACAAACAGAATACCTAATTATCACTGGTTAACTGCCACCTATATATGGATATGATGGCTAGGTCAGATGATTACCTACCAACCTCTAACCTATTTATAAAAGTAGTCTTCTTATATGTTATTACTCCTACGATATTAAGATAGCACTTTCAAAAGAAATGAATTTCTCGTACAATAATAACTCAATGACTTTTTTCTGTATTCCCTCGTTGTCATTGCATGTCTCGATGGTTAGACATGCAGGCTTGGTTCACGGCATTTCCCTCATCTATTTGGGAACTCCTGGGACAGTCTCGGTCGGTTACTGGTCATCTTGGGTTGGATCCGTCATCTCGTGTCGCCATAATCTGGGTAGCTGTGGTCTCCTGCGCAATCCAAACAGAACAATACGTCAGCATGGTTAATTTCGTCATCTTACACATATAGCCTCCTATAATCTACATATCATATGGGAATACCGCTTCTTAAAAATGATCTTTGGGTTATTCTAAGACTTGTAATGTATCTACGAATATTTCAATTGAGCTCTGGTAGTCAACGTTTTTCTTTTCTCTTTTGCTATGCTGATATCACTGCTATGTGGCCTCTCAAAGTCAATTATACCGGCTAACACGTTGTTTTATAAAGATATCGTGACACAGTTGTACGGAAATCTTTTTACTCTGTAGGGACAGTTTCAATTTTCAAAGTGAAATATTATTCAGCGCCGATATCTCGCAAAATAGTTCGTAGACAGTGACCCTTATCTATCTAATGTCTTAAACTTCATCTAGACGATATTGTTCTTCCTCTCGAGTAGTTCTGGATGAGGTTCTTCTTCTGTACCTTTTTTTTTTTTTTTTTTTTTTTGCTTTACGTCGCACGGACACAGATATGTCTTATGGCGACAATGGGATAGGAAAGGCCTAGGAATTGGAATGAAGCGGCCATGGCCTTAATTAAGGTACAGCCCCGGCATTTGCCTGGTGTGAAAATGGGAAACCACGGAAAAACATCTTCAGGGCTGCCGACAGTGGGGCTCGAACCCACTATCTCCCGATTACTGGATACTGGCCGCACTTAAGCGACTGCAGCTATCGAGCTCGGTCTTCTGTACCTTTAGTGCGAATTGACTGTTATATTCCAATAATAAATTTCAACAATCTTCTTGCGTCTTTCTTTACCACCGCCTTCTATGCTCCTTTCTCATTAAATGCCTGACGAAAACAGTACTCCTTTGACATGTAGGAATATTCTGACGCTTTACCAATGACGTTCTCATGGCTCAAACTCCATTTTGTTCCAATTAGACCTGCTTGGGAACAGTGAAATGGCACATTAATGTAACAAAAACTTTTCAGTCTGTCGAACACCCAGCAATTGTAATATAAATTATAACACTATAAACATACCTGTAAAAATACACACTATTATACAAAGAATGACGTGTTTTGTTCTACAAGAACATCGTGAAGTGTTGTGGATCTCTCCTGTTGGATGATAAAATAGTGTATACTGTAGTACAATTCACGAACTTCATCGTATAGATCCGTATTGATACCTCAAATAGATGTTTGACATGCCTCACTCGATTGCCTGCATTTGTCATCATGCGATCACATTGTCTATTGTATCCACGTCCATTATTGTTGTTAAGGTATTGTTTGTCTTTGGGCAACCTGCAGCTGTTGCAGGAAGATTGTATAATAATAATAAAAAACTAAGAAACAAAGATTTTGGACCATCCAATCAATACACATCACTTTACAAGTGAAAAACTATTTAATTAAAAAACATATTGAATATTAGGGACATATTTTGTCTCTATTTGAGGCTTTATCAGCCATAAAATCACGTGGTAGATTACAAAACTCCCTTGTTCAGAAATTGAAACAAATGGAAGAACCCAATGCCTTTTTAAGGATTATTTGAGAAACGCAAAAGATATTGTATCATGTTGGCGGGGTAAATAAATGAATAAACGAGTACAGAACCTGGTAGCGTCCTATTTCTAAGATATATTAACCAAGCACTACAATTACAGATTTACACACACACACACACACACACACAGACAATAGCCAAGCTTACAATTTACACACGTACATGGTTACATACTTACACGGTTCGCGTGCTCTCTCTCTTCCTCAGCTTCTCACTTGTTCTCACACTACACAGTTTTACACTCACATAGAAGGTCATCGATTATTTACACTACACTCACTCAGCCACTGAGTCACACTCATTAGCGCTGTCACGGTCCACAGCCTACACGTTAGTCTCGCAGGTCGGGATAGTAACCGCTCTTCATTCAATCCGTCGAACCCCGTTCGCAGTCTGCACATGTCGCCACCCAGTGTTACCTTCGCGCTGCTCCAGAACACCCCAGGTTCTTCTCCAGCAGCCGGCCTCAAGGGACTCGCACACACGACATCAGGGAAACAGGAACGAGTCCTAGGCTCCAACAGGCAGATACTCCATCAGGCTGACATCTCAGCCCAGGCTATCACTGACCGCGCTCTTTGCTAACTCACACCAGCGAACTCAATCTCGCTCTCACTCACTCTCACTAACTACAGGCAGGTCATTCCTCTCTTATATACCTGTGCTGGCCCTTCTAGAATAGTCTGGTTGCTCGATGGATCCAGGAACATCGCGAGATGGAAGACTCCAGATTAATCTTCCAGTCATTTCCGTAGTCCTCTGCTGTGGGACCGCGGGCAGAGGCGAGAGAGACTGGCCTAGTACTTAAGTGCTGCTCGTGATTGGCACGGCTGAAGTAAGAGGGTGGGCCGAATAGGGTGACGACCCGGGCCCGTAGCAAGTTGGCATGGCGGACACTATAACCATTACACTATATAAATATACATACATTATTTACACAAAATGACCTCACTTCTTGCAAAAACTTTTGTTGTCTTCAATGTTAAAATTGAAATATAACTTGAAACGTGACATGCCTGCCATAACGTCTCGTACAGAATACAATGTCCATTGATGCTGTCCGTATTTAAAACGGAAGTTCCTTTATGAACTGTTGAAAAAACCCTGGAGAACAAATATACCACACATATTTAATGAGGTAGTTTAACACTTCTTGCAAACAATCTTTCTGCAATGTTAAATATGAATGACCTTACCTCAAAATGTTGCAAGCATTGTTGGAATCTGGTAGTTTCAGTATGTTGACTGGGGAGATTGAAATTCTGGCCTCGGAAATAGGATTGATACAAAGCTACATCAGAACATTTAAAACTTGTAAGGAATACTTTCAAATTGAGCTATTCTGGTAGATGGGTGAGAGGCAGGTCAGAGCTAGGCTCAGTCGTGAACCAGCTATAGGGTGTTTCATCCAATTTGATGATCTTGTCTTTAAAAAAAAAGGAATATTCTTAAGATTTAAGCCGTAAATATGGTGGTCATGCAGCGCTGATCTTTGCCATACAACAGGCGATCTCGTTAGGCTCATAAGGTTATTGACCTACTGCAATGCCACATATATAGGTCAAACAAAACGTAATTTCCACACAAGGTACAAAGAACACAAAAAAAGCTATGAGATATAATCGGCATTCAGCCTTCGGGGAGCACATACACCACTGTTCACACAGTTTCAGACATCAACACAGATCTAAACATTTTACACATCGAAAATAGAAGTAAATCTTTGAATATAAACAAAGCAATAGAAATTTACAGACGTAATACTGTAGAAGCTCTTGGGCTTATGCCGTGTCAAGAAAATAAGGGGAAATTCTTTACGTTTCACAGAGAACTGTGCTCTGCGTCATCAGAAGAAAATCTCGACTGTCCACGAGAAAGACTTCTTAAACAATGACTTTTTGAAATTAGGTGTTGAAATAGAAGTGGAAATTACGTTAATTCGTCGCCAGATAGCTCCCCAGACGTGGCACAATGCTAGCGTTCGAAGCGGAAGCTGACCGAACCATCAGAATTGGTCTAAGAGGGTCCCATAACATGCATACTTAACATAGGACATTGACAGGTGTATGATATTGACACAAGCCTGGAATGAAACATCTGGTGATGAGGAACGTACGAATTTGGAAAACACCGATACAAAATAACAATAGTGAAGGGACGGGGAAGGGAACTATCTACGTAAATCCTTAATGGCTGGCAACTAGGTATTACTTAATTGATAGCCAGTGTCCCTGTTGAAATTGTTGGGATTTCTACGTGTCTAGTGTGGGTAAGAGCTCGAGCACCTTGGAACATGACATCATGACCCAACGATAGAGCGTGCTCAGCTATTGCCAATTTGTCTGGCTGGTGAGATGAATATTATGTTTATGTTCCTTGATACGGGTACCAATGTTTGGCTGATGTCTACCTTACCGCAAGTACAGGGCATTTCCTATACCACAGGATGTAAAAGTGGGGACAATTTGTCCTTGGTTTTACTCAGACTGTGAACAATTTTAGTGGCGGTGCCAAACACGGTTTTTATATTGTGTTTGCGGAGGACCTTGGCAATTTGATCTGTGGTGTTGTGAATGTAAGGCAAGTAGGCAGTTCCCTTCACTTCTTCTTTCTGTGAGCTTTGCTTGGTCGTTTCTCTGGGATGTAGGGCTCTATGAATCCGCAGATCGCTGTAACTATTACCCTTGAACGTGACTTTGTGTGTGTCCATCTCCACCTGGATATTTGATGGCTCACAAATTTGTCTCGCCCTCTTGGCGAGTGTTGTGAGAATGCCTTGTTTTTGTGCTGGATGGTTGTGAGAATATGCATGAAGATAGCGATTTGTGTGGGTAGGCTTACGATAGACGATATGTCCTAAGGAGCCATCTGTTTTCTTTCCTACTAGAACATCCAAGAAAGGAAGGCATCCATCTGACTCCATCTCCATAGTGAATTTAATTGAAGGGTGTTGCTGATTTAGGTGGTTAAGAAATAGATGAATTTTCTCAGGACCTTCTGTCCAGACCACAAATGCATTGTCAACATACCTCCACCATATCATAGGTTTGACGGGCGCTGAAACAGTAGCCTCTTCCTCAAAATGCTTCATAAAGAAACTGTCCACTATGGCCGTAAGTGGACTTCCCATAGCCACTCCGTCCATCTGTTCATAAAAATTCTCACCCCACAAGAAATAGCTGGAAGTCCTGCAGTGGTAAAATAGCTTAGTAATGTCCTCAGGGAACAGGTGTTCAATGAGAGACATGACCGAGTCAATTGACACTTTAGTGAACAAGGACTCCACATCGAAACTCGCCAAAAGTGCGTTAGGTTGAAGGGTTATGGTTGACAGCTTGTTGATGAAATACCGAGAGTCTCTGACGTATGATTCACTACATCTTATGTGTAGCTGAACCAACTTGCTTAGGTATTTAGCCAGAGCAAATGTAGGAGAACCTATTGCACTAACAATAGGTCTGAGGGGAACATCTTTTTTTATGGATCTTAGGCAGTCCATATAATCTAGGTCACACTGCATCCCCCGGGGAATAAGATCTCGGCTATGTTTAGCCTCCTCTTTTGGAATTGAAAATTGCCTTAAGAGCTTCACGGTGCATTGGACACACGAGTCATGTGAGCTCAGTCTGTAAACAGGCTCTGACAATATAGCCGAGATCTTATTCTTATACTTGTCAGTGTCCATAACCACTGTCGCATTACCCTTATCAGCTGAGAGAATGGTCAGTTCAGAATAATCTCCAAGTTCCTTCGGAGCTCTCCTTTCGCCTCTTGTTAAATTGGGCGCGGGTACAACAGCGGACCTTATGACTCTCACACATTTCTGTCTTAACTCCTCAGCCTCATCCATGGGTAGTTTGTGGATGGCTTCCTCGTCGGAAGTAATTAACTCCTCAGTGGGAATTTTAGAGGGAGCGACAGCAGGCCAGAAGGTCCTGAGAAACTTCATTTATTTCTAAACCACCTAAATCAGCAACACCCTTCAGTTAAACTCACTATGGAGATGGAGTCGGA
Source organism: Anabrus simplex (assembly GCF_040414725.1). Lineage (NCBI taxonomy): Eukaryota > Metazoa > Arthropoda > Insecta > Orthoptera > Tettigoniidae > Anabrus > Anabrus simplex. The sequence goes on along the minus strand of NC_090268.1, from coordinate 374,583,291 downwards.
CGGATGCCTTCCTTTCTTGGATTTTCTAGTAGGAAAGAAACCGGACAGCTCCTTAGGACATAGCGTCTATCGTAAGCCTGCCCACACAAATCGCTATCTTCATGCAGATTCTCACCACCATCCAGCATGAAAACAAGGCATTCTCACGACACTCGCCAAGAGTGTAAGTAGTCGGCTTCATTTTCCGCATCAAATTCTAATCGGAGACTTACAGTAATTGAAGCTTAACAAGAGCTGAAGATGTTCTCAAGTGAGAACGAAACATGTACTGTTTATAATTAATTAAATTGCTAAAAAGCAAATAAAAAGTAACAAAAAGGTGGAAGATTCTCAATTACTGTAAGTCTCTGTGACTCGCCAAGAGGGCGAGACGAATTTGTGAGCCATCAAATATCCAGGTTGAGATAGACTCACTCAGTCACATTCAAGGGTAATGGTTACAGTGATTTGCAGATTCATAGAGCCCTGCATCCCAGAGAAACGACCAAGCAAAGCTCACAGAAGGAAGAAGTGAAGGAAACTGCCTACTTGCCTTACATTCACAACACCACAGATTGAATTGCCAAGGTCCTCCGCAAACACAATATAAAAACCGTGTTTGGCACTGCCACTAAAATTGTTCACAGTCTGAGTAAAATCAAGGACAAATTGTCCCCACTTTCACATCCTGTGGTATACGAAATTCCCTGTACTTGCGGTAAGGTATACATCGGCCAAACATGCCGGTCCATTGGTACCCGTGTCAAGGAACATGAATGTAATATTCGTCTCAACCAGTCAGACAAATCGGCAATAGCTGAGCACGCTCTGTCGTTGGGTCATGATATCATGTTCCAAGATGCTCGAGCTCTTACCCACACTAGACACTACAGGTCCAGGATTATACGGGAAGCTGTGGAAATGCGTAGCAATCCCAACCATGTCAACAGGGACACCGGCTATCAATTAAGTAATACCTGGTTGCCAGCTATTAAGGATTTACATAGTTAGTTCCCTTCCCTCTCCCTTCACTATTGTTATTTCGTCTTGGTGTTTTCCAAATTCGTATGTTCCTCATCGCCAGATGTTTCATTCCAGGCTTGTGTCAATGCCATACACCTGTCAATGTCATATGTTATGTACACATGTTATGGGACCCTCTTAGACTGATTCTGATGGTTCGATCAGCTTCCGCTTCGAACGCTAGCGCTGTGCCACGTCTGGGGAGCCATCTGGTGACGAATGAACGTACCATTTCCACTTCTATTATAACACCTAACTTCAAAAAGTCATTGTTTAAGAAGCCTTTCTCATGGACAGTCAAGATTTTCTTCTGATGACGCAGAGTACAGTTCTCTGCGAAACGTAAAGAATTTCACCTTATTTTCTTGACAAGGCATAAGCCCAAAAGCCTGTACAGTATCATGTTTATAAGTACGGGCCGTAAAAGCATCACAGGCAGTAGAAATTTACATTGCAAAAAATGCTAATGTAACTAACCTAAATTACCATACACACTTCGAAAATTCCTCCCTCTTCGCTCTACTCGCATAACATTTAGGCAACACTTGCTCATTAAATTAGCTTTCATCATAGTAACATTTAATAATTAGTCTCCATTTCAATTCCTTACATTATTCACCTAAAATTGTTAATTTGCATTCATTCTTATTGCATAAAATTACATTTTAACATGAAGTAGGTCAATAACCTTCTCTCCCCTCTCCATTGTTGATAGAAGGTTCCACAGAGCTCCACTCGCTCTGCCCTACTTCCCCCTCCCCTCTCCACAGTGCAGTATACTCTATTTTATCATCCAATAGGAGAGATCCACAACGCTCCACAAGGTCCCTCCCATGCTTCCCTTTCCCTCTCCGCGAGCAGTGTGCTTTATCCAAAACTTTCCATGACCACAGTCCTGAAATAGTGTTTGGTGACAACGGACTCGGCATCAGCAGTCTAGATAAGTATGTAAGTTTCTCATTATATTAATACTTGTAAATTTACTTTTTGTCATTACTGGTTCGTGTTATCACTAAACTCTCTATCACTGACAAGTTTATGCAACGTAAACAATACTGTAGATATATAAGCATGTTTTAAGTGATTTGATAGAATCTGAGGGTGTTCTTGTAGAATGAAACATGTCATTCTTTGTATAATAGTGTATATTTTTACAGGTATATTTATAGTGTAATAATTTATATTGTAATTGCTGTTGGTTTGACAGACTGAAAAGTTTTTGTTACATAAAATAAACTCTTCAAGTCACATGGTTTTCTCTGTCCTAGCTAATCGCCATCTTCCATTTCTGTCACATGTGGCACGCCGTTTTCAATATTGTGACGCTCAACATTGGCGTACTGACGCCTTGAAAACTGTTGGGAGACACGCCATTTGGGCAAACAAACTTCTTACACGACCTTCTCTATATTTAGTTCTCTTGCTTAACCAAGATTCCCAAATTTTTGTGCCACAGAATACCACCAATTTAACACACAGTTCTTGCAATGAATAAATAATGTTTATGATACATTAATAAATACCTACAGTATTCCTACAATGAAAAAAAAAAGACAGTACAAAATAAATACATAACCTATAACTTGGCATAAATATTGCCGTAAATACAATCGAACCTTGATATCTCAAACATCCATCACTCGAATTTTCAGTATTTCGAAGTAACTGAAGTTTCCCGACAGTTTCTCCTATTCTTCACGTGTATTTATTTCTCTATTACTCCGATTTGGTTACACCAATTTCTCAAAGCAAGCATTTCCTTCCTTGAAGCAAAAAATACTCTATAACTCTAAATTTTGTGCAGCATTAACTGTGCAATACGGCATTTATGGTTTGTGAGGAACAGTTAACAAGCAAAGAAATGGTTACAGTTATGCTGGGAGCTAATATGATGAGAACCGAAAAACTATAACTTCTAGTAATCGGAAAATCTGCGAAGCTTCGCTCTTTCTCGGGTGTGCATTAATTAGCGGTCACATACAAAAGCAATCCCCCGAAGTTGCACATGAGGAGCTCCATTTACGAATCTCTGCTGCGTGGTATTGGCAAGAAGTTTCAACGTGAAGGGAGTAAAGGTTAACAGTAACAAACAGAAGAGACTAGCGGATTTTTTCCAAAGGTGTTAACGGAGGTATGTTTCTTGTTTCACTACTGTATGTACTGTATCCTGTCCTCTAAAAAGATACTGTAATAAGCGTTATAATTAAACTGATGCCGTAAAATAGAGTTTGTTCATTTTTAAATACTCTTAAAAGTATTGTATTCAGTATAAGCCCGTAGATACATATGATTCAATTATGTGCTATACATGTTCAAAAACGGTATTCTCTATATCTCGAAATTTCGATAACTTGAAATAAAATTTAGGTCCCGAGGTGATTCGAGATGTCGAGTTCCACTGTACAAACATTTACTTAATGTGGAGTTGGAATTTTGTTACAGCTAAAATTGACGATACATGTAAAAGGGATGTAACGTGTATGCTTAAATGAGCACTTTAAAAAGTATGGCTTATCTTATAAATTTACAGAAATGAGCTAAAACAATTGACAACCTCAACTTTAAACACTCAAGTAGGAAAGCTTGGTCACTTTTTTTGAAAGCTAGGAGGTGGAAACAAAACAATGCGTGATAACAGTACCCTCAGTCCAAATGCTCTATCCTCACGTATGGTGTCATCATCAAAAGCACCAAAACAAAGAATGCACACCACCCAATGTAAACAGGAGCTTAAAATCTTCAAATCAAAGTGTCTGGAGGATGGTGAATTCTCTTGTCTGTTCACACCAAAAAACATTTCAAGGGCACTAGAAGATGTTAAACCATGTAAAGCTCCAGGTTTTAATGGTATCCATCCTGAATTCCTGCTCCACTATGGAAAATATGCAAAAGTGTGGCTAGCAAACTACTACTCAGATATCCTGCAAACTGGGAATATACCTCGTGCATTTAAAAGAACAAAGGTTGAAACCAGGCAAACCAAGTGATAGACCTCAAAGCTACAGACCTATTGCACTACAGAGTACAGTGTATAGGTTATTAGAAAGACTTCTGTACAGCAGAATAAGTTCTGCAATCCTTGATCATGTGCCGCTGGAACAAGCCGGATTTCGACCAAATGAAATCGTACAGCTCAAGTACTATCACTGACCACACACATAGAAGCTGGCTTCCAGAAAGGTCTTAAGACATTGCTTGCATTCATTGGTGTAACTTATGCATACAACACTGTCTGGAGACATGGTATGGTGTACAAACTGCTCAGTATCATACCTTGCACAAGAATCGTTAGATTTGTGGATAACATGTTAATTGAACTCAACATTCCGCTTAATTTTGGGAAATGCCATCAATTGTCTGAGCGGCTGCAGGGTGACCTCGATAGTGTTGCGAGATGGATGATGAGCAATGGTATGGTGATAAATGGGGTTAAAAGTCAGGTTGTGAGTTTCACAAATAGGAAAAAATCCTCTCAGTTTTAATTACTGCATTGATGGGGTGAAAGTTCCTTTTGGGGATCATTGTAAGTACCTAGGTGTTAATATAAGAAAAGACCTTCATTGGGGTAATCACATAAATGGGATTGTTAATAAAGGGTACAGATCTCTGCACATGGTTATGAGGGTATTTAGGGGTTGTAGTAAGGATGTAAAGGAGAGGGCATATAAGTCTCTGGTAGGACCCCAACTAGAGTATGGTTCCAGTGTATGGGACCCTCACCAGGATTACTCGATTCAAGAACTGGAAAAAATCCAAGGAAAATCAGCTTGATTTGTTCTTGGTGATTTCCGACAAAAGAGTAGCGTTACAAAAATGTTGCAAAGTTCGGGCTGGGAAGATTTGGAAGAAAGGAGACGAGCTGCTCGATTAAGTGGTATGTTCCGAGCTGTCAGTGGAGAGATGGCGTGGGAGGACATCAGTAGACGTTTAAGTTTGAGTGGTGTCTTTAAAAGTAGGGAAGATCACAATATGAAGACAAAGTTGGAATTCAAGAAGACAAATTGAGGCAAATATTCATTTATAGGAAGGGGAGTTAGGGATTGGAATAACTTACCAAGGGAAATGTTCAATAATTTTTCAGTTTCTTTGCGATCATGTAAGAAAAGGCTGGGAAAACAACAGATAGGGAATCTGCCACCTGGGCGACTGCCCTAAATGCACATCAGTAGCGATTGATTGATTGATTGATTGATTGATTGATTGATTGATTGATTGATTGATTGATTGATTGATTGATTGATTGATTGATTGATTGATTGATTGATTGAAATTTGATAATGGTTTACCTCAAGGCTCTGTCTTAGCCTCACTTCTCTTCAGCCTGCAACTATCTCAAGGAAGTTCGGGTATGCGGATGACCGGGCTTTTACTACTCAACACAGACAGATCGAAAATACAGAATGGACCTTAACTAACGACCTAGGCACTCTTGATGAGTATTTCCACAATTGGAGGCTGAAACCAAACCCAAATAAAACAACAGTGACATGTTTCCACCTATGCAATAAGCTAGCTAATTATGAATTAGAAGTGTACTTGGGTAAGAACCATTTGAGCCATGACAATGAATCCAACTATTAATTTTAGACAGAACTCTCTCTTTCAAGAAACAACTGAAGAAAACTGCAGAAAAACTGAAATCTAGAAATAACATATTTCAGAAGCTGTTGCAGACCAGGCTGATAATTAGTCTTGCAATTGGAAACCATATTTATCTCTGTCAAATGTGGCCTCTAGTCTGGCCTTCATTGAATGTACACATGGTTGTTGTGCGTAAGTTGTTGACAAATGTGTATGGTTGAAGGGACCTTGTAGTACAGACGGTCTTAGATACAAAATATTTCTCTGGTGAAGTGTCTTTCCTTCTTTTTCAGATTCACTATGCCAAAACATGATCCATATTCACAAATAAATAGTCCACCAGAGAAATATTTTGGATCTAAGACAGTCTGTACTAAAAACCCCCTTCAACTATACACTTTTATCAACAACTAAGCACATCAACCCTGTGTACAAAGTGTACATGTGCATGCTTTTTTTTCAAGGAGTGAATACCTAAGTTTTAGGTTATCTGTATACTGCAAAAAAACAGTTATGTTACCCTTTGTGTAACCATAACAAGTGGACATTAGAATTAATAATTCTCGTAGTTTAACAGTAATCACATCATTCTGTAAACTTATAAGCCAAGCTATAGTTTTTAAAGTGTTCGTTTAAGCATACATGTTGCATCCCTTCCTCGTACATTGTCAATTTTAGCTGTGTGGCTGAAGAAGACCCTTAAAGGGTCTAAACCGGCCCTGTGATGTATTGAATATAAACTACATCCTATATTAATTTGTGTTGAACAGGTGAACCATCCTTCAATTCTTATAATTGTGAATGTTTGTCAATAAAGATCATAATGAAATTCCTATACTGCAAAACTACTTCTATGGTTTTAGAGATGCCAAGGTTCCAGAATTTTGCCCCGCAGGAGTTCTTATATGTGCCAGTAAATCTAGACACAAAATTGACATGTTTGAAACCTTTAAATACCACCAGACTGAGGCCAGGATTGAACCTGCCAACTTGAAGTCAGAAGGCCAGTGCTTTACTGTCTCAGCTATTCAGTCAGGCATTGTTGTTATTATGCCGGGCTGAGTGGCTCAGATGTCATGTCTCCGAAAACCATAAAAGTAGTTAGTGGATTGTAAAGCCAATAACTTTATTATTATTATTATTATTTTATTATTATTATTATTATTATTATTATTATTATTATTATTATTATTATTATTATTATTATTATTATTATTATTATTATTATTATTATTATTATACATTTTGCATAAATTGTTCAGATACAATTTAGGGATGGAGAAAAGATATGGTCCCACATCCACCAAGGAGCCTCCATCCCTCGTTTGTTCCTTTACTTAAATAATACACACTCAGTATATATACCACCTGAATTTATTTATGCTCGCTTCTAAATTCTGAAGTGTAATGTTCATAATTTTTATTCTTGGTATTTCTGCTAGTGTTTATTTTTAATATTATCTGTTTTTGACATTGTGTTACTGAGCTACAGTATGTATTTTATTACCAGAAACTTCTATCAAATCTGAAAATTACTATTTTTCCATAGCAGGTATGTTCTTCGCAGGGCTTCGACATCATTAAGTTCTGATTCATGACAGACCTCTGAATCTCCATGTTCATATGACATTAGTTCATCTTTTGAAGATAAGCTAGTGGAAGACATATACTGAACTGATACTACCTTGGAACTGTAATCATTCTAAAAGTGTTTTGCAATTTAGTTTTAGCCTCACATGACCCTCGTTATATTTCACTTTTAAAGAAATGTGCAGTACCAAACAAATTTGTTCATAACTCTTTCTTTTATTGATGGAAATTCATATAATAAGGATTACATTAAGGATGGCAACATGTAGCTGCAAAACAACAATTTTTCTTCAATTATTCAGACTCATTTTTGAAACACCTAGATAATTTTATTGTTTTGCCATTTGTAAAGATGTGTCTCATGCTGATAATGATGTATACTGTATTACAGTTTCTTTTCTCCTGCTAGCTTAACTTTTATTTTGTAAATTAGATTGTCTTGGCTGAATTATCTGTCCATTCTTCCCATTGTTCTGTGCTCTTTCCATCATCAGGCAATTACAGTAAATAATAAAGGCATATATGAAGATCACAAAACTTATAGGACACATGCAAAGTTTTTAGATACTCTACATCCACAGATTTAGTAAAATTTTGCTTACAGAGTAATATTCTTATGTCTGTCCTTACTCATATGTAGATGGTTAGATTAGTCTTCAAAAGTAAGATAAGTATGCACCAAGAGAAAAAAATAAAATTCACTGCTGTCTTTGTGATTTAAGTAGATGAACAAGTAACAGTTCTTTATATTCTAGGCCTTTCTCTAAATAAATAGTTCTCATTGAAGCATGCTCTTCAACTAGCAGAAACTACAAATAATTGTTAAAAATGTATGTAAATTTTGTGTTACATTTTAACATCTTGAATCATCAGAAAATTATTTCATTTTGATGGAGAAAAATTTATATTACAAATTAAAGTCTAATGAACTCTGTCACCAAATATTGTTTTATGTAATTTTTACTTTATTCACAGCAATATTCAGTAAATGTATTGTAGGTGAAATAAAGATATCAGCTAATTTTACGTATTTCTGCCTCCAGTGGGATCAGAGATGTCACAGAAAATGTACAAGCAGATATGAATAGTAGATATTAAGGAACTCTTGAAAAGAAAGTAGGAAAATATGATAATAATAGAAGGGAAGATTGACTGGAGTAGAAGAGGGGTGTTGACAAAGGGGTACAGGCAGTGAATACAACTGTTCATTATTCTGTCATTAATATGATTGTAACTGTACTGTGATGCTGTAGCTAATAAAAAATTAGGCTTATGATAGTGTCTCGTAACTTCTTTGGGTTAGTTTATATTAATTCTTGGTACTTAATGAAATAAGGATGACATTTTCCAAAGGAATTAAGCTGAAAATGGTAATCTTTTCATGAATTGCAACTGAAGACCTGATTTTATTGTTGCATTCATTGATTCATGTGCTTGAGAGTAAAAATGAAAATAACAAATATCATCCCAATCTGCTGAAATAAAATCAAACCTTTCTGAAACTCCCCTTGTAATTCAGTCTAAGAAGAACATCATTGATTGCAGTTCACAAGTTTGTCTGTAGAGCTGTGTGGTTTAACTTTCTCTCTGCCCAAGATTCCAGAATTTTGATCTGTTTTCATGATTTGGAATTCTATGAAGTTTCAATTTTAAACCACATTATTCTTCTTATAGACATGACGTAGGCTTTTGGGCTTGTGTCATGTCAGGAAAATAATGTGAAATTCTTTACGTTTCACAGAGAACTTTGCTCTGCGTCTTCAGAAGAAAATCTTGACTGTTCATGAGAAAGGCTTCTCAAACAATGAGGTTTAAATTTAGACATTACAATAGAAGTGGAAGTGGTACATTCATTCGTCACCAGATGGTTTACCGGACGCCGTACAACACTAGTGCTCAAAGCGGAAGCTGACGGAACCATCAGAATCAGTCTGAGAGGGTCACATAACATAACAGGTATACACACATATAATAAATATTTAATTGCGCACAATGTGCATGAATACAAGTATTACACTGATTCACAAAAGTGTCTCAGAGATTCTGTTCTCAATTTGCACCTTAGTACATGGTATCTCTCACAGAGTTCACCACATCTTCTGCACTTACAGTCATGGCAGGGGTCATGAAATTGCATGGATTCACACAGTTTATGGTGAAATCCATGCACGGCGAGCCTTGTTGATATATGCCTTAATTTATAACCTCCTTGCATCCACTCTAAATTAATCATTGCGTCACTGAGGTAAAAATCGTCCGATATGTTGTTCCTCTTTTGAAGAAGTTCCTGCAGTAGTGCCTTATACGCCGCGGTGGTGGGAAGCAGGAACTTCAGACGCAGCTCTTCTACATAGAACAGTTCTCTTGTCAGTACGTAAACGAGGCGCGAAGGAGTGTACTTGGATAGACAAAGTACTCTTTTAAGAAATGCTGATTTTACACTCTCTAAACTTTGCAATTGTGCCTTGGTAAGATGCACCCATATGTTTTCTATTCCGTAGGACGCAACTGGACTGACTTTGAGATGAAACAACTCTATGGCCGTCGTCAGTGACAAGCTGCTGAGAAGTTTGATGTCACCCATTGCTTTAATGGCCGCGTTTAATCTTTCTTTGACATGAAGGGAAAATTGTTTTCCAGCCGATTGAAATGTTATTCCCAAGTACCGGAAACTTGATACTGATCTTAACTGCCGGTCTCCGTAGTAAAATGTTCCATTCTTGCCTCCTCTCCTAAAAGTCATCGAGACGGTCTTATCCTCATTCAGTCTCAGCTTAGTATCTTCTGCCCATTTACTCACTTTGTTAAAATTACTTTGCAGGTCAGACTCTGAGATGGACGTTAAGGCCATGTCATCTGCATACATGAGTAATTTGACATTACTGGACATTCAAGTGTTTTTTAAAACTTCTGTAGTAAATGATAAGCATTCAATTTAATAGACATTTATGTTTTATACAATACATAATCAACATAATATGAAACTTGTAATTTTATGCAAGAAGGAACTGACATTTAATCATTAGGTTTAAAAGCCAACCATACACGGCATATTCAAACATTATCAATATCTGATGTTATACAAGACAAATTGTTATAATATTTTACCACATAACAACGCAAGATCCAAGCAATAAGTATTTTAGACTTTAAAGTACAATGATTAGACTTTAAAGTACATTAGTGTGTTTAAGTAAAAATATTTTATAGAGGTCAACACGCATTTATATTTTGCCTAAAATAATATCACTCCAGCAATAAGGTATAAAGATGTAATATGATATTTTATTATAATTATCACGTAAGCTTTATTTATCAAATTTTACTGATAGTCTATTCACGATTGTACATAAGTATAAAAGGGTTTCGATCAACAGAATAAGCAATAATTAAGATATGTGCTTAATCAACCCAAGGATGCATTCTGTCAGCCCAAGGGCATGTATATAATAGACAAAGTTTTGTAATTTTAATTTTTAATTTTAACACAATGCTTAGAAATTTGTAAGTTTTTAGATAAGTTTTCACTGAAAAATTATGAAACAATACATCATGAAGGTTTTTCAGAGGTATAAGATAGAAATGCAAATGTGATTCTGATATAGCTGAGGATGACCTATGAAGGGTCGAAACCGGTCCTAGATTGTAATAGTTTACAAGAAAATAAATGTATTGATTAGGTGGAATTTTTCTTTCCTTTTATGATTCTGATCATTCCGTCAGTTTCCGCTTCAAACGCTAGCGCTGTACAGCGTCCGGTAAGCCATCTGGTGACGAATGAACGTACCACTTCCACTTCTATTATAACGTCTAAATTCAAACCTCATTGTTTGAGAAGCCTTTCTTGTGAACAGCCGAAATCATCTTCTAAAGACATAGAGCAAAGTTCTCTGCAAAACGTAAAGAATTTCACCCTATTTTCTTGACACGGCATAAGCCCAAAAGCCTATATCATGCCTTGAAAGCATCAATGGCAACATTATTATTCTTGCCAGATGACCTCAACTTCTTTTAGGTGAACACCGCTTGTATCACTTTTGACATACTGTTCATGCTAACAGATTTTGCTACTGTAAAGTTAGTACTCCTTGTAGCAAAACGGAAACTCAATGACATATTAGAATCTAGCCTAATGAACACCAAATGTGTTTATAGATTCTTTCACGTGCTAATGTAAATGACATGGTGTACTACAGACATCCCTGACTTCAGAAGTCTACTGAGATTGTACCCTGCCTTCTTGGGTACAACCATTTTTATACTAACCACTTGACCACTAGCTCCCTTACCTTCATATACTGTGGGATCACTCAGAGTATATCTCATTACTATATAAGAGATTGTTTTAAATGTATTAAAATTGTGTAGTTGTCAACCATCAGTCTGTAATTTCCTCCTCCGTGACAATCTTTCACTTATCCTATTGCTTGCAAAAAAGGAGATTGGTCACCAGTTGAAAATGTCTGGGACCTGATTAAACAATGGGTGCACCATTATAATAACCATTCGGCAATAAATATTGATGTGAATGATACGATGAAGGCTATTTTTCAGATCACCATTGAAGAATTATTTGACGCCTATGAATACATCAGATTGTATAAATTAGTATTAGAAACACCGCTTATTGATACATTTTGTACAACTTATACATGTATGACGGTGATTAATAAATTATTGTTTCTTGAATCATATATTTATGGCTTTAATGAGATCTACTTTGCTGGAAAAAATACAATAGTTTCTCAGGTCCTTGCTTAAATTTTCTTTGTAGCATGCTGTTAAAACTCTTGACGATATTCTGTAAGTTAAAAAGACCCTTTTATACTGCCATTGTGATAGACATGAGTAGAAAAAAATGCTGGAGGGGAATGTATTCTAAGTATTGAGTAAACAAAGTGATATTACTGTGGGTGACTGTATTTTGCTTTGGTGCTAGTTAAGGATACAACTGAATATCAGTTTGCTGTAGAATACAAAATGTGTATATGAGAAGTTATGTAATAATTGTGAAGTAGGCATCATTTAAAGAGAAAAATAATCAAGGATCCACCTTCATTTCCTGAAACTTTAAAACATCCACAAATTATGCCTAAACTTTTAAATTTTTTCAACTGTGCAATTTATTTTGTACATTCAGCTTTTTTGAAGTTTTCTCGTGTTGGAAAATGGTAGAAGATTACTTTGGAAATTTGCAGTTGCTAGTTAATCACTTAGGGCCAGTTCTACCACCTTCGGGTAAAGTAGTGCGTAACTTGCCCTTCACGTAAAAGGATATTTCCATTCAACCACCCCCGGGTAGCGCTACTGGCAGCATAAATCTTAGTTACCCAGCGCATAATTTATTGGCCACTTTAGGGGCCCGATAAGACTTTACCTGCCAGGCAAGTTTTGAGAGCTGAACATTATTAACTGTATTTCTGGTGGCATACAGCTTAAATTAGCATAGTATATTGATAAAAGCATGATACTGTAACAGTGATCGATATTGTATTGCAGGATTTTAAACATTAAAGCTTCTCTTGAGTTGCAACGGTCACACCAGCCTCTCAAATAGACACCATCACGTTCCCTGTGGGGATCAACATCTATATCACAGTCAGGGACACATTTTATATGGCAAGCTTTCGCAAAGAAACTTGACAAGGATATAAAATCAAAACCTATTTGGAAATAATCTCAAATGGACTTTAATTTTCTAATTTTAATTTTTCAATTTTCAGACTCCAGGTATAAGTTAGTATATGTGTCTCAGTCACCCTGTGTGTTCTCGTAGCATAATGCTTAACGCACTCGCTTCGTAATATGAGGTACGAAGGTTCAAGTCTTCATTATGCCGAATATTTTTATTTTCATTTTCAGTGTTGCATTCATCTGTATGCCTCTTTTCATACGTTCTTTTGTTAATAATATATTTCATTGAAATGTTTAATCACATTATGTCTGCTAGGAAAATCGTTTGTGTGTGCTACTTATACAAAGCAATGTTAAATTCCAATCATCATTATATGGTATAGGACTGTTGCCCAGGTATCAAATTCCTTATCAGTTGTTTACCTAGTCTTCTCATAAATGATTTCAAAGAAACTGGAAACTATTCTATTCCCAAATTCCTCTTCCTATGACTGGATATTTACCCCAATTAGTTATTTACATTTATAGTATCTTCCAACTTTATCTTCATCAAGTTAAACATTAGAATAAAATGCATTATCAATAATTGGCCGTGCGGTTAGGGTCACGCAGCTGTGAGCTTGCATCCGGGAGATAGTGGGTTCGAACCCCACTGTCGGCAGCCCTGAAGATGGTTTTCCATGGTTTCCAATTTTCACACCAGGCAAATGCTGGGGCTGTACCTTAATTAAAGCCATGGCCGCTTCCTTCCCACTCCTAGGCCTTTCCTGTCCCATCATCACCATAGGACCTATGTGTCGGTGCGACGTAAAGCAAATAGCAAAAAAGCAAAGAAAAAATTATTCTTTCAAGATTCGTTAAGTCTGCTCTAGGGGCACCTATTGGTATGAGTTTTTACGTTAATTTCACATGATCGTAATGTTTGTTTAATTCTGTATCAAGGGTCTTTGTTGCTAAGTACAATAATTGTAGAAGTGTAATGAAAATGAAGGAAACTGGTATTGTTACATCATTAATTTGGAATTTTACTTGTACGTCTGTAGTGTGCTTTGGAATATCTCTATAGCAGAGGACTGGTAGAAGATCCTGCCAGACATTCACACTGCTGCTTAGTGGACAGCTGCCATATACCTTTTGTAGTGGGGGGAAGAGAGTAAGGTGGGCTGTGTTTCCTGGTGAATACTCTGTATTTCATTGCAGGGAAAAAGAGTACCCTGCTGTATAAGGACAGACAAACTGGAGCCTAGTCTTGTCTAAGACTTATTTTTTTCCTCCTTCAGTCGTGCTCAGAACTCTCAGTATGTAATCTTAGATGCAGGATCATTGGATTAGTATAGCTCTTGTGCAATAGTGATTTTGTATGACTTCAATAATTTTCTGTCTTTCACGAGAACCTTTAGAAACTCCTCAGATATGCAAAATGATCTAAGCAATTTATAGGATAGTTACATGTAATAAATATTTGCTTGGCATGTACTCAACAAAATATAGTTTTATTATGTCTCTTGAAATATTTTCACACATACTTGTTGCTATGTGTTCACTTGAAGTCTAGTGCTATGGCATTGGTATTAAAATTAAAGTGTATGTTCTGATCTTTGGGCTTTATAATATATCTTTTTAACTTTTCATTGTCTTTTCCAAACATTTTCAGATTGAGATGCATGAATGCTGCAAAATTTTTCTGCTTTAAATCATCGAGGTTCTGAGATTGCTGTGCATGTATGTGTGGTTATGGAATACTACATGAAATTTGGGAATATAAGGGCCAAATAATTTGCAAGCGAAGTAGTGGACCCTCAACAACCGCCCAATTGTCATTGAATGTTGTGGCTAAGAATCCTCTGACTTTTCTAGTGTGTGTGATGAGGCTTCATTTTGCTCATAGGGAACATCCTTTCCATGATTCTTCTCCAACTAGGGTATGAGAAAATTATGCAGCTTATCAAAATACTGTATAGAGTGCTGCAATCAGCATGCACTTTTAATCTGGTAGTGTGTCATATTGCACCAGACATTGAGCTTATTGTGTGTTTTTTAGAATTCACACTCCACGTAGAGCTTTTACTCACAATAGATAATGGCACTTTTTTCCATTTTCATTATTCACTCAGCCTTACATTCAAAAGTTTAGTAAAGTAAACTTAAGAGGAAGGTCATCAGGAATCTCTTGTGTATTGTATTAATACACCATGATGGAGTTCATAGAGGAGGAAAACTGTATTAGTCAGCAGCCCTGAAGATGGTTTTCCATGGTTTTCCATTTTCACACCAGGCAA
Source organism: Anabrus simplex (assembly GCF_040414725.1). Taxonomy (NCBI): domain Eukaryota; kingdom Metazoa; phylum Arthropoda; class Insecta; order Orthoptera; family Tettigoniidae; genus Anabrus; species Anabrus simplex. The sequence continues at coordinate 374,568,205 of NC_090268.1, read as the reverse complement.
ATGGTGGGGCTTAATTAACAAACAAGTGCCAGCAAGTTTGAAATCAAACAAAAAGCTGTTGGAGTGCTGTAAGACCTATTGCACTGCTGTATGCAGCACTGAGTGCTGGACTACCACTAAAAGTGCAGAATACTCTCAAACACCCCATCAGGCAGTCCTAGTCGTTCAAAAAGTCTGTGAAAGCAGAAGTTGGTGGTATGGGCATGTCCAGATAGCTGCACCCAACACCACTGCATTGTGGAAGTTGAAGTATTAGGGTATAAGGACAACCCCAACAAAACTGTAAGTCAGGATCTGAAAACTGTCCGTGACCAAACCATACAATTGATTGTATGATGTGGCATAACAAGATCCACAAAGTGCACCCTATACCAATGGGGGAAATGCTAAGCAGAAGGGTCTCGCCATTTAGTGATGTTGTGATGTCAGATTTTTCTCTGTGTAGGATATCTGGGCACCAGTTTGAGATCTGTAACCCTCTTGATAGCTTGGAGATGAAACGTTTTTGCTTTATTATTAGGGGCATCATGTTTACGAGTGAATGAGAGAAAAATAGTTGCAACGGACCTGCAAGACTGAACCATCATGTAGTCAGGCCATGTAATTGGTGTAACAAAATTCATTACTCAAACTACTAGGGGTATAGAAAAGATCAAAACAAACAGATTAAATAACCATAGTCCAGAAATTGGAGAATGAAAATAGTAAATTTAGATCTAATTGTAATATTTTACAAAATTGTTCATAAGTGCACCCTGCTGCTGCATAACCTGCTCATTCTTCCAACCTCATTCCACTCGACTTTTTTTTTTTTTCTGTGGGGGCACTTAAAGAGCCTGATATAATAGACTCCAATTAATCTGAGGAAGAACGCGTTGCTTGGGTGTTTGCAGTTGCTTACTCTGTACAGCACATGCCAGAAGTCTTTGAACATGGAAGACAGGCAATGACATGGTGTTTCAGAACTTGTATTCCAGCAGCAGGCTGTAATTTTAAACAGTTTCTGTACCAGACTACAGTTAAATTGAAATTTAATAGTTCCATTTTCAGTCGCATCATCATCATCATCATCATCATCCTAAACCATCTCCAGTTTCCCAGGGGTGGTATATGAGCCTCCTCTATCTCATCCTGTCCTTGTACCATTCTTCCTCCACCAACTTGTCCCAATCATGATCGTTCTTAACTAAATCTGTCCATTTCCTTCGTGGCCTTCCCACGGGTCATCTTCCATCTACTTTTCTGTCAAATTCCTTCCTTGCAGGTCTGTTTACTTGCATCCTCTTCATGTGACCAAACCACACAAGTCTTGATATCTGAATCTTATTGAGGAGAGAATGATCTATTCCTACTTCTTCTCTAATTTTCTCATTCCTAATCTTGTCTTTCCTGGTTTTCTGGATCGTAGTGCGTAGGAATTTCATTTCAGCTGCCTGAAGCTTGGAATTATCTCTATTGGTCAGTGTTGTGGTTTTGAGACTGTATGTAAGAATTGGTGTATAATAGGACTTGTACAGTGTCATTTTTGTTTTCATGGGTATTTGCTCATCCCAAAGCAGGTGTCTTACCTTGTGGTAAAATTGTGTTGCCTTATTGATTCGATTGTTCACCTCAAGTATTTGAAAACTGGAACGCTGTCCAGTTGGGCTTCATTTAACATGACTATTGGTTCTGCTCCTTCCCCATACACTTTCATCACCATCGTCTTGGTCTTGCTGATGTTTAAACCATATTTCAACTCCTCATTCCAGCTTTGCATTCTCTCTTCCAATTCCTCTTCTGAGTCACTCCAGATTACATCATCATCTGAAAATGTGAAGGCTTTGATATCTCCATGTTCTTTCCTTTTAATAGATTTCATTACTACATCCATCACAATAATAACAGGAGAGGTGACAATGAGCTGCCCTGCTGCACTCCTCTCTTTGTTTCAAACCAGTCCGACAAACCACATCCTACTTGAATACAACTTCTGTTCCCACTATACAACATTTTCACTTTGTCTACGAGACTGTCTCGCACTTGAAGTTCTTTCATGCATTGCCAAATTCTTTCCCTTGGTACACTGTCATATGCTTTCTCAGTGTCCAAAAATATTAGAAATAAACCCTGAAAGAAAATCCTCTTATGCGTTAGGCCTAGCAAGTCAGCAGGAGAGTATTGAGTACAGTCACTTTCAGTTGCATCAAATAGTACTTTAATTATCAGTTTCTGACCTGGTTGTTTAATAGAACATATTTGTTTGGATCTATTCCATCATCCTTAAAAGTTTTGAGTATTGAATTTTGTTTTACGTGATACGTCACACGAGTTCATAATGATCACCGATAAAAGCACTGAAAAATATAGTGCCTTTTATACTGGAAGGTGGCCTGGTTATTTTCTACTCAGTGTTGTAGAACGTGACTCCCGTAGTCATTGTTTTGTCACCAAGGAATTGGTAATTTGGATCCCAGCCCTGGAAATGAGATTTTTTGAAATTAACATTCATGTCCCTGTGGTTTGAATTCCATGTAAAACTGTAGCTCTTGTGTCTGATGATCATAAGATTGCTGTGGCAAAGAAAACAAAGAGAAATTCTTTGTATTTCATGGAGGCTTTGCTCTGTGTCTTCAGAAGAGAAAATACGTCTGTCCACTAAGAAGACTGCTATCAGTGATGGTTTGAACTTGAAAATACTGGACCATTCGTCTGTTGTAAGTGGTAATCTCATTCATCACCAGATGGCTTGCTGTACGCTAGCCTCTTGATTGGGAAGTGATGCTGCCATTTTAGCTCAAAGTAAGATGTTTCTTGTTCAGTATGTCCAGTATGTTCAAGATTCTGAAGACGCAGAGCAAAGCCTCCGTGAAACGTAAATAATTTCTCTTTGTTTTCTTTGACATGCCAAATCCCAGAAGATTATCATGTGTGTCTATATGGGCTGTGAAAGCATGATTTCAAATATAAGATTAACAGTCTCTTAGAAAAACAAGCTTGCTCCGTGAAGGAAACTGGAGCCTTCACAAGCTTTCAACAGTCGCACACAGTAGGCTGTTGTTGAGACGGATAAGGAATACAATAGCATCTGCAATAATAAAAGAGGTGTTTGAACAAGTTCGTTGACAGACTGACTTACGACTCCTATCTCGTTCTGTACGCAGTGATTACCTGTTGCATGTCTTAATCAGAGCACTCATTTTGCACTTAACTGAATAACTGCTTCCACCTTAACAATGTACTAATTTTAACAGCAAATTTTAATCACCTGCAACTTCAGCACTATTTAGAAAACAGTTACCAAAGTAGACATTGGTATATTTCTAGGACCATTTAAATGCAGAAATTTTGTGCAATCCTTTTCTTAACAGTTTTGATTGTAAAAATTTTATTTTATTGAAACTCCATTTTCCATTTGGTACTTGTTTAACAAGCTTTTGTTTTAAAAAAAAAGCCACTTCTAACTGGGCAAGTGTTCTTATGTGATAAATCATTATATCATCCATTCTAATATATTTTACATACATACATACATTATCATTGTAGACTGTTACGCCTTTCAGCGTTCAGTCTGCAAGCCTCTGAGAATTAACTAAACGTCGCCACAATCCTCGATTTGCAACTAGTGTTGTGGCCTCATTTAGTTCTATACCTCTTATCTTTAAATCGTTAGAAACAGAGTCTAACCATCGTCGTCTTGGTCTCCCTCTACTTCTCTTACCCTCCATAACAGAGTCCATTATTCTCCTAGGTAACCTATCCTCCTCCATTCGCCTCACATGACCCCACCACCGAAGCCGGTTTATGCGTACAGCTTCATCCATCGAGTTAATTCCTAAATTAGCCTTTATCTCCTCATTCCGAGTACCCTCCTGCCATTGTTCCCACCTGTTTGTACCAGCAATCATTCTTGCTACTTTCATGTCTGTTACTTCTAACTTATGAATAAGATATCCTGAGTCCACCCAGCTTTCGCTCCCGTAAAGCAAAGTTGGTCTGAAAACGGACCGATGTAAAGATAGTTTCGTCTGGGAGCTGACTTCCTTCTTACAGAATACTGCTGATCGCAACTGCGAGCTCACTGCATTAGCTTTACTACACCTTGATTCAATCTCGCTTACTATATAACCATCCTGGGAAAAAACACAACCCAAATACTTGAAATTATCGACCTGTTCTAGCTTTGTATCACCAATCTGACATTCAATTCTGTTGAATTTCTTACCTACTGACATCAATTTAGTCTTTGAGAGGCTAATTTTCATACCATACTCATTGCACCTATTTTCAAGTTCTAAGATGTTAGACTGCAGGCTTTCGGCACAGTCTGCCATTAAGACCAAGTCATCAGCATAGGCCAAACTATTTACTACATTTCCACCTAACTGAATCCTTCCCTGCCATTTTATACCTTTCAGCATATGATCCATGTAAACTACAAACAGCAAAGGTGAAAGATTACAGCCTTGTCTAACTCCTGTAAGTACCCTGAGCCAAGAACTCATTCTACCATCAATTCTCACTGAAGCCCAATTGTCAACATAAATGCCTTTGATTTTAATAATCTACCTTTAATTCCATAGTCCCCCAGTATAGCGAACATCTTTTCCCTCGGTACCCTGTCATATGCTTTCTCTAGATCTACGAAACATAAACACAACTGCCTATTCCTCTCGTAGCATTTTTCAATTACCTGGCGCATACTGAAAATCTGATCCTGACAGCCTCTCTGTGGTCTGCAACCACACTGGTTTTCATCCAATTTCCTCTCAACGACTGATCGCACCCTCCCTTCCAAGATGCCAGTGAATACTTTGCCCTGGTATACTAAGCAATGAGATACCTCGATAGTTATTGCAACCCTTCCTGTTCCCTTGCTTATAGATAGGTGCAATTACTGCTTTTGTCCAATCTGAAGGTACCTTACCAACACTCCATGCTAATTTTACTACTCTATGAAGCCATTTCATCCCTGCCTTCCCACTATACTTCACCATTTCAGGTCTGATTTCATCTATTCCTGCTGCCTTGTGACAATGGAGTTTATTTACTATCCTTTCCACTTCCTCAAGCATAATTTCACCAACATCATTTTCCTCCTCCCCATGAGCTTGGCTGTTTGCAACACCACCATGATGATTTCCTTTTACATTGAGAAGATGTTCAAAATATTCCCTCCACCTCTCCAGTGATTCCCTGGGATCTATTATGAGTTCACCTGAATTACTCAAAACACTGTTCATTTCCTTTTTCCCTCCCTTCCTAAGATTCTTTATTACTGTCCAGAAAGGTTTCCCTGCTGCTTGACCTAGCCTTTCCAAGTTGTTTCCAAGTTGTTCCAAGTTCTTTTTGGATTCAACAACTATTTGTTTCGCTCTGTTTCTTTCATCTACGTACAAATCCCTGTCTGCCTCGGCCCTTGTTTGGAGCCATTTCTGATAAGCCTTCTTTTTACGTTTACAGGCTGCTCTCACTTCAAATCAAATCAAAATCAAATCAAAATCTCTTTATTTGCAAATGAGGTGTCTACCTCGGTGGCAAATGGTACACTAAAATACATTATTGTCAAGCACTAAATATTAAATTAACAAGAGAAGAAAATTTTTCCTATAATACAATATTATACAATTTACGCTAACAATGTTTTCTATTAAACACACAGCTCATCCTTAATAAATTTAATTGTTTACAAAATTCTAATTATAATATCTCCTGTACTACTTACAAATATAGTCAACTGATACACAGTATGTGGAATTGCTTCAAATGATACTATAAAACTGGTATGACATTAATATTTACATTGCATTTATTTATTTATTTATTTACTTTTTTTTTTTACCCGTCCTGGATCCTAAGTAGCATAACGACCTGCTGCGTCTTAACCAGAGCCCCTTTTGCCACCACTTTTCAGAGTTCCTGAAGGGCCTTCACAGCTACCGTAGCGGTCCCAGGGCCCTCGAAGTCCCCACTGTACTTCACCCCTACAGGCAGTCCCCTACTTTGGCTGTCCAAACTCCTTAGACCAGGGGATGGAATTAATTTATTCACACACATTTTTTTATTTACAATAACCTGCACCGGTCGAATGCCCTCTAACACTTCATTTATTTTCTCTGTTGCTGTTTATTCTCTTCTTGAATATCTGTACAGATTTTGGAAAAGGATCAAACACTACCCCTGGTAAACTGTTCCACTCCTTCACACCCTTCCCAATGAATGAAAATTTACCCCAATCGCTTCTGCTAAAATTCCTTCTAATTTTATATTTGTGGTCAGTCCTGCCAATATAATTATTTTCCAACTGAAGCCTCTCACGGATATCTCCCCATGCTTCTTCTCCTGTATAGGCTCTATATAATCCTGTAAGTCTAGTTTTCTCCCTTCTCTTACTTAAAGTTTCCCACCCAAGTTCCTTTAACATTTCTGATACACTACTCTTTCTCCTGAAATCCCCTGTTACAAATCTTGCTGCTTTCCTCTGCACACTATCTATTTCTTTTATTAGGTATTCTTGGTGAGGATCCCAAACACTGTTTGCATATTCCAATAATGGACGAACCATACTCAAGTAACTTTTTTCTTTTAATTCTTTGTTGCATCCTTTAAGTAGCCTCATTATGACATGTAATGATCTGTATGCTTTCCCAACAATGTCATCAATATGACCCTTCCAGTGCAAATTACTTTCAAATCTCACACCTAAGTATTTGCACTTGCCATCTTTTGGGATAACTACCTCATCCAAAGTATATTCAAATTCAGTTTTAAAGCTCCTGTTTGTAAAAGTTGTAACAGTTGATTTGCCTCCATTAACCTTCATATTATTTTCTTCAACCCATTGTTGGATACTTTCAAGGTCCCTTTGTAATTCTGAACAATCCTCAATGTTGTTTATTTCTCTATAAACAATTATGTCATCTGCATACAATCTTATTTTTGATGTTATATTGTTCCCTAAATCATTTGCGTATATTAAGAAAAGTAACGGACCGATTATACTACCCTGTGCAATTCCCTTCCAAACTTTCTCTTCCTGCGATACATTATTTCCTACTTTGACTTTCTGAACCCTTGAATTTAGAAATGCTTTTATCCAACGTGTAACCCTTACGTCCAATCCTATTCCCTCCAATTTCTTTAATAATATTCCATGTTCCACTCTATCAAAGGCTTTGGAAAGATCTATGGCTATGCAATCTAACTGACCTCCTGAATCCAACTGATCTGATATGTCCTGCTGAAATCCCACCAGTTGTGCCTCACAAGAAAATTTCTTTCTAAATCCATACTGGCTCCTCATGAACCAATTTTTATCATCGCATATCCCTCTGATGTACTTCGATATTAAACTCTCCAGTATTTTACAAACTATACTGGTCAGGCTGATTGGTCTGTAGTTCTCTGGTTTCCTTTTATCACCCTTTCCTTTATAAATTGGTATTATTATAGATTCCTTCCATTCCTTTGGTATTACACTATTATTTATGACATAGTCAAAGAGAAATTTTAAATAAGGCACTATGTACCACCCCATTGTCTTTAATACCTCCCCAGTAATTTGATCACTTCCTGCAGCTTTTCCTTGCTGAAGCAGTTGGATTTCTCTGAAAATATCTTCATTTGTGAATGATAAGCTTCTTGTTTCCCTCTGTCTCTCTCCCTCTCTATCTTCTGTTTCGGTTTCCAACTCGTGACAGTCATCTACTGAATCTCTAAATTCCCTACTAAATAGGTTTGCTTTCTCAGTATCTGTTAAATAGTGTTCACCCCCTTCTCCCACCATTGTAGGAATTTGGACTCCTTTTCCTTTTTGATTCCTGATATATGAATACAGCTTTTTCCATTTCCCTTTGTGGTCATTACCCCCTTGAAGTATGCCATTCATATAATTCTCTTTTGCTTCCTTTTTCACTCTATTCAGTTCCCTCATTAGCTGTTTTCTAGTTTCTCTACTCTCCCTACCCTCTTTGATTTTCCTGTTTACTATTCTACATTTTCTTTTTAATTTTCTTATTTCCCTTGTATAATGAACAGGGTCTGAGGTCATTTTACCCTTCTTAACAGGTACAAATCTCTTGTCTCCTTCCCAAATAATTCCTTTAAATTTAGCCCAAAGTGTATCCACGTTACTCTCTTCACTTATCCAACAACTGAATTGTGATTTAAGGTAAGTCCCAAATTCATCAACTTTAGTTTTTCTGTACAATTTCTTGTCTTGTGTAACCCTCTTATTAAGCCTTTTTGGTACGAGTCCTACATCCATTATTACAGCCTTATGGTCTCCTATTCCTTCAATTACCTCAGTTTTATCAACAATTTCCCATGGTTTAACCAAGAATACATCTAGTAAGTTATTGAGACGAGTCGGTTCTTGTACTACTTGTGTAAATCCTCCCTCCCAAATTAACTTATTTGCCATTTTCTGTTCATGGGCTTCACTTGCAGCTCCTTTCCATTCAATTTCAGGCAAATTTAGATCTCCCCCAATTATTACCATATCATTATTATTGTTTTTATGAGTATAATCTATTATTTTTTCAAAGATTTCCATGTCTCTTTCCTCTCTTCCAGGCCTGTATGTTCCTATAATTCCCACTTCATTCCACCAAGATGTTCGCCTTTTCCCATCTTTACACACAGTTGTTCCTAGGCATTCCCTTGCTGTTTCTACTACAGCATCCCTGTATGCCACCCATTCACTTTCTATATCCTGAACCTGCTTACTGTCTACTGTTCGAAACTTCTCATTAATCATATCCATGTATTTCTGTCTAATTTCCTCGTCCTGGAGATTTTCTACCCTTATTCGTTTGCAGACAGATTTCACTTTCTCTACCCTACTCCTAGAGATACTTAGTTCTCTACAGATCAGATAGTGATCTGTATCATCGAAAAATCCCCAAAAAACTTGTACATTCCTAAAAGATTTCCTGAATTCAAAGTCTGTTAAGATATAGTCTATTATGATCTGGTACCCCTAGCCTCCCATGTGTAGCGGTGAATAGCCTTATGCTTGAAGTATGTATTCGTAACAGCTAAACCCATACTAGCACAGAAGTCCAGCAAACGCTTCCCATTCCCATTAGCTTCCATATCTTCCCCACATTTACCAATCACCCTTTCGTATCCTTCAGTTCTATTCCCAACTCTCGCATTGAAATCGCCCATTAGCACTATTCTATCCTTGCTGTTGACCCTGACCACAATGTCACTCAATGCTTCATAAAACTTGTCAACTTCATCCTCATCTGCACCCTCACATGGTGAATACACAGACACAATCCTTGTCCTAATTCCTCCCACTGACAAATCTACCCACATCATTCGCTCATTTACGTGCCTAACCGAAACTATGTTGCGTGCAATGGTATTCCTGATAAAGAGCACTACCCCAGACTCTGCCCTTCCCTTTCTAACACCCGTCAAGTACACTTTATAATCTCCTATCTCTTCCTCCTTATCTCCCCTTACCCGAATATCACTTACTCCTAGCACATCCAGATGCATCCTCTTTGCTGACTCAGCCAGTTCTACCTTCTTTCTTCCATAAGCCCCATTAATATTGCTAGCTCCCCATTGAATTCCATTTTGTTCGCCAAGTTGTTTCCAAGGAGTCCCTCGCCTGTCAAATGGGAGTGGGACTCCATTACTCCCATAGGTCCGAGGCTTGCTTAAAGTGTTCTGAGCTCGGTAAATTCATGAAGCAGGATGCTGCCCTACTTGCACATAGTCCAAGTGAGGATCTCTCCTCTAACGGGTTATGGACCACCGGTGAATTGTATAGTCCTAGCCGCCTGAGCACAAGGAGGGCCACGACTCAGAATATGTCCGAGATGCCCACTCCCATTCCATAGCAACTGGTATCCCGACTCCCAGGACCACTTACTAGGCCACTCAGCCGTTGCCCATGGTTCATGAACTAGGATGTGACCACAGTAACCCACAATTTGTTTTTCCTGTTTTGAATCTCCTTTGCACATGTCATTCGGTATACTCATTGGGTCGGCAAATTAAACCCCGCCACCAGATATGCAATTTTTTTGTGTTGCTCTTCCTCTTTGTTACTATCCTAATCTGCCATTATATTTCTGTATCACCCCTCATTACATTTCTGGATTTTGCCTTCTAGGTGCAGGTTGTATGTTGTTCAAGGGATTCTATCAGTATCCATTCATAGAAAGTCTTTGTACCATTTCAATTTCTGGAATTTAATTCTTTCTCGTAACCTACAATCCTGTCCCCAGCTTCCTTAATTCTGTATTTCAGATCTTACCATGTCTTGTTTTGCTAATCCTGTAGCTACCAGAATCCTGTTATCTTCGAACTGATGACCTAGATGTTAGGCTACTTCAAACAACAAGCAACAAGCAAGCCTATTCTCTTATTTTTCTTCTCGTGGTCTGTTTCATAGGCACATGTCAAAGAAGTTTCTAAAACAGCTCTTTCACTTTTCAGTGGGATTTGTATTTTATTCCATATTAGATCATTAATTGCCCCTGTAGAAGTGAACTGCTATCCAAAATCATATTTATAATTTTGATATGTGAGGCGGATATGGAGGAGGATAGGTTACCTAGGAGAATAATGGACTGTGTTATGGAGGGTAAGAGAAGTAGAGGGAGACCAAGACGACGATGGTTAGACTCGGTTTCTAACGATTTAAAGATAAGAGGTGCAGAACTAAATGAGACCACAACACTAGTTGCAAATCGAGGATTGTGGCGATGTTTAGTAAATTCTCAGAGGCTTGCAGACTGAACGCTGAAAGGCATAACAGTCTATAATGATAATGTATGTATGTATGATATGTAAGGGAACAAAAAAAAAAAAAAAAGATTCTCCAAGGTATTTGAATGTTGGTTATCTGTAAATGTTCCCTTTCCATTGCAAAATACCTTACTGGATGTTCATTTCTTTTCAAGTCCATTTCCTCACTCTTTTCTTGCTGAAAATGATACCATATTTGTTATTACTTTCGTCCATAAATTTGTCTGCACCTGGGTGAAAAAAACCCACAAAGGTATGACACTTGCAAAGAACATGGCCTTAAGTTTATAATGTCTGGTAGTTTGGTGGATTTTCTTTTTTACCTGGATCTGTTTTGTTTGGGACAAAACTTCTCTCTGTCTTAAACATGGTTGTATTACAAAGCTTTGTCATGCCTACTAGTGTGCTGTGGATGTTCTTGCATAAATTTATGATCCTCTTATTAATCGGAAGTGACTGAGTGCTTCCTAAGTCCAAGTTAATTTTGTTGAGTGGATACAGGAATGTCCCAATATGCCAATGATGATGATGGTCTTCAAATCATCAGATTGGTCTATCTTCAAATCACCAGTTCTATCTTAACCCTATTGGAAGTAATCTGATGGTGTTAAGTTGAGTGATGATAGCACAGAATCATAAAAATTACTCGTTCCTCAAAGGAAACTGATGATGGTGATTAGTGTTTTAAGAGGAAGTACAGCTTAGCAAACATCCTTTGAAAAATGTAGATATTGACAAAAGAATGGGAAGGGCCACAGAGTTCATGTAAATGAGACTTCCTTAGGCCTTGCAAAGCTCATACTCTTGGGGTCAGAAGAGAGCCATAGTTGACTCAAGGTCGGACAGGAAAGATGAAATTCAGGAATCTTGATATAAATGAAAGAGAGACTCGGCTGGTCCTATGTTGTGATCCCCTTGGTCCTCCTCCATCACCTCTTGTGATAGGCAGGGTTCATCGGCTGTAACTCAGAGTATATATAACTTCTTCCTGCATAAAGTGAGCGATTCAACTCAGTTTATGGATGTGTTTGCGATGACTAAACAGACCAATCTTGGCATAAAATGTACGCCCACACAAATCACATTGAATGGATGCAGGAGAGCAGGGTTGTAATTGACAGAGTTTTCTTGCTTGTCACTTGGCCTCTTGATGTCTGCGGTGTTCTCTTTCAAACAAGTTGACAGCGGTGGATGTTGTGTTCCGCCGCAGTGAACAGTCCACAACGCATTCTTCAGGCAGGAAACATCCTGGATTATTCTACAGCCCCCATCCACAGGAAGAACTTCCTATCAGAGTAAAAAGACATTTGCCTAGTCTGGTTACTGGAACTTCTGTGGAAGTAAAGGTATTTTCATGAATATCATGTGGATTATGTGAGATGGCACCACACCTCAACTGAAAAACGTGATGTTTAAAATGTTGAGTCAGTTGGCTGCACGGTTCGGGTCATGTTGCTGTGAACTTGCATTTGGGAGATGGTAGGTCCAAATCCCATTGTCAGCCAGGTCAATGCTATATATCTTAGTAATGGTTACAGTTGCTTCCTTCCCAGTCCCAGCCTTGTCTTATACCTTTGTCACTGTAAGACCTGTCTCACGTCAACTTCAAACCAGTAGCAAAAAATAAAATAAAAAATGTTTAAAATACCAGATAGCCACACACTAAAAAGCTAAAGAAAACAGTCATGTAACAATCTTGTTTCTACTTATCCAGCTGCTTCAGTTCGTGAAAGGCTGTCATTCTGTACGACCTCAGTTTCCCTCCCTTTGCTGTTCTTTGACATTTTTTGACATTCAAATTCAAATTTATTTCCTTTACCTGCATTTTATAAAATAGGATACGTCACAAAAAAAAAAAGTCCTGATGGAATATCCCACCTCTCAAGGCAAACAGTTGAAGTCCCAGAATGTTTTGGGGCATCCAGTAGTTTACAACTTTCCCACTGTAATCAGTAATATGTCTCTTGAGTGGATCGTTCAAACTATTCTCTTGCATTGTTGGCTTGATGAACTTCATTATCTAGAAATTTGTGATAAATAAGACGTGCTGAGGTAATTTGCATAGCATTTTCATTAGGGAAGAAGCGGTAAATTGGAGGAAACAGTTCATGTAAGATTCCCTATTAACATAACAAGTTATGTTTTGTTGGCATATGGTTTGGTTTTGCTTCATTTGTAAAAAGGATGAAAATGTAAACAAAAACAAAAAAAAGAAGAAGAAGAAAAACTCCCATGCAAGAAACATCATGCAAAAATCTTACAAATATTACCTTTGTAAACAAAACTCCAATAAAGACAAATTATTGTTTTATGGGGATGCTACAACCTGTATTATTTAAACCCAAACTCATCATAAAGGGTATAATATATTCAAAGAGCTGGCCTGAGTGGCTCAGACGGTTGAGGCGCTGGCTTTCTGACCCCAACTTGGCAGGTTCGATCCTGACTCAGTCCGGTGGTATTTGAAGGTGCTCGAACATGTCAACCTCGTGTCGGTAGATTTACTGGCATTGCAAGTAATCTTCATTTTCCGTATCAAAATTTAATCACTAAGTTTTACAATATTTAAAATACTTCCACCGTTTTGATACTTTTTTTGCCTTTTGGCAAATTTATTTGTCAACAGTACATGTTTCGTTCCCTATTTAGGAACATCCTCAGCTGTTATTGTAGCTTAGGTGAATTGCTAAGATTTTAAACAAGTTAATTTGCAGGTACATTGATTCACTTAAAAACTACTAAAAATACCAATTAAATTAAATTAAAAACAATGTAGGGGTTAGTGTGTTAATGATATGAGAACGAATGATTACGTAGTTGGTCAGCTTAAAAACTATGTCTATTCATTTGAATAGTTGTTAAAAATCTCATTTTGTTACATTAAAATGCCTGTTTACGGTTAAAAGTTTTAAAAATGTTTGACTTCGTAACACTGTTCAAATTATTGAATGTTTTTTCTTCTGTTCCTTCCAGGTAAGTTGTTATATATTATGAGTTTGCTTATGGTGCCTTTGATTGAGTCTAATGTGGAACTTTGAAGTTGATTGCTGATCAATTTTTGTGAAGGGAGCTTCGTTTCAATTTCTTGCTATTGTTATACTCCAATTCTACTGTGACCCTGGAGGGACGTTTGTTGCTGCTTTACGTCTTGTATTAAAATTGATCAAATAAATTTGCCAAAAGGCAAAAAAAGTATCAAAACGGTGGAAGTATTTTAAATATTGTAAAACTTAGAGACTTACTGGCATGTAAAAACTTCTGTGGGACAAAATTCTAGCATCTCGGGAGTATCCAAAAACCGTAAAAGAGCAATTAGTTGGACGTAAAGCAAATAATATTATTATTATTATTATTATTATTATTATTATTATTATTGTTATTATTATTATATATTCAAAGTGATATTAGCTTTAAAATCACTTGGTTGATTTAAATCAAACCCAAACCAGTGACACAGCTCATTGAGCTCCTTGGCCTGCCAGGTTGATTGCTATCCAGCAACATTGCTTGCAGATGTTGAGAGTGACTCATGGTCTCTATGACCAAATCCTCTGCTATTATCAGTTGGTGTTGTGGCTGGGTCTGCTCTCTCTCATATTAAACAGCTCCTCAGTTGGTCCCACAAGGCTAAGTGAACACTGTCCAGCCTTCAGTCGAGAATTAAAATCCTTGAACTGGCTGACTGTTAAATCCAGGGCCTACGGGTAAGAGCCAGACATGCTACCCCTACATCAGGGGTCTGATCGACCTGTGCAGTTTAAAAAAAAGTTAACACTGTAGGTTGCATTTATGCAGAAATGTGCAGTACTTTTTATCAGTAAATTAAGTCTCAACAGGTAAATAAGATTGCTGCACAGATTTGTATGGACTGTTGCAATGTATGCCTCTGAAACTTAGACTCTACACAAGGTAGAAATCAACTGCATTTGAAATGTGGTGGTGGTAAAACTCTTGAAAGGATAAGATCTGTGATTCTAAGGTCCTTGAGATGGTAAACCAGAGATCTTTAGTCTGCTCCTTAATGCAAGCAACACTTGTCCTGTTGGAATGTGTGATGCCCCATTCAAAATTCATACATACAGTAGCAGAAGGTTTCGTTAAAGGAAAGATGCCATGTGGGGAAGTTGAGATACAGCTTCGTATTACTGATAAATAACATGGAAGCACACAATGAATATGGCTGGGAAGGACCGTTGAACTTGAGGAACTTCATGATAACTGACCAGGAGGATTAATTACTGATGATGATGATGGAACATATGAAAATGTATTGTTAAACATTTGTAATCTGTTTGTAACACTGAACCGAGCAAGTTGTTTCTGCAACGTGAACGATGTACAGAAGCTATAAGCTTGCATTTGCGAGATGTTGGATTCAAACCCCACCTTTAGCAGGCAAATGCTGGTGCTGTACCATAATCAAGATCTGTCAGATTACAGACTATGAATCTCATGTTAGATCTGTATTGATGGTTGACTTAATTGAACGTAAAATATTATAGCATTGACTTGGAGGATATCAAAATAATTTTATACAATTTTGTAACAGATCTGTCAGAGTTATTGTAATGGAAGAGCAATAGAAAAATACAACACTAAGAGATTTCTGATCTTGTTTATTCTCCCATGGCCCAGATTATTAGACACGGTAATCTTGTTGATTTATCCCAGTAGAAACTTTGATCGTATTAATAGTATCAATATTTGAATTCAGCTTCCTAGTTTTAAAATGATATAGTATCCATATACCTCACAATGTGCCTTCCAGAGCGAGTGCATAAGAAGTCGTTACTGTGGACACAATTGCATGGTAGCAAACTGATTGCTGTGCAGAGATATATGTTGGCAGATGGAGTTAATGGCCTAATACCAAGGCCATTAACCTGGAAACCAAGAAAGAACAAATATATCAAGTTGGGCAAATAAAAAATACATGCATACATACACACACTGTTGGAGAAAAATTGTTTCAAAATTTTCAGGTTTCCAGGTTGTCTTTTTCTTAGCTTCAGCAAAATAGAATTCCCATGGGAATAATACATGATGACCCTCTAAATGTCACTGTAAAGGTCATATTTGGATTGTGACAGCACTGAAAATATCAACCTTTCATTATTGACTCTACAAGGCTGCCAGACCAACACCTGGGGTGATCATGAGCAAGTGCAGTACTACACCTTCAACCAACATTGCAAAGGAAGGAAGGGGAATGGAACAAGTATAATAGTCATTTTCAACTCTGTCTTATGTACTTGCCTCTTATAATTGTCGATATAGCACTGTTCATATCCTACTTTAAAATATAAGAATGGAACATATTATATTCAAAAGTCCGAATAAAATATTTTTAAAATCTAATCTGTCCTAAAGGGGGTTTCCCAAAGCAACACAGAATAATTACTGGTACACTTGTGTAAAAAAATACCAAGCGAAGTGGCTGCATGTTAATGCGCTACAGCATGAGTGGATTCCTACTCCACAGTCAATTGTCCTGAGAATGGTTTTCTGTGATTTCACAGTTTCATTTCCAGACAAAGGCAAGTAAAGTTCTTATTCATAGTCCACAGCGGACTCCTTCCACCTTCTCATTTCATTCACAATCATTAATTTCATATCATTAGCTACTCTACTGAGGTTGGCACCCGAAAGGGCATTCAGCCATCAAAACGTGCCATTAATTTCATCTCGCCTCATCCCCAACCCTGTATCAGAAAACAGGACTAAGTGACACATATACATACATACATATATACATACTTGTTTTACAAATAAAATCTTTTAATAGTGTTCAAACTACACAGAATGGTCCACCAAAGTTTTTCACCCCAAATATCTACTGACTAGTTGAAGATACCTATAAGCAGTTTTCACTTCAGTGAGTAATAAGAAGGGGCACACAAAAGAACACGCAATAAATACCTAGGCAGCAATACAAATTTGCATTTTATTAAATGGAACTAGACCCATTTCTGTCATATGCATGGTTGTTCCTAGATAGCCACATTTAGCGATGGCAGAAAGGAGTTTTGAAGTGTACATGTTTTCAAATGTGGCGCCAGCATTCTGAACATTGAAGATATGATGATGGTGTTTCACAGGTTGTTTGTATGTTCACTCTTGGCAGTAACAACACCAGATATGAGTCATATGCAGCCCTTCTCTTCTTAGCCTATCTGAAATGACTGCTGGCAGCACCTGAATAGCGATGCTGCCTGTCTCTTTCCCATTGTCTCTTTTACAGTGCACCATTAACCTCTTAACAGCATATTTTTCAAGTGCTTGGTGTAGCCTGTCCTGTGTATTTTTTCAACAGGTTGTTGTTATATGGCAGGATAGGTGGAAATGTTAGCAACAACCAGTAAAAGATAGGAATTTTAATAAGTCCATTTTCTTGTTGGAGACATTCTTGACCATTTTTACATTAACTGCAAAATCATATACCTGATTAGAATTAGTGTTTTGTCCATGTATTACAGCCTGAAGTTATAACAAATAAAATCAAGGAATATTTATGAATTTGTAAGTTAAATATCATGCTACTGACATTGTAGACCACTTTAATTAACTTCAAGACCGTTTACCTCACTAAAACTGCAGTGATTTGTCTGTATGAAACTGCCTGAAACTACGTACAGCACAAAATGCATGCTCACAATCAGGGCACTCTTTCCAGTCCTACAACAAACTACACATCTAGTGGGCCTCTTCTGTGATATACCTGGTACAAAATCGGGCAAGCAGCATCCCAGAAGTCCAAAAGGTGTTGCTGATTCTGCTGTTCTCTTACTCCAGATGAAGATAAGTCCTTTGTTAAAGTCATTTGAAAGTCCAGTCTCCGTAGACATCCTCCTTTTACTGATGAATTACCGAGCGAGTTGGCAGTGCGGTTAGGTGCGTGCAGCTGTGAGCTTGTATTCAGGAAATAGTGGGTTTGTCAGCCCTGCAGATGGTTTTCCATGGTTGCCCATTTTCACATCAGGCAAATGCTGGTGCTGTACCTTAAGTACATGGTTGCTTCCTTCCCACTCATAGCCCTTTCCTATCCCATCATCGCTGTAAGACCTATCTGTGTTGGTGTGACAAAGCCAATTGTAAAATTTTCGGTTAAATGACAAAGGTGTTCAAACACACCAAATCTACCAGGTAGCGGGAATGTCTTCTGGTTGTATTTTTTAACGCTTTCTTTGGCAAGTTTGTCACTGGGAGATTGGTAATCCTTTTTATCTACTCCCATGTTCTTGTTGTAATTTAGAACAAAAATGCTGGGGTTGTACCTTAATTAAGGCCACGGCCGCTTCCTTCCAACTCCTAGGCCTTTCCTATCCCATCGCCGCCATAAGACCTATCTGTGTCGGAGCGACGTAAAGCAACTAGCAAAAAATAATTTAGAACAGGGGATGCTTTGTGGATTACTTCTTTCCTTGTCTGAAATTTGTTCATGCTGTCATGGATTGTGCTGATTTAGGTAACATTCCTTTTGCCTTTCCATTTCATGATCTTTTGCTTTCTATGGAAAGCTGCAATTGTTTCCCCCTTCTTTACTGTGTTTGGGAGTTCTTTTGTGTTGATCCTCATACTCCCTACAACATAAATATTTCTGTTACACATTGAGTCAACTACTCTTGGCCTAGTATACTTTCATCTAAGAATCATAAAATATCAAAGCCATATTAATGACATTGATGATAATTGTATTTATAATTATTATTAATAATCGCAAACAATCGTATCAGATAGTGGATAAAATAGTGTGCTGGTATGACTGTGTGATTAATAATAATAATAATAATAATAATAATAAATGTATCTAAGAAATCATGAGTTAGCTCGAGTACAATTCTGGACAAAATTTTCTCACCAAGCGGTATCTGTCCTTACACAGTGTCCTTGTCAGTATAAACTACAAAATTCAGTATATAGCCAGACCCACTTTCACAATGTTCACAGAATTTCATGCCAAACCTGCTTCTTTTAAATAGAGTAAATTGCACCCAGCTCAATATCCTTTCAATAGAGGTGCTCATCAACACAGATGTTTTGCTCAGGAGTGTATACGGAAAAATTTTTGATTGTAGGTGATCAAATACTGGCTGGATTTTAGAGAGTTTTATGTTGTGCGGGTTAGGGTAAAATTTGGCATTCTTATGGAAGTGAAGGATCTTACAGAGGAGCTTTTGGAGATAATTTTGGAAAAGTAAAGCGGTGTGATACTTTCCCAGTTTGAGAACATGCTGTTTTCTGGCTAATAAACTATCCCCTGCAGCATTAGAAGTCCAATTAGTGTCTTAATGTCATTTTAATTTGTACCCACTCAATCTTGCTCGTGACTATGGTTTCAAGTTTAGATGGGCTTCTAAAAATAGTTTAGTATATATATTGATACTTCTCTTCAGCAGCAAGTTGAAACATATCGTACATATGACCTGTTATGAACATTAAATAATAATAATAATAATAATAATAATAATAATATTCCAACGCATTTGTTTCATCGTCAAAGTTCACATTTACACCACTAACAGCGGAAAATGTGAATTTCTGATGTCATGTTCTTGAATCTCATTCTTAGAACCACTTTCATCATCTGTATCAAACCAATTGTCATCAGATTTCTGAGAAGATAAGTAGTCATACTCATTCTGTAATTGTTGAATAATCTCATCATCACAGAGCATTTCAGACTTAGGCTTTGAACTAGATGCTTCCATGTTTGGCCTATTGTGGGCAAGTAGTACCACACAGTTACAAAATAAAAACAAACAAGCTTCAGGAAGTGTGAAATGTGGTATTTGCTGCCATCCTACAGAGAAAACTTAAATTAAGACAATGATACACGACACAGCAAAGTATCGCGTCTTACCAAGAGGATATCAGCAGTAAAAGATCAAGTACGTTTGTGTGTGTCATCCCCATTATCCTGTAATATTAAACATACAAAAATATACGTAATGCCTAGTTAATATTACAAGTTATAAACTTCATATTAGGTCCATTTGGTCCAGTTAAGATGTTAACTACTATATTCGTGGCACTCGGGCAACTTCTTAAACGTCATTCTGAAAATGAAATGGCGTATGGCTTTCAGCGCTGGGAGTGTCCGAGGACAGGTTTGGCTCGCCAGGTGCAGGTCTTTTGATTTCACTCTCGTAGGCGACCTGCGTGTCGTGATGAGGATGAAATGATGATGAAGAAGACACGTACACGCAGCCCCCGTGCCAGCGGAATTAACCAATTATGGTTAAAATTTCCGACCCCGCCGGGAATCAAACCCGGGACCCCTGTGACCAAAGGCCAGCACGCTAACCATTTATCCATGGAGCCGGACGCCAAGCCCACTGAAATGCACGCACCAACCTACCTTATGGGTGACATATTGGCTGCATAAGGAATGGTATTACTAGCATCGCTTATACCTGTCGCTTTCGTATCATCAAAATCAAGGGTATGACTGAGACAAATCAGTGAAAGTAACAAAATTTAATCTAGCCCATACCAGATGACAAAGTGCACTGTAAACTTTGGATTTTGCCAGCAAAGGCACAGCATATCCTTATAACAGTATAAAAGTCTTCAGCTTTTTGTCGCCCTCCCTATTTACCTCACATTGCTGCTTGATCAAGTTGTATACTACAAAAGAATATTCCTAGAAGTGAAGGGAGATTTCAAAATTCTTGCATTCCTCTTTACATAGCGAATAGAAGGAAAAAGTGTTATCACTTCACTTAGTATGCTTGTGTTAGTACAGCCGTGGAAGGCACCCAGCCGCAGTGCGGTGTGATGAATGCTTTTTGATTCACTTTTATCAGTGTTTGTTTATGGTTCAATAGGTAATATTGTGTTTTTCAACTGTGTTGAGGTTCTCTCACACAAGAGTTCTCAGCAAGTTATGCCATTTATTTGAATGATATTCTGGAATAAACCATCATAAAATAAAAATTCGGCCTTCAGGCCTAGGATGTAATGAACAACATGCCATGGAGAAATCCCTAAACTGATCTTTCATTATATGAAATGACATATCTATTTTAACCCCTTGACACTGACCTCAAATACTATTACATGTGATGAAATTCATTTTTTGGGTCCGTATTGAAAGTATTTGTATAAATAACACTAGTATTTTTTAATGATTCTCCCACCTATTCAATACAATCTTAAAAGTTAGGACTTTATCCGTATCAGGATGTTAACATAAAACTAATACATTGGATGGTACATGTTTTGCCTATCAATAGTAGGAATCATCAGCCATTTTTTACCTTAGGAATAGATCAGGTACCTGATTGGGAATGACTTATGAATACTGTTAAAAACATGTCTTGTAAAATGGATTAGAGATCGTTAAACAGCTATTACAATATAAAATGTGGTATACTATTACTTAACAATATTTGTGTTAATGTTTGAGTCTAAAAATATACAACATAGGTGGTTGATTCTTGATATTAAAAGATGTTACAATAAAGATAAAAATCAGAAAGTACATTCCATATAATTGTCAAATGACGTGTTTAAAACTTAAGGAAGGTTGAGCATTGGTAATGGTCATTGGTTCTTGAAGTTAATAAGTATTGATTTTCATTTATATGCTTATAAATTTGAAGAATTTTCATATGGCCTCGTTCTTTTTAAGATAATATTAATTGGAATGCTGGTGCTGTAGGCTATGTTGAAGTTTGTGTAGACGTCATTAGGCCATCTTCTTTAATGTAGTGTTCATGGGAAGAGTTTGTGTTGAACGTGTTGAGGTGAGCGTACTAGTCGAAAGGGAACATTGTTGTCAGTCGGTGGGTAGCCATGTGTGTGATGAAATTCTGTAATTAAAGAGTTATTTTGAAAATTTTAATGAAGGACCATAATTGGAATTAAGGGGCTGAATAGTGGAAGTTAAATGGAAAGTGTTGATACTCACCCCTTTGACCGCTGAGATGTTAACTTATGTTGAGGGCTTTAGAGCAAGTGGCAGTCGCCGAGCTCTTACTTTGCTTGTTGTATTTGTGAAATCTTGGTGGAGGGGGTTGAGCTTGAGAAGGCATGGCTAAGGGTCCATTCGCTGTACGTGAGAGTTGCCGGCTGCGGGAGAATGGGCGGGGTAAGTGTGTGTGTGTTAGATTGGTTAGAGTGTTTACTGATTTGGTGATAAATATTTTATAGAAATTACTATTCAGAAGGAATAGTTTTTTTTAAAGATTTGGAATCGGTTCATAAAGAGGGCTTTTTTTTATCTATTAAATCATTTAGGTTCTTGTCTTTGTTAAAGTATTGATCTAGGAAGATGTATAAGTTTTCATATTCCGTCATGAGCTTACCTCTTTCAATTCTTTTAAGATTTGTAAATCCTGATCTATTGTAGTAAATTTGTGACCTGTTTCCTTCATGTGGATACTCATCGCAGAGAACTTAATGTTTTTGGGCGTTATAATGTTCTGCATATCTAGTTGAGAAACATCGACCAGTTTGGCCAGCATAAGAAAAATTACATACTGAGCATCTGAGTCTATATATACCTGAGCTATAATATTTATTATTAGTTAAATTGACTGAGTTATGATTAAAAAATAAATTCCGATTTGTATTCTGCGTTGTGTAAGTGATTTTTACCTCTGTTTTTTTTAAAGGATTGGTATTTTGATGGACTTTTGGTTTGTTGGGTTTTATTGGAGAAAGGTTGTGGTTAATTTTAGTCGAATTTTATTAATGATTTTGTTGATCACATCTGGATTGAACCCGTTGAATCTGGCTATTTCTTTTATGAAATCTAATTTTTTAGATTATTCGGTGAAAGAGGGATTTTTAATGCCCTGTATACTAAAACTGTAATAAGTGGCTTTTTTATGGCAATTCAGGTGCAAAGATCCATTTTTTTTATAGTTATTGGAGTAAATGAAGACTTGCGGTAAATTTGGAAATCAAATTTGTCTACAACTCGCGTGATTTTGATGTCTAGAAAATTGATTGAAATGTTGTTTTCGTTTTCCTTTGTGAACTTTTATATTATCGTCTAAATTATTTAGAAACATTAGGATGCTATCACTATTGTTAAGTTGTATATCGATAATTGCTAATGTGTCGTCGACGTAACGGAGCTATAAACTGAGTCCGTTAATGTTTTTTACTATTTTGTTGTATTCTAGATTGTCCATGTAGATGTCTGCTAAAATGCCAGAGATTGGGTCTCCCATAGCTAAGCCTTCTTGTTTATATATTTTGTTGTTGAAAGTAAAGTAATTATTGTGTAAAACAAAACTTAGTAACTTTATGAATTCGTCTATTTCAGTTTTGCTTAATGCGCTGTGTTTGGAGAGGTTGCTTTTTATTATGGTAATAGTTTCGTTGACAGGTATATTTGAGTACATATTTGTGATGCCGAATGAACATGAAACGTGATTTGGTTGTAAATTGAATTTGTTTAAAGTTTTGCAAAGTTCGATAGAATTTTTGATGGGATTTGCATTGTGAAATTTAAAATTTTTTTTTTAAGAAATGGAGGAACTGAGAAGTTTTATAAGTGGGACTGTTTCTGCTATTGATTATTGGTCTGATGGGGGTATCTTTCTTGTGTATATTACTGTAGGTAATTTCGGATTCATAGTGATCATTTTTTGATAGGACTTGTGCAGTTGGTTTTTGAAGGAAGTGTAGGTGGTAAGAACGGTAGGGGTAGACCAAGGTATGAATATGACAAGCAGATTAGAGCAGATGTAGGATGCAGTAGTTACGTAGAAATGAAAAGGTTAGGACAGGATAGGATGGCATGGTGATCAAACCAGTCTATGGACTGATGACTCGAACAACAACAACAACTTGTTCATTTAGTAGGAATATTGAATTTTTAAGGAGTGTTTGTAGATTGTGTTGTGTTTTTACTGTGGGATCTTTATTGATCATTGTGTAGGTTTTATGGGAGAAAAAAATCTGTTTTTTTTATGTAGTCTTGTTTATTCATTAAAACTGTTGTATTGCCCTTATCAGCCTTTGTTACTATGACATTATTGTTCTTAATTTTAGTTTTTGTTTTTAAAAGCTAGAATTATTGTTATTATATCATTGATGAATGTAGGTATTTTCTGTTTTATTTCGTATTTTACATCATTTTGTTCATTTTGTTTCTCTAAGGGAATCTGTTTGTTAATATTGTTAATTTGTTAATATTAGATTCGGATCCTTTTAAGGTACTCGCAAAACTAATCACTGAAAGAATAAGGGACACAGTAGAAGAGCACCTCCCAGAATCTCAATTCGGGTTTAGGAGAGGAAGATCCACTCTTGCAGCGGTGGAACTACTGCTAAATAACATATGGGAAGCCATTGAAAGGAAGGAAAAATACTATACAATCTTTATAGACTTCACAAAAGCCTTTGATCTCCTGGACCGAGCATTAGTACAAACGAAGCTCGAGGAAACTCTAGGAAGAGACAGCGTCTGAACAAGAATAATAAACTCCATACATGAATGGAACAAGATACGGATCTCGGACAGCCTAGACCTTTCAGAACCAATAGTTCAGACAAATGGTGTACTCCAAGGGGACCCACTAAGCCCTCTGCTGTTCATCCTGGCAGCGAAGGACATTATGGAAATTGCACAAAATGAAGATGTAGTAGCATACACCTATGCAGATGATATTGTGATTGGTTCAAAAAGCTTAAAGAAACTGCAGAACACTATAGACAAAGTGGGAAAATGGTGCATTGAACACAAGTTCGAAATTAACACCGAGAAGACGGAAATGATGTTCAGATCATGAGGGCAAATACCAAAATCGACAAGAATCACCCTATTACAAGTGATGAATATTTTCCTATATATTTAAAGAATCACCCTAGAAGGAAAAATAATATCTATCACCAAAGAATACAAATATCTAGGGATAACACTTCAGCCATCTGCGAAATGCTTCACTACGCACACAATAGAGAAAGCGACACAAGCAATTAGAGCGATAAACGAAGTAAGCTTCATCAGAACACTAAATCTTGACACAGCAATGGCTCTCTTTAAATCGAAAATCGTTCCAATAATTACATATGGGATTGAAATTATACGGACACACCTGAATGAAAAGAACTTAGCAACACTGGAAAGAATTAAAGCAACATACATCAAAAGAGCAATCGGAGTGGCAAAAACAACAAGATTAGTCTACCTTCTCGCGCGGGAAACTTTCCTCGTAGAGGATTTAAGGACAATGTACCCCCTACCTAACACAACGGCATCGGAGAACCTACTAGGAACACTAATAAGGAAAATAGAAGTAGTTCCCACGGAATTCTATGGAACTGGAGCCATGATCGACCGTACATGGACAGCAGCAAATTTTAAGACGAGGCACGTGTTTACAAGACTTGCAGTACATGGATTCCATCATGTCATTTGCGAAAACCCAACATACCACAAACCGTCAAACTCAGGCAAGTGTACATTATGTGGACATTTATGTGAACGATATCGCTTAGAATTCTGCAACAAGAGGACTAGATCAATCAGAGACTATGCGACCAATGGTGCAATTGTTAAATTGTTATAACACCTTTAACTAATGTATGGCTATTTTGCTGCAATAAATGTTTTATTTAATATTAGATTCGGTCTCAGCGATGGTGGTGATTACATCTTCAATCTTTTGTGGATTAGGCCAGTTATATTTTATGCCTTTAGTGAGGAGATCCATTTCACTATCTGAGAAAACTGTGTCAGATAAGTTAATTGTAGTGGGAATGTTCATCAACGAAGGGGTAGAAAACCTGGTGTTCCTGTTCTGATTGAGGACTTTGGGTTCGGCTTTTTGTAAACAAGTTAGCTTGTGGTTTAGTGTCTTTGTTTTCTATCTAATATAGTAGTCAGTTTATAGTCTGTGTACCTAAGAAAAGAACTCCCAAGTGGTGGTGAATAGTGTGAGATGGTCAAATGCGTCCGGTATAATTGCAAATTTAGGAATGATTTTTTCTTGTACATTTGTTTAATTTCATTTCTCAGCCGTATGTTGTTTACTTTATTTTGAGTGCCATTTGACTTGGTATGGAATGTTTTTCCTTTGTAGTGGTTTAAGGAACTTAGGTATTAGTTCTAGTTTCAAGCAGTCCTTGAGAAATGTTATGTCTTTTGAGATTTTACCGATCTTTATTCTAAGGTTCAAATACTTATTCATTTTAATGTTTGCCTGGTTGGCTTTGATATTACATGTGATGAAATTCATTTTTGGGTCCGTATTGGAAGCATTTGTATAAATAACACTAACATGTTTTTATTATTCTCCCACCTATTCAATACAATATAATCTTAAAAGTTAGGACTTTGCCCTTATCAAAATGTTAACATAAAATTAATACATTGGATGGTACATGTTTTGCCTATCAACAGTAGGCATCATCAGCCATTTTTTACCTTTGGAATAGATCAGGTACCTGATTGGGAATGACTTATGAATACTGTTAAAAACTATGTCTTGTAAATTGGATTAGAGATCGTTGAACAACTATTACAATATAAAATGTGGTATACTACTACTTTACAATATTTGTGTTAATATTCGAGTCTAAAAATATACAACATAGTTGGTTGGTTCATGATATTAAAAGATGTTACAATAAAGATAAAAATCAAAAAGTACATTCCATATAATTGCCAAATGACGTGTTAAAAACTTGAAGTTCAGCATTGGTAATGGCCGTTGGTTCTTGAAGTTAATAAGTATTGATTTTCATTTATATGCTTATTAATTTGAAGAATAGGGTGTATTGAAGTTTGTGTAGATGTCATTATGCCATCTTCTGTAATGTAGTATTTGTGGGAAGAGTTTGTGATAGGTGTGGCTCTTTGTCGTTGAACATTTTGAGGTGAGCGTACTAGTCGAAAGGGAACGTTATTGTCAATCGGTGGGTAACCAAGTGTGTGATGAAATTCTTTAATTAAAGAATTATACATGGTATAATTCTTTAATTAAAGAATTATACATGGTATAGACTGCCTTTTCTTCACATGCTACCGACCTCCATGCGTGGTATAGCTAATTTCATTTTGTTCTAGTTTGTAAAGTTTTAAAGTTGTCGAGATGGAAATGGTAGGTATATTTTTTAAGTTGAAGCTCTCTGCCTTCCTTGTATGTATGAGTCAGCCCAAATTAGGGTTGTTTTTTTTTCCTTTCTAAAGTGTTTGAAATAGTGTGACCTCTTTCCGCTTGAGAGCATGTAGGTTCATATTTCTGCTGCATTCTAGCAGATATATGTTTCAATACAGGATGTTTCCTTTTGTAAATTGATAATATAAATTACCAACTCTTCACTGATATGAATGTTGACATTGTTTAGTGAGAATTCCTGTAATTCTTTCAATGCCTTGAAACCTCTTACGACTCGTATTTACTTAACTTGTCACTTTGAAAATCTATATTGCATGCCGCAGAAGGATGGCATGCTGCAGTTTTCAATGAAAGAGAAGTAATGGCCAAGTAATGGATGACAAAACATACCAATGTATGTGCCCTCTTTCTGATGAACTAATCGTCCCATTAATCTGGGATTTGTGCTAAATTAATCTTTGAACTATTGTTCCCGGTTCTTCTGCTCCAAGTTCTTGAGGCAACGTTTATCCTAGTTTTCATTGCATTGTGAATCAACCCAGACAAATACAAGAATGTCACTTTCATTCCCTACAAAATGTGAAAGGTCTCTTCTCCATTACTGCACTCTAAAAGGTAAATATAAAGCTAATGAATGTAAACTACATTCTTTTGAGTCTCTACTGTAAACATTTTAAAATAATCTGAGCTGAACTGTTGTAACAGTGAATTTTTAAAGAGAACGTTGCATTCTCTTTGTGCTCACATCTGAACCACCTCTGTCCGCTGGCTAAAGAGGCACTCAGTTGTTCCCTGTTGCCAAGGGGTTAAAGAAAAGGGACTCGGGAAATAAAATAATAATAGTGTGTGATCATTTTGATAAAAATCCCAAAACACAAATGCAATGGCTCATCAAAGTTAAACAGGAGCTGAGCTGGGTATCACAAGAAAAGAGAGCAATTTTCAGAAAAAGGATTAAGGCTTTGGGGGAGGAGGGGTCCAAAAGAAAGGAAATAAGCAAAGGAAAGCTATCTGGATGGAGGGAACATAGTAAAATAGTGAAGGCTCACTGGAAAGACAGGAAGGTAAAGAGAGGATGAAAACTGTACTTCACTTGATCCACAGCTGGCCAAGGACACAGAAAGAAAGAAAGAAAGAAAGAAAGAAAAGAAAAGAAAAGAAAGAAAGAAGAATGATGTGTGGCCTCCCATGAGCGACCTGTGCATACAAGAAAAGATTGAAGTCAGCAAAAGAATTCGAAATCCACTTGGAATCAATCCATCAATCAATCAATCAATCAATCAATCAATCAATGATCTGCATTTAGGGCTGTCGCCCAAGTGGCGACCTAGCCTTTTCTTAAATATTTTCAAAGAACTTTGTAAGAATAGATACAGGCAGAAAAAGGTTTGTGGATTTTTTTAAATTGCTAAATCATACTTTTCTTCACATCACGAATGCATAATTACTCCGAACATGTTCCTCACGTTTAAGTTTTATCAAGTCAAGCTTAATTTTAATTGTCAAAATATAATTCACCTCTCATTTAGATATAAACCCTGTGGATACCCACAACCAAAATTGTATCTACAGGTTCATTTGTTTCTGAGAAAAGTGTACCTGTTAGGAACTTATTCAATACCACGCACTCATTTTTTTTTTTTTTTTTTTTAAACGTTATTTGAGCGGCTGTATATATTTGGCCTTGCCATGTCCTTTATCATTGTGAATAATAATAATAATAATAGGATTATATAATTTTGTAGTAATACACATCCTTTTCCTATTAATGTATTATGCCGATTCAGACAAATAGATTAAGTTGTACTGTGACTGCTCTCTTTCTGTTTTTCCTCCTGGTGTTTTTCCCAATCACCTGCAGTCGATACTTTGTGGGTATTTAGCCCACTTTAATGGCAGGATGCCTATCCTGACTTTGACCCTGTGTGAAGGGATGAATTCACTGTTGCGTGTTTCTGTAGTGCATTGTGTGTAATATGATTTTATGACTATTAAGACAGGCATAAATACCCTGTCCCTGAGCTAGAGGAATTAACCAGATTTGGTTAAAATCTCTGGTCCAACTGAGAATCAGTTAGGTCCCTCCAAATCAGAGGTCATTATGCTGACAATGTAGGCAAGGAGCGGGACACTGTGTCTGCTCGCTATTTTATTATTATTATTATTATTATTATTATTATTATTATTATTATT
The DNA here is from genome assembly GCF_040414725.1 of Anabrus simplex. Classification (NCBI taxonomy): domain Eukaryota; kingdom Metazoa; phylum Arthropoda; class Insecta; order Orthoptera; family Tettigoniidae; genus Anabrus; species Anabrus simplex. Next base: position 374,539,184 of record NC_090268.1, on the reverse strand, counting down.
ATTATTATTATTTATTGGCCTTGTAGGAGTTTCCATTTATGTATTGTATGATTATTCTTGATTTTCAGGTTCATGTCATATCTTACTTTCATCATTTCTGGACCATTGCATGACACCAGAAGGTCAACATTTTCTATACAAAATACAAGCTAATTCATAGGTTTTAAGTTAGTATAGTTGTCCTTTATTTTGAAAAGAAATTACATTTTCTAGGCCTAATTCTCTGTTTAAGGATGTTATATTAAACATATGTCCTGTTTATCTTTCAGCTAGCACATTAGAAGATAAAATTCAGTCTCATATGTTTTTCCTATTTTTAAATCTTCTTTTAATCTGAATTTTGATAATAGGATGGAACAATTTTCAGTGGGTAGGCATATATATTTTGTGTAATTTAACACATTTATTGTATTGTTTCTTTCTTGGTAAGCTATTGATAATGTTGTAGTTAACGTATGTTCCTATGCAAAGTTGATTTTATTTGTGCTAATCGCCAATATATCCTGCTTAAACAGAACAAAAGTGGAAATCATAGGTACATGAGTGAACTTAAATAGAGAAGTGATTGTCATACTGTACAGTGAAACCAGGTGTGTTTGTCAAGTGATCACAATTTTTCTTTCTGTGTATTCATTACACTCTTTGATTCTGTTGAAATGTAACATCTGTTTCTGTGTATGAAACAACCATCTTTTTGTTCTCATACTAATGTTGATTGAGAAATAAGTACCTTTGAAGTACTGAGCAGTGATAGTTATGAAACATTCTGCCAGAGGAATGTTCTGGGCAATGTGGAAAAATATCAGATGAAAGTTCATAAAAAGATAATTCAAAATACCCATCCACATTTCTGTGTGAAAACATCACTTCATGCTGTATACAATGTAAAGTATTGTATTTTGGCACTAATACACTGTACAGTAACATTGTAGTTCATGGTATAATTACAGCTTTACTATTAAAAATTAGATTTAAAGATCTCTCCAAAAACTTAAATGATTCACACGACTGACATTTCTCCTTATCTGAGTGTAGTTTAATCTGATATAATTGTGCAACTAAATATGATTTTACTTCTGTTTGTTTCAGAGCTGTAGATGGAAAAGACAAAAACAAAAAGAAGAAAGGCCTTTTCTAGTATTGCAGCAAGATGACCACAGTGCAACCTTGTTGCAGTGGTTGCTTATACGTATAGTAATGTCAACTCATTTTTCCAGTTCATTTGAAAATGGTCACATTCGTGAGATTTTTCAAAGTTTTGGATTTTAATGTTCCACCGAATTCCATTGAAAAAAAGACATGCTTTTTACACCATGTGTTGCTACTGACCATTTTACTTGTTACAATTAGACCATAATGAAATTTACATGTTCTCCAGTTCACTGATTGAAAGTTCTCTGTAACTAAAACTATATTCTTATATATGCAGTTACATTTTTTTAAAGTCATTAACTCAGGAATAATTACACCTTAATCTTATACTATTCATGGAAATGACTTGCAAAGTATTTGAACAAATTTGTTTAAATCCATATACTTGGATTATATTATTCCAGACATTGGTTGTAACCTTTCATTTTCTCTAGCTGAGGTCCTGTTGCTATGAGATTGCAACATGAATTATGAAAGATTCTATACTTGTAATAGAAGTACTGGGCATTTGGGAGACTAGTTCTCCTTAGATCATTATCTGATAGTTTGAACATGGTCTGGAGCATTCAGTTCTTGTAACCTACCATCTTGTTAGCCTTGGTTACAAAATCTCCTTTCACAGATCTGTTTCATAGTCTAGGAGAAAATCTGCAATGTACAGCATTCAAGCTAAGTATAGAGGTTATAAGTCTTACAGTTGCATTTGGCTGTATGAAACAGCATATTGGGAATTCAAACCAGTAGTAGGTTCTGTGTTCTCAGAAAATTGACTTCCCAAAAAAGGTAGCTTCCAAGTTAACTGTCACCGATAACGGTTAATTTTTCACTTGGTGAACTGTAGTACCGGTATTTCTTACTCTGCACTTCTCTTATATATATATATATAATTGATACTTGGCTAAAAGTACATTATTTCTACTAATGGCTACAATTTGTATTAGTTTTAACTGTTTTTGAATGGAAGCTAAGAATTAAGAGCCTAAAAAGTAACGGCTTTTTGGAACATTCTTTTTTAGAAAAAGTTCAGCTCAGTTGTGTGAGAAAGTGATATTCTTTACACTGCAGCATTACCTCACTGAAAATACAGTAATTAATAGGCATTTAAAAACAATAAAATAAATATTCTTGTAATATTAGTACATTTATGCACTTTTTGTTTGTTTGTTGGAAATCCAAAATTTTGAAATAACACAAAATGGAAATATTTTGATGCTGTAATAATATTAGTGCTGTGCTAGTTACAAGTAAGGAGGTTGTGGTAATGTGCCATGAACAGTATTTGAACACTGCTCACATCAAACCATCTGGTTTATAACAAATGTATGTTTGTAATTATATGCCATTATATTTCATTATTTGAATAGGCTAGTTTTTGTTGGTTTTCTTATTTTTTTAAACAATTCTTGTACTTCCAAAGAATGTATCCAAATCATATAATGAACTTATATGGGAAATGCACAATATTTTCCCTTGCATTTATCACAGCATTACTTGTATGAAACAGGTAAATGAACGGCTTTTAATGAAGTGTTACGATGAGTATTTTTAACTTTGCCCAGATGTAATTTTTGTCTCCTTTTTGAATATTAGATTCTAAATCGTTATATACTCAAAGTAACATTTCTTGTATTGTCATAACTTGAAATTTGCTTCTTCAGAAGTACTCGTTCTTTGAGATGTCTGTTATATTTTTTGAAATTTGATGTTACCGGTATGTAGCATGGACATTCAATAGCATTGAAATGAAACAAATGGAGTATCTGGCATGACTAATAATGTTATATTCTTAGAAACTACTTCTCACACATAATGTAATGTTACATCAACTTTGAAATTGCCTTTTGACCACCTCCTCTGCTTATGTTCCCTTCACATGAATTGGGTTTGTTAGTCACTGGAACTAAAAATAAATATATAGTGTTGTCTTTGGAGTTGTTCAGTATTTTAGTCCATTTTGGTTTTTTGATAATTTGGCCAATATAAGTTTCTCTGTCAGTGGAAACCTATTCTTCAAATGAATCCTGTATTCTGAGAACAAATCTATCTTAAGTTTAATGTTGTACGGGAGTGGCTTCCATTTCTAGGACTGTATAAGTTAGTTACCAGTGTACAGATTTGTTCCTGTATAAAGAGTGGTCTATTAACCACTTTATGAACCATAAAATACTTCTTATTTATTTGAAGTTTTTGTAAATATTAGTCCATAAAATAATCACAATTTAGATGGTGAATTATTGTGTAAATTAGTGTTCATTTTGAGTGTTATAGCATTTCAAGTATTAAAATAAAATAATTTAATTTGCTGCTTTCAATTTGTAGTTTATTAACATTATCCATGATATTGTTACTTTGCTGGCAAAACCTGGATTAGAACAACAATACTTACATCTTTCAATACTCTCTATACCTGTAGGGGGTCAATGGTCATGTTCTATTGATAGCAAAGTATGTAATCTTTTATACATTGCCATGTGCAGTTGCCCATGGGAATCCTATTGGAAACAAAAGAAAATTGCAACAAAAATGAGTTCAGATACCTAATTTAAATAACAGCTCAACAGTACTTGCTAATCATCTTAATTATGTATAGTTTCCAACAACTGGGCTAGTCTGTACAGTCCACCTGTAAATATTGTATGGAAGTGGCTTCCCCGATCGCTCTGAATGTTAGTCCAGTCCTCTCTCTTTTTTTTAACTCCTCCTCCAGTCCTTTCCACTATTCATCATCAAGTCTTTTCAGTCGCTTGCTTCATCAATCAATTTAGTGTATTTTCCTGGATATCATCTTGTCTTCCACTCTCCTTATATTGTCTAAATCTTCACATGTCTATCGTGTCTTACAAGGTTTCTTGCTGTCATTCCTTCTCTGGACTTCGCATGGCTGATTTCAACCATTCTTATTATGGTATATAGGCTTTGTTCTTGTTGCCAACTGTTTCTTTTACTTAATCATTCTACCATATTATCTCCTTTCATTTTCTCCTATTCTTCGTACTACTACTACTACTACTACTACTACTACTACTACTACTACTACTACTACTACTTATTCTTTGAAATTGTTTCCGGATCACCTGTTTTAATTTTTGTTCCTCTGTTAAGAATTTTTTCTTGTGCTTTTCTAGAGCTCAGTTTTGGTTACTTTCACTTCCAGCCTTCTTTATTTTAAAATCTTCCTGAAACAGCTGTGGATTGCCCAAGGACAACGAGTATCTGAACAACAGTAGGTATATGTGACCAGATTAGGCCTACATGACATAGCAGGGAGTTATATAAGATGATGTACAAGTGTAGATAATTGCAATGAGGTACATCAGACATTTACGTGAGATCCATATATGTGGTTCTTGAAGATGATAATGGAATTCTTGAGTACAGTTATGGAGATGATGTAGACGAAATCTATACTCAGTTCACAGGTATTGCTAAAGTTGACAAAGAATTTAGGTATGGTTCATCGGGTGCCAGATATCTAGCTGATTACAGAGATGGACGTGAGCCTGTACTTTTTGTTTATAGTAGTGCACAGTTTCTTCATAAATTGTTTTTTTGATATCACTGCATTGGTTGCTGCCATTGTTTGAGAGACCGTGTACTACTACATGGACATAACCTTGCCCTCTTGAAGCGTTAGCTATCATTGATCTGGCTGCATGATAGCATGAGGTGTGTAGTAAATCACCGTGTGTAAAGACTCCCACCATGTGGGAAAGAGTTTTGAATTTTCTGTGCCAATGCTGACAGAGGCTGTTGCCCTGGGATCTGTCAGGTACAGCAGAGGTATTGACACAAGCCTTTATGTTTACAAATCCATGTGTTCACTGGGGTATACTGTTTAAAAAGGACTCCACCTTTGCCCTTATTATCTTCTGTGCTCCAGTTTTCAAAAGCTCTTCTTCTCAATTCAAGTCAAACTTTCCTCTTATCTACAAAATCATGCTTTTTGTCTCATAATATTCAGCTATATTCAGTGTGGCTAGGCTCATGCTGATTTCTTGGCAGAAGTTTCTGTTGAGTATAAAAAATACATTATTGGAGAAGTGCAAAAATTTTTGCATGCATTAATATGTTGCAAATAGATTTCCCAAGATTTACAGAATAAACGCAAACCTTAATTCTCATTTCAGCCTATGTCATATCATTGGAAAGATCAATGGGAAGTTGCAACATTTTCTTTAATGCTCCTCTAACCGTAATATTGGCATCATTTATAAACTGTACTGAAATCTTTTGTGGTGGTACTGTCTGAAATTTGTATTCTAAACTGGCACAGATTGGTGTGTTTATCATTACAATATAATTATTAAATTATGAATTAATGTGGACCATTACTACATTAATTTAATAATTATATTGTATTTACAATTCAGTACGGATCAGAACCATGAAGTTTATAACCTATGTGTTTATTATTACCAACTTTTGACCTGAATGCAAAAACAGTGGAGAAATGAGGAGCTCTAGGGGGATTTGTAGCTTATTTAAGACTTTGATACCTGTGCTCATAAACTTTAAAAATCAGCTTCTCAGCTTCTTGTACACAATGTGGGAAACTCATTCATCTACACTTCCACATTTTACACTTACCTTAATCATGGAAATGCACTTTTTTGATTATTTCTTTGTTTAAAACAAACTTTATCTCAATAATTATGTTTGCTTTATATACAAAGTGATAATGGCCTTCCTACCACTGCTATTAAACAGAAATATTATTATTAAAAATGACTTTGTACAATCCCTCATTGGCTGTAATCAATTAAGAGGAAACAAAATTGTAGGGTCTAGAATACTCTTGATTTTACGATCTGTTGTTGAAAATCCACAGTTCTAGCCCTTCAGGAAAGCAACTCAATGTTGAAAACATCCTAGGGATATGAGCTACGAATTTTAGATAAATAAGAGATTTATTCCTAAAAAATTACAATCCTTTTCTTAATCATTGTTATCCGGTCGATTAGATTAGCAGTTTTCATTTTTCTACCTCTACGAGCACTAATGTGGGTCAGTGCATTGTTTCAGTTAAGCACCACTACGAGTGTTAATGTGCGCCAATGCAGTTTCACTTAAGCCCATATAACTACATTTGGTGTGGACATTTCTCAAAAAGTAAAAAAATGCCTGAGCGTGTTGAACCAAGGGACACATTACAGAAAGAATTATGTAAATAAGTTCATTTATCTAGGACTTGAATAAAAGAAATGAGTGAAAAAACAAGCGATTTTTGGGCATTTTTCTGGAACTGCATTTAGGGTTTTTTTTTTTTTCAAGGCTGTCAATTTGAAACCCTTCCAGGTCCTTTAGCTCTTCAACTTTTGGCATAATTGAGGAAATGGCTAATTTTGCATTTTTCATAGTATGGGACCACCTACTTTGTTTGCTAAGAAATGTTTTCAACATTAATATTTACAATATAGTGTAAAACGAAAGCTAAAAGATTTCCACCTATTCAATACTATTTATTGTAACCTAAAAAAAAAAAAAAAGTTACATATATTTGATGAAACTAGTTCAGTCTTGTTAGAGACCATAATCAATCCAAATCATTAAAGTTAAGGCAAGACATGAATTATAAAAGATAAAATTTATGAAGCAAGCGTGTTTTGTTGTTATTCGGTGCAAGACAAGTAAAGAGTTGAATGGTAAACACTCATCACAATCACACATCTTGTGTAAGTTCAATAAAATGAAATTAAGTACTCTAACCCCCCTTTTTTATTTTTCTCCAAATTCCCTCCAGCCCATTCCACAGCCCCACCTTAGGCTACACTATACCTCCCTTCTCTTTCTCCTCCCATCTACAACTCAGTTCTCTTCTATTTCTTTGCTTTTGCTCTTTCAACCTTTTCAGTGATCCCTATTGGAAACAAATATCTCAACACTTTTCCATCAACATTATTCTGTTCACACTTGTTTCACCTGAATTGAATTGAGGAAGGTTCTTCAAGTGCTAGTGTTTTAAGTGTTTCACCTGGTCTTTTGTGAGGTGCTTTCTACAAATTGGAAGAAAATTTGGAGAACTTACACAAGATGTGTGATCGTGATGAGTGTTTATCATTCAACTCTTTACTTGTCTTGCACCGAATATCAACAACACACGCTTGCTTCATACATTTTATCTTATTATAATTCGTCTTGCCTTAACTTTAATGATTTTGACTGATGATGGTCTCTAGCAAGACCGAAACTTTCCACAACTATTGTCTAAATATTTTCTTTAACTTTTAAAAGATTTATCTAGGATAAGACTCTCTTCAATCTTTTTGTTATTACTGGAATTGCAATTTAATTGCAGTTTGATATAATGTATGCTCCATATGGCTTCATTTCAGTGCCATGCTACTCTATCATGTAATTTTTTGAAAGAATTTGTAGCCCATTGTTCAGATTTATATGTAAATTTATTTCACTTTGGATATGAAGTGGTACTTGTACATAGTGACGTTCTCTCTATGGAGGGATGTTTTGTTCTAATGTAATTGTGACATGAGGCTTATGAACATAATGTAAGAGAACTATTTATTGTAGTTTAACCAACTCATGTGCTGGAGCTTGAAAAGATTGTCTCATTAGAATTATATAAAGAACATTCTAGTGGATTAAAAATACTTGTTTTATACTGGCATTATTGTGTGTGTGTTTTTCTCTCCTCTTCCTTCTCCCATGCTCATTTTACTTGGTGATACGGAGGGTTGCCCCGGTTATGTTCGGACGATTTTGACGTACCTTTTGTCCTAGGCATACCTGGTTGTGCTCAATGTGACGGCCACGAACAATTGCCCTATATCTCAATTTCCACTATAGAAGACTTTGACGGAGTACAGGAAGAGGAATGTTGTCCCATACCTCCTTGCACACTTTCCAAAGACCCTCAACAGTGGCGGCACATCTAGAAGATAGCCATCTTCTCAGGAGACCAAAGGCACAGAAATCCATCGGCAAGGCATCCAGGGATTTGACAGGGATGTCACTAAATAGTATGACACGGACACCCATCTCTCGTAGTAGGTGACTGATGATCTGGTAGTATGACTGGATGCTTTATCCATGTGGATCCAGGCATTTGAAGCATCCTCACCATACAGCCAAGGGATATCTTCGTAGAAATAGGGGTCCATGGCATTCTTCTGGAAGTAGATGGCATTGATCTTCACATTTTTCATCACGCTAAGAATTCTGAGTTTACCCTGGGCACAATATCCTGCCACTACTATGAACCCCCTAGCAAACTTTTGTTTTCCTTGATGAAAAGTTTGAGTGCCCCTTCTGGCCTTTTGGGCGATAGTAAATTGCCTGGGGCTTGTTGGTGTCATCCAAATAAACCAATGCTTCATCGAGGGTAACAACCTACTGCCATTTATCCCCCGCTAGGTAGTTTTTGTATATTTTTCTGGCATTAGTGAACCGTTCTTTAATGTGCCTTACTTTCAAAGCATGTCCACGTGCCTTATGATGCTTGAATAGGTTCAGATCTTCTTTAATTATAGGGTAGACTGTACCTTTAGATGTGCTTGTGTGGCTGGCAAGGTGTCATTAAGTTGGCAGATTTTCTCTCGGGACGGTAGCCTTTACGTTCTTCATGATATCCCGAGTCCTGCAGGGTCGAACTCTCTTCCGCAGCAGTTTTCTCAAAGTTGTTGTTTCTGGTGGGAAACCATTCTGATGTAATTTTATCACATTGCCTACAGAGGACTTACTAGTGTTTGAGACCTTTCATTTTACACTGTTGTACAATCATCGATAATAAGAAATTAGCATCAGAAAGGCCAACAATGTAGACTTGCCGTATATCTGCAATTCTGCAGGCCCTGAGCCAACAGTGGTATGAAATGACTCTATGCAGCACTTCTCTAAATCACACTGACCAGACAGAACAAAAAAACGGAAGACATACAGCTGCTTCCTGGAGCGGCACGTGCGCTCAAGATTGTGTCATGTATTAACTGGGGCAACCCTCCTTAGTACTGGTCAATATGATGTTCACTGTTCTTCATGTGGCTATTTTCAGCTATAAGGTTGTGTAATATATTTTACATACATACCATATAAATGTTTAGTATAGAACTAAAATGGCACAGCATACCTGGAATCAAACCTGAAACTATTTTTGCCATTTCTTGCTGTATCAATCAAGCTACTGTGACATACACTCTTGCTCTGCCATGGAGCTTACACTATAGCCAACACAGTTGTAGAGATTGTAGGCTGCGTATTCCACAAATGCTATTAATTTGTTTAACATTACCATATCATTTTTATACTGGTTTTTTTTTTGTATAAGGAAGTAGCAGATGCAGGAAACAAAATTAAAATCAAGACCCTCCTTAAGACTAAGAAATTTTCAGCAGAAGCGACACATAAAAGGGCTATCGCTATTTAATACGCATTGAGAAAATTATGATCGGAACAAAGGAAAAAGTACTGGGCAGATCAAAAGAACCAAATAGCACAACCTTCAAAGAGAAAGTAAACATGGAATGATTCAAGTGGTCCAAAGTGGCCGGTAAAGTTAATAATGTGCCAGCTCTGTGGTGTACGGATAGCATAATACCTCTTATTCAAAGGTTCCAGATTCATCCCCTGACTTGCCTGAGTATTTTAATTCTGAATTAAGCTAAGGATGTTGTAACAAAGGTCGTGTGGGTCATGATAGCATAGTGGCATCATTGCTGACTTATAACCAAGGCAGCTGCAGTTTGAGACCCAGCCAAAGCATATGGAATTTATGAAAGAAACAGACATGTGTCTGCATCTTTGAATGGTCAGCATTGAGGTCTTTGGTTCAGAGGGTCCCAGGTTCGATTCCTGGCTGGGTTAATTCCTCTCACTCAGGAACTGAATGCTTGTGTTTGCCCAACAAACTCCTCTTCATAGTTGCACAACTAACCACACTACCACCCACCACAGGAACACACAGTAGTGAATACATCACTCCATATAGGAAGGGCTTCCGGCCATACAATAGAGCCAAGTCCACATGTGCAACACGTTTCACATCAGTGACTACTGTAGGGTATGGGAAAGTTGGCGAAGGAGAAAGAAAAAAAAATTTCACATCCTTGTGGTTCACATTCAATGTAAGACTCGAGATCCCATGTCTAATATTTCAATATCAACAGTCATATAAAACTAAAAGCTTGCTTCTACACTGGCCTTGTGCCACTTGCATGTCTACAGGCCTTCTAGCTCTGTGGCAGCTGTCGGACATTAATGGTCTCTATGTGCTACTAGGTTTGGTTTGGTTTGGTTTGATTTAGTTTTGGTGATATAAGTTAAATGTTGTTAATGCAGTGCCTTAGCTGCTGGCTGTTCCACCAGATGGTTGAAATTCAAATCTTACTGGATCCTTAGGTGAAATTTGCATTTGAAAAGTTGTGTGGCATCAGGAAGGGCATTTTTTCTTAAACTTTTGGCCAGAACCCAAAATGAGCCTAGGTGGTTCCAGTGACCCCAGAAATAACTGGGATAAGCTGATATAGTACAAAAACTAAATATTATCAGTATGGTAGAGAGAGACTTAGCTTTAACTAAAATATGGTAGAATTTCATTATTTCAAATGTTTTTAATTCACAATCTTGGTTAATTCAAACTTTTCTAGGGGTCAACATTTTTTGCACTGCTTATTTTGAAGATTTTTAGGCTATATTCAGAATTTTACTGAACGATTTTGAAATTAATCACCACCATGTGCATCTATTCATGTTAATGAATCATCTTTCCAATGAGGTATTTTATCTTTAAATATGATATTAGGAACCTCCTTAAAATCATTTTTGATAAAAGTGTACTTTTTGAAAATATAAATTTTTATTATTGCTTGCATAGGAAAATTAACACAAATGAGAAATAGGAAAAGATAGGCTATGTTACTGTATATGGTTACAGTATATCATCTGATCAGAATCTCCCTGGTGTAATTGCTGAACAACTTGCTGAGCTTGGCATGACTGACTAATTGCCACACATGGTTATTAATATTACAGACAGCACTAGTATTTTCCAATAGGTACTGCAACCTAGTGGTTTTTTTTGTACATACATGTAACCCTATACCACACGAAATGAGTGGCATTCATATAAACCAAAAACCTGCTGTAATACAAATTGTTAAACGTGAAAATGAATGGCACTCGGGCTTCTTACATGCAGGAGTGTTAGCTGATATGAGTGCTGTTTGGGCATAGAAGGGAAATTGTTAAAAATTCATATTAAGTACAAATAATATTTTAATTCAAAGTAAAAGTTACATATTAAAATTTTCATATTTACAAAGGAGAATGTTTTAGGATGATATAGTGCTGCCTGACTAATAGAGAAAAGTAGTTGTAGTATGTTCCTTGAGTAGTCTTTTAAGTAACAAACTTGTTTTGGTAACCAAGAAAATCTACTCGATCCTAAACCCAGAACTCCCATGTAGATTAATTGACAGCTATCAGCAGATGAAATGAAACCTTCCACGTGTTACTGAAGGCTTGGAAGTGGAGCATGGGGTCACTTGGATCTGTCATTATTTGCAGATGGATTAGTGATGACAGCTAGGCTTTGCTACCTTGATTCATCTTCAGCATGCAAGGTTTATTGAGGGACAACAAAACAGAAAGAAATTATATCTGTTTCATCTTGTCTCATTATTTCCAGATGGATTAGTGATGACAGCTAGGCTTTGCTACCTTGATTCATCTTCAGCATACAAGGTTTATTGAGGGACAACAAAACAGAAAGAAATTACATCTGTTTCATCTTGTGGAATTCGGACTTTTCATGCAAATAAATTCAAAGAAACAAAGCTAAATTACAGCTTTTTAACACATTGAGGACGAACTCCCCGTGTAGACCAGATAGTTAAAGCCTTCAGGAAAGAAAAAACACTGCTGCACTCAAACTGTAACTCAAAAAAGTATTCAAGATATCAACCTCAAACTTAGAATATGTACCCACTAGGTTGCCGTTAATCATTAAAAATATCAAATTAATTGTCACTCGGTACATATGATAACTGGTCTGAAGAAATCGGAAATATTAGTATCTGTCAGCAACTGAATGTGTCGCACCGTGTTGACATCCTCACTGGAGCTCCAGAGAATAGCTCTACATATCCGATATTATTATCTTAAATATATGAAGGTTTAAAGAAAGAAAGATACAGTGATAGCTATAGATATTCCAGGACTACACCATTTGGAACTCATAATTTTGCCCACAATTGTATCAGTGAGCAAGGAAATGCGAGGTGCATAAAAGCAAGGCTTCTCGTAGCCCATCTACTGTCAGCTGAGAAACTAAGAGAATTCTCAGGGCTTGCCACCCATGTGGCACATCAGATAATGAATCTGCGTATAAATGTTGAAATACTTTGTCATCAAACAAGGCACATTGCCATGGGTGCACCATGTTGACAATTGTAACTGGACGCACGCAGAATCCCCCATGTATAGGTTGCTTTCATGGTTACGATGATCGTAAAAGTGGAAAAACATATCGGCACTAACATCAGAGATCTTACTGCCGGTAATACGAATATAAATGGTCCGTTATTGGATATTATAAATTTTCCAGCTAACTCATTCTTGGTTGCCAGCGTTTCGCCCTCATGTGCTAGGGTGGGCTCATCAGTTGGTACCTAGCACACCTACCAATACGCTGGCTAGTGCATACCGTGGAGGCCACTGCATAGGCTAACTGGAGCCACCGGCAGTGCCAATGCACTAAGAGACTTTGTCTCATCACCAAAAATTGATGCCTGCTTGGCCATCAGATGATATAGATGTTGATTCCCATAGGGAATCTATATCATTACTACTGGTACTCCATAACATAATAGCAAATAGTTCAAACTCTATCTAACAAACAGCACAAGGAGCTGAAAACTAACCCAATACATAAAAGGTGAGATTTCCAGGACCCATGCACAACCGCTGGCCTCGGGGCTGGTCCTCAATGTCTTAAACAAGTTGCAACGGATTTTTTAATCACTTTTTGATTTTTGAAGTAACTTTATGGTAAAAGGCCATATTCAGTTTTATGATCTGTTTTTGCTTTGTTATATTATGTCATTGCAAATTAAGGAACACTTGGAAAAACAGAGATTGTCTTGAATTTGGGTGAGTATGGTGTGTGATATTGTTTCAAATTTGTGGTTTATTTTGGATTTTTCTTCCTGGAACCTTCAGGTTTGAATTAATCTAGTTCTACTTTGTTTTCCTTTGCATCAGTGCATTATTACATCATGACAGGCTGAATGAAGTGTCAACAGAAAAATAAGTCAACTTCCTTCAGAACTGAGAAAAAACTTAATTTTAATTTCAAAACATTACTAGATAAACAAATACAAATCATATTCTTTGAATAACTGAAGTTGGAAATGTAGTAAACTGAATTAAGCCTGGTCCAGTGTCCAGTATATCACTGCTAACTCGATTACAATAAAAAGTTAACTTACCTGTTTCTTTCCCCAGATCCTTCATATAAACATCACTGTCATCTTACAACCTAAAAAAATCTGCAGTGGCAGATAATGCAAGCCCTCTCATTCCTTGGATCATGAAATTCAATTTGAAGAAACCATGATTCTATCATCTGCCAGTATCTTTACCCAAAAGCTGTGGAGAGTAGGAAAAAAGAGGGGCTACAGATTAGCGGAGTTGTGTGACCAATGCTGCCACAAGATGACAGAAGAATGACCACTCTGGATTTTACTGTTGCAAGTCCATAAACATCGATCTGAGAGAAAGGCAAATAAATGCTGGCACCACCATCTAGCCCCTTCTCGCTGCTAGAAAAGCATGGGCAGCCAACAAAACCTGTATCATTTCATCATATATAGTCATTAAAACATCAGCAACATACATACATACATTATCATTATAGACTGTTATGCCTTTCAGCGTTCAGTCTGCAAGCCTCTGAGAATTTACTAAACGTCGTCACAATCCTCGATTTGCAACTAGTGTTGTGGCCTCATTTAGTTCTATACCTCTTATCTTTAAATCGTTAGAAACAGAGTCTAACCATCGTCGTCTTGGTCTCCCTCTACTTCTCTTACCCTCCATAACAGAGTCCATTATTCTCCTAGGTAACCTATCCTCCTCCATTCGCCTCACATGACCCCACCACCGAAGCCGGTTTATGCGTACAGCTTCATCCATCGAGTTCATTCCTAAATTAGCCTTTATCTCCTCATTCCGAGTTCCCTCCTGCCATTGTTCCCACCTGTTTGTACCAGCAATCATTCTTGCTACTTTCATGTCTGTTACTTCTAACTTATGAATAAGATATCCTGAGTCCACCCAGCTTTCACTCCCATAAAGCAAAGTTGGTCTGAAAACAGACCGATGTAAAGATAGTTTCGTCTGGGAGCTGACTTCCTTCTTACAGAATACTGCTGATCGCAACTGCGAGCTCACTGCATTAGCTTTACTACACCTTGATTCAATCTCACTTACTATATTACCATCCTGGGAAAACACACAACCTAAATACTTGAAATTATCGACCTGTTCTAGCTTTGTATCACCAATCTGACATTCAATTCTGTTGAATTTCTTACCTACTGACATCAATTTAGTCTTCGAGAGGCTAATTTTCATACCATACTCATTGCACCTATTTTCAAGTTCCAAGATGTTAGACTGCAGGCTTTCGGCACAGTCTGCCATTAAGACCAAGTCGTCAGCATAGGCCAGGCTGCTTACTACATTTCCACCTAACTGAATCCCTCCCTGCCATTTTATACCTTTCAGCATATGATCCATGTAAACTACAAACAGCAAAGGTGAAAGATTACAGCCTTGTCTAACTCCTGTAAGTACCCTGAACCAAGAACTCATTCTGCCATCAATTCTCACTGAAGCCCAATTGTCAACATAAATGCCTTTGATTGATTTTAATAATCTACCTTTAATTCCATAGTCCCCCAGTATAGCGAACATATTTTCCCTCGGTACCCTGTCATATGCTTTCTCTAGATCTACGAAACATAAACACAACTGCCTATTCCTCTCGTAGCATTTTTCAATTACCTGGCGCATACTGAAAATCTGATCCTGACAGCCTCTCTGTGGTCTGAAACCACACTGGTTTTCATCCAACTTCCTCTCAACGACTGATCGCACCCTCCCTTCCAAGATGCCTGTGAATACTTTGCCTGGTATACTAATCAATGAGATACCTCGATAGTTGTTGCAATCCTTCCTGTTCCCTTGCTTATAGATAGGTGCAATTACTGCTTTTGTCCAATCTGAAGGTACCTTACCAACACTCCACGCTAATTTGACTACTCTATGAAGCCATTTCATCCCTGCCTTCCCACTATACTTCACCATTTCAGGTCTAATTTCATCTATTCCTGCTGCCTTATGACAATGGAGTTTATTTACTATCCTTTCCACTTCCTCAAGCATAATTTCACCAACATCATTTTCCTCCTCCCCAAGAGCTTGACTGTTTGCAACACCACCATGATGATTTCCTTTTACATTGAGAAGATGTTCAAAATATTCCCTCCACCTCTCCAGTGATTCCCTGGGATCTGTTATGAGTTCACCTGAATTACTCAAAACACTGTTCATTTCCTTTTTCCCTCCCTTCCTAAGATTCTTTATTACTGTCCAGAAAGGTTTCCCTGCTGCTTGACCTAGCCTTTCCAGGTTATTACCAAAATCTTCCCACGACTTCTTTTTGGATTCAACAACTATTTGTTTCGCTCTGTTTCTTTCATCTACGTACAAATCCCTGTCTGCCTCGGCCCTTGTTTGGAGCCATTTCTGATAAGCCTTCTTTTTACGTTTACAGGCTGCTCTCACTTCATCATTCCACCAAGATGTTCGCCTTTTCCCATCTTTACACACAGTTGTTCCTAGGCATTCCCTTGCTGTTTCTACTACAGCATCCCTGTATGCCACCCATTCACTTTCTATATCCTGAACCTGCTTACTGTCTACTGTTCGAAACTTCTCACTAATCATATCCATGTACTTCTGTCTAATTTCCTCGTCCTGGAGATTTTCTACCCTTATTCGTTTGCAGACAGATTTCACTTTCTCTACCCTAGGCCTAGAGATACTTAGTTCACTACAGATCAGATAATGGTCTGTATCATCGAAAAATCCCCGAAAAACTCGTACATTCCTAAAAGATTTCCTGAATTCAAAGTCTGTTAAGATATAGTCTATTATGGATCTGGTACCCCTAGCCTCCCATGTGTAGCGGTGAATAGCCTTATGCTTGAAGAATGTATTCGTAACAGCTAAACCCATACTAGCACAGAAGTCCAGCAAACGCTTCCCATTCCCATTAGCTTCCATATCTTCCCCACATTTACCAATCACCCTTTCGTATCCTTCAGTTCTATTCCCAACTCTCGCATTGAAATCGCCCATTAGCACTATTCTATCCTTGCTGTTGACCCTGACCACGATGTCACTCAATGCTTCATAAAACTTGTCAACTTCATCCTCATCTGCACCCTCACATGGTGAATACACGGACACAATTCTTGTCCTAATTCCTCCCACAGACAAATCTACCCACATCATTCGCTCACTTACGTGCCTAACAGAAACTATGTTGCGTGCAATGGTATTCCTGATAAAGAGCCCTACCCCAGACTCTGCCCTTCCCTTTCTAACACCCGTCAAGTACACTTTATAATCTCCTATCTCTTCCTCCTTATCTCCCCTTACCCGAATATCACTTACTCCTAGCACATCCAGATGCATCCTCTTTGCTGACTCAGCAAGTTCTACCTTCTTTCTTCCATAAGCCCCATTAATATTGATAGCTCCCCATCGAATTCCATTTCGTTCGCCAAGTTGTTTCCAAGGAGTCCCTCGCCTGTCAAATGGGAGTAGGACTCCATTACTCCCATAGGTCCGAGGCTTGCTTAAAGTGTTCTGAGCTCGGTAAATTCATGAAGCAGGATGCTGCCCTACTTGCACATAGTCCAAGTGAGGATCTCTCCTCTAACGGGTTATGGACCACCGGTGAATTGTGTAGTCCTAGCCGCCTGAGCACAAGGAGGGCCACGACTCAGAATATGTCCGAGATGCCCACTCCCATTCCATAGCAACTGGTATCCCGACTCTCAGGACCACTTACTAGGCCACTCAGCCGTTGCCCATGGTTCACGAACTAGGACGTGACTACAGTAACCCACAAACATGAACCATAAAAACAAAAACATCAGCAAGTCCAAAAAAAAAAAAGTGAAGTTTGCCAATTGACATTGGCTTGCACTAGAATATAAACTATTAATTTTGTCATGGATTCTGACTAATTCTGAATGATTTTGATGTACAGTACTGTATTGCTTCAATACATCAGCATTAAAATTCAATTGTTCTAAAGTTCACTGTTATCTACTATATCATTTACAATTTCATGCAGATGAATTCATTGAGTTCCATCTCCACAGTTTTTAAAAGAAAATTAAATTCCATTACAAGGTTTCTGTGTGACCTTCTGCCTTCATATGTGTGACTGTACTGCTTACTTTTATGGATACCTTATAAAATATTCTCTAATGTCTCAAATTTACTCGTGTAAGGTTTGAAAATAGACATCCAGACTACATATTAATATTCCAGCCGACTTCACATTAAGGAGTTTAACAGAGTTGGTGTACAGATGTATTGTTGAGATCTTCACTATTTCTTGTAAGAAATCCCAGTAATTTATGTCTCATTACGAAGTCTTCAGCATGCAAATTAAATGAAAGGTTGCAGGCTAACATAACTATTAGATCTTTTATATTGTCCATCCTTCCCATCCCTTGGTTATTTGTTTTGTATTTAAAATGTAAATCACTGCTAAAAATATCATAGTAATTTGTAATTTCTTTAAACATCTTCAAATTATCTGCAAACAACAGACACTTGGCTTTTCTGATGCTGTACAGTTGTCTATGTGTAAACATTAGTAAGAACAGTGGTTCTAGGATAGACTCTTGAGATAAACTCAAATGGACATGAAAAACAAATAACTGCTTAAGAATAAGTAACTGATTTCTCCAAGAAAGGTAAGAGGTAATTCATTTCAATAATATTTTAGGATACCCAAAAGCTGACAATTGATAAAGAATCATGTCATGATCTAACTTATCAAAAGCTTTATAATAATAATTAATAATAATCTAAATTCATTGTATCAACTGGCAAACGATTCATTGAATTCAGAGCACTCTGCATAAGATTCATCAAATTGGTTGATGATGGTGGTTCAGATGAAATCATTGCTGATGTGATAAATGTATTGCATCATTGTTATAATATTTGTTCAAATTGTTCTGGCAGAAGCACAAATAATTGAGAATGACCCATTGTTGTTATCCATTAATGGGCTATCTCCTAATTTGAAGACTGGACAAATTTAATTTTTTATTATTCCTTGACTTGTTGAAATTTTGTTATTGGTTTTATGATCCTCTAACTACTTTTGTGTCGACCTCGTGGTGTAGGGGTAGCGTGCCTGCCTTTTACGCGGAGGCTCCGGGTTCGATTCCCGGCCAGGTCAGGGATTTTTACCTTGACTTGAGAGTTGGTTCGAGGTCTACTCAGCCTACGTGATTAAAATTGAGGAGCTATTTGATGGTGAGATAGCAGCCCTGGTCTAGAAAGCCAAAAATAACGGCCGAGAGGATTTGTCGTGCTGACCACACGACACCTCGTAATCTGCAGGCCTTCGGTCTGGACAGCGGTCGATTGGTAGGCCAAGGCGGGCTGTAGTGCCATGGAGTTTGGTTTGGTTTTAACTACTTTTGCAGTTTTTGGAGAGACACAGGTGCAGGATATGTTCCGCAGAAGTTAATGTGCCATTCAAGAAGATATTGGCGCAAAGAGCCTCCGTGTTATAGGAATCTTTAACAACAGCAAAGGACTATGGAATGGACTAAAAATGGAGAGAGTCCTCTCTCAGTGAATCTCAAGTACCAAGCATGAGACAGCAACTACAGATCTCAGACTCAACTGTTTGGCTCGTAGAGAAAAAAAATTGCCTTAAAAAATATGGTATTAACACTTGAGAGAAAAGGGAACAAGTGTCTGATATTGATCAAAAGATTGTCTTCTGGTAGAACATCAAATGGGAAAACTACGTCGCTATAATGTTGAAGTTCTCGAGAAAGCATGTATGTGCTAAGAGTGTAGAAGCTTTGGTCGTTGGCCATCGCCTCAGGTGGGCAGGACATGTGCGCCGCATGAATGACACCAGACAATGACATAGATGTTGATTCCCATAGGGAATCTGAAATATTTGTCCTGAATGAGTAAATTTATAATACCAATATAAATGGTCCATTATTGGACATTATAAATTTTCAAGCTAACTCATTCTTGGTTGCCAGCGTTTTGCCCTCGTGTGCTAGGGTGGGCTCATCAGTTGGTACCTAGCACACCTACCAATACGTTGGCTAGTGCATACCGTGGAGGCCACTGCGTAGGCTAACTGGAGCCACCGGCAGTGCCAATGGTATTATAAATTTACTCATTCAGGACAAACATTTCAGATTCCCTATGGGAATCAACATCTATGTCATCTGATGGCCAAGCAGGCATCAATTTTTGATAATGAGACAAAGTCCCTTAGTGCATTGGCACTGCCGGTGGCTCCAGTTAGCCTACGCAGTGGCCTCCACGGTACGCACTAGCCAGCGTATTGGTAGGTGTGCTAGGTACCAACTGATGAGCCCACCCTAGCACACAAGGGCGAAACGCTGGCAACCAAGAATGAGTTAGTTTGAAGATTTATAATGTCCAATAATGGACCATTTATGTTGGTATAATGACACCAGACAACCGCGCCAGATCCTCTATGGTGAACTTAGCTCTGGTTCAAGACCACGGGGTGGCCCCCTGAGACGTTTCAAAGACCAACTGAAACAAACCTTAAAGATGACAGACATAACCCACAAACCTGGGAAATACAAGGACCGTTTACTTTGGCGGCAAAGTGTCTGTTCCTTAGTTCAACACTTCAAACAAGAACGCCGCAGACATGAAGATATTCAACGACAGGAACGCAAACTTTGCCAAACCCAGCCAAGATCTCTCCCGTCCCTCAGCTGCACATTGTGTGGACGTATGTTCTACACAAGAATTGGCCTGTACAATCACCAGAAGTTTAAACACAAACTGCTGTGAATTGAATTAGCCAGGAAATCTGTAAACTCGGAAACAGTAACTGCCGCCGCCGACGAGGTGTAATCCAATTTCTAGGCTTGTTTCTTCCACTCTCTTAACTCTCTGTCAACTCTTCAGATGATGTAGTCAGGTGGTGTAATCAGCAAACCTCAAATTGTCGATTTTGCATCCCCCACTGGGAAATCCTTTATCCCAGTCATCTAGTGCAGTTCTTATTGCATATTCACCAGAGAGATTGAAAAGTAGTGGCGACAGGATACATCCCTGATGGACTCCAGCCTTTATTCGAAACTGCTGGGACCGTTTTGTGTTGAAACTTCACAATTGCTGTATTTTCCTTATACAGGGAGAGACTTGACAAGATTGATCAGATGAAGTGGCAAACCCATGTCATCCAAAATTTTCCAGAGATGGTTCCATATTACAGTACTGAAAGCCTAGGGAATTCAATGTTTTGGTATACTCTACACTCTTAGCATATGCTTTCTCGAGAACTTCAACATTAGAGACGTAGTTTTCCCATTTGATGTTCATGATGGAGCGTAGTTTTTGCTGGTGAAAGCGCTCCAGCTTTTTGATGTCATGACGGTATAAGGTCCACGTTTCACATCCATAGAGAAGTGTAGAGATGACTACTGTCTGATACACCATTAGTTTTGTGCAAATTGTAAGGTTTTTATTTCTGAAGACTCTGTGTGATAGTCGGTCAAAGGCCACATGGGCAGTACGAAGCTTGTTTTCCACATCCTGTACTGAAGTACAGCTTTTTGACAACATACTTCCAAGGTAAGTGAAGTGGTCTACTTGTTCTAGTTTGGTGTTTGAGATGGTAATGTTGTAATGTTAAATTCTGGAATGTTAGTCCCTGGTGCAGGCTGAGCAAGTACCTTGTTGTTTTTTTTTGGCATTGATGGTGAAGCCAAGAAGATCATATGCATCCTTGAAACTGTTGACTGGCTGTTGTAGTTCCTTGGGTGTAAGCGCTGGTGATGCGATATCAGTTGTCTGTTGTTTTATAAAGCATGGCCACCAGATACAAGGCAAACAGAGTTGGAGCAAGTACGCAACCCTGCTTCAATCCATGTGTGATTGGGAATGGTTTGGAGAATTTGTTTTGATGGAGAATCTGTCCAGTCATATCATCATGAAGTGCTTGTACCAGACCCACAAAATGCTCAGGACCGAGCTCGATAGCTGCAGTCACTTAAGTGCGGCCAGTATCCAGTATTCGGGAGATAGTAGGTTCGAACCCCACTATCGGCAGCCCTGAAGATGGTTTTCCGTGGTTTCCCATTTTCATACCAGGCAAATGCTGGGGCTGTACCTCAATTAAGGCCACGTACGCTTCCTTCCCACTCCTAGCCCTTTCCTGTCCCACAGTCACCATAAGACTTATCTGTGCCGGTGCGACGTAAAGCAACTAGCAAAAAAAAAAAAAAAATGCTCAGGACAGCCAAGGCGTCTTAGAACTGCCCAAATAGCGAGTCTTGGAACACTATCGAAGGCCTTTTCTGGGTCATTAAAACACAAAATAAAGAGGCTTCTGTTGTTCTCTGCATTTCTCTTGCAATTGCCTTGCACAAAAGATCATGTTAACAGTACCTCTGAAGGCTAGGAAACCACATTGAGACTCTGGGTAGAGTCCTCTCGGAGATGACTTGCAGGTGGCTAAGCAAGATCCTTGCGAGAAGTTGACCGCATCCTCTTTGCTGACTCAGCCAGTTCTACTTTCTTTCTTTCATAAGCCCCATTAATATTGATAGCTCCCCATTGAATTCCATTTCGTTCGCCAAGTTGTTTGCAAGGAGTCCCTCGCCTGTCAAATGGGTGTGGGACTCCGTTACTACCATACGTCCGAGGCTTGCTTAAAATGTTCTGAGCTCGGTAAATTCATGAAGCAGGATGCTACCCTACTTACACATAGTCCAAGTGAGGATCTCTCCTCTAACGGGTTATGGACCACCGGTGGATTGTATAGTCCTAGCCGCCTGAGCACAAGGAGGGCCAGGACTCAGAGTATGTCCGAGATGCCCACTCCCATTCCACAGCAACTGGTATCCCGACTCTCAGGACCACTTACTAGGCCACTCAGACGTTGCCCACTGTACACAAACTAGGACGTGACTACAGTAACCCACATCATGAACCATAACACATCATACAATAAAAGATAATATTTTCACAGTACCAAAATGAAATACTGGTACCTATTGTACTCTGTATTTAGTCAAAAACAGCTCCATTTTTTTTTTTACTTTAAGTACAGTACTGAAAATCATGTGTCCTCTATCTTGTAAACTGAATCACGCTGAAGCAATTCCAGCATGGCAGTCTTTGAACATACAAATAGATGTATGTTCTATATGTTTCTACTGGCCAAGTGTGGCACCAACATCAAGCTCTGAGCGATCAGCTGATGTAGGGCATAACAAGACGGTCTTCCCTAAGAAGAGCATTACGGAGTGTTTTCATATCCTGATTTAAGTGTGCTCCTTGTGATTAATTGATTTTTAAACTATTGAAGATGGTGTTAAATGCAATTCCCTAGGAATATTGCCTTTCCTTTTTGTATGAAAAGTGTTAAGTATCATATACAGTATGTGTGATATTCTGATGTGTTTATGTATCAGTCAAGCGATACAGTGACATGAATAGGCCTATTTTAGTTACTTGTCTTCTAATTTTACAAGTTTAATTTTTCTCCGTAATATTTGTAAATTAGTTATTTTTTAAATTTTTTAGTGCAGCAAATAATAAACTCAACAAAACATACCAGTAACCTGCATTTCTAATGATGCTGATTTGTCCGACTCGTTGGCTGAATGGTCAGCATACTGGCCTTCGGTTCAGAGGGTCCCGGGTTCGATTCCCGGCTGGGTCGGGGATTTTAACCTTCATTGGTTAATTCAATGGCCGGGGGCTGGGTGTTTCTGCTGTCCCCAACATCCCTGTAACTCACACACTACACATAACACTATCCTCTACCACAATAACACGCAGTTACCTACACATGGCAGATGCCGCGCACCCTTATCAGAGGGTCTGCCTTACAGGGGCTGCACTCGGCTAGAAATAGCCACACGAAATTATTATTAATGCTGATTTTATGCTGGTTAAGCCTTATAAATCAAGAAATGTGACCGATAATAACACAATTGTCCCCATTGAACCTATAATAATTATCGTCAAAGAAACTTTGAAATTACCAATACTTAATGCAGTTGATAACCTCAAGGTTCTGTCGTTAATGAAAACAGCTATCACCATCATGACACTTATTCACAGACCTTCACATTTAGTTTATAGATGTACAATTATGCATGATGATAATTATTGTTTCACAGGGCCTAACATTTAAATTATCAGCCACTATCATGCATGAACGCACATAGAACAACCTAACATCTAGGTTATCAGCCACTATCAGGTTATCAGCCACAGCCACACACACACACACACACACACACACACAAAGTTGTTCAACTGTTCTAAATGCTCAGGCTATATCAAACTCTGAGTTAGTTAAGCCTAATGAGATGTAACATTCACAAAACTCTCCTTAAAAATGTACACTATGATGAAAGACTGGAAGCCATGTAGGCTACAACTCACCAAAAGAGCTGCAGCCAGTTAATACACAAATGTATAAAAGAACACAAAACTATAACTGAGTTAAGCCTAATAAGATGTAATATTCACATAACTATCCTTAGAAATGTACAATAACATAATTTACATATGATGAAAGACAGGAACCATGTAGGCTATAACTAACCAAAACAGCTGCAGCCAGTCATTACACAAATCTATGATAGAACACAGGAAACAAATATTTACATGTAAGTTATACACCATTCTTCTCCAGGCTAAAGATCAGCAATGTTGTGAAAACCAAAGAACTGCATATCTTCACAATACTGTCCTAAATCACTGATGATTGAACAATATGTACTGGTACTTGTTCAACATACTTCTTATTTCTTTCTGTCTATTTTCTCATCTTCCTTAGCACATTCATGTCGCATTCTGGAATTGACATAACACTTCACAATTAACCTAGCCAAGTCCACTTCATGGCTTTGTGCAAATTCCTGATCGTAAATGGTCCTTTAACTGACCTCAACACCCTACAGAGGATCTTCTGATGAACTTCTTTGCTCCTTAGTACATTGATATTTCTAAGTGTACTTTCAGTCAACTTACACAACTCTATCACATCTTTGGAAGGCACGATTAATCTCTCACCTCCAGAGTACATCTTCTCCTTGATTAAACCTTAGTCTGTGTGGTTCTCTCTGGAACTTCTCAGAGCACTCAAGCATACTGCACCTTCCTCACCACAAATCCAGCAATGTACAGGGTGAACAAAAAATGCCGCACTTGGAGGTCGGCATGCAATTCCTCATCCCATTGCAAGACAAAAGTTTCTATAGCCAAATCGGATCTGGTGCTGTTGGAAAACAAGTCAAAAATGAGAAGCTGGCAACACTGTCACATCCTGCAGCGCATCGGACTGTAATAGAGAAACGTGCACCATCCCGCCCTACCGTACCCGCCATCGCAGCTCACTGAGTAGACTGCTGCGTTATCAAACCCACATGCACCATGGAGCTACAGCTCGAATCTACATCAGGATTTTTCTTTTGTGTGTGTGACGTCAGGTCTCTAGTTCCCGTCGTGTTGTAACTGCGTTTGTAAGCATGACATCCTGTTGTCACATGACAATAGTCAAACACATGACAGTGTGATCCATTCAACTGAATGCATGAGTCAACTAACCATGTAGGGCGGCTTCCTGATGGAGTAGACAAATGGCGAATACGTCGATATGCTTTTAGTGTTGGGTGCATCTGATAACCAAGCTTCTGCTGCTGCTCGTGAGTATGCAGCACGGTACCCTCAAAAGGGCCATCCTGATAAGAATGTTTTTCGTCGTCCTGAACAACGCCTGCAGGAAATCGGTAATCTCCGCCCAAAATTAGTTGACAGAGGTCGTCCAAGGACTAGACGTGTTCCACAAACAGAGGACAACATTCTTGAAGTCGTTCACCAATCACTTCGACAAAGTACCCGTGATATTGCAAAGGCAGTTCCAGCTATCTTAAACACTGATTGTTAATGTGTTGCACGACGAAAAACTGCATCCATATCATTACATGTTAACTCAACATCAGCGGCCAGAAGACCGCATTCAATGAGTATAATTCTGTGAATGGCTTTTGCAACAAGTTGAAGATAACAAACATTTTATAAAGAATGTGATATGGAGTGACGGATGTAGCTTCACTCGGGAAGGTATTTTCAACCGTCACAACAGCCATTATTGGTCTGACCACAACCCACATGTCACCCGTGAACGTGGCTTTCAGGCACGCTTTGGCATAAACCCGTGGGCTGGAATCGTGTGAGGGGTGCTTTTAGGCCCTTACCTATTGCCAGACAAGTTGAATGCACCCCGTAATCGTACGTTTCTGGGCAATACTTTGCCTGACGCTTTAGAAAACGTTCCACTTGGTGATCGGCGACAGCTTTGGTTTCAGCATGATGGTGCACCGCCACACTTTGGAATGACTGTGTGTAACTGGTTAAATGAAGCATTTCCAGGGAAATAGATTGGTCGTGGAGGTGCAATGTTCTGGCCTCGACGTTCCCTGGACCTTAATCCACTAGACTTTTATTTGTGGGGACACTTAAAGGAACATTTTTATAGTACTCCACCCATGGATGTACAAGACCTAATAGGTCACGTGCATGCTGCATCGGCAATGGTGTATACTTGCCTAGGGTCTGGCAAAGTATGCTCCAGCGAGTGACGAAGTGTTTGCAAATGCCAGGTGGTCGCTTTGAACATCTGCTGTGAACTGAACGTTGCTCGTAAGTGTACGTACCGGCTCTGTGAAGATAAGACTGGACGTCACACATACACTATGGAATCATTGTGCGTAGCATAATAGGCAATCTAGTGTAGCCTACCTACTGTACTGTATTGTGTTTCCTTGTACCGCATTGGATAGAGACGATGTTACTGTATCCACTATTATGTTCCACGTATTGGCTTTATTTGTGCCATGGACGAAACAAAGTGGCTGTTTACGTCTGCAAGAAATTCATGTTCTGTTTGAATGTTTAAATAAAGGCAACTGTAATGGTAAGACAGAACATAGTGTATTGCATAGTGG
Organism: Anabrus simplex; assembly: GCF_040414725.1. Classification (NCBI taxonomy): domain Eukaryota; kingdom Metazoa; phylum Arthropoda; class Insecta; order Orthoptera; family Tettigoniidae; genus Anabrus; species Anabrus simplex. The sequence continues at coordinate 374,512,719 of NC_090268.1, read as the reverse complement.
AGGTATACATTGGATACAATTTGATACATTAACTGAAAAAAAAAAAAAAATTGGCGCGAACATGACTTGAACATCGGCGTGTCTGCACAACCGGCATTTATGGCATTACCTCGTCTCACTGAGCTAATGAGACAGCTCTAGCAGAGCGCCGAGTTCATGCGAACTGTGCTTGGCCACGCCATCACAGCGTTGCCAGAGCCTTGTTTCTTAACTTGCATTTCTATTAAACCTATTGCTGGGACTAGGTTTTGCAAGATAAACTTTTGTCATGAATTTCGACGAGGAACCGCATGCTGACCTCCAAGTGAGGCATTTTTTGTTCACCCTGTACGTCATAACATCACTCACACATGGGGGCAACTGTTCATATGTTGGATGAATACAGTAGTCATGATCAAAATTTGGAATGAATGGGATATCTGCAACCCTATCCTGTGATACTGCGAGAATTGCATGACACTGTAAATCTGAACTGGGCTCGGAGCTAGATACACTTAATATATTAATTTGATCCAAGGCATTGCAGTTGCTTGAAACTGCTTCTTTTACCTCATGGCGAACCAGCAATCTTTTGTATGCATCTTTAAACTGAGCAGCAGTAGGGTTATTGTTATCACCTCCTCTCCTTCTAATGGTATAGTCTGTGTAGTTCTCTCTGGCACTTCTCAGAGCACTTAAGCATACTGCACATTTGATAAGGCATTCCTCTTCCTCACCACAAATCCAGCAATATATCACATCACTCACATTTGGTGACAACTGTTCATATGTTGGATGAGTACAGTAGTCATGATCAAAATTTGGAATGAGTGGGATATCTGCAACCCTATCCTGTGATATTGCGAGAATTGTATGACAGTGTAAATCTGAACTGGGCTTGGAACTAGATACACTTAATATTTTAATTTGATCCAAGGCAATGCAGTTGCTTGAATCTGCTCCTTTTACCTCATGGCGAACCAGCAATCTTTTGTACGCAGCTTTTATTGTTATCACCTCCTCTCCTTCTAATGGCAGAACAATACCTCCAAGTGGTCCTGACTGAATTTGTATTGTAACAAGTATTTCAGTTTAGGATGCTCACTGAGGACTAAATACTTAGAGGCCAAGGCAACTTCTTATGCACAGCAAAAATCCAAGAAATCCAGTCTTTTTCTTGAGTGAAGAACAGAAGAGTCTGATGAACCTGATTTAATAGCCACATGATGTATGATTCTGTCTTGCTAAGTAATCTATATATATAAAATAAGAGTTTTGTCTGTACATTGCTCAGAATTTAAAAAGGATGGTATTTCTGTATCAGGCGTGCCCACAGTAACAAGGAAATGCACTTTTTACTTTTCCGTAATTTCTGTCTGTCTGTCTGTCTGTCTGTCTGTCTGTCTGTCTGTCTGTCTGTCTGTACACGCATCACAAGAAAACGGCTGGCCGATAACCTTCGATGTTAGACCCCTTTAAACAACAAGCAAGAAAACGGCTGAAGAGAATTTAATGAAAATCGGTATGCAAAGTCAGGGAATATGTCACTACAATCTAGGTGAAAAATAATTTTGTTCACGTTGAGTGAAAATGTAGTTTAGGTGAAGGCCTAAAATTTAATTCTCAAATATTTATGTTATTAGTGGTCGTATCTTAATGAAAATCGGTATACAAAGTCGAGGAATAAGTATCTATAATCTAGGCCATAAATAATTTTACTTACACTGACTGAAATGGTTGTTTAGGGGAAGGCCTAAAATTTAGTTCTCCAATATTTGTTATTAATGGTTGTATCTTAACGAAAATTGGTAGGGGAAGTCGGAGAATCTTCTTCTTCTTCTTTAGCGTTTGTCCCACCTGGTGGCAGGGTCCGCTGTATGGATTCGTTGTCTCCATTTAATTCGGTCACGGGCCATGTCAGGATGTAGTCTTACAGCTTTCAGGTCGTTGTGCACTGTATCGATCCATCGCTGTCTTGGTCGTCCCTTGGGCCTCTTTCCAGCGACTTCCAATGTATACGCTGACTTTGCCAGTGTATTGTCTTCTGCACGCAATACATGTCCAAACCAGCGCAGACGATTTTCCTGCATTTTCTTCTGGATTGGTGCAACGCCAAAGCGTTCCCTAATATTGTCATTTGAAATATGATCCAGTCTAGTGATGCCAGCTGTCCACCTAAGCATCTTTGTCTCCATGATGCTTAGTCGACGTTCTACCTCCTTCGTAGCAGGCCAACACTCGGTGCCGTAGAGAGCGACGGGACGGATAACAGTCCGGTAGATCTTAGATTTCAGATGGTCCTTCATCCGACGGTCGCAGGTGACGCCCGTTGTCATTCGCCACTTCAGCCAGGCTGCGTGTATCCTTGTGTTGACCTCATCAGTAAGTCTGCCATCGGCAGAGAGTGTGGAGCCCAGATATTTAAATTTCTCTACTCGTGGTAGATCTTCACCATCAACGTGGATGGTTCCAACTTCTCGAGGATCTAATGTCATGTACTCTGTCTTCTTTTTGTTGAGGCTCAGGCCGTATTGCGCTAGTCGGTTGTTCCAGTCTTCTGTTTGGCGCTGGAGATCAGACTTATTCTCAGCAGCCAACATGACATCATCAGCATAGAGAAGTGTCCATGGTATTGGCTTGTGCAGATCGGATGTAACAGTGTCCATCACAAGAATGAACAGCAGCGGTGATAAGGCAGAGCCTTGATGTACTCCTACAGTGATGCGGAAATCATCGGACGCTCCTGCGGCAGCTTGAACATAACTCCTTGGTTCTACTTAGAGCATCTGTACCCACTTAACAAGGTGCTCTGGAATGCTATGTTCTTGTAGCGCTAACCAGATTAGGTCATGTGGCACCCAATCAAAGGCCTTCTCAAGATCCAGAAAAGCGAGATGAAGAGGCTTATGTTTTTCATGGTGTTTCTCAACTAACAGCCGTGCAGCGTGGATTGCATCCATTGTGCCACAGTTTTTCACGAATCCAGCTTGGTTCGTTGTAAGTTTAGCTATCTGGCGAATCCTTTTGTCGAGAATACGTTTGGAGATCTTCATCGCGTGGCTTAGAAGTCTGATTGGGCAATAATTAGAACAATCGGCAGGACTTCTCTTCTTCTTGAAGATTGGTACGGTAATGCTCCGTCGCCAATCTGATGGTATTTGACCTTCTTTGATGATCTGATTGAAAAGCTGTGTTAGCCATATTGCCGCATCCTACCGTTCAGAGCACCAGAACTCTGCCGGAAGGTCATCGGGGCTGGTGGCTTTTCCTGGTTTCATTTCCTTCAGAACAGCCTGAACTTCCGTGATGTCAATTTCCTTCACGGGCCTTCAATAGCGGAGGTGGTTGGGATTGGTGGGTGGGGAAATTCCTTGGTTGAAAGTTTCTCAAAATAGCTCCGCCAGCGTTCTCGCGCTTTCTTCCAGTCGACCAGCAGGGTCACCTTTTTCGTCATTGATGCCGTAGAAATGTTGGATGTCTTCCGTTTTGCGGTGCCTCGATTTGAGTAGCCGGTAAATGTGCCGCTCGCCTTCGCGCGTGTCAAGTTTTGCATATAGGTCTGCATATCGGTTTGCTTTTGTTACAGCAATGACCTTCTTCGCCTCACTACGGGCTGTTTTGTAGGCATCCCAACGAGATGGTGTTTCATCTGAAAGAAACTCATGGTACAGCTGTTTCTTCTTCCGCATTGCATCTTTAACATCATCATTCCAAAGCCATGTGTCTTTGTCAATCCTACGTTGTCCTGGTTTAGTTGTTCCAAGAATAGAGCGTGCGGCTTCATGAACGGCGTCTTTCAGTTTAGTCCAGCTCTCTTCAACCGTGGTGATTGGTGGCACTGTAATTTTTGTAACAATGTCGGCCTCCTTCTCCTTATAGCACCACCATGTGATTCTTTTAGGTCCATTTCTGGGTATGAATTCAGCTCTTAGTGGCTTCATCCGTAGCTTACAGATGACAGGTTGGTGTTGCATCGTGACGGTTTCGTAAGGAATAACTTTGGTATCTAGAACATCTTTGAAATTCCGTCATCTCACAAGGATGTAGTCAATCTGAGTTGCATTGGAGCCACTGTAGTACGTGATTAGATGAGTATCACGCTTTTTGAACCAGGTGTTCATGATGATCAGATCATGAGTTTCTGCATAATCAAGAATTCGTTGGCCGTCGCTGTTCTTCTCTCCATATCCATGTCCACCATGGGCAGTGCGGTCTTCTTTCCTCTGTCCAACGTGTCCATTTAGATCACCGGCAACAATAAGGTAGTCTTCTGGTGGCACTTCAGCGGTCTTCTCGTCAAGCAGTTCCCAGAAAGCATCTTTTGTTTCCATGTCTAGGCCGGTTTGTGGAGCATAAGCACTGAAAAAATGGACCTTCCTTCTATCCGCGGCATATACGATTTTCATCAATCAATCATTGTAGCGTTGCACCTCAGAGACAGAACCATCAAATTTTGCTGATATAACAATGCCAACACCGTTAGTTGTTCTTCGGGTTCCATTGTATATGAGTTTGTATCCACACCCAATGTCACGTGTCTTTTCTCCACTCCATCTTGTCTCCTGCACCGCGCAGATGTCTATTTGCCTTCTTTCAAGTGCTGTGGCCAGTTCACTGCTTCGACCAGACATAGTCCCGACGTTCAGTGATGCTATACAGAAAGTGGGGGCTCGCTTGTTTAGCCGTCGCCGCCCGTGCAACGGTAACCCTTGCATACTTTTCGTGCTGGCTGGGCCCTGCCAACACACGTTGCTTTTAGCGGGGGACGCCCTAGCCGTGGTTCCGATTCCATGAGACAACATTTCCATAAAGATGAGACGGTATGTTTTTACGGCCGGCTTGTCACGGAGCCTGTCGCCAAGCATTTTAGAGCTGCTGCCAGCAGGTAGTTAGGCCGCTCCTGACCTGGAGAACAGACGCCTTTTGTGGCTGCTCCTCTGGAGAACAAACGCTACGTTCCTCTCTGCATTAACTCCCAGAAAGATAGAGTGCCTCATTTGCCAACTACACCGTACCGATGGTCTCCATCTCCGCTGAAGTTGCCATTAAGGACTTTGACACACTTCCATCACTGATGAAAGTTATTTCTAGTGTGGCCCGAAGACCACAAAAATACAACCAGGACTGTGAGTCCTGGAGGCAGCTCTTCCGCTCTCTCCGCCATTGGGAATCTGAAACTCCTCTTCCGTCTTTGAGACCGTTGGCCAGGTTTCACCTAGTAACCCTAGGCAGGGGCCCTTACAGGGTACTACCATCCGGAGCCAGATGGACCCAGGTTTTTTAATGAGGTGTTAATAAATTGCTATAATCTAAGCCATAAATAATTGTATTCATGCTGAGAAAAATTATAGTTCAGGGGAAGGCCTACAATGGAATTCTCAGATATTTATGTTATTAATGGTCCTATCTTAATGAAAATCGGTATGAAAAGTCGGGGAATAAGTCAAGATAATCCAGGCTATCAATAATTCTATTCACACTGAATGAAATGGTAGTTTAGGGGAAGGCCTAAAATTTAATTCCCAAATAATTATGTTATTAGTGGTCGTATCGATAAATACTACATAACTAAAGTTATATAGTATTATATTTCCGATCATTTATGTCTTATACATTGTTACCATACCGGCTATGATCAGAGATATTCATGAATTTGGATTATTTTACTAAGTCCTTATCAGCGCCGAGTCACGAGAAAATGGGTAAACAGGATTTAATGAAAATCGGTATGTGAAGTCGGAGAATAAGGAACTCCAGTCTACGCTATAAATAATTATTATAAGACGCCCTAATATCACAGAGTCTAAAGAAAACTGAATGTGAAGGCCTACAATATAGAAAGCTCATAAAATTGATCAACAATAACGTTACATTGACCATTGTTTGTTGTGATGTGCTTTGCCTTCTATTACCACCCATCTCCGATAGATAGGATTATTGCTGCATACTGAGTATTTTTTTAAAATTTGCCTTTCGTCGCACCGACACAGTTAGGACTGATGGCGACGATGTGATAGGAAAGGGCTATGAGTGTGAAGGAAGCAGCCCTGGCCTTAATAAAGGTATAGCCCCAGCGTTTGCCTGGTGTGAAAATGGAAACCACGGAATAACATCTTCAGGGCTGCCAACAGTGGGGTTCGAATCCACTATCTCCCAGATGCAAGTTCACAGCTGCGCGCCCCTAACCACACAGCCAACTCGCCCGGTCGTACTGAGTGTAACAGTCTGCCTAAATATTGGCGGGAAGTAGCTGGGGACTTAGGTAACTTTCTTCTTTAGCATGCCATTCCTCTGTTTCATAAATTTTCTGATACTACTGGTGCGTAACACACTGGTTCATCATAGCATTCAAGCTATTCAGTCCCTACTCTGAGGCACTGATTGGAATGAGAAGTGTGCATATTTAACGGAATAATGGCGGAGGAGTGCTCACGGCTGTCTGCGGCCTGGTTATTCCAGCTCTGGAACTTTGGACTGTTAGATCAGCACTGTAGTACTGTTCGTTAAAAGTGAGAAAATGTTCAGTTTTTCATTTGATTGAGTATTTCATATGATAACATTTCTTTTCATTGCTACATTCCTACTGACGTTTTTGTAATGACCTATGTTGACTTCAGTTAGGAAAACCACAAAGTCACTCTTTCTGAAAATCCCGTAGCAAAGCACGGGTACATCAGCTAGTTCCTTTATAAAAACTTCTTTTTTGGGAGAGAATGCACACTTAAATTCCTTTTGTAATATATTCCTGCTGTTCAAAATGTCAAATATGTTATTAATCAAAATTTCTACAAATTCAGCTATAGCTTCATAGTCTTCAAATAATCATATCCTGAATTTTTAAAATACCTGAGTGCCTGAGCCACACTGTTACTCAAAGTTTGGGCTGCTAATTTGACTTTCATCTTTTCCAATTCCAAATTAATATGGTGCTTACAAATCGTAGTAGCAAGCGTTAACCCCTCTTCTAGTTGTATTTCCACTAGTTTTTCTACGTATGTTCATTTTATGGCATTACCTTCACTGTTAAAAATTGTGCCCAAAGAAGCCAAAGAATTCCTCACCAATTTCAACATGTGGCACACATCTAGAAAAGTAAACACTGGCTCTTTTGTGATTGGGTGTTCAAATGAAGTTTTCCCTTTGGCTTGGTGAATATCCAGGCCCAGAAATTTTACCATTGACAAGTTGCTGGCTGCCCCATCAAACATTAAGGGGATATAGAATCAGATTTTTGTTCAAATTTTCAAAAACATTTTTATGAACAATATTTATTCTCTGAAGCCTCCCCTTTAAAACGGTATATTTAACATTGCTCTATCACAATTCTAACTATGTTAAATTCAGATATTTCTCAGAAGTGGCGTGGCACCATTTGGTTCATCATCTGTCATGGATGGCTATCTTTCAAAATTTTATGTATGTTGACAATGCGTATGGCTTTTTGAATAATCTTCCACTAGCCCTTGGCATTTTTAACTACAAGCTGAACAATGATACTTTTCAAAACACAACTTACATGTGATGCATGTACACAAACAGTAAGTTCAAAGAATAATAAGTGCAGACAAGCAAACATCGAATGCATACTGGCCAACAGGGAAACTTACAATATATCTCTCACTACTACCAATAAGTCTCACACTGCATACATGTCACACTGGAAAGCAAAATGTTTAGAAACAAACATACTACACTATCAACCACCACAGAAACCCGCAATAGTGATTACTTCACTCCATATAGGGTTGGCGTCAGGAAGGGCATCCCGTCATAACACAAGGCCAAATCCTTATTTGATAATGTTGACAACTACGTAGCTAAAAAAAAAAAGCAAGACAGACCATTATGGGTGCCAAAATAAGACTGCAGGATGCCTTCAGATGTGGTGAAGATGATGCAAACTATGGAGCAGGAATGTTTTAACTTTAAACTCAATTTCCTGAAAATTTACTTTTTTTGCATTCAGGGAACATTTTCTCAGTTTCTGCTCAACCTAAAATAAAATAAAAACTTTCAGGATATGTTTACTTAAATGTTTCACATACATGGAAACAATTGTATGTAGATCTGTAGTTTCTTCAAAAAGTTATTGGTCATAACTAGGGAGCGGATTTTTATGTGCTAAAAATGTGAAAAATATTTATTTTTTATGTGCTGAAAACTTTAAAATATGTGATAAAAAATTGAAATTATTTTCCTTTAAATATCCCATAACTACTCGCGCTCAAGAAGTAAATAAGTATAATGTTTTGTATTAGAATATGGTGCTACCAAACGTGATCCTTAAGGCAAAATGGTGTCTGTGTATGGAAACGTGCTGTATGGTATATTAATTTTTGATATGCCAGAGTAGATATTATGAATGGTTATTTTTTAAAGGTAATGTTTTGTTTAAATATGGCAAAAGCAACCTATCATCTTTGAAAAAATAGTACCAGTTCGCACTCACCAATCACTTGCTGGAATATTAGTTGCTAGAAGTAGTCTCAGAATTGCAGTGAACAACAAAGGTCATCTCCAAATTGTCCATCACAAATGCATGCCGATTATCTCTAAAGAACGCCTTATACTGCGAAAACGATCGCTCCACATCACGGGAAGTCAGACGAGCATAGTTAAAGAGAGGAATGTCACCAAAAATAACGCCATCGATTTCACCAACATGAGCACCCTCTAATACATTAGAAATTTGGCACATTGTTTGAAATCCTCTGTTTTTCCTCAAAAAATTTTGATATTTGACCTTTAACAGTCCCTGTACCTGCGAAGCCGGGAGTGAATCTAATTTATTTTCAACAGCGCACACTTCCTTCACTGTTTCGGACAACAGGTTAGTGGATTTTTCAAGTATGTCTATAGTTTTACACAAGAAGCTTAGATTGGCAGATATAAACGCCAATCATTTTTCAAAGACCTGTCTTTTAGTATCTCTTGAAGAATCTCAATTGACGACGCGTCGTTTTTATCTAGCACGTTCACAACGGATGCAACACTTTCGAAATTGTCTGCATAGTATACCACAGCGCTAAGCCAGGTACCCCACCGCGTAACAATAGGCAGAGGAGGAAGCGCAAGATCCGGGTTTTTCTCTTTAAAGAGATCGATTCTTGAGGGTGCTTTTATGAAGACTTTTTTGCCATTAGACACTAATTTATCCACTTGAGGATACTGAGCCCGCACAGTTTCAAATAACCTGTGTAGAGCATGAACAACGCAAGTTACGTGTATCATTTTCGGAAAGCTCACAGAAAGGCCAGCTGCCTTTTTCATGTAAGCTGCACTGTCAGTAAGGAAAAACAATACATGGTCGTATTTTACACCTTTTGGCCAAAGTAAGTGCATGGCTTCATTGAATAACCTAGCTACAGTGACATGGTTTGCAGCAAGCATTTCTTTACACGCTAGCAAATAAGAATGTTCGCAAGCAGTTTTGTCATTCTTCAACACACCAACTATAACATTTCCTAGTTTTCTGCCACTTGAATCAGTGGTTTCGTCAATGCTCACCCACAGTTTTTCGCTATCACATACTGCCCGAATTCTCTGTAAAGTTTCTTCGTAACATTTTCGGAGATAGTTTTTCCTTAATGTGGATTCGTCTGGAGGCTCAAAATTAGTGTACTTTGTTAGGAAATTTCTCAGTCCCGGATTATTTATTTTACCAAGAGGAATGTAGGCGCAAACAAATGCTCTGTACACATCTAAATCATACTGGGAATATTTAGATGGGCCTGAATTTGAAGTAGCTGGTTCAGCTATTAGTAATTGTCACGAACGCACACGCGAAGCAGCTGCGGTATGCTTATTTCCAGACAAATGTTGGATTACTTGAGAACGTTGATCTGCACGTACTGTATTACCACACGGTTGGCAAAATAATACTTTTCCATTGGTAGGGAAAATGCTTTTAAATTCCACTACATATTGTTGAAGACGCGACCTTGTACTCGACTTCTCTTCTGGCATTATTTTGCAGGTTACGACACACGCATTTACGGTGAATCACTGTTTCAATAAAAAGAATAGCAGCGGACACTGAAGGAAATATTTCTTATAAATCCATACAAAATCACACGACCACGGGAATGATATATGGACCCGAACAGCTAACCTTACTCTTAGGAGTGATGAAATTCCACTACCTAATGGTGGGGCAATATTCTTCCGAGTCTCCCATGTCGTAACGGAATTACGTCACCTTATCTCTCCGTGATTGCCTTTCGCTGATATTCTATAAACAAAACCCGAGAGGGCTGACTCATAAAGAGTTGGAATGGCATCATGCAAGGAAACATCTTGTGCAGCAAATCAATCGCTGTCTAAATGTAACGACGTAGCCAGTGACAGCAAGTTTTAGAACGTATGGAGGGAAGTCCATAAATAGCCGAAACATCCAGATACATTATGTTAAATACACTCTTAAAACAATACCGTAATCGTAAAATGAAAATGTAAGCATTGTTTTATAACACAGAAGCATTTTAAATTTTAATGATCAACAAATATTGCCGATTTATGTGCTTATTATAGATTTTCTTAAAATATGTATTTACATAAAAATAATGTGAAAATATGTGTTTTTATGTGAAATAAGATTCAGTTTTTATACTTGGGGATGCACAATAGGAATAATGAACTTCGTAACTTGCGTTAAAACTTACGCAAAAAAAAATATGTAATTACATAAAAATCCGCTCCCTAGTTATAACATATTGGAAAACGGTGATGAAAAAATGATTAGGTAAGAAAAAATTATATTTCCCCCAATATTCCTGTTTAAAACATATTATCGTTTCAGTATACATAGATTAGCTGTTTCCATACAGAGTAAAAATTTGGGTTATGTACCTAACATGGTTCCCAAGAAAATATTCCTATAAATTAACATTGTAAAGATAGGCGATTCCATATCCCCTTAGACTGACTACATGAATACCAGTGTCATGCAATATGGTCAGAGCAGTGGTTACTATATTTGCCTTTTCTTTTCCTGACAAACTATCAATTAAAAAATAAGCTATAGGAACCTTCCAATGATCATTGATGGCATTTACCAGAAACACAAGGGCCTCTTATGCTTCTGGGAGTGAATCATCAACATCAGTCCCCATGTCCACATCTGGCCTTTCCATCCCATTCTATCTTGTTCCTGATGGACATTTCATCAATGATAAGGCTACAAAGGACAGGTTTACCTGTGGCATTACCCTCTTCCACTTTAAACTTTAGAGCTGTTAGAGCTTCTTTTAATTAAGTAGAGAAATTCACACAATGTGCGTACATGGTACAGACAATACATGGTTAGTTGACTCTAGCACAGAACATAGTCAGTGATTTGGTCCTTTGCTAGCAAAACATCGCATGGTATCTGTCACATAGCCCACCACAGCGCTTGCACACACATTCTTGTACTGGAGAATGAAAACCTACTTTCTGGCATAAGAGGTGGTGAAAACCATGTATTGCAAACTGAGTCGTCACATGTCTGAGGTCGTGGTTTGGTTGTTTCCAATCTTGTATGATCATGGCGTCAGTGGCATAGAACTCTTCCCAGATTTCTTCTCTCTTTGATGCAAGTTCCATCATGATAGAATCGTAGGTGGGTGTGGCTGGAAGTAGAAATTTTAGCCTTATTTCCTGTAAGTAAAATGGTTCCCTTGCCAATACGTACACCAAGCGAGATAGAGTGTACCTGGAGACACATAAACCTTTCTTTAGAAATGATGCTTTAACTTTTTGTATGCTTGACAGTTGATCTTTTGTTAGGTAAGGCCAGATGTTTTCTATTCCGTAGATGATGACAGGTGAAACCTTGTTATTAAACAATTTTACTGCTGTTATTTATGAAAATTTTCTCAGGTGTTTTATGCTATTTGTACTTCTTTTGTGAATCCAGGAGAGCCATCAACATGTTGGTACCATTTCCTAAGAGTGTGTGGATGAGGCAAGCATACATTGAACACCCTTCTTACATAGTCGTAAGCCTTACTGGAATAGAAGTGCAATGTAAGGGCAAAGCATCGCATCCATTAAGAATACTGTTGCTGTTTGTTCCCCAACATTTTCTGAAAGAGGTCTTCAGCAGGACCTGAGAAGGAAGCCTGTGAAGGTAAAAGAGATTGTAAGCAGGAATAAGTAACTTATGCATGGCTATAAAAAGTTCCTAACATAAAAAGAACCTAGTCGTTGGTTATAGGGCAATAATCAAGCAAGTTTAAATTAAAAAAAAAACAAATTTCTCTTGAACCAACAAATGTAGTGAGTATAAAAAAGAGTTTTACTGACATTTAACATTGCTGCAGCATTTTCATTTATCATTAGTTCCATCTGTAAATGAGACACCAATGAACTTTTTTTTTTCTTAACTCTTGTATTTTGTTTCAGTAGGTTTTTCAGCCTTTTCCTTTGAGAACAACTTGCACTGTGTACATTGAAGCGACCATCTCTTTGCCTTTTTGAGTGAGTGAGTGAGTGAGTGAGTGAGTGAGTGAGTGAGTGAGTGAGTGAGTGAGTGAGTGAGTGAGTGAGTGAGTGAGTGAGTGAGTGAGTGAGTGAGTGAGTGAGTGAGTGAGTGAGTGAGTGAGTGAGTGAGTGAGTGAGTGAGTGAGTGAGTGAGTGAGTGAGTGAGTGAGTGAGTGAGTGAGTGAGTGAGTGAGTGAGTGAGTGAGTGAGTGAGTGAGTGAGTGAGTGAGTGAGTGAGTGAGTGAGTGAGTGAGTGAGTGAGTGAGTGAGTGAGTGAGTGAGTGAGTGAGTGAGTGAGTGAGTGAGTGAGTGAGTGAGTGAGTGAGTGAGTGAGTGAGTGAGTGAGTGAGTGAGTGAGTGAGTGAGTGAGTGAGTGAGTGAGTGAGTGAGTGAGTGAGTGAGTGAGTGAGTGAGTGAGTGAGTGAGTGAGTGAGTGAGTGAGTGAGTGAGTGAGTGAGTGAGTGAGTGAGTGAGTGAGTGAGTGAGTGAGTGAGTGAGTGAGTGAGTGAGTGAGTGAGTGAGTGAGTGAGTGAGTGAGTGAGTGAGTGAGTGAGTGAGTGAGTGAGTGAGTGAGTGAGTGAGTGAGTGAGTGAGTGAGTGAGTGAGTGAGTGAGTGAGTGAGTGAGTGAGTGAGTGAGTGAGTGAGTGAGTGAGTGAGTGAGTGAGTGAGTGAGTGAGTGAGTGAGTGAGTGAGTGAGTGAGTGAGTGAGTGAGTGAGTGAGTGAGTGAGTGAGTGAGTGAGTGAGTGAGTGAGTGAGTGAGTGAGTGAGTGAGTGAGTGAGTGAGTGAGTGAGTGAGTGAGTGAGTGAGTGAGTGAGTGAGTGAGTGAGTGAGTGAGTGAGTGAGTGAGTGAGTGAGTGAGTGAGTGAGTGAGTGAGTGAGTGAGTGAGTGAGTGAGTGAGTGAGTGAGTGAGTGAGTGAGTGAGTGAGTGAGTGAGTGAGTGAGTGAGTGAGTGAGTGAGTGAGTGAGTGAGTGAGTGAGTGAGTGAGTGAGTGAGTGAGTGAGTGAGTGAGTGAGTGAGTGAGTGAGTGAGTGAGTGAGTGAGTGAGTGAGTGAGTGAGTGAGTGAGTGAGTGAGTGAGTGAGTGAGTGAGTGAGTGAGTGAGTGAGTGAGTGAGTGAGTGAGTGAGTGAGTGAGTGAGTGAGTGAGTGAGTGAGTGAGTGAGTGAGTGAGTGAGTGAGTGAGTGAGTGAGTGAGTGAGTGAGTGAGTGAGTGAGTGAGTGAGTGAGTGAGTGAGTGAGTGAGTGAGTGAGTGAGTGAGTGAGTGAGTGAGTGAGTGAGTGAGTGAGTGAGTGAGTGAGTGAGTGAGTGAGTGAGTGAGTGAGTGAGTGAGTGAGTGAGTGAGTGAGTGAGTGAGTGAGTGAGTGAGTGAGTGAGTGAGTGAGTGAGTGAGTGAGTGAGTGAGTGAGTGAGTGAGTGAGTGAGTGAGTGAGTGAGTGAGTGAGTGAGTGAGTGAGTGAGTGAGTGAGTGAGTGAGTGAGTGAGTGAGTGAGTGAGTGAGTGAGTGAGTGAGTGAGTGAGTGAGTGAGTGAGTGAGTGAGTGAGTGAGTGAGTGAGTGAGTGAGTGAGTGAGTGAGTGAGTGAGTGAGTGAGTGAGTGAGTGAGTGAGTGAGTGAGTGAGTGAGTGAGTGAGTGAGTGAGTGAGTGAGTGAGTGAGTGAGTGAGTGAGTGAGTGAGTGAGTGAGTGAGTGAGTGAGTGAGTGAGTGAGTGAGTGAGTGAGTGAGTGAGTGAGTGAGTGAGTGAGTGAGTGAGTGAGTGAGTGAGTGAGTGAGTGAGTGAGTGAGTGAGTGAGTGAGTGAGTGAGTGAGTGAGTGAGTGAGTGAGTGAGTGAGTGAGTGAGTGAGTGAGTGAGTGAGTGAGTGAGTGAGTGAGTGAGTGAGTGAGTGAGTGAGTGAGTGAGTGAGTGAGTGAGTGAGTGAGTGAGTGAGTGAGTGAGTGAGTGAGTGAGTGAGTGAGTGAGTGAGTGAGTGAGTGAGTGAGTGAGTGAGTGAGTGAGTGAGTGAGTGAGTGAGTGAGTGAGTGAGTGAGTGAGTGAGTGAGTGAGTGAGTGAGTGAGTGAGTGAGTGAGTGAGTGAGTGAGTGAGTGAGTGAGTGAGTGAGTGAGTGAGTGAGTGAGTGAGTGAGTGAGTGAGTGAGTGAGTGAGTGAGTGAGTGAGTGAGTGAGTGAGTGAGTGAGTGAGTGAGTGAGTGAGTGAGTGAGTGAGTGAGTGAGTGAGTGAGTGAGTGAGTGAGTGAGTGAGTGAGTGAGTGAGTGAGTGAGTGAGTGAGTGAGTGAGTGAGTGAGTGAGTGAGTGAGTGAGTGAGTGAGTGAGTGAGTGAGTGAGTGAGTGAGTGAGTGAGTGAGTGAGTGAGTGAGTGAGTGAGTGAGTGAGTGAGTGAGTGAGTGAGTGAGTGAGTGAGTGAGTGAGTGAGTGAGTGAGTGAGTGAGTGAGTGAGTGAGTGAGTGAGTGAGTGAGTGAGTGAGTGAGTGAGTGAGTGAGTGAGTGAGTGAGTGAGTGAGTGAGTGAGTGAGTGAGTGAGTGAGTGAGTGAGTGAGTGAGTGAGTGAGTGAGTGAGTGAGTGAGTGAGTGAGTGAGTGAGTGAGTGAGTGAGTGAGTGAGTGAGTGAGTGAGTGAGTGGTGGTGAGTGAGTGAGTGAGTGAGTGAGTGGTGAGTGAGTGAGTGAGTGAGTGAGTGAGTGAGTGAGTGAGTGAGTGAGTGAGTGAGTGGTGAGTGAGTGAGTGAGTGAGTGAGTGAGTGAGTGAGTGAGTGAGTGAGTGAGTGAGTGAGTGAGTGAGTGAGTGAGTGAGTGAGTGAGTGAGTGAGTGAGTGAGTGAGTGAGTGAGTGAGTGAGTGAGTGAGTGAGTGAGTGAGTGAGTGAGTGAGTGGTGAGTGAGTGAGTGAGTGAGTGAGTGAGTGAGTGAGTGAGTGAGTGAGTGAGTGAGTGAGTGAGTGAGTGAGTGAGTGAGTGAGTGAGTGAGTGAGTGAGTGAGTGAGTGAGTGAGTGAGTGAGTGAGTGAGTGAGTGAGTGAGTGAGTGACCCTCTCTTACACTTAACCACTGTAGTGATACATCATGTCACTTTCTTCAAAATCACCAATGTAGGCCTAATGATTTTTTTAGACTTGCCTGGAATGTTAGAGATAGTACTGGGAATGTTTTTGGTGGATGGAATCTGCTGCCCTGTTGAATTATCATTACTTTCAGTTACTGGAAGTGAAGATGAAATGCAAGGGGTGTTTCGATTTTTAGGTGGCTTACGATGCCTAGGTGTTCCGGAAATTCCAAAACAGTTGGAACTGATCCTTTCAGAAGAAATGGATGGCCAAGCCTCTCTTTGTCGAAGCAGCTATGTTCAAAATGCTTTGATCAATGTTTACTAAATTTTGATGGCTGAAAACCCTTTCTCTTCCTATTCATGACCCATTTCTTCAGTACCGGTAATTTGGGGTCTGAAGGGAAACTGAAATAAGTTAATAACATATGTAATTAGTTATGCTTAGAGAGTGATATCCATGAATGTATCCCACAGTTACCCATTGTTATTCCCCTCCTCCAACATTCATATCTTACATTAAATAAATGATATTGTGTTAATTTGTTTGAGTGGCTTGGGACATATTGGCCATCATCCCTGTGTACTTTGGTATTTGTTGAATTTGTCTGATATCCTAGTGTGTGTAACTAGTTTTTAAGGTCTAGGATTTGGGTGGGGGGCTTTAAACAAGGTACCATCCTGGCATTTTCCTGGAAGGAGTATGGGAAAACCTTGGGAAAACCACTACTCTAAGGATGGCCACTGTCAGCACCGGGATTCGAACTTTCTATCTCTGGACATGTGGCTCAGCCGCATAGCCATGGTGCACGACTTATGGCTGTGCTGTGAGGTCCAGAAATAAATTTAGGCTACCAGGAAAAATGAGTATGGTTCAAAGTAAGATAAGTGCACGATGTAGTATACGTCAGAAATTTAGTCCCAACGGTACAAGTAAACATGTTAATATTTATCTATGGGAGAAGAGTAGCCTACAAGTCATTTTCTGACTTATACTCAGTTTCCTTGGCAGCCTAGATACTGTATGAAATCAAGACAGTGTCTTTTTAGTTACAGATTTTAATCCTTACCTCTGAAAAGATATCAGTGGTGTATGCTGCGATTAAGACATGGGCTACCACTAGACTTAGGCTACCTCTTTTCGATGGTTGGTTTAGTCAAGGTTGCTTTACAGGCTACTGCTCTGGCCTCTGCTACTGCCAATGCTCAACCCCTGATCGGTGGAAATGGTAGCCTCAGGTTTAGCAAATGAAAGTCCAGCTTTGTGGCTAAATGGATAGAACGTTTGGTCCAATGGCCCCGGTTCAGTTTCCAGAATCAACCCCCTCATACTGTTAATTCCCCTGGCTTGGGGACTGGGTGTTTATGACATCTTAGCCTTTCATTTTATCCCCATCAGGTCAACACCAAGCCAATATAGATGCCATGTCCCATTATTATTATTTATTATTATTATTATTAGCGGTATTCTTTTATGACCACATAGGATCACTTAAGTCAGTCTGTCGTTCAGGTCTCTTTGAAGGGATTGTTCAGGCTTTGCGGTTCTCCCAGTACTTCTTCAGATGCTCCGATCTTCGTGCCCCTTCCTCAGTTGAAAATATGCGTGTTGTTGGTTGTAGGGGTAAAGTAGAGGTTTGTATTCTTGAGTTTTGTATTCAGTGTTATCTCATTTGTGGTGTCTTCTGTTGTAAGGCCTATTTCCTTCAGATCCTCTCTTACTTCTCTGATCCATTTACATCCTGTTGTGGTATTTTTTGAGACGAGATTGTGTTGTACTAGTTGTTTCAGAAGTCTCGAATCCTGCATTCTCATGATATGTCCAAAGAATCCCAGTCTCCTCTTACACATAGTATCTGTAATGGGTTCTAGCTCTTTGTACACGACTTTGTTAGGTATTAACAGCCACAATCAATCTTTCTGGTATTTTTTGTTGATGCAGGTTCTTCCAATCCTCCTTTCAATTTTCTGAAGTCTGTCAGTCTTTGATTGTTTATTCAGGTAAAAGAGTGTTTCTGCTGCAATGTAGCTTCCGGTTTTATAACTGTGTGGTAGTGTTTTATTTTTGTATTTATTGATAGACATTTCTTTTTGTAGATATCCCTTGTTAATTTCTGTGCTTTAGCTAATCTATTTGTTCTTATTTGGATTGAGATGTTTTCATTTAGGTTCATGTTTGTGGGTTACTGTAGTCACGTCCTAGTTCGTGAACCATGGGCAACGGCTGAGTGGCCTAGTAAGTGGTCCTGAGAGTTGGGATACCAGTTGCTATGGAATGGGAGTGGGCATCTTGGACATATTCTGAGTCGTGGCCCTCCTTGTGCTCAGGCGGCTAGGACTATACAATTCACCGGTGGTCCATAACCCGTTAGAGGAGAGATCCTCACTTGGACTATGTGCAAGTAGGGTAGCATCCTGCTTCATGAATTTACCGAGCTCAGAACATTCTAAGCAAGCCTCGGACCTATGGGAGTAATGGAGTCCCACTCCCATTTGACAGGCGAGGGACTACTTGGAAACAACTTGGCGAACGAAATGGAATTCGATGGGGAGCTATCAATATTAATGGGGCTTATGGAAGAAAGAAAGTAGAACTGGTTGAGTCAGCAAAGAGGATGCATCTGGATGTGCTAGGAGTAAGTGATATTCGGGTAAGGGGGGATAATGAGGAAGAGATAGAAGATTATAAAGTGTACTTAACGGGTGTTAGAAAGGGAAGGGCAGAGTCTGGGGTAGTGCTCTTTATTAGGAATACCATTGCACGCAACATAGTTTCTGTTAGGCACGTAAATGAGCGAATGATGTGGGTAGATTCTTCAGTTGGAGGAATTAGGACTAGAATTGTTTCAGTGTATTCACCATGTGAGGGTGCAGATGAGGATGAAGTTGACAAGTTTTATGAAGCATTGCGTGACATCGTGGTCAGGGTCAACAGCAAGAATAGAATAGTGCTAATGGGCGATTTCAATGTGAGAGATGGAAACAGAACCAAAGGATACGAAAGGGTGATTGGTAAATGTGGGGAAGATATGGAAGCTAATGGGAATGGGAAGCGTTTGCTGGACTTGTGTGCTAGTATGGGTTTAGCTGTTACGAATACATTCTTCAAGCATAAGGTTATTCACCGCTACACATAGGAGGCTAGGGGTACCAGATCCATAATAGACTATATCTTAACAGACTTTGAATTCAGGAAATCTGTTAGGAATGTACAAGTTTTTTGCGGATTTTTCGATGATACAGACCACTATCTGATCTGTAGTGAACTAAATATTTCTAGGCCTAGGGTAGAGAAAGTGAAATCTGTCTGCAAATGAATAAGGGTAGAAAATCTCCAGGACGAGGAAAGACAGAAGTACATGGATATGATTAGTGAGAAGTTTCGAACAGTAGACAGTAAGCAGGTTCAGGATATAGAAAGTGAATGGGTGGCATACAGGAATGGTGTGGTAGAAACAGCAAGGGAATGCCTAGGAACAACTGTGTGTAAAGATGGGAAAAGGCAAACATCTTGGTGGAATGATGAAGTGAGAACAGTCTGTAAACATAAAAAGAAGGCTTATCAGAAATGGCTCCAAACAAGGGTCGAGGCAGACAGGGATTTGTACGTAGATGAAAGAAACAGAGCGAAACAAATAGTTGCGGAATCCAAAAAGAAGTCATGGGAAGATTTTGGTAATAACCTGGAAAGGCTAGGTCAAGCAGCAGGGAAACCTTTCTGGACAGTAATAAAGAATCATAGGAAGGGAGGCAAAAAGGAAATGAACAGTGTTTTGAATAATTCAGGTGAACTCATAATAGATCCAAGGGAATCACTGGAGAGGTGGAGGGAATATTTTGAACATCTTCTCAATGTAAAAGGAAATCATCATGGTGGTGTTGCAAACAGCCAAGCTCATGGGGAGGAGGAAAATGATGTTGGTGAAATTATGCTTGAGGAAGTGGAAAGGATAATAAGTAAACTCCATTGTCATAAGGCAGCAGGAATAGATGAAATTAGACCTGAAATGGTGAAGTATAGTGGGAAATTCAGGATGAATTGGCTTCATAGAGTAGTAAAATTAGCGTGGAGTGTTATTATTATTATTATTATTATTATTATTATTATTATTTATTTTCCTTGTACAATTTAGGGGTGGTAGATGGAGAAAGGGCAAGCCCCACATACACGGAAGTGCCTCCATCTCCACATGTGTACATAAACTCTACTGAATATTTACATACAAACTTATGTAGACAATTTTAAATTTACATATTTACACTACAAACACTGTACCCTTAGAATAATAATTATCTTGATTTATCCTGAAAATAATAGAGTAAGAACACCCAGCCATTTATACTCTCACTCAGACCCCTGTATACACACTCATTCACAACCACTCACACTCACACCCGCGCACGCATACACATTCGCCCACATACACCTGTACTTGCACCCATCCTTCTTGCAATTCTAATTTATACAAGTTATATACATCACATATAGGTTTATATTTACATATACATCTTCTTTACTTCGCGGAGGAAGTGAGGAAGAGGAAGTAGCTTTACCTCAGATGGTATAAGGTTCCACGTACGAGCAGCCCTTGAGTAAAACCCATTTAAATATGAGGTTGTTCTAGCGAAGGGAGGGACAAGAGTAACTCCTTGGCCTCTTTTAACAGAGCGGTAATTGAGCTGCAGGCGGTGGAAAGGGGAGAGGTGTGTGTGATCTGTCAGGGACTTCCTAAGGAAGGCTACATCTATTTGTGTACATAGCGAGTTCACTGGTGGCATGACCTGGCTGTGTTTAAGGGGATGTGTTTGTTAATTAAACGTTCTGCTCGTCGCTGGATACCTTCTAGTTTCCTCATATTTTCCGTTGTAGTTGGATGCCAGGAAGGAAGGCCATATAATAGTATGGGCCGCACAAGGGAAATATAAGCCATTCGTAGGGCTTTACTTCTTCCTCCCGAGAGACATCTACGGACGAAACCTAGCGCCTGGTATGCCTTACACCTCACTTCCTCCACGTGTTTATTCCATTTCAGATTGTCCGTAATGTGAATACCGAGCAGTCTGATGGAGTTAGAAGTCGGCAGTTGGATTCCACATAGAGTAGGTTGGTTCTGGAGTGGTTGTTTAGCTCTGCTTAGTCTTATATATTTACACTTCTTAATATTTATATACAATCTATTTACCTCACACCACAGAGCTATACTATCCAGATCCGATTGGATTGTACAATATCATCACTGTTTTTCATGGCTCTGTAAATGACTGTGTCATCGGCATACTGCGCCATGGTCGAATTTACACAATCCGGTAAGTCGAGAGCATAAATCGTGTACAGGAGGGGCCCTATCACACTGCCCTGAATTACTCCAGAAGTAATTGTGGTTTGGTCTGATTTGGCTCCTCCGTACACAACACATTGCGTTCGACTCACCAAAAATGACCTCAACCATGACAGCAGTTTACCCTGAATGCCGTAGTTGCTAAGTTTTAACAGAAGTCTTTGATGTGACACCTGGTCAAAAGCTTTGCTCCAGTCCAGAGTCACACAGTCTATTTGTGAGACATCAGTCTGCTCCAGAGAAAACTGCCAGTCATCAATGACTTTTGTTAGAAGTGTTGTGCAGGATTTTCCCGGAATGAAGCCGTGCTGGTTTGAGTTCAGCAAGTTTCTCTCCTTGAGAAAATCCAACATACATTTAGCAACTAGACGTTCCATACATTTACAGACCCCTGATGTTATAGAAACTGGCCGGTAATCATCTACGTTTTCCTTATCTCCATCTTTGAAAACTGGCACTACATTGGCTTCTTTCCACTCCAAAGGTACAGACCCGGTATTAATGGAATAGTTGAAGAGAGCGCAAAGCGAGGGCGCCAAGGCGACTGCACAATTCTTGAGAATTCTTGCTGGCACTCGGTCCGGCCCGGTCGCGGCATGAGGTCTTGTTTTCAGAAGGCTCTCCTTTACTTCATTCGTTGAGAAATACAGGTTGGTTAGAGGGAAGAGAGGGGTAGATGTTGTCCTTGAATATAGCATGTTCTCTTCCTCAGTAGGGACGGAGAAGTTACTTTTAAATTTCCTATTGAAGGTGTCTGCAATTTCTTGTGGTGTTGAGACTGCCGTACCGTTATGTTTAAATACAGATGGAGCTCTGTTGCAACCTTTACTTCTGAGAAGAGCCCAGAGTTCCTTGGAGTTGGTGTTGAGACTGTGGATGTAAGAATCGTAGGAATCTCTGATAGATTGTTTAGCCTTGTTCCTAGCCAGCCTGTATTTCTCCCACTCATAATCGGTTGGATTTATTTTCAATTTCTGGTACAGGCGGTCCCTTCTTCGAATTTCTCGCACTATCTCCTTGGTAATCCATGGAGATTTCCGTCTGCTGGTTATATTTACTGTTGGTGTGGTTTCTTCTACGCATTGAAAGAAAATTTTCTTCCAGTCGTTCCATATCTTGTTTATGTCAGTTCTGCCGGTGAAATCTGAGGTGAGAACGGGGAGGCGGTTGGATAGTAAAGTGGATAGATCGTTCCAGTTTGTTCGGGAAAAATTATAAACTGTTCTGGTATGGAGTTTGGGGGATGGTTTTATATGGGTCAGTGTTGCGAGGATTGCCTGATGGTCACAGAATCCAGGGATAGTATTAAGAGATTGGACGGACTGTGGTATATTACTTAGGAAAAGATCAAGGGTTGAACGTGTTGTTTGCGTAATACGCGTGGCTTCGAACATTAACTGATGAAGGAATAAATCATAGAAAGTGGAAAGGAATTTATTGGCGAGGGGGTTATTTGGAACAGGTGCAGCATTTCTGGACCACGTAATTTCTAAGTTGAAATCACCGACAATATAAATGGCATCGTAATTTTGTTGTACATGTTGCACACGCTCGAGAGAGAGGATTAGTTCATCGTTCATTTCCGGCGACGACTTAGGGGTGCGATAAATTGATCCAATAAGGAATTTGCGTTTGTTGCACGTCACTTCCACCCACAGTGCTTCGGCTGCTGTCTCCAGGTGATGAACTCGAGTTGGATTACATTCTGGCTTGGCTGCAATTAGAACTCCCCCTGCAGAGCGGTGGGTTTGGTCCTTACGGAACAATATCAGTGAGTCAGGGAACACTTCTGAGTCATTAATTTTACTAGACAACCACGTCTCATTGACACATACGATGGTCGGGTCAAGGCTTTCAAGCGATGCGTGGATATTTTGTAACCGTCCAGGTCGCATAACACTGCGCGCATTGAAGGCAAAAAGTGATATATTTTTATTTACATATGTACATTTAGAATTATTCACTAAGTCACTGGGCGTATCACTGGTAACTGTAAAGAACGAGTCTGATAACAGCGGCATTTCACACTTCCAGCATAACCATGTACGGGAACCGTTCTTTATTTTTCTGAATTCAGACACTGAGACATTTGCGCAGGTTCTATGGCCTTTTAGCGAGCAATTATTACAGTGGACAAATAATTGATTCCTCCTACCACTATCTCCGCAAATTGTGCACTGTTGTGGACCCGGGTTTAGTTCGATGTCCCCACTTAGGGCAAGTGCCAAGCACAGCAGTGGCTGATTATCTACAGGCAGTCTGACAACACCGCTCCTGTCCCTTCGCCGAGGCCGACCTATGGCTGCCATCTCCAGACTTTCAGCACTGCACCACGTCAAACCGTTAAGACTACATTTTTCACTCACCAATAGTTTTTCCAATAGAATTATGTTTTCCAGGTATCCAGGAGGGTTATCTGAAGCGATTGTAGCACTTTTGGTAAGGTACCTTCAGATTGGGCAAAAGCAGTAATTGCACCTATCTATAAGCAAGGGAACAGGAAGGATTGCAATAACTATCGAGGTATCTCATTGATTAGTATACCAGGCAAAGTATTCACTGGCATCTTGGAAGCGAGTGTGCGATCAGTCATTGAGAGGAAGTTAGATGAAAACCAGTGTGGTTTCAGACCACAGAGAGGCTGTTAGGTTCAGATTTTTAGTATGCGCCAGGTAATTGAAAAATGCTACGAAAGGAATAGGCAGTTATGTTTATGTTTCGTAGATCTAGAGAAAGCACATGACAGGGTACCGAGGGAAAAGATGTTCGCTATACTGGGGGACTATGGAATTAAAGGTAGATTATTAAAATCAATAAAAGGCATTTATTTTGACAATTGGGCTTCAGTGAGAATTGATGGTAGAATGAGTTCTTGGTTCAGGGTACTTACAGGAGTTAGACAAGGCTGTAATCTTTCACCTTTGCTGTTCGTAGTTTACATGGATCATCTGCTGAAAGGTATAAAATGGCCGGGAGGGATTCAGTTAGGTGGAAATGTAGTAAATAGTTTGGCCTATGCTGATGACTTGGTCTTAATGGCAGACTGTGCCGAAAGTCTGCAGTCTAATATCTTGGAACTTGAAAATAGGTGCAATGAGTATGGTATGAAAATTAGCCTCTCGAAGACTAAATTGATGTCAGTAGGTAAGAAATTCAACAGAATTGAATGTCAGATTGGTGATACAAAGCTAGAACAGGTCGATAATTTCAAGTATTTAGGTTGTATGTTCTCCCAGGACTGTAATATAGTAAGTGAGATTGAATCAAGGTGTAGTAAAGGTAATGCAGTGAGCTCGCAGTTGCGATCAGTAGTATTCTGTAAGAAGGAAGTCAGCTCCCAGGCGAAACTATCTTTACATCGGTCTGTCTTCAGACCAACTTTGGTTTATGGGAGCGAAAGCTGGGTGGACTCAGGATATCTTATTCATAAGTTAGAAGTAACAGACATGAAAGAAGCAAGAATGATTGCTGGTACAAACAGGTAGGAACAATGGCAGGAGGGTACTCGGAATGAGGAGATAAAGGCTAATTTAGGAATGAACTCTATGGATGAAGCTGTACGCATAAACCGGCTTCGGTGGTGAGGTCATGTGAGGCGTATGGAGGAGGATAGGTTACCTAGGAGAATAATGGACTCTGCTGTGGAGGGTAAGAGAAGTAGAGGGAGACCAACACGACGATGGTTAGACTCGGTTCCTAACGATTTAAAGATAAGAGGTATAGAACCAAATGAGGCCACAACACTAGTTGCAAATCGAGGATTGTGGCGACGTTTAGTAAATTCTCAGAGGCTTGCAGACTGAACGCTGAAAGGCATAACAGTCTATAATGATAATGTATGTATGTATGTATGTAGGTTATGTTATTATTATTATTTTACAGCAGCCGTATCCATCGTTCACTGGTTAATTAGCTTCCTCGGGAGATCAGTGGTGGTATCCAATGCATGATCACGGGTTCGATTCCAACCAACAAAAGAAAACACCAAACCTGAAAGACGGCATTTCATTTTAGCAAATATACCAATAAAAGTAAAACTATGTTGCTCCTCTAACAGCAGCCCTGCAGTCTCTTCCTACAAGGATGTAGAAGTAAACGGGAGTGAGGAATACCTGCACTCTCTTATCTATATCATTAAGTCAGAAGTATGAGGTGAGGAAGTATATACGATGAGTAACGCATGCTTGATAGTTAGCAGTGGCGATCTGACGGACCTAAGCCTAGCACACCTATCCTCCGCCGGTCACTGCTTCTATCCCATATCCAGCAGCAAGCCGCGTGTGGCGAGTCGAGGGGAGAGAGTCGAGAGTCTGGGCTGCAATAGTGACCTGCAATGCCTTGCTCTCAGAAATATGTGCGACGTTTTTTCTCACTGCTTTCAAGTTTTGTAAATGGAACCGTGTTTCAGATGCTTACATTACGGTATAACGTGCTCAATTGAGATTTGGGCTTCACTGATAGCCTTGGTAGCCCTCAGTATACGCCACTGAAAGATATATTACTCCCCTTTTCAAATCTCTGACTGCAATTGTAAGCAGAGCGAGATATGACCATTTTTGCTTTATTTCTTCAGACTGGTATACCAGTAATTCACTTATCACATCAACGAAAATACAGTACATGTCTTTTATGTTTGTAATATATTAAAATTGTATAGAAAAAGCCTGGTTTGTCGACAATGAATCCTTGAAATCTCCCCGCTTACGCCGACGGCCCGCGCAATTTACGATAAAAAAGTGAATTCTTTCCCATTTCCGAACAATGGACAGAAACTTATGTGCCTGGATTGTCAAAAGAAATAGCTAATTAAATCTTCCTGTAAATAACATTGCTATTTTTGACATGTTTGCGCACTATTATCCTAAATTTTAGTGCACATTTTGAGCAAAATGATCTTCATGCATCTCACGTTCATTCTTTCAGTGCCGGTACCGTAAAATTGAATGGATAAACAACATTTAATTACGTTAGCTATTTCATTTTACAATCCAGGGACATTTTGATCGTCGAATTATGCAAGGATCATATAAAAGAAATGAATTATGTCCACAGCTAGAAGAGCAAAAGGGAATACTGTTATTGCCGATCACTTTGAAACACGCGCTAGTGACGGACAAGTAGTGACGGATCACCAAATACATGATACTATGAGATTTACACCATCACTAAAATGCTGGACCAATCACAGCACTAAGTAGCAGGACTTCGACAGGCGTTCGGAGTGGTTCGGAGTATTTCAAAAGTGAGCAAGCGCTACTTCAGACTAGTAATAATCTGAGCTTCCTTCGGTGGTTAATATGTTTCTAATACCATACCGCTAGATAACAGCACCACTTTTTATTAGAAAGGTTATGGTGCCCCAAAATTTTAAAACCCTGTTGTTAGTTACCGGTACCTTGGGGAAAATAAAATTGTCAGGATACCTACCTATCGTCTTATTCGTAAGACATTACCAGTTCGTACGTATTTAAAATAATGCCTCTCCTTGAGCGGTTTTGTTTAATACTCCGCATTAATTAATTGAAAATAATTCTTTATTTAAATACTCTTTTTATAGCAGAATTCAGTATCATCAGAAGTATCAACAATTTTCATATCTTTCGAGAAGGAACTTGTGTTGATTTATATGTTATTGCCCCACCAAATGATCTAAACTTGGCCCGGTATCAGGTTTTCCTCATTATTTCTGCAATTCTGGAACCTTTCCATGATAAATTTGCGTTCCTCGACAAAAGAATATAAAAGCGCCATTATTATTTAAGATATTATGTAGGCGGGTCTACGCGTGCTAGAGCAGGTTAGAGTAGCTGACAGTATGAGGGCTTGGGTCAATGAAGAAATGTCATATGTACATCCGTATGTCAGAACCTGGGCGTAATAAACCGTGTGCTAATCTTACTATTTCAAAATCAATGGTTTATGGCCCAACATGGCCGCCCCTAAACCTTTAGAGCAGGACAGTTTAGAAATTCGGACCAAAAGTATCGAGCAGACACTCATTCCTCTCGTGAAACAGGTAAGAAGAAAGTCCATTTCTATTGTGTGTCGTGTTTGGTTTAGGAATTATTTCATCGAAAAGCTTGGTTCTCCAGTCAATGTTCTTGTAGTGGTGTACACACCTTAATTTAGAGAGATGTTCGAAATATAATTGGTTACTGGTTGATTCAGATTTTTGAAGTTTTTAATGAATTAAACACAAGTGCATTTTGATTGATTTATGGAAAGAATTCCTGAAGATGTTCTCGTGATGACTTCATCGAGCTGTTCGATCGTCGTGTAATGACAGTGCCGCAAAACATGTTTCGAAGTTCGCTGAAACATAGGCTACTGTCAGAATGATCTAAACCGGTGAGAACAAGTCGGGGAAATAATGATGAAGATAATTTTATTAAAGACTGAAAATTTATCTAAAAATATCTACAACGTATGTAATATTAGACCCGATCTATCTTATTCTGTGACACCCATGAAGAACATCAATTTCATTTAAATCACAATTAGCTTTCGTTCGTATGAATGTTTTGTTAAGTGGTAATGATCAAAGGTACAGTTCGTAAAAATAAGTGTACACATTGTCTTACAATACATTAGTTCATCTAATCCCTTAGTTCATCTCTTCATAGAAGCAGTTTATGTAGCAAGTGCTTTGCTGAAAAATAAAGAAGACTTTGCAAGCTGTCATTAATTTTAAGTTGATGTACGTGTTGCAGGATGTCTTACTTGTGTGCAAGACTTAGCTGTGTACTGCACGATACGTCTTTCCAGCGCTTTGTCTAGATGGAATGCTCATTTTAATTTTTTCTTGTAAATTGTACTTTGTACGAGAGTTACTGTACTAAACTATGGATGGTATTTCTTCTTGCACATTAATACACTTTTGCAGGTTATGTTTTACCAGGCAGCTAGAGGCCTGTGGATTTGTATGTACAAATTAGTACTGAACATGATTGATTAATAATGATCAAACTATGAATTACTTTCTCAGCTTTAAGCAATCTGGAGAACCAACCTAGCTATTTGATACATTCTGATCTGATAAAATCAAAACAAGAGATTTGTTTCCCAAATCAATGTACCAGTAATTATTAAACAGTGATTGTGCAGTTAAGTACATTTCAAGACAGAAATAATTATCATTTCTGAATACCTTTGCTCTCTTTGTGGGATTCTGATACAGCTCTACTGCAGCTTGGCTTGTTTACATTTTCTTAGCAAGAAAATTACAAGGTTATGTTGTAATCGAGACCTGAATTAAGTTTTTAAGGATCGTTCTAAACCTTGAGTAGATCACATTTGGATATACGGTGGTGGAAATGCATTGAAGAACATTGACTAGGAATTCACATATCTGTCTCAAAGTTGGTTCACAAGAAGGTGACGGTAGACCTATGTGGTATTGATCAAATCGCAGAGCCTGTAAGACATTAATTTATTATGGGGTGGAGGAAACATTTACAGAAAACATCGTAATAACGAGTGTAACCGGCCTGATTGGTGATACAGATGTACAATGTCAGTTTGGAGACAGTATCCCACGCTCGTTCATAATCTTGCTGTATTTGGGCAGCGGTTGTGCCGAGCTGGGTCAGAGGTGAGGTGCTTTTCCATTAGGCCTATATCCCAGACGTGCTTGATGGGGCTGTGGTCTGGAGACCTAGCAGGCCAGCGTTGAAGGTGTATAACACACTGTTTTCCTTTTATGGCATGGACGCATGTTATCCTCTTGAAGACTGGTTCTTGCAAAGTGTCTAGGTGTGGTTGCAGAACTGGATTGACAACATCATGAATGTATCTATAAGTATCTATAAACTTGACCATGCCGGGCTGAGTGGCTTAGACGGTTGAGGCGCTGGCCTTCTGACCCCAACTTGGCAGGTTCAATCATGGCTCAGTCCGGTGGTATTTGAAGGTGCTCAAATACAACAGCCTCGTGTAGGTAGATTTACTGGCACGTAAAAGAACTTCTGCGGGACTAAATTCCGGCACCTCGGCATCTCCGAAAACCCTAAAAGTATTACTGGGACATAAAACAAATAACTTTATTATTATTATTATTATTATTATTATTATTATTATTAAACTTGTCCATAATGGCCACCAATGGTCCATATTGATTTAACTGATGTAGGCTAGTACTGGTGAGACATGTTTACTGTGGGAATCTGCTGCCTCGCATCGTCACCACTGCTGATGAAGCACTGATATATCACCATCCACAGGCCTTGTACAACCCTACAATACA
Source organism: Anabrus simplex (assembly GCF_040414725.1). Classification (NCBI taxonomy): domain Eukaryota; kingdom Metazoa; phylum Arthropoda; class Insecta; order Orthoptera; family Tettigoniidae; genus Anabrus; species Anabrus simplex. The sequence goes on along the minus strand of NC_090268.1, from coordinate 374,483,662 downwards.
TCCACGCTCATCACTTTAATGCATAATAGGTGTTTGCTGTCATCATCTTTCAATTTCAGACATGCACTGCAATCCACGTACAGTACACAGTGGAATCTTGCATTCAACTAAGCCTACTCTCTTTGTGCCATCAAACAATCTCTGATAGAGAACTCAGGTCACGTGGCTACAGAGAGTTGCTGGTGTTCTGTGACATTCACATTATGTTCAGCTTGCCCCTAGACACACTGCAAAACCTGTTCCAATCAGATAGTGTATACTGAGCATTCTTCATCTGTTTACGGGCGTGTTTTAAGGCAAAATCTGTGGTCACCTTGGTGAGAAGGCGTATTGAAGTCGGTGAAAGTATCCGCAATAGTATTATATTACAGAAAGGACACATTTCAGGCAGAGAATGGGGAAGTGTGGTCTCCTTATCCTGTTGTGAGTGTCTGTACTGTCTGGACAATATGAAATATATACCTGAGCAGTGCTGTCTTCAATGTTGAATTAACCTGTGAGTTTTGAACCAAATAATAAATTAAAACAATAAAAAGTAACTTTACACCGGGCAAGTTGGCCGTGCTTGTAGAGGTGCGCGGCTGTGAGCTTGCATCCGGTAGATAGTAGGTTCGAATCCCACTATCGGCAGCCCTGAAGATGGTTTTCTGTGGTTTCCCATTTTCACACCAGGCAAATGCTGGGGCTGTACCTTAATTAAGGCCACGGCCGCTTCCTTCCAACTCCTAGGCCTTTCCTATCCCATCGTCGCCATAAGACCTATCTGTGTCGGTGCGACGTAAAGCCCGTAGCAAAATTTAGCAAATTTAAATTATTAAAACATTCTTTTGTACTTGGTAGCAAAGTGAGACTAATGATTGCTTGAGATTGCTGAATCTTCCGTGGGGAGAACTTGATTTTAGTAGGTCTATCCTATAGATTTTGTTTGAATACTGTTAATTTAGAATTTGACTAGCTTAATTCTCAGTCATCCTCTGCATGACTGTATATTAATTTGAAGCTACTGCAGGGCAACAGGTATATATATTACAGCAGATTCTGTGAGCATTGACGGATTAAAGTATAGAAAGGAAACTGAATGTTGCCTCTGTATCTAGTCTACATGTAGGCCCTTATTTGTTTGCTTTGGGTATGCACAAGTAAGAACTAGTCTAGACTAACATAGAATGATACATTTCTGTATACCCTATATATTTATGCAGAATACTCTGTATGTTTAGGCCTGCTGTCCTGCCATATTAGGATATTCAAGTCATTGAATAATATTATAAGCTCAACAAAACTTTTCTTAACAGCAGTTACTCGCATGGTGAGCACAGCGCTAGTATATTGCTTGTTGTTGGAATATTACTAGACCTCTTTTTTTTTTTAACTCCCTATACCCTTTTAAACAGTCTTTCAGGAAGTGATGGTGCCAGTCATTTCTGTTATATTTGTAAACAAAGACCCTCAGTTCCAGTGGCGGTGCGTAGATAAAATGTCTGGGGTTCACTGCCGTGGAAAATAACGTGTTCAGATTATTATTGTTACTTGATGTTTACATAGATGTAAAATAGTGACATTGCTTGATTAGAAATGTGACTGCTTTGCAGAGACATGGCTACAGCTCGAAGAAGTTACCTACCAAAACAATGAAGAATGAAAGACAGAGAATATGAGGTGCAATTACTTTAAGCTGATCCAATTTCCCCCTCATTTTGAAGACGTTTCTTACGTAGGAATAACTTCTTCAAGAACATGTTAGGCAGACTACTGTTATTTATGTGTTGACGTATTTTGCTGTTTAATTTTTATAAAACACGTAGTACTAATGAAAAGTTTCATTTAATTACATGAACTTAGGCTACATACGCCCATTGATGCCATACAAACCGTAGTTAGTAAAATATTCTGGCTCATTGGGGCTAATTACTTCAGAATGGCAAAATCGCCAAATTAAAATTCCTTCAAAACCTGCCACATACGGCAAATTTTAACCGCACACTCTGACAATGCTTCGGCTAATTTCGGAACTGCTCGATGTAACTCGTGTCTCTCGCTGGTCCAGTTGCCAGCGATTCCTGGGCTATGTTTTCCCTGCGTCTCATAACCCCTTGCCTTGCGCACCCTCCTTACGTCTCACGGCCCCGCGCCTTCAGTCCTGAAATTGAACCTCTTCGCTGGTTCCTGAGAGCAACCGAGTGTTGATGTCAAAAATAGCGCTACGTGCGCTGATATACTGAGCAGATTTAAGGAATAGGCTCTGATAAACCATTTTACCTAGACTTATCTATTTCTACGGAGTTCACTGAACCACTGAACTTATAGAATGCGCCACCACTGCTCAGTCCATTATCACATGCAACAGTACATGTTTGGTGAGTGATGCACTCAGTAGTAAGAGTGCCACTCAAACATGCACATTGTAATAAGTTTTGTCAAATGTTTGTGTTTAGTTTGAAATGTTTTTACTGTAACTGTTGTTGGTGAATTTATACAAGTTATAATGGCATCCACTGATCAAATACTTTTGTGGTCAAGTGAAGCAGTGGAGGAAGTGGACTTGACCAACAAAAGTGATGGTAATGAAACAGTTGAGGTTTACAAAAGTGATCATAATTCTGAAACAGAAATGTCTGCAAGTTCTGAGGAAGAAGAGGCAGTTTCCTTGGTTGAAGGCCACATTCCCTTCGTTTTAGTAAGGGATGGAATTACCAAGTGGGGTCTCTATGCTCTCTCCCTACAAATATTCAAACACGGAGACATAATTTGGTGTCACATTTATCTGGAGTAAAAAGGGAAATCCCGATGTGTCGAAGCACATATTAGCTTGCCATACACGGACAGATTTTTTCGCAGGCCTCGCCTTAAGGGGCCAGATCTGACAGACCGCCTGCCAGGCGTGACCTTCAGAGACCCGGCCTGCTGCTCGCCATCAACTGTGACACCAAGCCAGTCGTGTTGTGCAACATAATCTGTCAACATTCCAGACCCTCTCGTTAATGGAATGATCCCTTTGTTCTCGGCAGGCCATGTCTCATCCGCTGGCCTTTCAAACTAGTTTGAAATCCTTGCCGGTCGGGTCTGCCGTGCTTAGAACTGTGCGATGGACATCAAAGCAGACAGTGTCCAGAGGAAAAAAAAAAAAATGTTGCGGCTGTTGGAATAAGCATTTTGCTATATGTTAAATCATGCAAACAAAAACAAATCAATCGAAGTGGATGAAATCATGGAGAGGAGAGCGAGACAGCTTTAGTCACATGAGTCTGTTACAACACCTGAGAGAAAATGAACCGGATGATTACAAGAAATATTTGTGAATGGACCACAGCAGTTATGATATGCTGTTAGGTAAGCATGTATCGGGCGAGTTGGCTGTGCGGTCAGTGGCACGCGGCTGAGCTTGTATCCGGGAGATAGTAGGTTCGAATCCCACTGTCGGCAGCCCTGAATATGGTTTTCCGTGGTTTCCCATTTTCACACCAGGCAAATGCTGGGGCTGTACCTTAATTAAGGCCACGGCCACCTCCTTCGAACTCCTACGCCTTTCCTATCCTATCGTCGCCATAAGACCTATCTGTGTCGGTGCGACGTAAAGCAACTAGCAAAAAAAAAAAAGAAAGGTACGCATGAATGGATTTTTCTCATTATTACGTTAAATGTTTGATCCTTCCCAGTCTTGTCCTTGGCTTTGACAATATGAAAGTGACTGAGGTACGAGCGATGCTAGTAATACCATTCCTTATGCAGCCAGTCCCTGTTATGAATGGTATGAAAATATCACTTATAGGGTCAGCTGGTGCGTGCATTTCAGTGGGCTTGGCAGACTGATATGCGACCAACTTCTGGCTCGGTGAGGAAAGCAACGGGAAGCTATCTCACTCCTCATTTCCCTAGTACGCTTCTTCAGTGATGGCTAGGCTATCTATGACAGCTGTTGGCATAACTGTGGAGGATCAAACCAGCCTTCGGACTGAATACCAAACATACACAACACATACATAATGGACTTGTTTACCGGGCGAGTTGGCCGTGGGGTTAGGGGCGCGCAGCTGTGAGCTTGCATCCGGGAGATAGTGGGTTCGAATCCCACTGTCGGCAGCCCTGAAGATGGTTTTCTGTGGTTTCCCATTTTCACACCAGGCAAATGCTATGGGCTGTGTCTTAATTAAGGCCACGGCCGCTTCCTTCCAACTCCTAGCCCTTCCCTATCCCATCATCGCTATAAGACCTATCTGTGTCGGTGCAACGTAAAGCCACTAGTAGAAAAATGACTTGTTTAGCGTAGCTCTTACTGGAGAACAGTCTAGTTGAAAGCGTATTTACTGCAGATATTGTAGCTTCTAAGCTGAAGGAGGAGGAAAGGAGGATACTGAAGAACGTTTGATTGCGACATCTCATGTTTTAATTGTCAGAGGGACAGCCGCTCTTTGTACATGTCAGTAAATTTCCTTAGCAGTGCCTTTGTCCACTTCATGCTTTCCTTACAAGAGGCTTGATGTGTGAGGCGAGGTCTCTCCATTGAGGCACTGACAACAGGTCTCGCCTATAGCAGATAACGCCTCGAACTGATCTCGCTCACTAACGAGCAGTCCTAGCCTGTCGGAACGCGTCACAAAAGGCCTCATCTGTCACAATTCCTTTCTGTGTATGGCCAGCTATTGAATTGTGGTAGTTGTTTTTTCCTACAGAAACTCTTCAGAATATTCATACTAGCATACTCCTATGTAAAATTTGTTTAATTATTAGGGTTCTTAAATAAACAGTTATTAGTTTAAATGTAAGTATTCATGTTCCTAAATAAATGACTTTCTCAAATTGGCATATCAAAAATACCCCCACACTTACATGGGCATAATGTAAAGGTGAGCGCTGCGTTCACTTGTGAGTTAACGGTGCACGAAAAGACCTAGCAGTAAAGCTGGGTTAATGATTGGAATAGTATTACAGAGCCACCTTTTGATTCAAAATAGAAAACCAGACGTATTGGTGCTTGAAAGAATTATTTCTTCCTTAAGTCCACTATTCTGTACTTGTCAAAGCTATTCATATATGCAGTGGCATTTGGTGAACATATTCATTAGAACCAGCTGCAAAAAAGTTTTTAAAATATAATCAATCGTAGCCCCACTACACTCTCTAAAGTAAAGGCTGCATTTTTCGTGGAAAGGTCTTTCAAGACCTTTCTTGAATATTTTCAACCACACGCTCGCACATACTTCCAAATTGATATTCACGGAAGTGACAACTCCATCATAACTTAATCTATAGCAGATTTTAAACAATGTATTTACAGTTTCATCCGGTGACGCTTCGTGATAGTACAGTCATGGTTATCACAAAAATACACTGGGACTATTTGTTTTTTACTTAAAAAGCCTAATCTAAATTAATCAGCAAAATTTAACTGGTATTTTACCGTCGTTGAAGTTTTATAGTTTTACTCGCATACCGAGTGTACGTGCATCAATGACAAACGCGGGAAAATATTTATCACGACGTATAACACCGGTTATATTCATGAAGAATGCCACAGAACTCACGAAACCTTCACCTATAATTCAAGAGGAACACTACAAAAAAGTCACTATATAGGCCTAGCACCATCACAGACAACCATATGTGCTTAACTCTGTGTTCATGCTGGGCAACCTAAATATTTTTCTGCTGCTATCAGAACACATACTCTACACGTGCCATCATCAATGAATTGCTTGAAAAAAACTGTATACATGCCGAAACCCAAGACTAAAATATTTTCTTCTATATTACAATTGATTTCTTATATTGGCTCTATTTTTATTAGCAAGACGATGTGCAAGTGACTATATTGTTAAGCTGTTGATATTTTTCCTTGCAGTCGCTAGTGTGCTGCGCTGAAGACTTTGAGTGTCAAGTCTTAAAACTAACACCCCTTACCTAAGCTAGGTGGCCTGTCGCCGTAAATTGCTGTCGGGGGGAGGGGCCACAGCTTCACCTTGAGGAAACTTCAAGTGCATGCGTCACCCAAGCGACCTTAAATTTCGCTGGAGGTAGCTCTCTATCGCGCCGGCAAGGAAACCCAGCTCGCTGGAGAAGCTGAACTGGGGTAGTGCGAGCGGATTGTTGAGACAGCTGTACTTGGCTTGGCTTAGATGTTCGCAGTTTTTTTAACTTTATAGAAAGTGTTCTAAGGAATAATTAGAAAATGTTTATACAAAGTTCTTTACCCCAGCAGGTAGATGGGGTTCAGTGCACGTCACTGCATATATGAACTCCCTTAAGTTTCATTTAATCAAGCATATAAACCTGTTTCGTTGTACTACTACGTTCTTTGTCATAGTTATGTTTCTTAGGTATATCATTGTCCTATGAGAAATTCCTCATGGATTTCAAAATTATTGACTGATACACATTTTTGAAAAAAAATAGTAAGTAGGCTTTACTATAGTATACCTATTATTTATGGACATATTTTAAACGACCCTTGTAATTATTAATCAAATTTTCATATAAGCTTTGTCTTTTTGGCAGCCTCCAAATAGGGGAAACAGAAATAAATGCATTTCTGTGTCTCTTGTCACCATTTCAAATTTTTTTTTGCAAGGTGACGTATTCAATGTGAGGTAATCAATATCGTTAGTTAACCAAGTGAGTTGATTGACCGTGCAGTTAGGGTTGGACAGCTGTGAGTTTGCTTTCGGAAGATAGTGGATTCGAATCCCACAGTCTGCAGTCTTGAAGATGGCTTTCCGAGGTTTCCCATTTTCATACCCGGCAAATGTTGGGGCTGTACCTTAAGGCCCCGACCACTACCTTCCCAATCCTAGTGCTTTCCACCCTTCTGTCGCTGAAAACCTTTGATGTGTAGTGCGACGTTAAACAGGTAGCAAAAAGAAAATTTCTTGGGCATCTAAAATAAACTGGAATTGGTCTCTCTGCATTGACTTATCTTCTCTCCTAGGTTCATGCAGACCTCGTCATTTTTGTATGATAGGATTGATAGGCATCCAAGAATTGCTAATTTTGTAGGTTATACTTTACTAGGTAGTGCACATTATTAGGAAGGTGAGAATCGTGCAGAAATGATAAGAATGTGATCCAGTTCCTGGTAGATTTCCTAGAACAATCCACTACTGTCATCCAGACGGTACGAGAATGAAACTCTTTGTCATGTGTTAGGGTACTGCCGCAAAGGAGAATTGCTCAGGAACACCCGTCATCACAGAGTGAGGGCCACCTTAGCCTCTGCACTGAGAGATTTGAAGTGGAGAGTTTATGGAGAAGTACACTGTATGTCTTACACGGGGTCTAACAGAGGAACAGTTAATAAGATGTACAATATTATAGGGAAGGATCCACCTTTCAATACTCTGTAGTAAAAAGTAGTTACAACCTGTTTAATGGGACCGGTTTCAACACATTTAGAGTGTCATCATCAGCCAAATAGCGAAGATCTTAACAATAACTAACATATTATACATAGGCAAAATATTAACATTGTATCACATCGTGGCAATTCAGTTAATGTTCAAAACACAATAATCACAGTCAAGAGAGTAAACAGAACATCACTATCTTGCGCCGAAAACAAATATATTTGAAGTTCATAAGCAGATCAAGTATGCACTTATGTAAAGTCGTTGCTAGGCAGGTCTTGTAGGCATTTGTTTTCCGGCCGAAGGGTAAAAGGTGACGTGAATGAAGTCTTAGGGAAACAGTGTAGGATTTAATTTCGTCAAAATCAAAGTGGATATATAGGTTTTAAAATAATTTAAAACGTTAAAAAAGAATAAAGCCAAATAAAAATATATTAAAAATGGAAGAAATAATGAAAGAAATACGAGGTTCAACTCGAAACAACTTGCCGTAGTAATTGATAAAGAAATGATAAATAGAGAAAGGGGGTGGGGGACGTTTATTAGAGGGTGGTGATGGTGGTTATTGTTATTAGAGGAAATACAATTGGGCAACAATCCTTTATATAACACTAATTCGAGGAAAAAAAGTGGAAGAGAACCGACACTTCGAAAAATGAAGATATCGGTTAAAGGAAGACAAGGGCCACGAAGGGCGTGAAAATGAAAGACTCCCTAGCCCTCGCAAACCGATATCTTCATTTTTCGAAGTGTCGGTTCTCTTCCTCTTTTTTTCCTCGAATTAGTGTTATATAAAGGATTGTTGCCCAATTGTATTTCCTCTAATAACAATAACCACCATCACCACCCTCTAATAAACGTCCCCCACCCCCTTTCTCTATTTATCATTTCTTTATCAATTACTACGGCAAGTTGTTTCGAGTTGAACCTCGTATTTCTTTCATTATTTCTTCCCATTTTTAATATATTTTTATTTGGCTTTATTCTTTTTTAACGTTTTAAATTATTTTAAAACCTATATATCCACTTTGATTTTGACGAAATTAAATCCTACACTGTTTACCTAAGACTTCATTCACGTCACCTTTTACCCTTCGGCCGGAAAACAAATGCCTACAAGACCTGCCTAGCAACGACTTTACATAAGTGCATACTTGATCTGCTTATGAACTTCAAATATATTTGTTTTCGGCGCAAGATAGTGATGTTCTGTTTACTCTCTTGACTGTGATTATTGTGTTTTGAACATTAACTGAATTGCCACGATGTGATACAATGTTAATATTTTGCCTATGTATAATATGTTAGTTATTGTTAAGATCTTCGCTATTTGGCTGATGATGACACTCTAAATGTGTTGAAACCGGTCCCATTAAACAGGTTGTAACTACTTTTTACTACGGAGTATTGAAAGGTGGATCCTTCCCTATAATATTGTACATCTTATTTTCTCTATTCAATACGGAACAATAATGAAGTTTTTAACTTTAGAGGAGCAGTTATTGTTGCCATCCACCAACAGACTCGAACAGCTGTTTTTACTGATACAACCATTCGGTTCAAAAGAGACTTTATCCCGGACCAAGGTAGTGGATCAGGAAAAGAAGAAAGAGCATTTATGAACCATGCATCGCATGTCTGAGCGAGAGACATAACATTCTCCCAGAAAACTGCTCTGTTATGGGTCTGCTATTTGAAAGCAGAGGCAGTATACCTAAGCATATGTGGGAAATCTTGAAAAATATTAGAATCCAGCACACGACTTTGGAAAAAGTTATAGTGGATATTTTAAAAGCTTTGGTGACAATTTTAAATCGCCACTTATACTACCCCTAAATGATAAATCATTTAGTGTTTCCTTTCTGTACAATTATTTTAATATTTTCGATTATCATTGCCTAAATTGTAAAAATTCAGGATCCCTTTGGTCATTCAAGGTTTGTGAACTGGTGTCCTTTGAAAAATACACTTATTGTACCAGTAAAATATAGCCTGGATTTACTATTTAATTTATAATAGCACAAGTTATGTCTCAGGGCAGTTCCATGTAAATTATAGCTAGGGCTTGGTACAGCAGGAAAGTTCTTGAAAGTTCTTTTAAAGAATGAAGTTTATTCAAATAAATGCATGTTGAATTGGATATCACCTTTGTGTAGATTTTCGTTGTCTTCAACATCGCCTATCAGGTAACCCGTACTCCCAGGTCACCATGCTGAACTGGACTGGAACTCGTTCTGCAGACCTCGTTCGTTACCAAGAATGGAGCTGGAACACCCAGGTTGGTCCGATATGGGATCGAACTCATACCTCTGAAGTTCTGGACAGTCTCTGACATTCTCCGATGATCTTGCGGGGTCATCACTCGTTTTATTACTGACACGAGTGTCCACAATTGCACAGTCCCAAATGTTTTATTTAATATTGAAGTAATGTGGCGTCGAACTTCACTAGTCCCTTGTAGATAGAATTTAAATGTTATTTTAAGATGAAGATGTGGATAGCATCGAATTAAGAAACTAAAATAGATCACAGTTCATGAACATAAACTTCAGAAATAATGAAACTGAAGACTGTTCATATATTACACAGTTCGTGGTTGCTTTCCACTGAAATATGGTCGTACTTGACACTGGAATAAATATGCGACTGCTCAAGAGTTTATCCAACGGACACTGCTGTCAGTAACGCACTAATAAATTATTAAACACTTTGAGGAAATAATAACGTGGGCAGTTATTATGCACAGTTCAAAATTTAACTAATTTTGAATTAAGTATCGTTCACTTCAACCCAAAATTTGAAGAAATAATAAAGTTAGCAATTATTATGCACGGTTGTAAATTCACTTCATTATGAATTGAGTATCGTTCACTTCTACCCAGAGTTAATCACTTGTGTCGAAGCACATGAGTATAAATTGTGTAATAGCAATCACTTGCATTTATGGGTAGTGAAAAAGTTTTAAACACTTTCATGATTACTACTTAATACACTATGTGATCAAAAGTATCCGGACACCCCCCAAAACATACGTTTTACCGAGCTCGATAGCTGCAGTCGCTTAAGTGCGGCCAGTATCCAGTATTCGGGAGATAGTAGGTTCGAACCCCACTGTCGGCAGCCCTGAAAATGGTTTTCCGTGGTTTTCCATTTTCACACCAGGCAAATGCTGGGGCTGTACCTTAATTAAGGCCATGGCTGCTTCCTTCCCACTCCTAGCCCTTTCCTGTCCCATCGTCGCCGTAAGACCTATCTGTGTCTGTGCGACGTAAAACAACTAGCAAAAATAAAACATACGTTTTTCATCTGAGGTGCATTGTGCTGCCACCTGCTGCCAGGTACTCCATATCAGCGATCTCAGTATTCATTAGACATTGTGAGAGAGCAGAATGGGGCATTCCGCGGAACTCACGGACTTCGAACGTGGTCAGGTGATTGGGTGTCACTTGTGTTAGAAGTCTGTACGCGAGATTTCCACACTCCTAAACATCCATAGGTCCACTCTTTCTGATGTGATAGTGAAGTGGAAACGTAAAGGGACACGAACAGCTCAAAAGCGTACAGGCCGACCTCATCTCTTGACCGACGGAGACCACAGACAGTTGGAGAGGGTCAAGTGTAATAGGCAGGCATCTATCCAGACCATCACACAGGAATTCCCAACTGCATCAGGATCCACTCCAAGTACTATGACAGTTCGGGGGAGGTGAGAAAACTTGGATTTCATGGTCGAGCAGCTGCCCATAAGCCACACATCACGCAGGTCAATGCCAAACGACGCCTTGTCTGGTGTAAAGAGCGTAAACATTGGACGATTGAACTGTGGAAAAACGTTGTGTGGCGTGACGAATCACGGTACACAATGTGGCGATCCGATGGCAGGGTGTGGGTATGGCGAATGCCCAGTGAATATCATCTGCCAGCATGTGTAGTGCCAACAGTAAAATTCGGAGCCGATGGTGTTATGGTGTGGTCGTGCTTTTCTTGGAGGGTGCTTGCACCCCTTGTTGTTTTGCGGGGCACTATCACAGCACAGGCCTACATTGATGTTTTAAGCACCTTCTTGCTTCCCACTGTTGAAGAGCACTTCGGGGATGGCGATTGCATCTTTCAACACGATCGAGCACCTGTTCATAATGCACGGCTTTTGGCGGAGTGGTTACACGACAATAACATCCTTGTAGTGGACTGGCCTGCACAGAGTCCCGACGTGAATCCTATATAGAACACCTTTGGGATGTTTTGGAATGCCGACTCGTGCCAGACCTCACCGACCGACATCACTACCTCTCCTCAGTGCAGCGCTCCTTGAAGAATGGGGTGCCATTCCCCAAGCAACCTTCCAGCACCTGATTGAAGGCGGTTATAGGGAAACCGCAAAAACAAAAGGTAGTGTCAAAATGAAATGTATTAGGTAAGATGAAGAATGAGGTAGTTTGCCATTGCTTTCATCACTGGGTCAGAAAGTGCTATTGCAGCACAAATGACCCTATGAGCAACACTTTTCATAACACTCAGACACACTCGTCGTGCTCCAAATGGCATTACTCAGCATCACCTATACCTCATCAGCTTCCATATTGTCACAGCCATGGACGAGACTGGGACTTCAGTAGAAGCTACATTTTGCTCTGGCCTGTGCCAAGAGACAGATGCAAAAGTACTGCATCCATAAAAAATTTAAATTGACACTCTGTCAGTCTCTGGAATGCTGGCATATCCTGTGTTCCTACTGGCTGTAGGTAATTTGTTATTGTCTCCAATAGAGCTCGCATCATGTGTGGCCCATTGCTATCACATTCCATAAAAATAATGGAACCATGGAATTTGAAAGCAGTTTGTCATGGCGTCATATTCTGTCATGTTCTTGTCACTAGCCAGTACTGTTGGAGGCCTGTGGGCTGCTTCATAGCTTTAACCTGGGGTCTAACACCAGGCCCAATGGTCTTGTCACTAGCCAGACCTAACCAGTCCAGCCCAATGGTCTTGCTGTCATACCAAAACCATTAACTATGTCAGTATTAATAAGATCATTAAGAGATTGAATTTTAGTAGATTGATACCTACCTAATGAACCAAACCAGTTGGCTGTATGTACCTTTATTAAATCCACAGTTATTTCCTCTGTTGTAGCCCTATCTTGTCCCATTGTCACCATAAAACCTGTCTGAGTCGATGCAATGTCGGATCAATAAATAAAATACCTAATATGTGGAGCATGGTTCTTTAACGTGTCGTAAATCAACTGTGATCTAGTGTAAAAGATGATTGCAACTGCCTAGCTATTTGTGTTAGACTTCAAATACAATGAAGCTCTTTTCAAATCTTACCTGCATTAACGTACATCCTGGTCAAGGAAGGCAATGTGCAGTGGCTTTCTTCCTCTCGTACTTTTCTATAAGCTTTTATGCTGCAAAGATAGTATTGGCAGTTTCAACCCCCTTGATTAATCCACACTGGTTGGTGCTGATTCTGATGATTTCACGCAAGTATTGATCAAGGACTTTCTCAAAGATATTCGGTGTATGTGTTATTAGCCATAATTCATTAACTTCATTAAATAAAACATTTATTACATCTTACAACACTTATATAGTTACACATTAAATACACAGTATTGACCACTGTAGGCAGATGCACTGGGTAATAATCATATTGTCCCTCATCTCATGTCACTCAGAGGTACCCAAAGCATACAGTCTCTTATATCCTGTCCAACTAACTTGTGGGTGAGTGATCTTGAAATGACTTCACTGAAGGGTACTGCCATCTGATCCTTTATGTAGTAACGAACAATAGGACTAGTGAGAGCTAGACCAGAACAATATGTAAGAGACTGAAACCGAGCAAGTTGGCTATGCATTTAACATCGGGTAGCTGTGAGTTTTTATTTGGGAGATAGTTGGTTCAGACCCCCTCTGTCGGCAGCCCTGAAGATGGTTTTCTGGGGTTTCCCATCTTCACACCAGGCAAATGCTGCACCTTAATTAAGACCAAGGTCGCTTCCTTCCCGATCCTAGCTCTTTCCTATCCCATCGTCGCCGTAAGACCTATCTGTGCTGGTGTGATGTAAAGCAAAAGTTGTAAAAAAAAAAAAAAAAAAAAAAAAAAAAAAGTACTGGGAGTTAGTTGATAAGGTATCCTGCTGGGTCTGCTTTGTTCGTGAAGATCGGCATAATGGTACTTGTAGTCCAGTCAGCAGGGATGTGGATGTGCGAGACAGAGGCATTCAACCGGTTGATTACAGAGCCTTAAAGTTCATGCAGCTTTCAAGTCAGGTGTAAGGGTGTCTGGTCCAAGAGGTTTTTGGTTTCTCCTGCATTTGAAGGCACTGGCAACTTCCTTGGCTGTAATGTATTTGTTGGGGCCTTTTACTGAGACACCTTACGGGATTGATGGATATAGCAACTTGCATCAGAGACTAAATATAATGATATGAACTTTAATCAGTCAATCAATCATTCACTACTGATCTGCATTTAGGGTACTCGCCAGGTGGTAGATTTCCTATCTGTTGTTTTCCTAGCTTTTTCTTAAATAATTGCAAAGAAATTGGAAATTTATTGAACATCTCCCTTGGTAAGTTTCTCCAATTCCTAACTCCTCTTCCTATAAACAAATATTTGCCCCAATTTGTCCTCTTGAATTCCAACTTTATCTTCATATGTGATCTTTGCTACTTTTAAAGACACCAATCAAACTCATTCGTCTACTAATATCATTCCACGCCGTCTCTCCACTGACAGCTTGGAATATACCGGTACCACTTAGTCAAGCAGCTTGTCTCCTTTCTCCCAAGTCTTCCCAGCCCAAACTTTGCAACATTTTTGTAACACAACTCTTTTGTCGGAAATCACCCAGAACAAATCGAGCTGCTTTTCTTTGGATTTTTTCCAGTTCTTGAGTCAAGTAATCCTGGTGAGGGTGCCTTATACTTGAACCATACTCTAGTTGGGGTCTTACCAGAGACTAGTATGCTCTCTCCTTTACATCCTTACTACAACCCCTAAATACCCTCATAACCATGTGCCGAGATCTGTACTCTTTATTTACGATCCCATTTATGTGATTATCCTCATGAAGATCTTTCTTTATACGAGGGCAGATCAAAAAATAAGTTGCACTTCCCAGTTATGGCCATTTATTACACCACCTATGCAACAGCAACATGACTATAACAACATACACTGTAACGTCACTTTTCCACATAGTTTCCAAGAGACGCCAAACATTTCTGCGAACGCACAACCAACTTGTCGATGCCGGATGGGTAGAAATTTCCTCCAGCATTCTGCAACCACTCGGAGACAGCGGCCTTCACCTCCTCATCGGTCTGGAAACTTCGACCACCGAGCTCCGTTTTGAGCTTACCGAACAGATGAAAGTCACATGGCGCTAGGTCGGGACTGTAGGGTGGATATTGCCAGACCTCCCACTTGAAACACTGCAGCAGTTCTCGCGTTTGGCAGGCCTTGTGAGGTGTTGTGTTATCATGCAACAAAATTGCACCGGCGCTCAATTTCCCCCGGCGCTTCTCTTTAATCGCTTTACGCAACCGGTGCAACGTTTGACAATACGATGACGCGTTGATCGTCGTTCCTTTCGGCATGAATTCCACGTGCAGCTAACCCTCCATGTCAAAGAACACTGTCGCCATAATGTTACCGGCTGAAAGTTGAACCTTGGCCTTCTTCCGTTGTGGTGATGAGGGGTGCACCCATTCCATTGATGTTCTCTTCGTTCGAGGGTGAAGTGGTAGACCCACGTTTCGTCGCCTGTGACGATTCGCCGCAGAAACCCGTTGCCGTCTGCAGCATAGTGTTGCAAAAATGCCAGGGAGGATTGGAAACTTTGTCCCTTGTGCTCATCGGTGAGAGATGTGGGACCCATCTTTGACACAGCTTACGATATCCAAGGTCCTCGTGAACAATGGCGAACACACTGCCATACGACATGTTCAGCTGTTACATAAAATCAGCTTCATGGTCCGTATCGCACTTCAATAGATTCACAATTAAGTATTTATTTATTTTCCACCTAGTCGATACAATGATTGCTTAAGGCAACTTTTAATGGTCAAAAGTGGTACATGTTTCGTATATTATCAACATCTTCAGCCACATAACACTGTTTAGATGAAAAATATATAAAATTGACAAAGTAATGCTTTAGATGAAGTGTCCTTAATGTTAATTTTAAGGACACTTCATCTAAAGCATTACTTTGTCAATTTTATATATTTTTCATCTAAACAGTGTTATGTGGCTGAAGATGTTGATAATATACGAAACATGTACCACTTTTGACCATTAAAAGTTGCCTTAAGCAATCATTGTATCGACTAGGTGGAAAATAAATAAATACTTAATTGTGAATCTATGTTCAGCTGTGTCGCGATTTCTCTCAGTTTAATGCGTCGGTTCTGTCTAATGATCGCATTCACACTGTTGACCTTTGCACGGGTCCTGGACGTTGCGGGCCTGCCTTCGCGATGGTTGTTTGTGATATCCGTGAGTCCGGCTTTGAATTGGTGACACTATTTTACGATACCTTGCGGGGAAATGGCCCGCTCCCCATACACAGCACTAATTTCACAATGAATGTCCGTGCAATTCTTCCTTTTGGCCCATAGGAATCGGATTGTCGCACGCACCTCATATTTGGAGTGAACGTCCAGTTGACGCGCCATTGCATTTGGCCGCTTTTCACAAAATGTGTGAATGAAATGTTAGTGATTAAATGCTTGAAGATTAAAGCGGACTGTCCGCCTATACTGGGGCTGATCCCACTTCATGTTCCAAGCAGACGAACAAGGCAGATATGTACATTCCACCTGCCCAAATGTAGGACGGTTGCACATGAAAATTCTTGGTTCATGCAAGCCCTTAGGACCATGAATCGGCTGGAAGGGTCACTCGACATTTTTTACCACCCTTCCACTGCAATTCGGAAACATCTTCTCAAGGTTGGAACGTGATAATTTTGTAAATTATGTAAATCTGTGGAAAACATGAGAAGATTTATATCTGTTTGTATACATATGTATATTTGTATATATATATTATTTAATTTAATTTTTTAATTAATTTAATTATTTTATTTTAATTTTCTATTACATCATCTGTAATTAGGACATCCTGTAGGTGATAAATATATTTTATTCTACGAGACACCACAGCGACCTGCCTAAGAGACGTGTGGCCATTCTGTCCCTTTCTCCGCTGTGCCCACGTTTGCGATACACAGCGCGCTGCTGCGGCTCGTTAGTGCAATTAACCTTTTTATCCACCTACGTATTAACACCTAGGTACTTACAATGATCCCCAAAAGGAACTTTTACCCCATCATTGCAGTAATTAAAATGGAGAGGACTTTTCCTATTTGTGAAACTCACAACCTGACTTTTAACCCCATTGTATACTGTCCATCTCACAACATTATCGAGGTCATTTTGCAGTTTCTCACAGTCTTGTAACTTACGGATTACTCTTTACAGAATAACTTCATCTGCAAAAAGCCTTATCTCTGATTCCATTTCTTTACTCATATCATTTATATAGAGTATATATATATATAAGAAAATATAAAGGTCCAATAATACTGCCTTGAGGAATTAATCTGTTAATTATTACAGAGTCAGATAAAGTTTTGCCTATTCTAATTCTCTGAGTTCTGTTTTCTATAAATATATCCGCCCATTCGGTCACTCTTTTGTCTAGTCCATTTGCACTCATTTTTACCAGTAGTCTCCCATGATCAACCCTATCAAATGCCTTGGAGAGGTCAATCGCAATACAGTCCATTTCATCTCCTGAATACAAGATATCTGCTACATCTTGCTGGAATCCTACAAGTTGAGCTTCAGTGGAATAACATTTCCTAAACCTGAACTGCCTTCTGTCAAACCAGTTATTAATTTTGCAGACGTGTCTAATATAATCAGAAAGAATGTTTTCCCAAACTTGCATGCAGTGCATGTCAAACTGATTGGCATGTAGTTTGTATCTTTATACACAGAGGATACTATAGCAACTCTCCATTTATTTGGTATGGCAAACAATAATCAAATAAGTGCTTCAGATATGGTACTATATCCCAGCCCATTGTCTTTAGTGTATCCCCAGAAATCTTATCAATTCCAGCTGCTTTTCTAGGTTTCAACTTTTATATTTGTTGTAAATGTTATCCTAGGTAAATTTTATTACTTCTTTAGTATTAGTCACCACCTTTATCTGGACATTATCCTTGTAACCAACAATCTTTACACACTACTGACTGAATACTTCTGCCTTTTGAAGATCCTCGCATACACACCCCCCCTGGTTCATTAATGATTTCTGGAATGTCCTCCTTGGAAACGATTTCTGCCTTAAAGTACCTATACACACCCTTGCATTTTTCAATAAAATTTGTATGACTGCCAATTATGCTTGGCATTATGTTGTCCCTAGTTGACTTCTTTGCTAGATTCAATTTCCTAGTAAGTTCCTTCAGTTTCTCCTTACTTCCACAGCCATTTCTAACTCTTATTTCTTTCCACCCTCCACCTCCTTCTTAGTATCTTTACTTCTCTGTTATAATATGGTGGGTCTTTACCATTTCTTACCACCTTTAAATGTATAAACCTGTTTTTACATTCCTCAGCAATTGCTTTAAACCCATCCCAGAGTCTGTTTACATTTTTATTTACAGTTTTCCACCGATCATATTTACTTTTTTAAAACTCCCTCATGCCTGTTTTATCAGCCATATGGTACTGCCTAATAGTCCTATTTTTAAGACCTTCCTTTCCATCATGTTTATTTTTAACTAAAAAGAAAACCAGCTTCATGATCACTAATACCATTAGTTACTTCAGTTTCTCTATAGAGTTCATTTGGTTCTACCAGCACCATGTCCAGAGTATTCTTCCCTCTAGTTGGTTCCATTACTTTTTGAATCAGTTGTCCTTCCCATATTAACTTACTTGCCATTTGTTGGTCATGCTTCCTGTTGTTCGCATTACCTTCCCAATTGACATTTGGTAAATTGAGATCACCTGCTACAATCACATTCCTTTCCATATCATTTTCCACATAGCTGGTTATTTTATCAAATACTTCTGAATCAGCGTCGGCGCTACCCATTCCCGGTCTGTTCACTCCAAAGACATCAAGTTGCCTATTATCTTTAGAGATGAACCTTACACCTAGAATTTCATGTTTGTCATCTTTAACTTTTTCATAGCTTACAAATTCTTCTTTCACTAGAATGAATACTTACCTCCTATCATTCCTATCTCTACGATACACACTCCAGTTCCGTGTAAAAATACCTGCATCCATCATATCATTTCTCAGCCATGATTCAACTCCTATTACAATACCTGATAAGTATATATCTATTAAATTAATTCTATTCCTTTCTTTACAATACTTCTACAGTTCAACACTAACATTTTTATGTCATCCATACTTGACTTCCAGTTCCCTGTACCCTTATCACTGCTTCGTAGACCACACCGTTTCCCTGAATGTACCTCTCTATAATCCTTCTTAACAAATTTTCTAACTTATACGTACCACTGCGGTTTAAATGAAGGCCATCTGAGCGCAGATCCTTATCTCCTACCCACTCATTACGATCTAGAAATCTCACTCCCCTCTCCCAGTTTCCCACATACCCCCTCAACAGTCTCATTGAATACCCCAATCACCTTCCAGCCAGTATCTCCCCTACACAGTATTCCACTGATAACAATCTCAACTTTCTTAAACTTCACCCATGCTGCATTTACCAGATCCCACAGATCCCCAACTATGTAGGTACTTATACTTGCTTGCTTGCTTGCTTTACGTTCTTGGTGCCAATGTAAAACACTGCCACCTTCTCCTTTCCCTCCTCCTGTCTTCTACTTTCCTCAACATCTGCCTTAATGTAATTCCTGGATAACACACTACTCTGGTTCCCTTTCCTCCACACACTTTCCCTACATGTCTAACAATGGAATCCCTCATGACCAGAGCCTCAACCCTACCCACCTCGTTTGATCCCCTCCTGGTCAGCCTTATCTTTCTTCACTGCTGCAGAAACTACTTCCTCCTCCCTTTTCTCCTTTCCGTAACCCTGGTCCACCTGTCTTTTCCTATCCTCTACTCTACATTTCCCTTTCATACCTTTTCCTTTCCCCCTACTTCCACACTTCTCACAAGGGAGTTAGCACAACTCGCGATTGCAATTGCAAAAACTTTCTGAATTGTATATAAGTGTTTTACATGTACATCACAAATATGCGCACAATATGTGCCATCGACAGTTATACTACACTTTACAATCATGCGCATATTCAGGCACAGAGTTCAAAATATGGGTTGTGGTAGCTCTTGGCAAAGGATTACAAGGATGAGCATGTCCATGGAGTATAAAATGCCAAAAACAGAGTTGCTTATCACTGTAGGAACACTTCATGAATGCTTGCAATAAGCAGTCTTCCGAGTCACATGGCTTTTGAACATCAAAAATACGTTCAGGTGGTGATTGAAACCTCTCTGGTCTGAAGTCATCATATCCAGCTACAGTCCAGGAGTACCAAACAAAGTCTGCGAAGACTGGAGAACAGAACTGATTGTGTAGAATGCACATCAGCAACGAATGGAATCCCTCAACGATGGTGTGAACTGATAGTTGTTAAGGATAATGTGATCTTCTATCCGTTTCAGCACCGCCTTGAACTGTCGGAAGAATAGCACATCAAGCGGCTGAATGTAAGTTGTGCACCCAGGAGGGATGGTCTTGACTGTATACACCATATTTTGAGGTTGGATAGCATCGATATGCATTCCTTCACGATATGTCCCGAGGGAATCAACCAGAAGAAGAGACTCCTGTGCTGCATATGGGAAGTAGACATCTTGAAATAATTGTGTCATGATTTGTTTCGTACCGAGCTCGATAGTTGCAGTCGCTTAAGTGCGGCCGGTATCCAGTATTCAGGAGATAGTAGGTTCGAACCCCACTGTCGGCAGCCCTGAAAATGGTTTTCTGTGGTTTCCCATTTTCACACCAGGCAAATGCTGGGGCTGTACCTTAATTAAGGCCACAACCGCTTCCCTCCCACTCCTAGCCCTTTCCTGCCCCATCGGTGCGACGTAAAGCAACTAACAAAAAAGATTTGTTTCGTGATTAGGCCGGACTTTGAAGCAACTGAACCTGATTTTGTGGTTTCAGCTTGTGTTGCGCTACTCGCACTCCAAACTGAGCATTAGGTTCCTGGTAAATAACCAGCAACATGGGAAACGCGTATCCACTTGCCGAAGTAACGGGTTGGATAGTGTAAGATTGAGTTGTTGCATGATCACTCCGCACCAAACTTCTTACCGACTTCTGTCCCTTGTAATGCAGAGTTCACGATGAGTGAAGTTCTTTTCGTATACCACTTTGATTTATATTATAAATCCGTATACGTTCCATGGTATTCATTAAGGACAGTACCTCTTTGCGAAACTCGTCACGTTCCTTCACGTCACCATCTGTATTCCAGGCTTTAGTGGTTACACATTTTGTTATTGCCCGTGAACCAAGATGGTGTTCCTGTTTAAACCGTGCAACCCATCCATGGATAGTTCCAGTGAATCGATTCATTCCTATTTCTCAAGCCTTTTCTAAACCCCAAGCACGAATATCCCTGTCGTGAACATTAGCGCCTAGAACAGTTCTTGCCACCCTGAATTTTTCAGCTACATAATCATCAAGCAGGGGAAGTTTTGAGCGTTGGCCTAGCTCCCCTTTTTCTACTACGTGACATAAATATCGTAGATGATGTACGTCTTGCACCAATTTGATATCGTTTCTGTACTGTATTGAAGCTTAATCGTTTGGTTTTCCCAGAATCTTGGAATGAAATCATCTCCTTTGCCTTTTCAAAAGATACAGCATCCCACCTCTTCCTCTCCGGTGGGCTTGGCAGATACGCAGACGACTGGCTTCCATCACTTTTTATTAATAACTCTTCTTCACAGTCAGGTTCTGGATCGTCCATAATGTTTTCACAATGAGATACGTCTTCCTCTGCGTATTCATATTCTTCAAAATAGTCTATTGTATTTTTTTGATGTATGTATATTATTACCATTGTTTGCCACTGTTTCATCTATCACATTGATTATGAATGCAGCTGCATTTCTCTCACTTACTGTAATTTCTCTGGATCTTCGTTTGTGTTTGTAATGGCTAACAATTATGCTCACTATATTGGCAGGATTCATTATCACATGATTATGGTGACAGTGACTCGTTACGAAATTGGAAACACCACAAACAGAAGGAATTTTATGAACAGTCAAAACAGATACAACACAGACGGAGGTCCCTGTTATACTAGCTTCCTTGCTCTTATGTGGAATGTCTGTCTGGTTCCCCTAGATGTCGCATCGGCAACTGTGTCGGGTGACCTTGGACACAGCGCGGCGTGTCGACCTTAGCATACACGTAAAATAACTAAAGTAGCTAGAGAAAATGTTTACGGTGTCTAAAGTTACTAAAGCTATGATATCAAGTTAGATATGGTCTACTTTGAGCGGAATGGCAAATCTTCGTAACTTACAGTGTAATTGGCTATGGCACTTAAGTTACACAGTGTTGTAATCAGCACCTCAAACATATTCATACAAACCATAAATCACCTGCAATTGTGATCGCAAGTTGTGCTAACTCCCTTGTCAGCAACAGTTCCCTGTTCATCTTATCTCGATTGTTCTACCTGCAGTGACTCGTACAGATTTTTCAGACACCTGTCCTGAATTCTGATCCTGAATTAAGCCCTTAGCCTGCAATCTCCTTCCCTTAAATCACTAGATCACCTGTCTTCTACAGTTCGCCCCCTTTCCTTCCCATCCCTCTTTTACAGCTACTGTATCCTATACAGTGCTTGAGGGAAACCTACCTTCTTTCCTGTCTTCTGAGAGAATCCTAATTATCTCCCTCAAACTCTCTTAACTCCTCCCTCATACTGCTTAATGCCTGGCCACATCCACAGTACCTACACTTGCACTCCTGAACCATTCTTTACGGAATAATGAAAAGGAAAAATAAAAATAGCTTAATCTGTGCAAAAAAAGAAAAGTGAAAGGAAAGAAATATTGTCTAGGATAGTACACAAAAATCACATGACAATAAGGTAATTAATATACAACAGCACTACAATACTACTTAGTTGCACTATATTTTTATCCTGCAACACCCTAACAGGAGACTTATTGACTATCTATATATTTAAAAAAATTATGAAAACTAAAGTCAGTCAGTCTGGCCATTCTATCTGGTCGATTTCCTTAATTTTTTTAAAACTGAGAGGTATTCTTGCACAGATTTGTCATCAGGTACTCTAAATCACTTAACTTCAGTCTTCCTAAAATTATTTGATTTTTTCAATTTTTTGTGTGTTTGGAGCAATCATATCTTTGGTTGTAATTAAGGTACGGAGTTCATTTTGGCCTAAGAACACTCAGTGGATCAAGCTCTTTCATTTCAGTTCTTAACTATTCAAATTGGTTGATTCTGAGGAAAGTTATGAGTGCACATTCAATTTGATGTCTCATTTCTTCAACATTTTTTCTCATTGAAGCAATCATATCCTTCATTCTAATTGAAGTACGCAGTTCGTTTTGGTCAAAAACACTCAGTAGATCAAGCACTTTCTTTTGAGGCAATGACTACTTAAATGGGTAGATTCTGAGAAAAGTTATGAGTACATTTGTCTCCATGACGATCTTTGAAGGACTTTTTAACAGTTCGGCACGTGTGATGTATTTTCAAGTGTTTTGTTGACATAATATTACATTCTATTACCACAGCAGATTATGTGATTTATTTCATTAACTTGAAACTTTACAACTACATCCATGAGGATAGTAACGAACAACACCATTCTTTGTACATTGCGGGCGGAGTCAGCGGAAAACTGCTAGCGGGTTATTAAACAAATAGCTTTTCCGAAAGAATACCCTCAGACCTAGCAGGGTACATACATTTTTCCATTTTTCTTTTTAACCAAGTAAGTTGGTTATGTATATAGGTCGTGTAGCTGTTAGCTTGTATTTGGAAGACGGTGGGTTTAAAATCAACCTTCGGCAGTCCGCAACGTGCTTTTCTGTGGTTCCTAATTTTCACACCAGGGAAATGCTGGGTACTTTTCCTTAATTAAGGTCACAACCACTTCCGTATCAGTCATAATCTTTCCCAACCCACTGTTGCCGGAAACCTACCAATCAGCAGGTCCATGTGTTATTGCGATGTAAACCAGAAGAAAAAAGAAATTAGATTCTACATTAAATCCTATCGTGATAAAGAAACAGTCAATAAAATTCTTGTAGAGTCCTAAAAGGAATTGAGTGTAGAAATTGGAAAATATAACCCATAGATATTAGGTTAGGTAGCAGCAGAATACTTGTAAAGAATCATAGAAACGGAAATTAATAGTATATTGGATAAGGCAGGTTAGATCATTGCATATTGTAAAGGAGCACTAGACAGATTTAAGGAATATTTGAAAATTTACTCTAAAAGACCTTTAGCGCTACAGTCTTGATGGGCCTTGTCTACCAGGTGACTACTGCTCAGCCCAAAGTTCTGCAGATTATTATTAAGTGATATGTTTCCTCTCAGGCCATTATTCTTCGCTTTCTAGACTGGGGCTGATATCTCACCATCAAATACTGTAGAATTATTCTCATGTAGGATGAGTAGATGTAGAAGAAAATCTTTTTTAAAAAATAAATAAATTGCACAATTTATGCAGGTCGTGCAGTAGTCTATGATGGTATTTCCACGATTTAATCATTTAATGACGTTATAGTGTTCACAGTTTTGGTTGCACAGATCACAGATGTAAGTGGAGTTTGGTTCATGGTAGAGTTCACAGAGTGTCTTAGTTCCTGGTTTGCTTTTATCTCTACTCTGTTAATCACGACCTTGGTCGAGTAAAACTCTGTTTAGATTTCCCTTCTTTTCAATGCTCTTTCTTCCGGTGGGTTGTAAAAAGCAAAACAAACTTGACTTGAATCTGAAGTCCTCCTTTAGGAAGGGCTCACCAGTTAACTCTCATCCCAGTCTTGTGCAGGTGAATATAGATACTCCAAGTACAGCCTTCCAGTATCTTGCTTTTTCCTTTTCTAATGTTTTTAGAACTTTAGTGCTTAACTTACCAGAAGTTATCTCTATCCCATACATGAGTATTGGAACGATTTTGGTGTTGAATTGTCCCACGGTGGGTTGTCATCAAAGGTAATCTACTAAATAATTTGGAGAATATATTTATTAATATTGATAAAAAATGTAATCCGATCCACAACCTAAGAACCTAAGAACCTGAGAACACAAATGTGTTAATTGAAGAAATCTTTTAAGAAGTTCTTTACGACCTCACAATAAAACAGATCTGTACACTTCCGCTCCCCACTCGCATACTCAAATCCTCTTATTCCTTTCCCTACTCGCTCGCTATCTTATGCACACAACTTACACACAGCTCAGTTGGTGACAGCACACAGGTGGAGTCAAACTTCATGAGACCAGTGGAGACGTAAGTAGTCAGATGCGCCTCTCTTACACAGGAATCTTACACACATCTAACTTTTACTGATAATCATAGTTCTTCCTACAGCTTACATTGTAAAGAGATCAACCACAAGAGAACTTGAAACACTCCGAGATCAACATTCTAAGAAGTTTATCCAACGGCTATATTGCATAGTCAAAAACTTTTAATGTGTTCAATCAATCTTCGAACTATAAACTCAAACTCTAAGTGGATTTAGCATTCACTGTATATATTTTAAAACTCATCTGTATGTTAGTTTTCGACACAGTATTGTATTTTAACCAATCCCCATTGACAGATTCGCTAGTCGAATCACATTTTATTTATTGTTTTATAATATCCTTGTTTATCTGTCTTTTGCTTATTAGCTAATGATGTCCCAACTATGGACGAAACATGTTCTAAGTTAACGAGTATATGTTATTTTGATATAATTAAATACCTTTTGTATTGTGAAGGTTGAACTTTTCACTAAAGATTTATAACGCCATGGTGGATCTCTGGGATAATCTGGTTATGGCTCTGATGTCAAAGATAGCTTTCTTAACTGTGCCGCTCATAGTCTTGTGTGGATCCTGTGTGAGTTCATTGTTATTTGTTTGGTCAAACGGAGTATTTAAAACTATTTGCACTTTGAAGGAGTTTTTGTTTGAAAACCATTCTGTGTTATGGGGATACCCTTCCCGAAAATCATGGCTCAGTCTTCTCTGTGTTAACCTGTAATTTGTTGCTACCTTCCCATTCCTCAAGAGTGTAGATGGCTCTTCAATGTCTTGAAACTCTAGAACCATGTTGTCTGTATAGATGTGTGTCTTTGTTTCCTTTGAATCTTCTCAGATTGCCTGAACGATATTGTGTGTAGCGGTGTTGAAAAGCAGGGGTCTGAGGGCAGTCTCCCTGGAATACGCCATTCATCTGTATGATCTCTCTTGACATTGTCAGAAATTTGGATGTTGTTACTCCTCAGCAAGTTGTGGATCAGAATTGTGAGGGCTTTGTTTTCCTTCACTATCAAGCCTAGTTCCATAGGGATGATGGACCTGCTTAAATTGTCAGTATTGTTGATTTGTTCAGAGAGTCTTTTTGTCACAAGCTTTGCAATCAGCAGGTATTTTCTAAGGTGATCCCTCTGTAGGAATTAGGGTCACACAGATCTCCTTTTCCTTTATACCTTTATTGTTGAAGTTTTCCATATGATTGCAATGTTCCCTGATCGCAGGCATAGATTCAATAGTGGAAGTAATATGTTAGCTGCTGTCTTGATATGCTAATTAAAAATACCATCTGGTCTTGACAGCATTGCGAACCTTCTCTGTTGTGAACAAGCTGATATTGATGCTATTTGGTTCCATTGTTTTCTGTTGGTATACAGCTGTGGATCTGTTCTAAGATAACTATGCAATGTTTCATATCTCTGATTTCCATTGAGTGAGAACAAGGATGAGTATGCAGGAAATAGTAAATAAGTTAGGCAGCAGAAATGCAACATTTTATTAGAAAGTATATTTACTGGCAACGTACTGATAACATGACTTTGTAGAGATGTGAGATTAGCATGGGATTCAAATAAAATACCACGCGGCTGTGAGCTTGCATCCGGGAGATAGTGGGTTCGAATCCCACTGTTGGCAGCCCTGAAGATGGTTTTCCGTGGTTTCCCACTTTCACACCGGGCAAACGCTGGGACTGTACCTAAATTAAGGCCATGGCCGCTTCCTTTCAACTCCTAGGCTTTTCCTATCCCGTCGTCGCCATAAGACCTGTCTGTGTCGGGGCGACATAAAACAACGAGTAAAAAAAAAAAATTAATTCACGTCCATACTCAAGCAAGGAAATACAAAATATGGGGTAAGTACAAAAATATTTCTTTATTTCAGATAAGTTGTATACAGAACTTACATTGTGTAAAAGAGATATAGGTAGTGATACAGATATTAAAAGCGATAAAATGCATTTATGCGACAGTCAGGTTACAATTGATGGATGTTTTCTTTTCAATGTAATTACGGGAATCAGACAAGATACTATTATCTTTTACCTTTTTTGTTCTTAGGTTCTTATTTTATAAGGGTCATTTACTGGAAACCTAAAAATGGCAGGTGGCATTGATAGGATGGAATGCTCAGTTTAATTCTTGATAACTTGGTGATGGTGTTTGTTTTAAGAGGAAATACAGCAGTATTACTAACCCCTGTTAACCCTTACCAGAAGAGAAAATGAAAGATGTCTGTCTTCAAAGAATGAAGATATCGACAAAAGAAAGGAAAGGTCCAGGAAGGATGTAGACTCCCAATGTCTCGCGAATTCAGTACTACCAGGATTGTGTGAGAACAAGTGGACCAAGGGAGGTCAGATAGAAAATATGAAAATGAAGAGCTTGGTAGATGTGGAAAACATGCTAAATTCAGCGATGATCCCTTCAGTTGTCATCCTATGTTCAGGAGTTGGGAGCCTGCCGGCATCACCCCTTCTAGTCACCTCTTTTGACAGATAGAGGGCTATTGTGGATGTATTCTGTCACCCATTCATAGGGGTTAACAAAAATGTTCTTGATAGTAAACTGGACTGAAAGTTTTGGGTTGTTGCAGAACAGCTGATTTCGTAGGAAACCCTGTGTTGTCAGTTGTCCCATTAAAAGCCCACAGCCCGGTTGGAAATGTAACCTGTGATCCTGAGGCCTGAACACCAAGGTACTGATCAGTCGGTCATGGAACTGGACTATTTTATTTCTAATATTAGCTGTGAGACTTATGGCCGGTTTCTGGAATGACAGTTATGTCTAGATCTGTAGTTATCAGTGACTTAACATGGCGATACGTTTAAAATGACTTTCCGAAACAACAGTTATCGGCTTCTTCACAGTTATCTGCACAGTGGCAGCTAGTGCTGTAGTTACCTCTATGTTAGAACTGATTCCAACAAATACCGATATGAGGTGCCACTCCATACTATTTTGTACCAGATCTTATATTAGTTTTGTAAACATTAGTAAGTGATCATGAACTGGTTATAATATATTTACAGTCAATCATTGTGGTTTTAACATGCTTGGGTGTGCTGGAGTACACAATATTTCGGTCAGTATGTTTACTTCCACGTTATCACTGGCTTTAGTCACTGATTCCACTTGTATAGTGTCATCTGTCCCAGGTGTTTTGGTTACATTCTTCTCAGAGCATGACGCCTCTACTGTAGATATATCTTCCAACACGGGAAATGAATCGTCAAGTAAAATAGAACTCAAATCAAACGGATTTTCATCAGGCTCAAATTGATCTTTCAGTGCAGCTATGCAGTGGACTTCACCTCATCAGCAGTTACGAGAGGATTTTTGTCAATGCATGTTGTGTGGTTAGTGTAAGTAAAACTTCTCAAATGATTAGTCCGTTGTAGTTATTAAGAACTACAAATCCTCAGTTCGAGGAGTACATTAGTGAACTACTAATAAAAAATGTAGTGATACGGCTATTTTCTTTTCACTTTTGTAGATCGCAGTTTGTAATGCTTTCATTTTGTTCAAGTTGTACCGTGAAAGCAAAAAAAATAATTTTAAAATGGAATTCTTGAAGGGTGTGGCATCTGATCAGGTGAAATTAGATGTCAAAGAAGAATGATAAATGAGCGAGCAGAAATAAGCAACATTTTGTACGCAAAACTTGGCGCCGATTTCGGAAGAAAAACTGAAGAAAGGGCAATCTTGCCATACATGTCCAGCATCCTTGAAGAAAAAAACAGCATTACGTGTTTTAAGTGAGAGTTTACTTAAAAAATCTGCAACAGTTGCAGCGAGGACGAATGGATATCGCCCCATCAGTGCAGAACCTCATTGCTGGAATGATAGGTTCTAAAGTGTGCTGCACGTTTTCATTTATATGATTCTTTTTTACGCTTGTTGTGTTCTGGATCAGTAAAAAGTTATCTGTTTGGTAATTACGGTGTATTTTTATAATTTTACTGATGACAGCGATCAAGGTGAAATTTAAGACGATATCTGCGTGCTGTGAATAAGAAAGAAGGGGAAATATATCTCATTTTTGCATTATTAGATCGTACATATATTCATATTATGAGAGATTATTACATGCTGAATCAGATTGATTGAGATGACTGTGTACATGTTTGCCACACAGTTTTCATTATAGAAAACTTCTGCTAGTAAAAGTAACTAGCTATTGCCAAATTAACCCTAAAAACATTTGTGTAGAGTCTATTCGAGGATGTGATAAGCTAAACATGACTATATCTGTTCTGTTTATTACCAGGGCTTATAAATCTGGATTTAAGTCTTCGGAAACTCATTAAAGGTAATAGCGCAGTTAAAGTTACAAACGCATTTAGGTAACATGTAGGTAATGCTGTATCACCTATAGTTTTTCCTGGATTTTCATTTTTTTTGTTTTTAATAAAAAATTAATTCTCTTCGTAATACATGAAAATTTGAAATGACAGTGGAACCTTGGATTGCGAGCATAATTCATTCCGGCAACATGCTTGTAAACCATTACAAAAATATTTATTTGCATACCATTTCTAAAACAAAATATAATGTAAAACAAATTAAAGTGCACTTACAATAGAATTATTGTTGGTGTGAGGGAGACGAGAGATGGCATGAGAAGAATTACTGTCCAGCACGCATTTCACTAACGGAATCACTGCTATCTGTTGGCTCACTGGAATTGTTTTCTTTTCGTGCAACTTTAACGAGGAACCTGTCCAATGACTATTGCTTTTGCCTCTTTTTGAGGATTTCACGAAAATATGACATTGCATTGTCATTGAACTGATTATCGCTCGCACTGCTACAGCCTTATTCAGGCGGTGTTTTTTTTTTTAATTGTGTACCGTTTCCCACATTTTGCACTTCTCCTGAATCTCAGTTGAAGTGAGAGATTCCATTGACTTTTCCCCCTCCTCTTCCCCGGACGAGATCTCCATAACCTCCTCCTGTTGTTCGCGATGCAGGTCCATCAGTTCATTGGTGGTCAGTTCCTGGCTGTGTTCTTCCACCAGCTCTTGAATGTCCACGTCCTTCGCCTCCAGCCCCATAGTCTTCCCTAACGACACAATTTCATTGATAATCGGCGGCCCATTGTCATCAACGATCACCTTAGTCACGTCCAAGAACACGGTCAGGCCACAGCTTTCCGCAAGCGGAAGTGAGAGTTCTCTTGGTGACTCCATCCCAGGCTTCATCGATGATCTTCAGGCAGTTCACGATGGGGAAATGATTTCTATCAAACTCTCGGAGGGTAAGGTTTGTTCCGTCGGTCACTTCGAAATAGTGCTTTGGTATATAGCTTCTTGAAGTTCGAAATGACTTGCTGATCCATAGGCTGGAGTAGTGGTGGAGTAGTGTTGGGAGGAAGGAACTTAATATTAACGAACTTGAATTCCTCCAGTAAGTTGGCCTCAAGGCCTCAAGGCCTGGAGGATGAGCAGGAGCATTGTCCATAACCAGCAAGACTTTGAGTGCCAGATTATTTTCTGAAAGGTATTTCTTCACTACAGGACCAAAGACCTCGTTCATCCATTCAACAAAGGCACAGAAGAGGGAAAACTTAGGCACACGTGATGTTTGTATTGTGGAACCTCACTTGCTTATCGAGTTACAATTTATTTAAAATGTTTGCTCATCTTGCAAAACACTCGTAGACCAAGTTACTTGTATTCCGAGGTTTCACTGTATTTTTGTTTGCTTATGAAACAAGATTTAAATATTGAAGAGAATAACTACAAAATATACATATAAAAAAATAGACTAGGACCAATTTTGATTGTTCAGTGAAGAAGTTTCATGCAAAGAAAAAAGGGAAAAAAAACCACATTTTACTCACATTTTCAATATTTCTTTCTTGAACTCTTCCATTTGTAACTGCCACCAGAAATATCTTCCTTGAAGTTCCAACAGTAGTCTGCTAACATGTTCTGTACTGATTTTCCTGCATATCGTTTCTCCATGACAGAAATATCCTGGTGAAATTAAGGTTACAACAAATTTTACGTGATGCCAGCTTTTTCCCCTCTTCACTTCTAAAATACAACTTGTATGCTTTTTTTACTATAGGAGCAATAGTATTTCTTTGTGATTTCAGAGTGAATTCCCCACAAACATAACAGAAGAAGTTCGGGTTATTCACACATTTGCTTGACATGGCTAACTCGTTGAGTTATAATATATTTATTAATAAAAACAATTATGATGAAAGTTATTGTTTTGCTAAAATACAACTTAAACTTCACTTCACAGTTTGCATTCACAATTTCACAAACATACGAAAGCATAAAATGCGGCTACTCGCTACTTGTGAAGTGATCGGAAAAGAAGTTAAGACTTGACTAACCCACAAAAGAACAAATTTTAATAGAGAAGCAGGAAATTACTCTACTGCCAGATGTTTCCTCCATGGAATATTTAGGGCCAGTCATAAACATACAAGGTCACTAAAACATTCTTATCCACTTACTAGGAACCAACCACTAAGGCGGATACTGTATCCACTAGGGGTCAGAAATGACCCTTCCATCCTTCGAGGTTAATTGAATTGTGGGGGCCAAGCTGTTAGGGCTGAGGCATCCAAATTTCAAGGCAGTAAATAAAGCCTAAATGGTGAGGGGTCATATAGTCTTGAACAAAATTTAAGATAAATTGAAGCAACAGCTGAGCATTGAATTCATAAAAGGGTAAAAAAAGACCCTTCTGGCTGTCTAGTGTTAACATGGTTTGTGGTGTGAATTACTGTAGTCATATCCTAATTTGTGAACCATGGACAATCACTGAGTGGCCTAGTAAACAGTCGAGAGAGTCAGTCAGGATACCGGCTGCTATGGAACAGAAGTGGGCATCTCGGGCATATCCTGAGTTGTGGCCCTCCTTGTGTTCAGGTAGCTAGGACTATACAATCCACCAGTGGTCCCTAACCAATTAGAGGGGGAGTTTTTCCTTTCTTTTTAAATTTATTTTTTACAATTTGATTTACATCATGCAGACACACAGGTCTTATGGTTGCAATGGTATAGGAAAGGTCTAGGAGCGGGAAGGAAGCGATTGTGGTTGTAATTAAGGTACAGCCCCAGCATTTGCCTGGTGTGAAAATGGAAAACCATGAAAAACCATTTTTAGGGCTGCAGACAGTGGAGTTTGAACCCACTATCTCCCAAATGTAAGCTGATAAGTCACGTGACCCAAATCGTGCAGCCAATTGCTTGGTACAGAAGACATTCTCACTGGGACTATGTGTAAGTAGTGTAGCATCCTGCTTCACACAATTCACCAAGCTCAGAACATTTTAAGCAAGCTTCAGACATATGGCAGTAACAGAGTCCCACTTCCACTTGACAGGCAAGAAACTCCTTGGGGATGGGGGAAAGAAAAACTGGGTGAATGAAATGGAATTTGATGGGAAGCTAACAATATTAATGGGACTTATAAAAGAAAGAAAGTAGAACTGGCTAAGTCAGCAAACAGGACGAGTCTCAGTGTGTTAGGAGTTAATGTATTCAAGTAAAGGGAAATAATGAAGAACAAAAAGGAGATTATGAACTGTTCTTAACAGGTGTTAAAAAACGGGAAGGGCAAAATGTGGAGTAGGTCTGTGCACCAATTTTTCACATCACTGCAGCTAGCTGAAAAGCTAAAATCCTAAGGAACCAGTCGTCTTGGTACAATGAATCAGTTTAGAAGGGAGGTTCTCTTCGTGTGCTGTACGATACCTAGGTGCAAGAGAAGAAAGGCATAACTGTTTATCAAGGTAAGGTCTCAGTTCTCTTTACCAAATGTCCGGGTGGGGACTAACAGAAAGAAGCAGCCAGACGTGGTAACATGTTACAACGGAACTAAGTATGGAGTAGACATTATGGACCAAATGTCCCAACTGTCAAACCAGTGGCATGTAGGTGGCTGTTACACACATTCAGTAACATTCTAGACTTAACAGAAATAAATGCTTGGGTACTGTACCAGCAAGTTACAAATATCAAGATCTTGCA
The DNA here is from genome assembly GCF_040414725.1 of Anabrus simplex. Taxonomy (NCBI): domain Eukaryota; kingdom Metazoa; phylum Arthropoda; class Insecta; order Orthoptera; family Tettigoniidae; genus Anabrus; species Anabrus simplex. The sequence goes on along the minus strand of NC_090268.1, from coordinate 374,450,761 downwards.
CCAGAAGTTACTGTTACGACTCGCCGAGGAACTTATCGTAATAGAAATAAAGGGACTCGAATTGCAGAAGGTGGTGATGATGATTTTGATGCTGGTGGTGGTGGTGGTGATGATGACAGTGAACTGACCACGAAAGCAGGAAAAATTAAATGAAATGGCGTGTAGCTTGTAGTGCCGAGGACAAGTTCTGTTCGCCAGATGCAGGTCTTTTGATTTGACGCACGTAGGTGACCTGCATGTCGTGATAGTTGTCTTGGGAAACTTTGTCTTTATGAAAATAGAACCTCTCATGGAGCCTGCGAAGGTCTTGAGCTCCAATTGTACAACATAAGAAGGCCCCCTGACTGTGATTGCATTCTGGAAACTTTGGTAGGTAACTTCTTTGAAGAATATATGGAAGAAAACAAATTCAAAACGTGTAAATACGAAAAGTTGGTATAGTGAAAACTTCTCTTAATACTCCACCTCCAGAGCAAGAAAGTGCACATCCAACTAATCTCATTCGTTTAGCCTTGTTTCTTTTCCAGTTAGATTGATCTCTACACCTCTTCAGACCTCTTTCCTCTGGAGAACGTTTCACACTTTCTTCCATTTATAACCCTTATTTTGGGGAACTATTTATATTAATTCAATAACTGATGTACTGCTGAAGCCTTCACCTAACAATATGACATAACCTGTAACCTAATGTAAACATGGGATACCCACAATGCACTCGGAAACAAGTGTATAATAGCAACATGATTGGTGTAACCGGAGAGTGTGACTTTTGCTTCGTGCTGGGAAGTGGATAATGTGAGTTTTGCAACTAACCCTGAATTTCAGAATGGTTTTATACAAGTAAAATGTTAGTTCTGCTACAAGTTTTTCATTGGAAATGATGCCCATTAAGGTAGAGAACATGCCTTCACACAGAACACAATATTGAGAAAAATGGAGAACGTGAGTTTTGCTTCTATACCCCTCATATACACCCAGCCCCCGTGCCAGCGAAATTAACCAATTATGGTTAAAATTCCTGACCCTGCTGCCGGGAATCGAACCTGGGACCCCTGTGACCAAAGGCCAGCATGCTAACCATTTAGCCATGGAGCCGGACACAAAAGCAGGAAATGCCAGCGCATAATAAATGAATGCGGAAAGATTGTCAGAAACTCATTGGAACAGAGAAAAATTATTCTTTCCCTGTGTACGGTGTTTGTGAACTGTGGACTTTGAGGTAATATTTAATTCATACACACATTGAACTTAACCACGTTCTATTCATATTAGGGTGGTTGAATATGCTGACTACAGACTCCTGTAAAGAAAATTACAGTATAGTGATTTTTAATTGATTGTACCTACATTGATATACAGGGTCTTTCTTATAAACCCAGACTGTCCAGCGGCATTTCTGCTCTGAGACCTAAGCAGCCGTGTGGAATGTGCGCGCATAGTTCTTGACCTTGCAAGGAGTGTGCGCATGTTCGACCTAGCATCAATAGTCATTCTGAATCTCAGCTGTTAACATGATGAGGCAGTTATTGCAGTACCGTATTTTTGTATATAAAATTATTTTAAGTATGAGTCGGCTTGACAGGGACGCGATGCATTTGTTCGGCAATTTCCTGGTGAAGTGCCACCTTCATGAGCACAAACACTCCCCCCCCCAATGGCCTACCAGGTGACCGCTGCTCAGCCCGAAGGCCTGCAGATTACTAGGGGTCGTGTGGTCAGCACGACAAATCCTCTCAGTCGTTATTCTTGGCTTTCTAGACCGGGGTCGCTACCTCACCGTCAGATAGCTCCTCAGTTCTAATCCCGTAGGCTGAGTGGACCTCGAACCAGCCCTCAGGTCCAGGTATAAATCCTTGACCTGGCCGGGAATCGAACCCGGGGTTCATGAGCACAGATTCATGTAATTGTAAATAAATTTAAAACTACTTGCTCAGTGCTCAATAAAAAAACATGCATGCACACAAACAGTTTTAACAGAGGAAAAGCTAGAGGATATTGGTGCGAATCTTGAACAGTCACTGAATTAATAATTCGCAGAATTAGCACAACAGGTAGCCGTTTTGGTTTCTTCTGCACACACAGCTACAAAGCTGTTATGCATCAAACCGTACAGGTTTACACAGGCCCATTGTTTAAAACCTGCTGATCCAGCTACAAGAGTGAGATATTGTGAGTGGTATCTTGCATCATTGAATGATCATTTATTCGACCCACAGCTTGTGTTCTTTTCGGATGAGGCCTGGTTTCATCTCAATGGTCGTGTGAACAGTCATAACTCTCACTCTTGGTGTGCAGAAAATCCTAATGGTGTTTCTGAAGTCCCTCATTATGAAGGACGACACTTCCAGCATAAGATAAGATTTCATATAAGATTGTATACACGCTTAAAGCAGGGCAGCCATGGGCGATGTAAGTTTGGCTGAGGCAGCTGCTGTAGCACAGAGTACAAACACCGTGCGCTCGGTCTGGGTTTATAAGACAGGCCCTGTATGTGTCTGCAACATTTAGTCTATTGAGTTCTCGTATGTCTAGATTAATAATGTGAGTATTCAGTTTCAAATATAGTTTAATGATCAAGAAGAGCACTGGAACTCATTTTCATTGTAGAAAACCTATCCCCATCCCTGTTTTCATTTATCACTGAACTTAAAAGCATATCTATCTCAAGTGAGGGTCATTTTTGACCCTTCCGTACTTCCAGGTCTTCCGTACCGTCTTTCTAGTGTTAATGAACATATAAAACTGAAAATATACAAATGAGGTATTACTGCAGCGGTAATCAGAAGCAGTTTAACTACCATATTTCATGCAAAAACCAAGCAAATTACAAGGTTCGAGGCATGTAGCTGTAAGCTTGCATTTGGGTAATAGTGTGTTCGAGCCCCACTCTTGGCAGTCCTGAAGATGGTTTTCTGGAGTTTCTCATTTTCATTCCAGACAAATTCTGGGCTGTACCTTAATTAGGCCACAGTTGCTTCCTTCTCTGTCCTAAACGTGTCCTATCCCATCGTCCCCATAAGACATCTCTTAGTTAGTGCAAGATAAAATAGATATTTAAAAACAATATTATGCAGAAGAACATTGTCCAAAAGTGGAGAGAAAGGTTCCAAGAGGATGGTGCTATGCACTTAATAGTGCAGTACAGAGCTATGCAATAGATGTTGTAATGTCAGTAAGTTTAGCAAACTCTGTGCGTGCTTCCAAGAACAAAATACAAAATTTGGATTTCATGTAGCAAGAGAAATTGAACAAAAATGAGTTTGAAATGTTGTCATGGAAACAAGTGAGATCATAAATATGGTGAGAGTACATCCAGAGAACATTTTTGCATCAGTTTGGAATGTATATCTGTGTGACAAGTCACTTTGCGAATCCTGGTCTGGACACAGGGATGAAAGAATACTTCAGGAGGCCTCCAGGTGAAAAATGTTTTTAAAATTGTTCTATCAAAGAGGCTGAAGACATCAATGTTTGGCCTCTTAAAGTGCATCATTACCGAGCTCGATAGCTGCAGTCGCTTAAGTGCGGCCAGTATCCAGTATTCGGGAGATAATGGGTTCGAATTCCACTGTCAGCAGCTGTGAAGATGGTTTTCCGTGGTTTCCCATTTTCACACCAGGCAAATGCTGGGGCTATTCCTTAATTAAGGCCACGGCTGCTTCCTTCCCACTCCTAGCACTTTCCTGTCCCGACGTCACCATAAAACCTATGTGTGTTGGTGCAACGTAAAACAACTTCTAAAAAAAAAAAAAAGAAAAAGAAAAAAAAGGTCCATTATTATCACCCCACCAAAAACTATGAAAGTTTTTCAACTCCAGGCTGTTTTTCTTTTCTTTTCTTTTCCCTTCATTTGGTATAAAATGTATATATAGAGCATTTCATATTACACAAGTGCATTCCAGCAGGCTGCAGTCAAATTACTTGGCAGTGTATTTATTCTTTGATCTCCAATCACCTGTCTGCAGAGATCTTTATACTGTTGCATCGTAACACATGGTGGAAAGCTGGCTATCATAGTGGTAAGCTTGTGAAGGAGTTCAAAAGTGTCATTGATGCAGCTTTGATCACTTTTGTTCCTTTTGCCACATGACTATAACTATATTTTATTCCAAAATATTTTAATTGGAAAAAGTTTGTATAACAGCTTAAAATGAGAAGATTTGGCTTTCTTTCTTGCTCAGTATGCTAATACTACAGGACCAATTGAGTTTACATTTGGTATGGGTAGGCCCTATATAAAAATATATTCATTTCAAACACTTTGATTTTTCAATAATTAACTGTTTCAAAATAGCAGTCTTTATTATTAATTATTAGGTATTTTCTGAAATTGTATGTGTCTTAATTGCTAAATATACAAAATAATGGGCATATTGTTTGTCCCGTCACAGAATAAAGCCCAGCTTATGATTTCTGCAAAAAAAAAAAAAAATCACAAGTAGAGCCCGGAAGTTAGGCAAAATGCCTTTTTTATTTAGGTGAATATATCGAAGTGCTGCATAAAGGCAAACATGTTTCCGTACGTTTGAGAACGGTAGGACCAGTTATTATTTTTGCCTTTTTTGGTGCCTATTTTAGCTTCCGTAGCTTATTTGATAGCTTAATGCCCTTTTTTTCCTTTTTTAAGTTGAGGATAATTTCTGCTGTTATTTATGTATCAATGGAAAGAAAAACTATATAATTCCAATGTACTGTATTAATAATAAAGCAAAAATCATTTTAGCTTAATAGATAAAAAATAACAGGGGCTGCCTGGCCGAGGCGGTAAAGGCATGCTCGGTTTGCGCGGAAGGACGTGGGTTCGAATCCCCGTCAGGAAGTCGTAAGTTTTAAGAAACGAGATTTCCACTTCCGGAGGTGCATATGGTCCTGAGGTTCACTCTGTCTACACCAAAAATGAGTACCAGGTTAATTCCTGGGGTCAAAGGCGGCCAGACGTAGAGCTAACCACTCTACCCTCTGACGTGCTGAGGTTAACTATGGTGGAAGCCTTTACCTTCCACTCCTCCAAGGGCCTTCATGGCCTGTAGGGAGGTGACTTTGCTTTGCTAGATAAAAAAGAACATTTACGTAATTGATATGAGGGTTGTCAGGTCACGTCCTTGCTACATAAAATTAAGTGCTGGTGGTGATTATTGTGTTTTGAGAGGAAGAACAACTTGGCAGTCACCCTCTGATAACACTAATCAAAAGGAAAATGAAAGAGGTCCAATACTTCGAAAGATGAAGGTATCGGTAAAAGAAAGGGAGCCCAAAGAGCGTGAAAATGAAAGACTCCCTTGACCTCGCAAATCTAATACCGTCGGGTCAGAAAAGAACAAGAGTTGACCACGGGAGATCAGACAGGAAAGGTAAGAGCGAGAAACCTGACACAAGTAAGTTGAAGCACCACCAGACTCATCTAGTGGGACCATGGTTGCCAACCCACACTCCCAAGTTGAGAGACCCTGATCCCCAGTCAGTCACCTCCACTTATGACAGACAGGGGATACCGTTGATGTTATTTTATCATCCCCGCTGACAGAGGAATGTAAGATTAAGTAGGCCTACTAAAATGTGATCCAGATGTGTGTTATGTAGCTTACAGTACATTAAATCATCTCTATTATTTTAGTTTCCATTTCAGTCCTTATAAATGCCTATTTTAATTATTTTACTGCCTATTTCCTAAATGTTAAGTGCTTATTTCCCTGCCTATTTTAACAGAAATAAATGCCTGAACTTCTGGGTTCTAGTCATAAGTTATGAATTTTCTTTGTAACTCTAATGCACTTTTACATGTAAAAGCATAAATTCTAGAGATGGCAGACATGTATATGTAGGTATATACTGAACTTCTGTATGTTTATTTATCCACTAACAGCCTAAATAATTAGAAAATGGTTAGTCTTTTCACAAACAAAAATGTTAATATACATTTTCTTGTAACTCGAACAGTTCTCCAGAAAATTATTCTTTTACATGTAAAAGCATGTATCCAATAATAATATTACCCTTTCCCAATGCTATTAATTGAAGTGTGCTTGGTCTCTTCTGCTGCCTCTCACCTCCACTAGATGCCATTACTGATGCAATTGTACAAAAATTAACCATCAACAACAGATTTATTAGCTTGTTAGGCTCATAAGATTTCTGAAATTAAAGTTGTAATCATATTCTTAGCGCCTATCCCATTTTAGTGCAGGTTTCACTTTCTTGCACTTTGTTCTCCAGTTCGCCTGATGGGTCTCGTCACTTAGGGTGACATTTACTGTCTTCATATCCTCTAACAGTGTGTCAGGCCATCGCTTCTTGGTCTTCCTTATGGTCAGCGTCCTGGGAGGTTGAGATCTAGTGCCATCTTCGCAACTTCACTATGCAAAAGATGTAGTACCTTCGCGCACTCGAGTCCCAGGCATTTTATTGGTGAAAGGCGCTACAGTAGAAGTTTAATAGTCTGGCACGTTCGGGACCGGCCCAATGCCGGATTACCGAAAATGCCTGACTATCGAGCGGTACCTCTTACTACGATATATGTTAAGGCGTACAGCGAAAACAGCTGTAACACGACGTTTTGCAGTACAATGTTGATCAGCAGAATCATTAGTTTAATAACACACTCCTCTTTTCAAACGTGTTGTTTCTTATTGCCATTCCATAATAATGCCAGAGTTCATCGATGTTTTTATCTGTAAGTCTTTCTTTAACATTCAGTGTCTTTCCATCTCCAACTTCTCTTTTCCTTCTGTCCGCTTCAATTTTTGAAGGCATGTTCCCCATGTGGCCCATACATTCAATTTTTGAAATCTGTTTTTTTTTAATCATATGGTTGGCTTTCCAGTACTCAGTATAGCACACAGCCTTCTAGGCTGAATACTTCCAGAGATACTGTAGAGATATTTAAGTAAGTCAATGCATAACAAATGGATTGTATCAGATATGTTTGCACTATTAACTTTGAAATAATAAAAAATACACTTCGATTGGTTTCGACAAATAATGCATCAAATTGTTCACGAGAGATCATTATTAAGATATAATGACATTTAAAAAATCCTGGAATGGTGCCGGACCGTCGGGTGTTCCGGACTGTTGGATATTACAATTACAAGTAACAACTCTCAAAATACCGTTTAAATAGGTACTTCAACCTTAAGGTCAAGATTTGTAAACTAACTAAAGACATAGCCTTTCTAAAACAGTGTCTAGAACTAAAATTGATCCCAAAATTTTTGAAACCTACACAGCGAAAAAACTTATCTAACCAAAGTTTGACTAGAGTTCAAAACAAGGTCAACGACATTTGGTTAAGAAATGAAATTAAAGAGTCATATAAAAAGAAGTCGCTTTTAAATCTGCAGTTATATAGAGTTCATTTAGCGTTAGCTCAGGCTTTACATCCGTTAGAATGGAACTCTTTCCAACTACACGTGGACAATAAACTGATTGCTTTATTGGATAGGAAGCAAGTTACTCTCGACAAGAAACTATCTCAATTAAAAGCATCCCAATCACGATTACCAAAACGCAGTTCAGACACGCAAAAAGCGGCTCCCTCACAGAACAATACACCCACAGTAGTTAATTAATGGTTTTCCGTGGTTTCCCATTTTCACACCAGGCAAATGCTGGGGCTGTACCTTAATTAAGGCCACGCCGCTTCCTTCCAACTCCTAGGCCTTTCCTATCCCATCGTCGCCATAAGACCTATCTGTGTCGGTGCGACGTAAAGCCCATAGCAAAAAAAAAAAAACAGTAGTTAATTTGACAGACGTACAGTTCTCTGAAGAAGAAATGGGGATCTTGAATAAAGGCTTAAAACATAACTGGCCTAGCAAGAAAAAAGAAACGGATATTATCAACACAGTAGCTGAGATCGAGGCTAACATTTCTAAACTCCCTTTAGAAACACAAAATGATACCAGATTTGAGGTAAAAAAGAAACTACCAAAACTAGCGGAAGAAATAAACGCATATTCAAATTTCGACCACAAAAAATTGATCCAGAACGTAAAAAAGAAAATAGACGACAACAACATTGTTGTCACAAAAGCGGACAAAGGAGGATCCACAGTTCTCCTAGATCAAAACACATACATTCAAAAAACAGAAGACTTTTTTAAGGACAAAATATACACAATAGTCAACAAAGATCCAACCACGAGAATTCAGCGAAATCTAAAAACTCTAATAAGAAGTTCTAACTTTCTTTTCAATGAACAAGAACAACAAAAACTTTTTAACATGAACCCTAGTATTCCGACAGCCAGAGCCTTACCAAAGATTCATAAGAAGGACATTCCAATACGCCCTATCATAAACTGTAGAAACAGCCCCACCTATAAAGTATCAAAATTCATTCACGGCTTTCTAAAAAAACATTACGTATTCAATAATAAACACCCTTTAAAAAATTCATTCACTTTTTGCGAAATTTTAAACAAGTTTAAGCTGCACCCCAATCACTCAATGTGCTCCTATGACGTCGTAAATATGTACCCAAACATCCCTACCAAAGAAACTGTAAGAATTATCAGTGATAATATCAATAAACACAGCGGCCTTAGTAAGATGGAAATTTAAGAATTCATGAAGATATTAAATTTTGTCTTAAGCAACAACTTTTTCTCTTTCAATGGAAAGTTTTACCAACAAAAAGGCTTAGCGATGGGCGACCCTCTTTCTGGCATCTTAGCAGACATTTATATGGACACAATAGAACACACAAAAATTATAACACAAATAAAAGGCATATGTTTATGGCTGAGATTTGTAGACGATACCTTCATAATTTTCGACAAAAATGTCACTAATAGTGACGAGATCTTGGAGTCCCTAAACAAAATTGACCCCAATGTTAAGTTTACTAAAGAGGATGAGGTTAGGAACTCATTAAACTTTTTGGACTTAACTATTACACGCGGACATAATACCTTCGATTTTCGAATATACAGGAAACCTACACACTCTCCCTTAACTATTATGAATTCATCCATACACCCCAAGTCCCAAAAACAAGCCTCTTTCTATAATTTAATTTATAGAGCTTTAAAAATTCCTCTTTCTCCCAACAATTTAAAAATTGAACTGAAGTACATAAGGAATCTTGGTCAACTGAACGGGTTTAAAATAGATATGGTCAACCGTTTGATTAATAAAATCAAAATTAAATTGTCCACTAACCTCATCCCAGAAAAACCTAAAAAAACTAGTTTCGCCACATTTACATATAACAACCCAGCCGTCCATCAGATCGCAAATACTTTAAAGAAGCACAATATCAATATAGCCTTCAGGACAGTTAACACTAATCGAAACATGTTTTTTAACCACAACAAGGTCAATCACAATAGCAACCATTATTCAAGGTCCGGCATATATAAACTAACATGTACACAATGTGGTTTTTCTTATATCGGACAGACTGGCCGCAGCTTTAACACGAGATATCTGGAACATTATAACGCTCAAAAACACAATAAGTACTCAGCGATGAGCCAACATATGAGAGAAACGGGCCATCACTTTACATCCATAGAGAAAGATCTTACCATCATTAGAAGCATAGGTAAAGGGAAATTAATGAATGAACTGGAAAACCTACACATCTTTTTAGACCAAACCTACAATAAAAATAAAAATCTCGACGACGTCAATGAAATTAAAAATCCTTTGTACGAATTAACACCTAGATTAATTAATATCGTGAATTCAGATCAAAACAAAATCCCTCAATTATTTAAATCTCCACACTCAAATGCTTCATCCATCATGCCAAAAGTTAAACCCGCCCATATTGCTTCTAGAAACTCCCCTCCAGCAACAGCACACACGCCCATAGACCAGCCTACCCCCACTCTCCCTCCATGCCCCGCCCCTCCATTACCGCACCAGTACAACACCAGGAGTAGAAATGGTGACAAGACAGGCGCTGCCGGAACAGACAGATCCATCTAGTATTAACTGAACAAGTAAGTCATTTTACAGTTAAGAGGTGTTAATTTAATACATTTTATCACAACGCGTGCTTAAAAAAAAAAAAATTAATTCAAAATTATTTTCTACTTCATTACAGATATTCTTAAGATCCCTCCCAAAGACCAAGCAACACATCAACGAGAACAATTTTCACACAAGACTGTATCAAGTGTCTAGGATGTCTCTTCCCAATTAAGCAGCAGCCTAAAACTATGAAACAGCTAAATATTGTACTCTTGTCAATTCCTTGACGTTACATGAGACCCAAAGTCAAGACGCTAACAGTTTCATTCACAACGTTTTTGACCAGTCTACCTACAACAATCGGCTTTTGAATCTCCACTTGTGCACGACAACACATTTAAATATTAGTTACGTCAAGAACATGAAAATGAAAATCGTGGGTCAAACAAGCTCCAGTTTTAATATCACCCCTTCTCAAGAAAAAAGAAGATCCGTTTCATATTATTTTTAGTTTTGAACATTTTAAGTTAACCAGAACTGCCAAGTTAAAACACATTCAATTTAAATTTATGTTTTCAATCTTGACCAACCTACAATCAGTTCAAATCTCCACTTATTGTTGACGACACATCCTGTCACCAGACACGATACGTCAAGTACTTAATATGATATAGGGGTCACATAAACCCCGATATGCAATCCTCTTCACCGAAAAGAAGATCCATTTTAGTTTTGGACATTTTCCATATTAGATAGATTAGGACCAAAAAACTTTACTGTATTGACTTATGTTTGTATATATTGTATATAATGTATATGTTGTATATAGTGTATATATTAGTATGTTTATATTGGTTAAAAAGGTCCCAAACCTTGACCTAAAGGTTGTTTACAGGCTGAAGATGCCCAAAATAATGGGTGAAACATGTACCTGACCAAATAAGTCTACATAAAATCATGTAGATAATAACCACATTAAACGTGGAAAGTATTGAATAGGTGGTTTTTTATTTAATTATCCTTGATATCTATGCCTAAAGACAAGGCTGAGTCGTGATGGACACCACCATGGATGCCAAATGGTTCTGATGTTACCTACGGTGCATCGGGCAGAGCTGATGATGTTTCTGTGTAAAAGCTGGACCTATTGAATATAAATTTTAGGTACACCCTGTAACCTGAACATGCACCGGATGAGGTCAAACGCCTTTTCTAGGTCTAAGAACACCATGTTGACTGTCTTCTTTATCTCAATGTGTGTTCCATCAGGAGGGATGCAGCATGTATAGGATTGGTTGTCCCTTTTCTCTTTATGAAACCACATGGGTTTGGTGAAATTTGAATGATATTCTGGAGACGAGCATGAAAATCTTCGTGTGACATAGCGAACAGATGCAGACATTACCTTTCATGGGACAGTATTGACTTTACTTTCTGTGTCTGGGAGAGAGACTAAATTTATCCTTTCCAGAACTCTGCAGCTTGTATCTCTTTGCCCATGGTGAGCTTGAGATATTTCTGAGTGCAGGAGTTCATCTCTTGGCACATGAGTAGGTGCGCTAAGGATTGGATATCTCTGCAATTATTGCATCTTGCATGTGCAGTGTAGCCCCACTTCTCACAGGATTGCTTCAGCTCTTTGATACCCTGTGTTCATCTGGTTTAAAGTCTTCCACATGGCATATGGTAACTGATGCCACTGATCAGTTCTGGTGTTAGAAGGAAGTCTTCCTGAATTAGTTCTGTTTCCTTCCAGAATGACACACATCGGATCTCTGGTTTGGTTTCCAGGGACACTGTCTTCTGGATAAAGGTCTTTCTGGATCTGAGGCAGGGTGATTGAACATAGGGTGCCAGGGGTCCTTCTCAAGTTTTCGCCAGTCTACCTCTCCTACCACTACACGGTGAATGGCAGGAGGCGTGATACCAATGGGAGGGTTAGTCTCGGGCAACCATTGACTGTGTGAGTGAACTCGTTCAGAGCTACGGCCACTAGCTTGGTGTGAGCAGATGCTTCCCAAACTGGTGTCCCATTCTTACCTGCAATGAACCAGAGACCTAAGGTTGATGAAGCTTCCCTCACCATGTCAAGCCCACAAGCTTCTGCAGGATATCATTCCTTGAACTGATCTTGCCTTTCAGTTGCTTCCTAAAAGTTGGGATGCAGTTTAGTTTGATGCTCAGGTACTGGGGTGTGTCACAGTGGACAAGATTGAATCCTTTCCAGACAGTGTTCAACTTTCAGTGGGCCTCCATGTAGTTAAGAAGGTATGTGCATGTGTGTGTCTTTCCTGCGTGAGGCTTCAGCTGGTTCCGGTCATAATACAGTATGAGGCAAAACAGATGGCACTGAAGTTATTGCTAGTCTGCAGTCTAAGTTTGCTTAACAATGAAGTATTTATTTATCATGTATAGTAGTTTGAGATGCAGCAGACCCCTATTATCCGGGTGCGGATTACCGGTTTGCAGGTTATCCGTGCACCCCTGTGGTTTATTGTATTTTTATTTTATTTCCTTTATTTTTGTCACGGCATTTTGCATATGTGTGAACTGAGAGCTTGAAATTTGAGTGCACTCTCGACTGCAAGTGTGCTGGCGGCATGCTTTTTTCGAGAAGTAAACACTAAACAATGTGCTGTATAGCTATTCTTTGTTGGTGTTCTGTGATGGCGGTTGTAGCTGCAAAGCGAAAGGAAGTGCTTTTAACTTTAAAACAAAAGCTTGAATTAATTGAAAAGTTTGAGAAAGGAGAATCAGTAAAGAAATTGGCAAATGATTATGAGATTGGTGTTCAGACATTTAGACATTAAAAATAGCAAACAGAAACTTTTAGTATTCACTTTTTGTACCTCAAGTGTTTTACCAACCTACTTTATTGATAAAAGTTGTTATTGAATATCTTCATTGTTTGACATTATTGCATTTTCAAACAGTATTGTATGATCTGTATTATTAAAAGTTTTGCTGTGCATTAAAATGCACAGAATCATATTATTCACATTTTCAGTTATCTGTGAAAATTTGCCTGGTGATTAGTCTGTATAATCAAGAGTTTGCTGTATTGTGAATTCTGGTGGTTTCTGCAATTATAGTTCTCACAACAGAGGAGGAGGTGTTTGTCGTAGAATATTATTTCCAGTCATATGGGCTGGAGCATCAATGGACCGGTTTGCTTCACGTTAAAGAACAGCATAAGAAACTATTTAATAAGCAGGCACCAAATAGTGGGACGATGTTAGATGTCATATACGAGTTCTGTTATCAGTCTTTGTCGAGGAAAGGGGAGAACAGGATGCCCCAAAACTGTCACCACAAACGAGAATCATGGATGACTTATAATCCAATAGGTGTTACACAAACATTCCCAGATTATGTGGAAAGATAACGTCCTTTTTTTTTTTTGCTTTGCGGCAACCTTTGTGCTGAACAATGACTATTACTTGCCGGTTGGTAGATTATTTTAGTACCCTTTTTACTGGTCATTTGGTCATAGTCTTACAGTGTGCCTTTCGCTTTTGCCACTTCTTCTTCTGCTGCTTCTTCTTGCCATGCCATCTTCTATCTAAGTTGAGTGATGGTCATGGCTATTCTAATCTTTGAGTCTGCCACATGGAAAAGAGACATCATGCTCATCTTGAACCAATTCCTCAGGTTCTTCAGCCAGGTCTCTATTGTCCTGAGATCTTCCCCTGCATTACCAACTGTTCTTCCTGCTTTGTTAGCTGCTTCACTGTTGGTAGTGTTGGTGGTGCACATGAAGTCTTGGCCTCAGTCAGGTCTTGTAGGCTGATTTCTTTGCTTTGACGGCATCTTGTATATAGTTGTCCCACCACAAGACCTACTTATCACTGAAATGTTGTTCTGGTTTTGTAGAACCCAGTACGGTTGTTGTGCAAGCTCTTTTGTGCTCAGTGATTGTGCTCCAGCTCTCGGTGATGTTTTTGGCATGTTCTATACGGCTTGAATTGCTTATGGATGTTTATAGCTAAGTGTGATGCTGCTTCAGTTTCCACCATTTGATTTCGGCAGATGTGGTCTTTCAAATTTCCATTTAAGGGTAGAGTGGAACCTTGAAGCTAAGCAGAAGTGGATGGTCTTTGGCTGCATGTTGTCAAGTGGACAAATACAGGTTCACCTGTCTTATGCTTTTCAGTGCAGTTTTCTGCTTAATAGTTATTTCTTACATAATTTTATAGAATGCACTAACATGCATTAATCTTTCAACACTGACCATTCATAATGAAGTTAGAGATGTCAAAGTTCTGTGTACATAATAATTTTCAAGCAGATTCACTTTTTAATCTTCAAAGTGGCACCTATTGCCAGAGATCTCTAGTGGTCTGCTGTAGAGCTTTACAGAAAGCGATTATCACCTTTGGATTCAGAGATACGTAAATGATGTATAACTGAAGTTTGGTGCAGTGCCTCTTATACGATAAACTATGGATGCCTGCCACTGCAATGTAGTGCTCTGATGCACTCGTCACTTAGCAAGGGAGTGATCTTGATCTCAATTGACGGAGAAAAAAAAATAATTAAAAATTGAACTCATAAATTGTTTACAAATATCAAGCTATGGCTTTAAATGTATTTATGAGCATTACAAGTTTATACCATTCTTAATTTATGTTGGTTTTGAGTATGTTTAATATGCTGGATTTTTCTCCAATTTGGAGCAGTACTAAAGGCAACTTAATTCATGGCTGCTTGGCTATGGGCAATATTGAATCATGGAACCTACATATTTTATTATTTTATGTTGTTTATTTATACAATTTTTGTAATTTGGGATTTGATGCTTAAATTGACAATTTCAGAAATATTAATTTTTCTTCCTTTTTCCCTGCTTTTAAAAATCTCCTGTTCAGTCTCCAAACTATTCAATAATTTTTCCTGTTTTGTTACCCAAACTGTGTCTGGAATGTTGGAATCACATATATGACAGTTGAAATTACATACTAAACTGTCATAAATGTTTCTGCCTATCTTTGTGTAATGCCTACCTGAATAACTATTCAGCCATTCCAGCATCGTAAAAAAAAAATATGGATGGGAATGTTTTTTCAGAGAGTTGGTGACACCATTTTCATTACTACTCTGAGCAAGTAAATACTCTCAAAATAAAGCTTTGTAGATACCTAAATTTTGAAGTGAAAATTGTGAGTCATTAAGTGCCATTATTTTTATTTCATATTTTGCAGGCTTGTTTGGAATATTCTGCCCTAAGGAGAAGCAGCCCTGGAACACATCAAGTTTCTTGTCCAGTAAAACATATTCAACAGAGTAATGGTTCTATTAGTTGAATTCTCATCATAATAATGATGAAATGTTCCTAATTATTTATACTTCAAAAGAAAAAAAATGCTTGTGTACTGTTTTTATCATATTCACTGGCATTTGATCAAACATAAGATGGGGTGACTTAAAAAATGTGCATATGTATTTAGTTTACAGAGAGTTTGTCACTCCTGAACAAGAAAAAGATTCTGAAAGTGCATGGTTTGTAGGTTACAATCAAAAGATTATTATATTTGTTCATGGAAGCCCTACACCTTGATACTGCTATACTTTATATTTCAGGGAGAGCAATTACAAAACTTAGTAAATGAAGTAGTCATCATCATCATCATCATCATCATCATCATCATCATCATCATCATCATCATCATCATTTCCCTTTATCCAGCTGTTGCCGGGTAGGGGCAAATATGGTTCCTCTCC
This sequence comes from Anabrus simplex, assembly GCF_040414725.1. NCBI lineage: Eukaryota > Metazoa > Arthropoda > Insecta > Orthoptera > Tettigoniidae > Anabrus > Anabrus simplex. The sequence continues at coordinate 374,435,119 of NC_090268.1, read as the reverse complement.
ACTTTCTTCGGTCTTTCCACCACTCCTCCTCCAACACTGTGTCCCAGTCCAGGTTTCTTTCTATAATGCTGCGTTGGATGGTATCCTTCCATCTCAATCGTGGTCGTCCACGGCCTCTCCTTCCTTGGATTTGCATTTCCATCACCTTTTTTGGCATTCTTTCGTCGCTCATTCGCTTTATGTGCCCAAACCATCTTAGTCGGCTCTTCTCTATTCTATCATTCATTTTTTCCACTCCAATTTCTTCCCGGATTTTCTCATTCCTTATTTTCTCTTCTACTCTTCTGTATCATACTCCTCAAGAATTTCATTTCGGCTGCCTGTATTCGACTCTCATCCTTCTTTGTCATTGTCCAAGTTTCTGCTCCGTAAGTTGTTATGGGTACGTAATACATCTTGTACATAGTATCCTTTGCTTCCATTGGCACATCTTTGTCCCATAACATATTTCTTACACTATGATAGAAACAACTTCCAGCTTGAATCCTTTTACTAATCTCAGCATCCAGTCGAGCATTCTCCATTAATTCACTCCCCAGGTATTTAAACGTTTCCACTACTTCCAAGGGCTTGTCTGCAAGTCTAATCTGACCTTTCCCTTCTTTCTCCCCTCTAGTCATAACAAGAGTTTTACTCTTTTCTACACTTATTTTCAATCCACATTCTTCAATCTTCCCATTCACCACATTCAACTGTTCTTGAACCTTCCTGTCGTCTTCTCCCCAAATCACAATATCATCTGCAAATAACATCATGTTCATTTCTCTTCCTCCATATGCTGCTTTTGCCGTTCTCATGATGTCATCCATTACTATTGTAAACAGGATTGGTGATAGAACACTTCCCTGTCTCAGCCCACTAGTTATTTTGAACCAACTTGTCCTGCCAACTTGTGTTTGCACGCAACTACAACATTCCTTATGCAATGCCATGATCATGTTTATTAATCCCTGTCCAATTCCTTTTTGCACCAGACTGTCCCAAACTTTCGTCCTAGGGTTACTGTCATATGCCTTTTCAATATCAATGAGTGTCATCACCATATCATTCCCGTACTCCCAATGCTTTTCCAGTAGTTGTCTCATAATGAAAATGGGCTCTATTGTTGACCTTCCACTTCTGAAACCAAATTGATTTTCCTGTATCTGCTTCTCAACCCTCAACCTTATTCTACTTTCCAGTATCCTTTCCATTATCTTAGCAACATGGGATATTAGAGTAATTCCCCTGTAGTTCTTCAAAACTTTCTTATCACCTTTCTTGAAAATTGGGATGATTATTCCTTTTTGCCAATCCTCAGGGACCTCCTTATTCTCCCAGACATTCCTGAGAACCCGATATGTCCACTGCAGGCCTACAGCTCCAGCTGCCTTTATCATCTCCACTGAAATTTCATCTATTCCAGCAGTTTTTCCATTCTTCATCTTTCTTACTGCCATTTCAATTTCATTCATTGTAATTTCTTTATCCATTTCTTCGTCAACTAATTGCCTTTCCTGGTCGTCCATTGAATGACTGTCATCCGTTCTTATGTTCAGCAGCTTCTGAAAATACTCTCTCCATCTATTTCTTATTTCTTCTGGCTTTGTTAAAATTATGCCACCTTCATCCTTTACAAATCTGGTGTTTACTTGATCTCTCTTTTTGTTTCTTAAGATACCATACAGTAATTTCTTGCTGCCCTGCATATCATCTCTCAATGTCTGTGTGAATAAGGCCCAGCTTTTCCTCTTTTCTTCCTCCACTACTTTCTTGGCCAAATTCTTTGCCTCCACATATTTTCTTCTACTTTCTTCAGTCTTAGATGTTTTCCATGCTTTCCATGCCATTTTCTTTTCCTTCACTTTAATCTTTACCCTATCATTCCACCAGTGTGTTTCTTTGTCTTTTTCCTGATGTTCTACCACACACCTTTTCTGCACATCCAACCAGTGCTTCCTTAAATCTTTTCCATTCCTCTTCAACATTCCCCACCTCTGTCCAGCTTGAATCCTTTTACTAATCTCAGCATCCAGTCGAGCATTCTCCATTAATTCACTCCCCAGGTATTTAAATGTTTCCACTACTTCCAAGGTATTATTTCCCCTTGAAATTCTTCTTGTATGCTTTTCTCCTTCAACTTCCATACTTTCTTTTCTCTCTTCTTAATTGGGGTTTTTCAATCTTTCCAACTTTCAATTTTCCTATCACAACTCTATGATCTCCACCAAAGGCTTCTTCAGGCATGGCTGTTACATCTACAAGGTTCTTCCGGTGTTCTTTCTCTATGATTATATAATCAATCATGGTCTTTGTCCGTCTGTCTCCCCAGCCATACCTTGTAATCTTCTGACTGTTCTTCTTCCTAAACCAGGTGTTTCCAACAATCATTTGATTCCTCATGCAAAAATCCACCAACAACTCGCCTTCTGGATTTACATTTCCATATCCAAAGGGCCCTACAACATCTTCCTTTCCTTGTCTTTCCATTCCAACTTGTGCATTTAGATCTCCCATCAATAGTACTTCCTTATCTTCTATCTGTCTCTCCACTTCCTCTAAGAAGTCCTCTAGATGTTCATCTATGCAACCAGTTTGTGGGGCATACAACTGAAATAGATCTTTCACGCCATTTTCAAACTGGAGTCTCATCATCATCATCATCCTATCGCTGACATACTTTGTATATTCCAGATATTCTTGGATTTCTCTTCTAATGAAGTAGTGATGAGTTTAAATTATACCCATGTTCATAGAAACCAGAACACCTTTAAAGACTAGAGATAGGAAGTTCATATTCACAGGACATGTGCATTAGTATGTTCTGAAGAAATGATTAGCATTTGAACCATGTCGGCCCTTGGGTTCAAAGTCCACATCAATATCTCGACGCACCACCACCGACCGGTAAAAAGTGCCTGCGGCTCTTGTTGACGTTATAAACTGAAGATAATGGATCAGTGTAACTTGAGCAGATGTGTAGGATGCCTTGCAAATGTATGCGAGAACCGTACCGTTAAATGAGTGAGTTTGAAAGAGGGCGCATTATTGGCATGAGAGAACGTGATGCATCCATCCGGGAAATTGCTGCTCGTGTGGGACAAAGTGTGTTGGCAGTGCAACGGGTGTGTACAGAATGGTTCACAGATGGCCGTAGAACACAACTAGTCGGGTCTAATCGCACCACCCAGAACCCTCCCCCCCCCCCGAGACGATAGACACCTTGTCTGAATGACATTGCAGGACAGATCTGTATCCTTCTCGGCACTGGTGCAACAATGGAACAGTGTAACACATTGTACACTATCAGGAGTGACAGTCTGTCCCTGTTTATTACGGTCTGGGTTACTGCTGCATCGTCCACTTCTCCGCCTACTTTTGACTAATGTGCATAAACATGTTAGACTGCAATGGTGTATGGAACGACGTCGATGGGGATGGCAGCAGATAGTGTTTTTGGACAAATCCAGGTTCTGTTTATTTGAAAATTATGGCTGCAATTTGCTTTGCCTCAGACAGGGGGAGAGGCATCATTTTGACTGCCTTCACACAGGACATACAGTGCCAGCTCAAGGCCTTATGGTATGGGGTGCTATTGGGTACAACCACAAATCACAGTTGGTGCATGTCCAGGGCACTGTGACCAGTTTGACCTACGTGAATGACATCCTGCGACCCGTAGCTATACCCTTTCTGTACGACACCCCAGACGCCATATTTCAGCAGGACATTGCACGACCACATGTTGCTGCATGAACACGTGCCTTCTTGTTCTCACAGGATGTCAGACTGTTGCCCTGACCTGCCCTGTCACTGGACTTGTCGCCAATCGAAAATATGTGGGATATGGTGAAACGACGGATGCGTAGCTGTGACCCAATGCCAACCACCAAAGATGAACTGTGGAACCATGTGAATGTAGCATGGATGGCTATACCGCAGGACGCCATTCGCGCCTTATACGCATTGATGCCATCACGCATGGAACAAGTTATCAGTGCCCATGGAACACCCAGTGCGTACTAGGCAACAGGATACATGCTGAACCTAGGTGAGTGAAATGCTAATAGTTTCTGCAGAACATACTAATGAACATGTTCTGTGAATATGAACTTCTATCTCTAGTCTTTCATTGTGTTCTGTTTTTCACGAACATGAGTGTACAATTATTATAAAGTACACAATATTACATACAACACAGTTATGTTCATTAATACATTGATTAATACACTCATTTCATTATCAGTCGATCAATCTGCATAAATCTACATTTAGGGCTGTCGCCGGGTGGCAGATTCACTGTCAGTTGTTTACCTAGTCTTTCTTATATGGTTTCAAAGAAGTTTTATTGACTATCACCCTTGATAAATTGTTTCAGTTCCTAATTCTTCCTCCTATAAACAAATATTTGATCCAATTTGTAGTCTTGAATTCCGTTTTATCTTTCTACATTCGTTCCTGCTTGTAAAAACTTCATTCAAGCTTATTCTTGTACTGATGTCATTCCACGCCATCTCTTCGGTGACAGCTCAGACCATAATGCTTAGTTGCACAGCTCATCTCTTTACCCCCAAGTCTTCCAGTCCAAAGTTGGCAACAATTTTGTACCGCTGCTGTTTTGTCAGATATCGCCCAGACCAAATCCTGCCGTGTTCCTTTGGATCTTTCCCAGTTCTTGAATCAAGTAATCCTGGTGAGGATCCCATACATGGGAACAAAATCTAATGTATTACCTGTGACTGGCCTGGTTGGTGGCCATGATTGTTAAGGTTTCAAGTCTTTAAGATCTGACACTGTGGTTAGCTAGTGTGAGTCTCAGTGGTGGAAGAAAATTTCACGGTCAGAATGTTGGCTGGCAGAGCAGGAGAACTAGTGGTGGTATACAATTTCTGTTCACTAGATTGCTTGCCAAAAGCCTGGGTTGAATTCTTAACCTCCCCAGACTGTTCGTATGGAGTGAGGGCATATGATGCTGATGATAGAGATTCGTCCGTCTGAGGGAATGGTATTATTCAACAGGAATAGGCAATGTGCTGACACTGGTTTTCACCCTCCCCCTATCTCGGTATCGTCATCACCACTCGCCCAGATGTTCAGGTCACTCATGGGCATCAAATCAGTTAATAAAAAATCAGTTACTGATATGCCCTCTTATTTACATCCTTACGGCAATCCCTAAATAAGCTCATAATCATATGAAGAGATCAATGTCACCATTGATCTGTATTTAAGGTTGCCGCTCAAGTGGCAGATTCCATATCAATTTTGTACTTAGTCTTTATATAAATGATGTCAAAGAAGTTGGAAATTTATTGAACGTCTCTATTGGTATATTATTCTTATCCCTAATTACTCCTCCTATGGCAAAATATTTGCTTTAATTTGTCCTCCTTAATTCCAACTTTGTCATATCATGATTTTCCCTACTTTCTAGAACTCCATTCAAGCATATTTGTCTGCTAATGTCACTCCATACATTTTCTCTTCACTAAAAGCTTGGAGCATATTGCTTAATGAAACTGCTCATCTCCTTACTTCTAAGTCTTCCCAGCCCAAAATTTGAAACATTTTTATAACACTACTCTTTTGTCTGAAATCACCCAGAATAAATCATGTTGCTTTCCTTTTGATCTTTTCCAGAATTAAGGAATCTTGATGGGGGGAGGTCCCCTTACACTGGAAATACACTCTAATTGTGGTCTTACCAGTGATCTATATGTCCTCTCATCCTTACTGCAGCCCCTAAATACCCTCATAACCATATGAAGAGAACTGTAACCTTTGTTTACAGCCTTATTCATTCGATTACCCCAATTCAGATTTTTCCTATCTACTTACAGTGATCTCCATGAGGTACTTTCACCCCACCAATGCAGTAATTAAAACTGAAAAGACTTTTCCCCTTGGACCGAGCTTGATATCTGCAGCTGCTTAAGTGCGGCCAGTATCCAGTATTTGGGAGATAGTGGGTTCAAACCTCACTGTCGGCAGTCCTGAAGATGGTTTCCGTAGTTTCCCATTTTCACACCAGGCAAATGCTGGAGCTGTACCATTAAGGCCACGGCCACTTCCTTCCTACTCCTACTAACCCTTTCTTATCCCATCATCGCCATAAGACCTATCTGTGTCGGTGCAACGTAAAGCAACTTGTAAAAAAATATATATTACCATCATACCATAATCTGTTGTCCGTCTTACAACATTGTCGAGGTCTTTTTGCAGTTGCTCACAATCCTGTATTTATTTATTTATTTATTTATTTATTTATTTATTTATTTCTTCCTTCCTTTCTTTCTTTCTTTCTTTCTTTCTTTCTTTCTTTCTTTCTTTCTCTTACACATTAAAACATCATCTGCAAAAAAGCCTTACATGCAATTATGTTTCTTTACTCATATAATTTATATATGTGAAAAACTAAAGGCCCAATAATACTGCCTAGTGGAACGCTCCTTCTTGATCATTACAGCATCAGATATTGCTTCATCTATTAAAATTCTCTGTTTTTATTTTCTAGAAATTAAGCCACAGATTCAGTCGCTCCTTTGTCTAGTCCAGCAGCCCGGATTTTCGTCAGCAGTCTTCCATGGTCTACCCTATCCAAAGCCTTTGATACGTCAATAGTGATACAGTCCATTTGACCTCCTGAATCTAAAATATCTGCCGAATCTTGCTGGAATTCTTCAAGATGATCTTCTGGAATAACTTTTCCTAAATCTGAACTGCCTTCTATCATACCAGTTAATAATTTTGCAAACCTGTGTAATCAGAAAGAATGCTATCCCTTAGCCTGCGTGCAACACTTGCCAAGCTGATGCCTATAATTATCTGCTGTATGAGCACTATACCAGCTGTGTATGATTGGGTGACAGACATTCATCCTGGTTTTAGCCCAAAAGCGGAGTTCAGCAAGGCAGTGCACTGACCCCATTATTGTTTATCACTATTATGGATAACATAATAAAGAACATCAATAAAACGCCTGGTTAACTAAGTACAATGGCTTGTGCTGGCTTTATGATCTGGGGAGAAACTGAGGAACAAGTACAGTTGAGACTCAATGAATGGAAGGTTAAGTACCAGGAATTCATACTCAAGATAAGTGAACCCAAAATAGTAGTGATGGCAATAAACAAGAGAGGGACAACCAGCAAACATCATGCTAGGAACAACAACAAACAGAGCATTGTTGACAATACAAAAGTTTTGTCCATTCGATGTAGACTTTAGGGGCTCTGTGCAAATAAATTGCATGTCAGATGAGATCTTGGGTACCCTGTCGAATGCCTTTTCCAAGTCTAAAAAGGCCACGTGAACTGTCTTGTTCTTTTCACAATGTCATTCCAGGAGTAAGCGAACTGCGTGGATAACATCTGTTGTACCACTTCCTTTAACAAGTCTGCATTGGTTTGGCATAAGATTTTTAACGTGTGGCATAGGAGATGAATTAGGCAATAATTTTAGCATTTGGTTAAATCACCTTTGCCCTTCCAGATGGACATTGTTATGCTGCTCAGCCAGACTGTGGGAATCTCATTTGACTCCACTGTGCAACTGAAGTTTGTGAGAATGGAGGTGCTACGATTAAAAGATATAAATTTCATTATGATAGATCCGTATTGAACTGTGATTACAATAGTATTTAAATATTTTATTATTAAGGTCCACCTTTTCAATACAAACTGTACAATGTTTTACATTACATTTACGTTCAGGGACCAGTTTCGACATAACTGTAGGTCATCATCAGCCTTAAAGCAAATCAACACAAATACATCGAAGAAAATAAACAATGTATAGACACAAAGATCTTAAAAAACTGTATGCGCAACTCATAGAATTGAAGTTAAGACTGGTTACATAAAATAAAATTCTGTTGGAACTTCAAGCAATTTAAGACACAGTGCAGTGTCCATGACATAAAAATGAGATGGACTGCACTACGTTAAAAAGTTGCTCTTTACTTGAACTTCCAACAGAATTTTCTTTTATGTAACCAGTCTTAACTTCAATTCTATGAGTTGCGCATACAGTTTTTTAAGACCTTTGTGTCTATACATTGTTTATTTTCTTTGATGTATTTGTGTTGATTTGCTTTAAGGCTGATGATGACCTACAGTTAGGTTGAAACAAGTCCCTGAACGTAAATGTAATGTAAAACATTGTACAGTTTGTATTGAAAAGGTGGACCTTCATAATTAGTACCACGATTACCAAGAATATTTCATACCTTGGCTGGGATATCATCAGGCCCAGTTCCCTTCCCTTTCTTCATTTTTCTGGATGGCAGTTTTCACTTCTGTTATTGTGATGGATGGCATTGGTCCAAGTCTGGATCAATGCTCTGTATTGTTGGGTGTGGAAATTCTTGAAAAGTGCTCACTCGAACACTCTAGTAGAATCGCACTTGGATCTTGAACGACTTGGTGTTGGTCATCCTTGATGTTTTTGACAAGGCCAACATCTTGTGTTCATAGGTACCATGCAGTAGCAAAACAGTAGATCTTGTTAGCTTCCTTAGGTGTATCCAGCTTTTCATACAGTTGACTATTTTACTATGGCGACTGCTTGCTTTCCTATTGACTTCAAGGACTTATATCACTGTTTCAGTACGAGGTACTAGCCATGTCTTGAAAGCCACTTTTATTTCATTAATGACTCTCTGTACTTCATCATTCCACCACCATATCTGCTTGTCTAAAAAGTGCTTCTCCTGTTTAGTTGTCTCTGTTATTCATGGGATGCTGTGTGGATAGGGTTGGCCAAGTTGTTCCATACGGATACCACTGATTGACTAAAGTAGACTTCCATTTCCTGTAGAGCATCTACGAGCTGTTCTTTATACCTGCTTAACTGCCACCACCTGATCCTTTCCTTTACTACTCTTCTCTGGAGAATAACATTCAGTTGCATATCCAAAACAAGCAGACGATGGTGAGGTACAGTGCAGTCTGATGAAATAACTTTTGCATTTACACTAACTTTAGTTCTTGTTGGCAGAACACACAGTAATTGATTCAAGTTGTATACCCCCCTTCCACTCCTCCACTGTTGTACTGTAGGTGATCAGCTAGGATGGTCTCTTCTTGAAGAAAGTGTTCACTACTGCAAGGTCAAGTGTTTTAACAGTCAAGGATGTGGCATCTGTTTTCAGTGCATTGTGTGTGCCAAATCCTTGGCCACCATGTTGCTGTTCATAGCCATCTCTTTCTTGTCAGACACATCCATTGAAGTCAACTCCAGTTGTGATATGTTCCTCTTGCCCAGTTGACTCCAAGTGGGTGTTAAGTCTGTACCAGAAGTTGTTGTTCTCATCATCTGGGCAATTGATTTGTGGAGCATGGCATGAGATGACTGCGCTGACGTCAGTCTTCACTGACACTAAGCGCTCAGATATGCGGTTGACTTGTAAGATATTATCTCGCATCTTCTCGCTGACTACCACACCAAGTTTGAAACCTTCCCCAATGTCCCGTGACTTTGTTTCTTTCCACGTAGTCTCCTGAACACTCGTGATACTGTTACGGCAGTTTTGAAGGATACTGGCCAGCTTGCGGCTTCTTCTGAATATGGTACTGATATTGAATGTGCCAAGACAAAATGGGATTTGCTTACATAGTCCATCTCGTCCCTTGGTGAGTAGCCTTCGCCAACTTTCCGCACCGTTCGGGCAGGAATGGAGTGCATGGAACACTGTAGTTCATTATTCAGAATCCCAAAATGACATTGGATGATATAGATATGACTGACAAATACTCCAACCGACATGTCGCTCTGTTTGACTTTGAAGGCATTTTATACCTGCTGCCAGGTGTCAGTATAGGCCGCTCTGCTGCAGTACGGACACCTTTTGCAGCTGCTTCTCTGAAGTACAGACTCTGCTAAACGAAGACAGTAAATCTGCTTTCTGTACCGTTGGGGTGTAAGATCCTCTACCGCCTTCAAAACTGTCCTCTACCAAATCATGTTGTTGGGTATGTGATCAAGGGGAGCTCCCAAGAGTCCAGCACTACATGCATGTCTCCACACTGTATAGAAGACGCTTGGCTCAAATTGGTGTCTGACCAGCTCTCAGTCCCATACAGTGCCACTTGTTTGACCATACTGCAATACACTTTTGATTTGAGGTGGACTGCCATATGCCTATTGCCCAGTGCCCCCTGTGATTCTTTCCATCTCAGCCATGCACTTTGTAGGCAGTATCCTTAATATGGGAAATAGCTAGTAAAGTCGTGACCATTGATCTTTATAGTGAATATACTTAGATTAGTTTCTAGATATTTAGTCAATTTTTTGTTGCAGGCCGAATTGTGTAGATTATCATTCCATCGTTGAACACACCCTGAAGTTATTCTTATTTGGTGGTAACTGCAAGTAGAATGTCATCGGAATACAGCGAAACCCAAGGAACACTTCATGTGTCATGTGAAATGTTATCCATATAAAGCGACAATACCGATCCCTGATGAATTCTGGTTCTCATAGAAGCTCCCAGGAGGCCAACAGTAGACCTCTTTGCTACTAGTGTTCTCATAAAACATGGGGACCCAGTCTGTGAGCAACTCTGGTATGACGTGTCTCTCAGTATATACCATAGTTGCTGATCCAGAACATGGTCAAATGCTTTTTCCAGGTTAAGGAATGCCAGGTGTAGTGGCTTATTCTCAGTATTTCTCCAGAGGCATATGTGCTGCAGAAATTGCATCAGAGGTACTGGCTTCGTTCATAACACTACATCGTTGCCATAAGACCTATCTGTGTCGGTGCAATGTAAAGCAACGTAAAGCAACTAGCTTTAGCTTTCATAAAACTACGCCCCCTGTGGGTGGGGGACACAGATGAAGAAGACACCCACTGTATCCCCTGCCTGTCATAAGAGGTGACTGAAAGGAGCAAACAAGGGATGATTGAATAGGAACCGTGAAACTACTTGTGATTAGTACCATCATGTGAGGAACACCATGGGTCGTCTTTACTTGCGAGTAGTACCACTATGTTAGGTACACAATAGGTTTGTCATTAGTAGCAGCAGAGAGCGGTTTACTGTGGGTTTCCAGTACCTGTGATTAATACCACTATATGCGGAACATCATGGGCTTACGTTGCCTGTCTTTTGTACCATTATGTGAGAAACACCATGGATCTGGACGTTGCCTGTGATTTGTACCCACTATGTGAGGAACACCACGGGTTAGTACAAGTCTATGTGATTAGTACACCTATGTGAGGTGCACCATGGGTTTGTGTTGCGCACAAATGACACCATTATGTGAGAAACACCATAGGTCTGAATTATCTGTGCGACATACAATACTTGTGAGTAGTACCATAATGTTTGGAACACTGAGTTTACGCTATTTTCAGTTAGTACTACAACTTGAGAAATACCATGGTTCTACTTTACTAGCGATAAGTACCATTATGAGGGACCGTTGATCTGGATTTTAAACTCCTTTAGACAACAAGCATCATCGATACAGGATTGTGGTTTGAAAGCAGTGCCTTGGTCAGTAATATAGCTTCTGGGAAAGTGAGGCATTGCGGGTCGGATCCACCGATTGTTTTAAATTCGTACTCATCCATTCATTCTTCATTACTTTTTGAATTCTGGTCAGAGCATGAATTTTGGATTTTTAAATTGTCATTGCATTTCGTCTCATTTCGTACCATTAGGGGCTGATAACCTAGATGTTAGGCCCCTTTAAACAACCACCACCATCATAAAACCACATTGGTTGATACCTAGTTTGATGCTGTCTTGCAGGAGCTAGTAAAGAATCTACTCAAAAGATTTTTATTCTACGATGCAGATGATGATAGTTTGATTGGTCTACGTGGTCATCTTTGTTTTTAAAGAGGGGCACTGTTATGCTTGTTGCTGAGTCAGTGGAGGTATGACCATCATCCACCATGGTTAGCTAGCCATTCAGCTGATGTCCAGGAGGTCTTCTTGCTTCCAAATATCTGCTGGTGCTCTTGAGTTCCTCATACTTCTGATAGCGTTAGCAACATTGTCAGAAGAGATGTGCCTTACTGTTTCCAAACAATGCAAACTCTGTCGGACTGGTGGATGTGGAAATTCCTCATTTGACATTTCTTCAAAGTACTGCTACCACATTTTTAGAATCTGATTTCTATTCTGCAGTCAGTGCTCTCTTAGTCTTTGATATATATGAATTAATCAATATCTCTTGTTGCCTTTTCACATGCTCTCACCTCCTCTAGTGTTTAACTCTGTATATAAACCTTAGCCTCAGCAACAGCTTTCTTTACTTCATGTCTTGCTGCATATTCTTCCCTGTTCTTTTTGGTTTTGTTGTTCATGTCTCTTCCCCTGCAATATTTCCTGGACTTTTTCTGTCCACAGCTGTCTCTTTGAACAGCACCTATTTATATTCATCAGCATCATTTTTATTGCACAGGACTTCTCTAGGTAATAAAGATGTAAATTCTAACTATTAGAGAAATTCCTCTTCTACTACCTATGAAGCTTCGATATTGTGTGGAATGCATTTAAATGGGTTTTATTTTATTCTCAGTTGTTCTTTCAACAATTGTTGCATTAGTCTTTATCCATGGTGGTGTAATATGCAAAGTATACCTAACTGGCTACTTCAGAATGTTTTAGACTCTTGTACATTTTCAAATAAAAAAATTAAGAAAAATACTTAGTCTTACTTCTTTCATATTCATGTTGAAATCTGTCCATGATAGATGAGGAAAAGTACAGGTTGCTTCAGCCTGCTGGTTGATGTAGTTTTGAGCTTTGCCGCAGACATATGTTCTGTGAACACTAACTACAAGTGGTTCTTTAAAAGCCAGTTCATTTATAAGATTGTGCTAAAATAACTTTTAAAAATCATAATGATCAATATACTAGAACCAACTGCTTCATTGCAGTATATAGACTACACAGTACTTGAAGTAAGAATGTCAAATACTGATACAGTAGAGTCTCGATTATCCGACTTAAACGGGACCTGGAGTGGAGTACGTCGGATCACCGAAAATGTCGGATAATACGGAATAACTTTGAAAGTGAACTAAAACAAACAGGAAGGCTGTACTGTATTATGTACTATGTTTTACGGGACTCTATTTATTGACTTATTAATTCAATTGTACAGTAGATGCAGTACTCTTTTCTTACTATGCCTGTAACCAGGTGCAGACGTCTTGGCTTGGGCTGCAAGAGTTTTGATGTCAGCATCTTGAAATTCAGCCCAGTCTCAACACAATTAAAAATCTGATCACCAGTTAATCCTTCAGCAAGAATTATTTCTTGAAATTGTCTTTTAAATTTCACAACATCATCGGATTTAGCTGACAGTTTTTCTGCACAGATATTAAGCTGCCCAATATCGTACCGTTTTTTCTACTGATCAAGCCACCCAGCACTAGCAGTAAAATTAGGGTCCCTTTAGTAAACTCCTTCTGGATATACACCGCCATTTCTTGCAGAGTGGGGCCAGATATTGACAAGCCCTTTTCCTGGTTTTTAGTGAACCAAAGAAGTAGTGCTTCACTTACTTTTTCGTACTCACATTTTTCATTGCTTTTTTTCTAATTTTCAGTGCATCACTTGTTGCTCTCGTAGAGCACCACTTTTCAATTTATTCCCTCGTATGTTTCCAGTCTCCCACTGTAACATGTCCAACACCATAATCTGAAGCCATTTTTTGGAGAGTTTCCCCTTTGTCCAGTCTCTTTAACCCACTCTACTTGTCTTCCACAGAAACAATCACTTTCTTACGTTTACTCGCCATACTCACAGAGGATATGAAAACTACTGTATAACATCCGCACCCAACCAATACTACATTGAACAATCCTACCGCATGACTGCCAGTGCTTGTCCCACAGTCGCACCTTCCACACCCCGTGCCCCAGAATTGCATCCACCTAAAGTTCAAATTAAGACTACCAGTGTCGGATAACACGGAGTGTCGGATAAGCGAAGGTCGGTTGAGCGAGACTCTACTGTATGTTCACAACATAATTCCCTCTTGCTTTAGATTGATTCCTCTTAACATTTTCAGACTTTTGCTTTAATCATACTCTTATTCTCTTGAGTTGATTGCTACATGCACTGTCATCTGAAAACATGTTTTTCTAAAGCTGCAGTGAATACAAATTACTGCATTTACATTACAACAGCGCTAGTGAAAATATCAGTAATTCTCTGCTGAACTCATGAGATTACATAATTTCACTTAGAGATACGGTTGTAACACTGCGTCCAGGTAAGTCAGTTAACTAAAATGCAATAAAATGTTGGAATTGGAATTTTCAGCACATTTGTTACATCTTTTCACTGCTGTCTTGGAAATACTTGTACAGAGCTCAGAGTTAATAATAATGTTATTGGCTTTATGTCCCATCCCACTAACTACTCTTTTGGTTTTCGGAGATGGCGAAGTGCCAGAATTGTATCCCGCAGGAGTTCTTTTATGTGCCCAGAAGAGTTCTTTTACGTGCCAGTAAATCTACAGACACGAGACTGACGTATTTGAGCACCTTCAAATACCACCAGACTGAGTCAGGATTGAACCTGCCAAGTTGGGGTCAGAAGACCAGCACCTCAACCGCCTGAGCCTCTCAGACTGGCGAGATCACAGTTGTTGCCAGTCATATTCTTAAACTCTTCCTTGCTTTCATCAGGTTTCATTTTGAATACTTTGTCTTTATGATTACTGGAAACGAAGCTGCAGATGATCTGACAAGGGAAGCCACCCTGTGGCACATATAGCCTATTGAGAGCTTTGACCTACCAGGACAACTACTGTTCTTCTAGAAGGCTTGCAGATATCTACTGGAGTGCCCCATGATCAGCGCACCAACATCCTCAACGGCATTGCTTGGCTTTCTTGACCGAGTCTGCTGGCTTTAACAGCCTTGGTCTCACAAGGCTGAGTGAACCTCAGTCCTGAGTTGAAATCCTTTGGACAAGTTGGCAATCAAATTTGAGACCTCCGAGTGAGAGACAGACATGCTAACCCTATATCTCAGGGCTGAGAAGATAAGAAAACTGTTCTTAAAAAAGTGTGATGAAAAAAACGCAGTTGGCTTTGCTGAAAAGAAAAATTACAAGAGCATAAAAACTGACTGGGAACGGATTAAAAACAAACCATTAACAGTCTCTGTTGCCTTCATCCATCGTAACATTGGCCTTGACTACCTCATTGATTTCCTACAGAATGGCATTTACAATGCAGAAGAGTATAAGATCTGCTGTAAACTTAAAAAATAGAAGAAGCCCCTCTCTCTCAGCAAAAAACAAATCCACACCTCTTCAGATAATGTCAGTCAACTGTTTTGTGATGCCAGAAAGCAAACTAGCCAGCCAGGAGTAGCAAATCTTACTTTGATGCTTCTCAACACTCTTAACGTTGTTTAAGATCTGTTGATACTGGAGGCCAGTCAATGTACAGGGTCATCATCAGTGTCTAAAGGCAATGCCTTGTCGATCCAACCATTGTCTTCTGTCTTCAGCTTGTAGTTTCATCTCACAGAAGGAACTACATCCAACGTTTTGCATCAATACTTGAAGGAATTGCTTCCTAGGTCGACCTCTTCCCTTCTTTCCTAAGGTTGGTCAGAAAGGTATTATGACGCACTGTGTGTCCAGTGACTTTGTTGATGATGATGATGCTTGTTGTTTAAAGGGGCCTAACATCTAAGGTCATCGGCCCCTCCAGTGAATTTAGCTGCTCTTCTATGTATTGTTATCATCTGCTGTTTCTTTTGTATTTCTCGCAGGATACTTTCGTTGGTTCTTTTCTCAGTCCAACTGACTTTTAGCATTCGCCTCCAGACCCACATCTCAAATGCTTCAAGCCATTTCCTATCCTGTACTTGGATTGTCCAAGATTCACATCCATATAAGATACTCTCCACACAAATGACATCACCAAACTTTTCCTAATCTCAATATCCAGATGTATATTGGTCAGAAGATTTCTTTTGTTGCTGAATGCTTGTTTGGTAAGCGCTATTCTTCTTCTTATCTCTTTAATGCAATGGTTATCATTGTGATTAGACTTTCGAGATAATAAAAATTGGTGACTTGTTTCACTACTTTGTTAGTAAATCTGATGGTGTTATTTTGCTCAGGATGTTTACTTACTTTTGTTTTCTTCACTTTAATGTTTAAGTATAAATCTACTAAATTTGATGACAGTATATTCAGCATCTTGGATAATTACTTTTCTGAATCTGCAACCACTGCTATATCATCTGCAAATCGAATACAATGGATTTGTTGTCCATTTATTTTAATTCCTTTTGTGTTGGTCTTGAACTTCTTTATAGCTTTTTCGATGAATACATTAAAGAGGTGCGGTGATGGTAGGTAACCCTGTCTTACTCCCTTCCTGATTTTTACTTCCTGGCTGCTTCCTTTGATGTCTACTATTGTGGTATGATTTTCATACAGTGGTGGTATCAGTCTCCTGTCTTTCCAGTCTATTCCTGAAGATTTAATAATTTTGAAGAGTTGGTCCCAATTTACATTATCAAAAGCATTTTCATTATTTACAAATGCTATATATGTGTTTCTGTTCATCTCCATTCTTCTTTCTAATATTCTTCTTAGAGCCAAAATTGCTTCTCTTGTTCCCATCAGTTTCCTGAAAGCAAACTAGTCTGGATCAATTTGGAAATCAAGTTTGTTATTTATCCTGGTGTGTTTTTTTTTTATGCATGAGAGAGCAGTGTTATGGTTCTGTGTTCAGAGCATTCTAAACTACTTTCTTTCTTTGGTATCATAACTGTTATGCTTTTGGTGAAGTCTTCAGGAATTTGGCCACTATCGTAGCATCTGCAGATTACATCATAAAGTAGGTCTTTCATTTTCTCACCCATATTCTTTAGTAGTTCTCCTGGTATGTTATCTGGACCGCAAGCTTTATTGTCACTTGTACTCTCAGCACTTTGATCTTAGCCAAGAGGCCGATGACCTTCGATGTTAGGCGCCTTAAAACAACAAGCATCATCATCACTTAATCTCTCAAGCGCTGATTCAAATTCTCTTCTTGTGACAACAGGGCCCTTATCATCTGCTTCTATATCATTTTCTAGTTCAATGTACCCTGTTTTATTAGAATAATTCCCATCATACAGTTCTTCCAGGTATTCTTTCCACCGCAGGCTGACTTCATCCGTATCTATTAAGATTTTCCCGTTTTTGTACTTTATTATAGAACTTTTCACTTTTGGTTTCTGGTTTAAAGCTCTGATGTGTCTATGAGCTCTGTCAGTTTTTTCCTTCAGCAATATCGTTTCCAATGTTCTTAGTTATCTCAGCCATCCATTCCTCCTCTGCTTTCCTACAAAGGGTTGTAATTTGATTTTTAACAAGTCTATATTGTTCCTGACTTCTTATGGTGTTCTCCCTCCTGTACTGGTTTCTCTTTACTATCAGATCCAATATTTCCCTTGTAATCCACGGTTTCCTTGGTTCCAAAATTCTTTGTTCCCAGTGTTTCATGAGCTATATTTAGATATCAAACCATTTTCCCATTTCGATTCTTCAAGTTAACGTTAACAGTGTTGAGAAGCATCAAAGTAAGGCTTACTACTCCTGGCTGGCTAGCTTGCTTTCTGGCATCACAAAGCAGCTGACTGATATTATCTGAAGAGGTGTGGATTCGTTTTTTTCCAGAGATACACATTGCTCGTTATCAGAATTATTACGTCCTTGTCAAGAGAAAATTTTGCACTCAAGTTAAAACAAGCCATAGTTACCCTGGAGCAGAGATTGATAGCGAACATTGCCTAGTCATGGCTAAAGGCAATATCCAACTGAAAAATAACTGGCATCGATGAACAAAACCCCTAGATGTGACCAAACTAAAGGACAACAACAATAAAGAGATTTTTGCCCACAATACGGATGAATTGGCTGAAAGACTTGAATAACCAAAATGGGGAAAATATTAAAGAAAAATATAGCTCACGAAACACTGGGAACAGGAATTTTGGAACCAAAGAAACTGTGGATTACAGGGTAGTTGTAATTGAACTGTTGCTACTTGAGTGCGCCTTCATGAAGAAAAAGTGATCATAGGACAATGAAAAATGAAACTTTGTGGAAACATTTGTAAGGCTGTGCAGAAGAGAAATAACAAATAACAGTTGAAAGAAACACATTTTAATATCTGCACGAGAGGGTAAGATTTGTTAATTGCGTACCACATTTACGTTCCAGGTTACATACTTTGCTCAATGTGACGACCATCTGCATCCACGACAGCCTGGAACCACTCCAGATTGCTCTACTGCCCAAAACATCTCAGGTGGGGTGTTGGTAACATCCCTCGCTATGGTTATCTTCAAACTCCAACATGTGTTGTTTCCTGTTGATAAACCCTGTCCTTCAGGTACCGGCCACTCAGTTTGGAACGATCGGCCAATGATTCGGTCCTCTCCAAATGTGTTACGCAGTAACCGAGTGACCTCACAAGCAATGTGAGTTGGAGCTCCATCGTGCATCAAAACAGTTGAGTCCAAAGCACCTATCTCCCATAGAGGAGGGATCATATATTGGCGAAGCAGATCACAGTAATGTGTTCCGTTCACGCTGCATGTCCTTGGTCCTTGGGGTCTGAGTTCCTCCAAGAAAAATGGACCCATTATAAACTGTGCCATGAAGCCACACTACACAGTGACATGTTCACTATGCAGGAGAACTTTATGAATGTTCGTTGGCTGTAACAATCCCCAAATGCAACAATTGTGAGTGCCCCAGTGAGCGTTAAGTGTGCTTCATCACTCCACAAGATGTTCCATGGTCACATGTCATCAACTTGAACCCTTGCAAGAAACGTAAGAGCAAAGTCTACTGGAATGTCTGCCACACATGGCAACAGTTGTTGAGTAGGGTGAAGAGTTATGCAAGGAAACTGTTCTACAACATGTCCATGTAACCTACATTGTTGACTGTGTCACTGAAAAGAATTGACCCAGTAATTCCATGATTGGAAATTGCAGCCCAGACACACACACTTTCACACCATGACTTTCAACCTCGTGCACAATATCTGTTCGTTCATTTGCCCCAAACTGGACATTCTGTTTGTTCACAGCACCGTTGAGATAAAGGTATGCCTCATCACTGAACCATGCGTTGTGCAGTACAGGATCATCTTCTGCAATAGCCCACGCAGCAAACTGTACTGTCTGTTTACGAGGTGTTATTTTATATGGAAAAAGTCAAGCTTAGACTGCACAATTCTCTGAATTGACTGGTGAGAGATGCCCAGCTGAACTCAGGCAGTTCTGGTGGATTTGGGGGGGACTCTCAGCCATAGCCGCTCTCACAGCAGCAATATTCTCTGGTGAGCGCATCGGCTTGAGACGGAGCCATTTTCTCTCCATGATATGCGTTAAGTTTCAAATTGGCTGGCCAGTCAATACATCATCTGTCAGGGAGCTCACTGGGTACCGAAATGGCCACGAGTCAGAGCTACACTCTTTGTTTCTGCTTAAAACAACACTGTTTTCACCTTCTGTTCACGCATCAACCTCTCTTTGTCCACCATGTCGTATGACTGGAAGCAGGTGCTGCGTTCTATCAAATCACACGTGAAATAAGTTTTCTGTTTGCAAAAGGACATGCTCCTGAGCCCACATTTATATATTTTATAAACCATTTTTGATGTATCACATTTCGTGCACCACCCTGTACGTATAAAGCATTAAATCATCCCTGGAATAACCAGATGAGCAATGCATTTGGAATGATAATACATAAAATTATTGAATAATGTAACTCATTTATCAGCTCATAAAAGAACTCCTGTGGAACTAAATTCCGGTACCTCGGCATCTCTGTAAACCGTAAAAGTTGTTAGTCGGATGTAAAACAAATAGCATTATTATGTAACTCATTTACTTTATCATTAATAGTCCATGTGAGAATGATACGTCTTGGAACAGAACATGATTTTGACTGGTCTGTTTAATTTCATCTTGTGTCTTCTATTATGCACTGTTTAGGCTATTTTGGTGCAGGTAATGAGTATGGTATTCAGTTGTAAATTCAGTACTTCAGTCTCAAAAGATTCGAGTACCGTATATTACATTTCACTTCAGACTGACAAATATTTTCAATAACATTACCAGTTTAATTATTCTCCACTGTTTATCTACCTGTAATTAATAAAAGTATTAAAATGACTATCTATTTCAATGTATACTTGGCTACATCATTCTGATCCTTACATCCATTTATCTGCAGGACAAATCCATTTGTAGATGTATGACCTTGTTCAGAAACTTAACTTAAACAAATGAAAATGATGCTAAAAACTTAGCATGAAATCCCTCAGCTATGCTGCTCCTTGGTTGATACACCATTCCCAACAGTGATTCGATCTTAAGAAACAATCCCAAAAGAGTTTCACTGACTGTCATTTTGTGAGTGTTATTGGATATTTCCTACTAATGCAAATCTTCATTTCAGTGGAAAATAGTCTTCAGGGATCAGGTTGTGTTAGTACAGAATGTGAGGAACCACAGTCGCCTTGTTTTTTTCTTTTTTTGCTTGTAAGATGCAAACCACCTCTGATACCTGTGCCGGCACATTGTTGTGATGAAGGAACCATGAATTGTTTCTCTCAAAACTTCTTGACAGTTTTATGAATTTTTTTTTTTTTTTTGATCCTGAGTCATCTGCCGTGGGACAAAATTGGATGAAATATGGTGCAATCTCAGATTTTTCTGGAGGATCTCATGATAAACCAACAGATATCTGGGACTGATGACCTTGATGTTGATCCCTTAAAATAGCAATCATCATACAGAAATCGTGCACTCATCTTGCATTTCTGTGTTACATGCCCATTGGATCACACAATTATGTTTACTTTCATCGTATGAATGTTATATTAGCCTGAATGAGACACATCATCAGCACACTCCTAACCACTTTAAATCTAGTAAACCTGTAATAACACTGGGTTTGGATTAAATACTGTTTGCCAGGATGTGTGGCTCAAATGGTTGAGGTGCTGACCTTCTGACGCCAACTTCACAAGTTTGATCCTAGCTCAGTCTGGTGGTATTTGAAGGTGCTCAGATACGTTAGTCTTGTGTCGGTAGATTTACAGGCACATAAAAGAACTCCTGTGGGATTGAATTTTGGCACCTCAGCATCTAAAAAAAACTGTAAAAAAAATAGTAGTTAGGGGGACGTAGAGCCAATAACATTATTATTACTTACTGTTCATCAGATGCATCATTTGATGTGCCCCTCTAAAGGTTTTTGCATGTTAGATTTGAGTTTCACCTTAATACGTTACTGATAGGTGCTATCCATTTCAGACTTTAGCTTTGACTTCGCAATTCATACACATCATTGTAGTACATAAAACAATTATGAAAAGGGAATTACAGATATATATTATTAATATAATTCTGATTTGGCTCAGAATCATGCAGAAACTCCCTTTGGTTGATACGAAGTAATGAAGCATTTTTGGAGGTTTCTTGAACAGGTGTGTACATCAAATATGGTCATTAGTTGCCAAGAACTTGTTCACATTGATGATTATTCTGGATTATAAATCCCAACAAGTCATATATGGTATTTGATGAACAGCGAAGTGTTTACAAAGCTTTTAATGTTATTGCCAGTTCACTTAGTCTGTTACTTAGTCTAACAATTAAGAAATGTAAATCATGGTAATGATATGTAATAGTGGACCAAATGTTTGCATTGAGTTGCATGTATAGACTGGCCCTGTTTCACGAACACATGTTAACTGTTTAACAACTGTTAAAGAGGTGTAATAGATAATTTAATACTTGGAGTGTTTTTTCAAGATTTGTTAGGTCTATTAGTTAAATTTCCTTCAAATCTTCACAACCCATTAATGAGCTGTTAAACTGCTTAACATTGTTTATTCAGGGAAACATACTAGAGAGATGGAGAGAAGCCACACTCAGAGTATTATATAAAGGTAAAGGTGATTTCACTAACCCAAATTCATATCTAGGAATAGCCCTGGAATGCGTGTTACTTAAAGTCCTGATGAAACTACTTGCAAAGCGAATATTGCTCATTGTAGATCCAAAAATTCCAGAGGAACAATTTGGTTTCCGTACAGGAAGATCTATTCTCCAAGCAGTAAGATTTTTACAGGACAAGGTAAGGGAAACGTTGAGGCATCCACAAGGAAAGCTGTTTGCTATATTTATAGACTGCTGTAAGGCATATGGTTCCATAAATGTAAGTAAGGAAATAGGGATACCACCCTACATCACCAGACTGATAATAATAATAATAATAATAATAATAATAATAAAGTTATTTGCTTTACGACCCGCTAACTTCTTTTATGGTTTTCGGAGACGCCGAGATGCCAGAATTTAGTCCCGCAGGAGTTCTTCTACGTGCCAGTAAATCTACCAACATGAGGCTGACGTATTTGAGCACCTTCAAATACCACCGAACTGAGCCAGGATCGAACCTGCCAGGTTGGGGTCAGAAGGCTAGCACCTCAACCGTCTGAGCCACTCAGCCCGGCAACATCACCAGACTACTTGGAAACATCCTATCAGAAAACTATTTAGTTATAGACGGTATCATGTTCTCCAGGCCTTTACTACAAACAGGAAGCGTACTTCAAGGGGATCCACTGATCTCTCTGTTATTCAGCATTGCAACCCATGATGCTTTAACAGCTACGAGAACTGAGGAAGTAACAACTTATATATACAAAAGATATGACTATGGTTTTGACAAGCCAAGGAATATTTTGGGAATCCTTTAATAAACTTGTAAAGTGGGCAGAGAAGAATGATGTCGCTATGAATGACAAGAAAATGGTGACCATGATGTTCAGGAGAGGGGGAAGACCATCCAGGGAAGATGCTTATACCTGAAGGATAGGAAGCTGGAATTAGTGAATTGGTTCAAATACCTAGGCATAACATTCCAGACCCATGGGGAATGTTTATGCAGTTCACATGTTACAGCGAGCACAGCAGCAATTATAGCGATATTCCTCGCCTGAGTCTTTTATCTTTAGAGACTGCAATTAAGCTTTTTAGACTCAAAATAGTCCCAGTTGTCACCTATGGACTAGAACTCACATGGGAACATCTAGCCAAGAGCAACCTGGTAAAAATGGAACACGTAAAAATCCATCTACTTAACATTCCTATAGACTTCTACGCCACGGAGACTAAGACATCAAATAATGGAAAAGTACAAATTATGAATTGAGACACATGGTTACTCATTTTGCAGATTTCACTTTAAAGTGTGTACAAATAAGAAATCTCACGATCTGACCTTAGACTGCAGATGTGAATGGTGTGACAGATACCATTCTCTACCATATAATAAAAGGACTGTTTCAATATAGAAACTTTTCAGTTTAAAACATTGTAATAATACGTAACATGCATAGTGTGAGCTTTTCTATTTAATTAACATTAAAGTTCAGAATGGTGGCCAATCGTCTGAATGCACCGTGGGCTAAATCTGGATTATCTTCATTCTGAAGAAGCTTAAGGTGAGAGAGAGAGAGAGATTACTAGAAAGAATGATTTTGAAAATATGTTAGAAGAAATGTTTCTGGAAAGATACAAATTATCAAAAACAGTAGTGGAAAAAGTGCCTCCTGAAACAACGTAGGTTAGATCATTGAACATATAGCAAACTCCTTTCTTTCCAGTGCAATAATTTCTAAGTGCTTTATTATGATTTTATGCTACAGGATCCCTCCAGGTAATTGCAGAAGACACTGCTGACATTGCTGTGCTTTACAATTGATCATAATACTGACAAAGTTACTTCTGTTCTACATGTAACTTTTAAATGACAATTGAATTCATCACTGAGCTGTTCCCATGTCCCCTCTTTTTGTTTTACATGAGTGATGTCAGATTTTTAATTTTCTATTGTGTCTTTATACTTCATAAAATGAATTTTTCTTGTTATTATTGATCTCTCTTTTTATAAAATTCCTTTCTGCCACGGAAGCAGAAAAATGACTAATGGAAGTACAAGATGGAAGTGATATTATTTCTACACTTTTTTGGCAGTGTTTAGAAATATGACTACCAGTCACTGGCTTCAAAATTCACATAACTTTTAGTTAGTTAAACAGTTATAAGTTGAGGAAACGCTTTGAATACTTTTAAATCGTTTAAACATTTGTTAGTTGCATTTTTAACAGATGTTGAAGCAACTGGGCTACAGACAAATAATGGCTGCATTTCTTATATGTTACGTAAGTATATGGATAATGTGTTAAGAAGAGATAATGTATACTTTACGAATCCAATAACTAGCACATCTCTTATAAGTATGCTTTTTATAGCAGACCTAACATTTGGTAATGATGTCACCAGTACGGTATTACTATTTACCGTTAGTGATGAAGGAAAAGAGGTGTGGTACAAGTTAGACTAGATTCTTCTTGCAAACACATTGTTTAAAGAAATCTATGGAAATATCTCTTTCCTGTTTTTGCCAGCATTCATCGAAAGCGCTCGTATAGTATTTAGATGATGGTGATGATGATGCATTGCAGTGCTAGTCCCCTATACTTCTTTTTGAATGTTTTTTAAGCCCTAGCTTATTCAATCCCACTTGCAAATAGACACTTTTCCATTTCATCATTGGTGACTGTATAAACTTTTCACTTGTCTTTTCCGGTTAGAATGTGTCCAACAGTATGTGTTGAAGCGAGTGAAAGATATTTGAGAATTTGCTGCAAGTAGATAAGCAGTTGAATTGGAGATGTATTATTAGCTGTATGTGGCATGTATGTATGTATTGTCTGTGAATACCAGGAGGGCAACTATCATATAGGTCATGGCTCTTTCCCTTCTAAAAGTAGCCTTGAAGTAGACTTGCATGATGGCCATGGTTTCCTATGATCTTTACATGAAGTAGCTACAATTTCAACAGGACATGTATTGTCAGTTTGAAGTAAAACATGCCAATAATGTTTTTGTTTATTGTAATCTTTTGATTGTAACATGCAACCTACGTATTTTTCTGGACATTGTTAATACAACCTCATTTTCTAAATTATTTTTATATTTATGTATACTGGGCAGTAATGATTTGTTTAGTCTGTGAATGAAGAATTTCAATCTGGTGATATATATTTATATTCTAACAAAAGGTATCAGCATATTAAAAATAGTCTTTACATGAAAGAAAATAAATCTTTGGAGAGTACAAACATCAAAATTTTGGTTACTATCTTGTTTCCACTTCCAGACGTAATTTATGTTCTTTGATGCCTTTTTACCAAATCAAACTCTTCTGCTCTGAAAGTTATTTTTTTCCCTCCATAAGCAATCAAATGTTTGACACTTATTCTATCACCATACAAGGCAACAGTAACAGCTTGCTACACCAGTGGAGCCTATTTTTTGTTTACATGGAGTGAACTTTTGTGATCAGTGCACAGACTCTTTTTCATTTACTGTTCGAAGTGCAAGTTAAAATTATGCTTTGATCATTGTGCGAACTCTGACAATGACCAATTCGTGAAGTGCAACTCTTTATATTCTGTAGGTAATCTTCCTATTCAGAGGCAGATGGTTTTTGCACCATGTGAAGGTAAATTTGACATCATTCTTCCTATAGACAATATACCTGGTAATATTGCACAAGAGAACTATACAATGAGTGGTGTTTTCAAGGAAACCAACAACATTGTGTGTTCCCAATTTGGAATTGGTATTGGTTCCTTGTTAATTATCACTCCCCATTATTACAGGGACAGCTTTTTTTTTTTTTTTTTTTTTTGCCACAGTGCTTAAATGATGATGGATTATCTACCAGACAAAAAAAAATTATATCTACCTGTGCTCCGCTGCGGTATTCTACAGTGTATATGGATATTGAAGTAAATTACTGTACATGCAGTGAATACGTTCTTTATAAATTGCATGTCTCTTAGCATTACCCACAAACAGTAGGGGAGAGGTTCCCATATGTTGTTTCCAATGTAAAGTGCGAGTTGCGGAATTGTGATAACGACAAGCTCACTTTCCTACTGCCATTCACAATAGAGTAAGTAAGTTTTCAGTATAATGGGAGGCCCCATTACCTACTGCATGGTCACAATCGATTTGGGGAGTTTTCTTTACAATAGCACATGCCCTTTCCTACTTCCAGACAGATTACAGTTGAGTAGTTTTTATTATAATAGCTGGCACCTTCCCTACTGCCAGTCAAAATTGACTTGTGCTGTTATCATTATCATGACAGGCCTCTTAATGACAGCCACACAGAGTTGGTAAGTTTCCGTTATAATAGCAAGGCCACTATGCCTAATGCCAGTCACATTTTAGATGGGTGAATTTGTTTATAATGGTGGGCACACTTGCCTACTCCTAAACACAATTGGTTAGGGGAGTTTTGAATGAAATTGCATGCTCCCTTGACTTATGGCAGTCAAATTGAGAAGGGAATTGTTAATTACAATGGTAGTCCCTCCTTACTAATCCTAGTTACAAAGGAGTTGGAGAAGGATCCCATTTCTATTGCCAGTCAAAGTTGATGTGGATAATAATGATTACAATAACAGACGATCTCCTGCTGAAAGTCACTATCAATGTAAATTATTAATTATAATGGCAAACACACCCTTACATCACTTCAAATTGACTTCAATGAATATATAGATCAACATACGAAGTATATGCAAGTTTACAATATTGCAAACCTTCATTTACAGATTAACTGCTGCTAAACCATACATCATATTGATAAACAGATTGTACCATAATAGGCCTCATTTAGAGGTCTAAATGCCTGGTCTTAAGATACTTTCTCCTATCTCATCTATTTATGGGTAAAATTGAGTTAGAAGCAGTGAAATTTGGGTAAGGTTTTCTCACAGTGCATTACTTTTGGGTACTAATGTGACAGCTGCAAACATAGAATTCGGCCCACGTATGGATGGGTCAATGTTCGTGTAGAATTAGATGATTCTACCTTTCGTAAAAGTGATTCAAACTGCGAATTATACATGTACAGAGAGCAAAATGTAGTATAATCGAGAAATAGAGACAAGTCGAACATATAAGGAACAGAGATATGATGGAACGTCATAGGACCAAAGTTGTAGATCACTCCAAATTGAACTGAGATTGTTCCATCCGTTTTGTGATAAGACTTACCGTTTAGCCGCAAAATACCTCGAAACGAAGGTCTGCACGGACATTAACATTGCCCCAATATTCTGAATTTTTTCGGGAGTAAAAAATGAAGTATTTCAAGATCTTGGAAGCTTTCTGTCGATTACAGGCTATGACGTATAATTTTGTCAAAATTCAATTTTCTAGCTCGTCTGGCAGACTGTGCCTCAATCTTGCTTGGGGGGAGGGGTTAAAAATGAGGACCTTTAGGAAACCAAAGCTAACAAATATGCAGATGGTCATTATTACACTCGAAACAGGTAACTGTGTGGAAATATCGCCAAAATAGTCAATGTACAAACAGTTGTTATGATTTTATTTATATAAATGACAGATGAGCATGAGCATGTTTAAAATTGCAGACGTCCACTTTGAGATTCACTACTAGCCTAAACAGTACATCATATCAACAACCGGTTTGCGTCATCAGACGCCGCTTTTTTCCTTCTACATGTTTGGTTCTTAAACATTTTCTCGTAACTCCCATATTTATGGGTTAAATTAAATTCGAAATTTGAATAAGGTAAAATTTGGGTACATTTTTAAACTTTACATTATTTTTTACATACTTATGTATAAGCTAGAATCATGAAATTTGGTCTACATGTCGCCTTCGATTGTGTCAATGTGTGCACCAAACTTAGTGACTCTATCTTTCCTATAAGTGTGTCTCAACAATGAGATATACGTGTAAACATTACAAAATTTACGAACAATCCAGAAATGCAGCCAAATCTAATGCATAAGGGAGAGATACGACAAAAAGTCATAGGACCAAAGTTGTAGATCACTCTAAGTTGAACTGAGGTTTTGCCATCCGTTTTGTGATACGACTTACCGCTTAGCCACGAAATACCTCGAAACAAAGGTCTGCACGGACATTAAAATTGCCTCAATATTCCGAAATTTTTGGGGGGTAAAAAATGAAATATTTATTGATCTTGGAAGCTTTCCGTTGATTACAGGCTAAGACATATAATTTTGCCAAATTTCAATTTTCTAGCTCATCTGGCAGACTGTGCCTCAATCTTGCTTTGGGGGAGGGGATAAAAATGAGGACTTTCACAAAACTAAAGCTAACAAATATGCAGATGATCATTACTACACTTGAAACGGGTAACTGTACAAAAATTTCACCAAAATAGTCCACTGCACATAGCTTGCAAAACCAACCGTTCATGATATCTCCATTATTAATTCTCCTATCGAAAAAATGCACATATGAAAAAAGTTTTAGAAATGGATATCCATCAAGGGTGGTCGATTTCCAGTCAGGTTAGTCTTGTATATATTGTGGGAGAGTAAAATCACTATTTTGGTTCGCAATAAACCGCCAGTCCATTCTGGGAATTTGAAATGGTATGGACCCCAAAACCTACCTTTGGACAGATGAATGCTAAATATGAAGTTTGGTTGACATATCTCCAGTAGTTTTCAAGTTATAAGAAATAGGATTTACCCGCACCCGCTCTCGAGTTAAGTCCGGTGGGACTTGTACCGAAAAACGGTCCATTAATGATATCTCCCTTATTAATCCTCATATTGAAATGATGCATATGAGAAAAAAAAGTTTAGAAATTGATTTCCATTAAGTTTGATTGTGTATATTTCGTGGGAGTGCAAAATCACGGTTTCAGTTTCGTATAAACCCCCAGTGAATTCAGTGATTTAGAAACAATATTGGCCCTAAAACCTACCCAAGGAGAGGTGGATTCTAAATATGAAGTTTGGTAGAAATATATCCAGTACTTTTCAAGTTATAGACAGACACCAAAGCTAAGAAATATACAGATGGTCTGTATTACACCTGAAACGGATAACTGTCCAGAAATTTCACCAAAATAGTCAATGTACAGTCACACGTTGGGGTAGGATGCTAATGGCACCTTTCCTTCTTATTATGCTGTTCTTTATCCAGTCCCACCAGATTAGTCTGGGTCTACTTCTCGTTCTCCCTTTTTCACTCTTAGCCTCCGTCATCCACTTCGGTATCCTCCTGTCTTCCATCCTGTTAAAATGTTCAGACCATTTCAGTTTATTTCTATCCATTTTTCTGTATGCATTTCTACTCCGTTTTCCTTTCTGGTATCCTCATTTCTTACACTGCTCTTTCTTGTCTTTCCCATCATACCTTTTAAAAATATCTCACTGGACTGAAATTTTCTCTCATGTCTTTTCAAGTGTCTGTTGAATATGTCAGTATGGGGCAGTAATACATCTTATATGTCACTTTACATTTCCTTAGCAATTCCTTTCTCACACTCTGATAAATGCATTTCCCCGTTGTATACTTTTTTTTACTGATCTCCTTCCAATTCTGCATTAGTTTGCTTCCCAAGTACTTAAGCTATCCATAATTTCAAGTGCCCTCAATTTTTTTACAGTACTTTTCTCTTCTCTTTCTCCTCTTTTGTTGAAAACAAGTCAATTTATAACTTTTAGTTTATGAATAAATAAATTTAGAAACTACCCTGGTATATATTTTTCTTTTTAGTCATGATCAATTGCTAGGAGCAGGCTGCCAGAAGGGATAAATCCTGTCATGACCATCCAAGTTGCAACTCAGGAAACAGATCGGGTCATAACTAATGATTTCTTGCTCCTAGCATCTTCTGTTAGTTTGATGCATTAACTGCATTCCCAGCCAGAATGCAGTGCAGCCACCGTGTTGACTGACAGACCGAATCCCTCACAGTTATGAACAATGCTGAGAGTACAAGAAATATTTCTTCAAGTTATGTACTCTCCCACAATGAAACAATGCTGGATGTTGCTAGTGCTAATGTAATATGCATTTATCACACTTGCCATCCAGTTCCTTCGATCACCTGTACTCCATTCTACTGACGCCAAGACTATCAGTTTTTCTCGAGTTGAAGCTTCTGCTGAACATATTGTTGCTGTGCCTCAATACCTCTACGCGACAATGTTGTTTGAGAATTCTGATCTGCAGCACATGTATCACTTAGAATGGAAATTTCTTGATGTAGTTCATGCAGTACTGAACCTTAGATGACAGAACCTTTCTGGTCTGAGTTCTAAGCTGAAATATATCACATAGCGTTTGTTTCTGAGCGCAGCAACGATATTTCACCTCCAGCGTAAATTGCCATACCTCAAATTATACCTTTTTCATTGTGTGGTGCTATGAATATACTAAACGGAACAAACTGTACTACCCACCTTTACTACTGCCTCCTATCAGCATGTGAGCACGTGACCACTTCGTCATGATACATCCTTATTCATTGAACATTATGGTATGACTGTCGCCCACTTGTATAAAATATTAACATTGAATTAAAATGAAACAATATTAAAGTATTCATGAAATAAAATACTCAATCGTCGGACTATGTACTCACATTTAGTTCTTACCTGATTACTTACACATACAATATTTGATGGGCGCCAGCTACAACTCAATGCAGCAATAATAGAATGAGAGTCTTGAATATCTCTAGGGTGTGAGGTAATAAGCTTACTTAGGCAGCATAACATATAGGTTCTAGAAAAAGGAGATTGTCGTTTTGTTTTCCCATTAAATTTGAGCTTATCTAATTCTGCCATTGAAATAAAACAACAAATTAGATACTGAACAAAATATATTCTTTAAATTTGACTTTAAATAGCAAGATTCGCTGCGATAATTTACATTATAATATAAAACTATGACATTACAACTGAAGGAAACTAGGCATTAAAATTGAAATACTATTGACCGGACATTTAAAAGTTGTACAAGAAATTTCCCCTCACTGGTTCACTTTACAGTACCTTGAACACTTTGAGTGTTATTATGACTTATTCCTTTGAATTGGTGTCCTGTAGGTATCTCAAGCCTAATTTGGTGATGTATACTTTTTGTTTCACTGACCAGATATAGCATGGCTTTAAATTAGATTCTCACTTCACAATCAACTTTACAAGTAATTCACTGATAACTGTTAGTCTGAATGCCAGCGATTCAATATTCGGCTGTCATCGAACTGACACAAGAAATCAACTGAACAGATATACATAACACACTCCAAACATATAATCCATTTGGTCACTGACGATTACGTATCCATATCACTGCTCCTCGTTAGTCTCCTTCCAATTGACTTCATGGCAAGTCTCTCCATTCATCTCCTTCACTGACCATCTGTGGCCTCTCTCTCCAAATGACAGAGCGATGACTCGACAGTTATGCTAGCTGTATTGCAACATGTGTTGCAATGTCAAAAGTTATTTCACACAATTTATATATATCTGATATTATGCAGCAACTCTTACTTGACATGTCTTTAATGTTAATCTACACACACACACACACACACACACACACACACACACACACACACACACACACACACACACACACACGATAATCAATTACTACATAGCAAAACAGAGTAGAAAATTAAAATAATATTACAGATATAATAATAATAATAATAATAATAATAATAATAATACAGATATGATATTGTAACAGAATATGAACCATTACAACGGTATTGGGAATCTCTCCCCTATCCTTGCTTTAGACCGCTATAAAATGAGACACAGAACTTGAGATGCTGTTTGATTTTCATTAATGCATTGCAGTTAGGAGGAATTTCCCACAGCTGGTTTGTGACATCATCCATGCCAAGGTAGGCCTTTATAAGATGGCTGAATTTGCGTATTTCATTATGGAACTTTATCCAGGACTTATTCAACATGGACCTCATGTATCATTGAACTAACAACTGCAAGATCAGAGTAGGGTGTAATAATAATAATAAACTTTATCTTTGCAGGCAGTCTAAGGGTTTGGGGTGCAATGACCCAATACAGGCAGTATGTTTTCTCTCAAGTCCAGTGTGTTGTGAAACACTTCAGAAACTGGATTTAAACTATTTGCTGTGATTTGTGCTGTGAATTTAAGATTAGACTAATTTCTAGTTAATTTGAGATTCTGTCTTCTGTATGCATGAAATTCCAAAGTGAATTTAGCAGCAACAAAAGAAGTTTATCCATCGAATGAAATTGGAGTTGGCAATTAGTGTGATTGTGAGGCATGAAGTATTTTGGTAACCACAACCTGAAGTGCCCCTCTTAATATATACTTTCCTGTTAAGGAATTTTATTAGTGTATATTATCTTCTTTTTTTATTGATTTGGTAATATGCCCATTAGGAAACTCCTTCATGGTTTCAAAGGATTATAAGAATGCCTTAGTGGCCAAGATTTTCTGGGATGTATTTAGATAGATAGATAGATAGATAGATAGATAGATAGATAGATAGATAAGGAATAGGTGAGCCCTGCCTTTGCAAGGCTCCACACATAGGTCTATGAAGACCCTTTGTGTCCCTTAAACGTGTTTGCCTAGTCCAGCCCTAGTGCTCGTATAAAGGATGCCAGTGTCCGGATGTTGGCATTCCTGATATTCTTCCAGGTTCACAAAGTGTGAGCCAAGATTCCGATGTCTACTGCTTGCAAGAGCCTTGCACTGACACAACACATGCGCGGAGGTCTCTTCCTCCCTACCGCATCTTCTACACATCAGATCTTGACTGTTTTTCATGATTTGTAGGTGTGTCTGTAAGGTATTGTGGCCTGTCAACAGTCCAACTACCATTCGTAATCTGGTCCTATTCAAGTTTATTAGGACCTTTTTATATCTTAGGCTGGGCCCTTCAAAAAGTTCATGTGCCTGCCTTGCCGTGGTTAACCTCTTCCAAATGTCTAAGTGAGACTGATTTGTCCACTGGGATATTACCAGTGATACTCCCAGGAAGGGCTCTGGTCCTATGAAAGGACCTTTTGAACCTTGTTTCGCTAGTTTGTCAGCTTCTTCATTTCCACTGATTCCTTTGTGCCCAGGAACCCATAACAGGGTAACTGAGCTAAGTTCACACAGCTTATCTAACATCCTTTGAGACTCCCATACCATTTTGGATGTTGTTCTAACTGCACATATTACTTTTAACGCTGCCTGGCTGTCACTGCGAATGGTGATGCATCTTCTACGCCCAGGCATGTTCCATACATGTACAGCACAGGCCAGTATTGGATATACTTCGGCCTGGAAAACAGTAGCATATTTACCCATGGGAAGGGAGAATCTTGTCTTAGGCCCCCAGATCCCGGCGCCGTGCCTGTCTCCGTCCGCAAGCCATCTATGTACCATGTACAGCCCACCGACCTAAGACGGGCCCCAGCATCCGTGACCCACTCCTCCGTCGTGGGTATCACCACTGTGAACTTATAGTTCAGATTACAACTACTGTAGGCTTCATCAGGTCCCCGATCGTCATTGTCTTAGGCCAGGTCTGATGAAGCCTTGTAAAAATAGAAGCATGACCTCTATTCAGATTCTTGAAAGACCATCCTCTGAGTGATCAGAGGCGGTAAGCACTCATTTCCGCTATCTCCTTAACATATAAAGGGGGGAAGGCATAGGATGGCCTCCATTGTGCATAATGGTGTAGTATCCAGTGCCCCTGTTATTCCTAGACATGCAAGTCTTTGGACACTATTTAACTTGGTGGTCACAGTTTTACTCTCAGAACCTGGCCGCCAGACTAAAGATGCATAGGTGATCTTAGGCCGTACAGTATAAATATAAAGCCATTGGACCACCCTAGGTCCTAGGCCCCAAGTCTTACCGACGGCCCTGCAACAGGCCCACATAATCTTGCAAGCCTTATCCACCTTGTAGTCTATATGTTTTTTTCCAACTCAGTCTTGCCTCGAGGATTGCCCCTAGGTACTTAACTGAGGTTGTCTTAACTAATTGTTTCCCAAATAGGATTGGCTCTGACAGTCCGTCTAGCCTCCTCCTCCTAGTAAACACCACGAGCTCAGTCTTGTCGGGATTGACCGACAAGTCCGTATAGTAGCACCATCTTTCCACCCTGCGTAGGAAGCTCTGTACGAGCTCCGAAACCGTACTGAGGAAATTTCCTACCGCCATCAGGCTAATGTTGTCTGATAGCGTTGGGCATTAATTCCTCCAACATTTAACCTGGTAAGTAGTTGACGCCCTTACAGTGAGGCCATAATCCATCTTATGAGCATCCTGCTAATGCCTCTTCTCTCTAGACTAAGTTCTATGGAGCTCAAAGATGTGTAGTTGAAGGCCCCTTCTATGTCTAGGAATACCGCCATAGCAAGTTGTTGCTGATCCAAGGCACTCTCCAGCCTCGAAACAAGCTGGTGTAGTGCCATCTCAACCGGCTTTCCCTGGTTGGTATCCATGTTGGTGAGATGCAGGGGACAATCTCTTAATACTTTCTCCCTAATATGTCTATCCACCAGTCTTTCCTAAGTGTTAAAAATAAAAGATGTTAGACTAATGGGTCTATAATCCCTAGGTCTAGTATATGATGACCTTCCGGGTTTAGGTATGTATACTACCTTCGCCTGACACCACAGGGAATACATGTACCCCATGATGGAGACAGGCTCTAAAAATTCTGACCAGGTATGGTATAAGGACCACTCCCACTTCGTGAAGAAGCGCTGGGAAGATCCTATCCATTCCTGGACTTTTATGAGGAGCAAAAGATTCTAATGCCCACTTCACCCTTCTTGGGGTAACAATCTCTGCGGCTTCCTTCCAACCACTTCTATCGGGTTAGAAGGATCCGCTCGATTTTACTTCACTATTCGTTACTACTGAACCTGGAAAGTGGACATCAAACAATAACCTCAGGGTCTCTCCCTCTGTGGATGTATATCCACCCGAGGGAGACTCCAATGAGCCCAGCCTTGCCCTTCCATCCAAAGTTAGAATTTTATGTAGCCTTGCCGCTTCATGTTGACTCTCAATGGGGTCACAAAGCTTTCTCCAGGATTTCCTAGAAACCTTTTTGATTTCTGACTTATACTTTCTTTGAGATTCTTTGTAAGAATCTAGACTTTCTTGGTCTTGAAGGTTCTGTATTTGTTCCAGAGCCTTTCCTTAGGTGTTCCAGATAACTGTTCCACTTGAAGCTTCCTGTTGCTCTTTTTGCCTTAACAACTAGGCAGTTTAACTCATAAGAGGTAAGTAGTGTCTGTGTGAGAAAACTCACACTGAGCTCTAGCTCCTCCTTATTCTTAATTATATTAGAGTGTCCTCCTTCCAGTCCCCTCCTCAC
Source organism: Anabrus simplex (assembly GCF_040414725.1). Lineage (NCBI taxonomy): Eukaryota > Metazoa > Arthropoda > Insecta > Orthoptera > Tettigoniidae > Anabrus > Anabrus simplex. The sequence continues at coordinate 374,399,852 of NC_090268.1, read as the reverse complement.
ATCCTCCCTAAAAGACGCCCAATCTGTTCGTTCAGGATTTCTATAAGAGGGGATCTCAAAGGAGCCCTCTATATGAAACACAATGTGTCTGTGGTCTGACAAGGAAGGCTCCAAAGTAACTTTCCAGTCTTTAAATTCCTGTATGATTCCCATGGAACCCAGGGTAAGGTCTATGACCCCCTCACTCCTATTATTGATGAAGGTTGGGGTATCACCTATGTTCATGATCTCAAGATCGGTTGTACATAGAAATTCTATGAAATTCTCTCCCCTTCGGTTTGTATGTTTGCTTCCCCAAATGCTGTGGTGAGCATTGACGTCACATCCTACTATGAGGTTAAGTCTTTGTTTCCTACAGTATATCACCAGTCTCTTGAACTCCTCCGGCGGGGGTGGAGATTCAGAATCTCCTGGGAAATATGCAGAGCAGGCAACCAATCCCTTGGCTGTCCACCCTCTTCTTATCTCACCAGGACTGCTACTAGATCTCTAGTAATTAAGCCTGGTATGGCCCAGGCGTTATGATCCTTAACTAGTATACATGTTCTGGGCTACTCCTCCGCTACTCCACTGAAGAGAGTGAAGCCTGCGCATTTTAGTCCCATGATATGGCCCTGTCTAAGCCAGAGTTCTTGTGTCAAGGCGACCGAAAACCCACCTTTCTGGATACTTCTTATAAGTACCCTAGAGGCCGCTATACAATGTTGTACGTTTGATTGTATGAAAGTAATCATTTCTTACCTTCATGCAATGCTTTACCTTACTCAGTCTCCGGAACCTGGAGCTCCGGCTCCCGCGATGGATCTTGAGGCTTGGCTGGCCCAGGCTGCTGCTCCTTGTCCCTGTTGGTCTTGGCATTGTCTGTGGTGGGGTTGGTCGCGTTTACCCTCCTCCACGGTGAAGGTGGCAACATGCACCCCGCAGAAGATCTTTCCTACCAGGAGTGGAGTTTATTCATGCCCACAATTGTGAGTATGGCTCCTTCCCACGGCTTCATACCTGTAACAAGACTAGAGAGCCATGCTACAGTCTTGTCATTTTCTGCAATTATGATGGCAGCACCTCTCGACAGATAGCAGTCCAGGATCTGAGGCTTAATGGGCCCCTACTCCGGAAGCTCATCTATCAGATTGGTGATAGCCTACTCTACTGACTCCACCTGTTTTTCAGTTAACTGCTGGTCAGGATATCCTTCAGGCACTATGGCCCTCCTGATCCCAGCTTTAGCTATTCTGGCATACTCCAACTTAGGTCTTTTGTGGACTTGCCGATCTTTTTCTGGGGTTGCCCCCTACAGGAGTCGTTTTCCTGCTGGCGTCTTGGTGGGAGGAGTCCTTTGTGCCCTGGAAGCAGAACCCGCTTTAAGGTCCCACCTCTTGTGTCCATTGGATCCCCCGCCCCCCCGCAGTCGTTGCCATGGAGGTAGAAGGCCTCTCAGCTCCAGGAGCTAGGCCCTCTTTGGCCTGCTTCCGGGCCTTTAAAGCCTTCTTGTACCTTCTCTTCTCAGCTTCGGAGCGCTGTTTCTTCCTCTGACGTTTTTTGCTTTCGTGCTATTTGCTTTACGTCGCATCGACACAGATAAGTCTTATGGCGACGATGGGATAGGATAGGCCTAGGAATAGGAAGGAAGCGGCCGTTGCCTTAATTAAGGTACAGCCTCAGCATTTGCCTGGTGTGAAAATGGGAAACCACGGAAAACCATCTTCAGGGCTGCCGACAGTGGGGGTCGAACCCACTATCTCCCGAATACTGGATACTGGCCGCACTTAAGCGACTGCAGCTATCGAGCTCGGTCTTCCTCTGAACTAGAAGATTGCCCACCTCTAGAGTAAGCTATCTTACAGTCGATGTCGTGCTGTCCGAGGGTATCTCCGAAGAGTCCCCATTGGTTGTCGTTGAACTGGTGTTTCTCTCAGAGGCCCCAGAGGAGCTCTCCGGTTTTAGGGTTGCTACAGTATTCATGTAGGTCCCACTAATAGCTAGGGAAATATGATGTCCGTCCAGGCAGCGCCCCGCCCGCATACCTGGGTAAGTCTGCTTTCTTCGAGAGGGCGCCAATGTGTCTGTAGTCTTACAAGGAAGGCTCCAAAAGTAACTTTCCAGTCTTTAAATTCCTCGAAGGCTCCGTTCAAGACACATTTCCCACGTGCCATGCACCTCATCGGCACGGGTTGCGTTACACCTTAGGGTTAGGTGGTGCTTTAGCTTCCTCCTCGTATACAGAATTGTTACCCAACAGGGGGCTCCATTCGGCATCTCAAGAAAGGAGATACTAGTCCCCCTTACCTCGCAGAGGATCTTCACTTGAAGAGGGTAACCAGGGCTAGCGCCCTACAATTGTAGAAGTACACAAGAGGGGATCGGAGGTATTTGTGCACTTGGTGTTTTTGTAAAATATTTCATTTTATGGATAGGTTTTACTGACCCTTTTTTCCCTCCCTTCAGTTATTACCAAGATAAGCTATAGCGTGATCGTACAGGTCAAACTCGGTTGTAAAATGTCTATCCTGGTATTTTGGACAATTTAATGGTATACTTTATCTCCTTTTCTTGTTCTTGTTTCTCACCCACTGGTAAGCCTATTGCCTGGAATAATTATTCTTGGTAACCTTGTTCTCCTTTGGTGCTATATTGATTAAAATAAATTAAAGCAATGATAATAATAAAAATAAAAATGACGTACGTGTTCCTAAAGGGGTTAATTTTCCTCATTCCTTCGGGGTAATGCCATGTTTAGTTGTTAATTATTGTTATATGTATTATTGATTTAAGCCCACTAGGGAGCACTTATGACTAGTTCTTTTTGGAGTCCTGCTGTTAGATTTTCCTTTCTTTTCTGTGAAAGAGGTTTGCAAGATTGGACAATTTTTGGTAGAAGAGACCACGAATTTACCCATTGACAAAATTTAGGGCAGTTTGAGACATCAGTATCAGAAATCCGAGCGGAAGCTAAGTCCTTTCTTACTTCATTAAGCCACGTCTTCCAGTCTTGTAGCTTTGGATGAGTGAGAGGATCTTCGTAAGCCTGCCGTTGTCCATTCTCGTAAAGTGCCCGCAAAACTTCAGCCGCCTCAGAATAAAACTAAAAGATAACTTTAGTTTTGTGAAATGTTCTTCACCTGATGATGATAAACATAAACTGTACCAATCATTTGACTTCACCAATTCTTGTAATAAAAGACTTGAACACCTATTCAGGTGTAACTTCGTAAAAAAATGTTCTTAATGAAGCGACAAATTAAATGTTGAGTCTTTACTACTAATCTTTTACTTTTAAACAAGGTGATGCATGTACTGTTATATAGGCCTACTTATTTTTCTTATGTATGTCTGTCACGTAACATACCTTTCAAGTTTAACAAATATTAGCTTAGTTGAGGGGTCAGATCACAGGTCATCGACTTGTTGCTCTAGCACACAGGCGTAACTTGCTGCACTAGTGATGGCTGGTTACTGAGCAAGAACCTAGCAGCAAACAAGCTTCATTCAAACAGTGGTGGTACTTGCAGTAACTGCATGGAGATGTTGCCATGCAAATTTGTCTGCATAATATCATTATTATTAATGATATTTGGAATATGGATCATGCAGGATACAGAGTATATAACAGGACAAGAACATCAATCTTAGACAAATAAAAAATGAAACATTGTACAATATTTCCTGAATAAATTTATTTTCATTATCATTACAAACCATCGTTTTATGACACTTGTCATGTTTATGTCTTAAAAACAATTTGTTGGCATATTCTTCTTCTTCTTCTTCTTCTTCATCTCCGTCTTTTTCTTGAAGGAACATACATTCCAATATATTTTTGGTACTGGCGACTGTGCTGATGGCCTGGTCGTAAGGGCAGACTGTGTTGAAAGCTTGCAAACTAATACCTTGGAACTTGAAATGTGACATGGCGAGTATGCCATGAAAAATTAACATTTCTTAGAGTAAAGTGATGATAGGTGGGAAGAAGCGTAAGATTGAATGCCGGGTTGGGAATGCAAAATTGGAATATATGAATTATGTCAAGGATTTAGGATGTGTATTTTCCCAGGATGAAAGTGTACTAAATGAAATTGAATTAAGGTACTGCAAAGCTAATGCTGAGAGCTCGTGAAAGAAAGAAGTCCCCTGTCGGACGAAACTCTTTACATCAGTCTGTTTTTTAATCGACTTTGCTGTACGGGAGGGAAAGTTTTTAGAACTTGAGATATCTTATTCAAGAACATATATCTAAGTACTGAGGATTGTTGGTAGGTACGAACAGAGGTACTTCGAATGAGGAGATAAAGGCCAAGTTAGGAATAAATCCAATGTATGAAGCCATACACACGCAAATCAGCTTTGATGTTTGGAGTCATGCGAGACGAATGGTTGCCTAGGAAAATAAGACTGTCATGGAGTTTAAGAGAAGTAGAGGAAACTAAGGCGCCTACAGTTACTCTGCTTTTAAAGATAATGTAGAGCCGTATAACTAAACAAGACCATAGAGCTAATTGCAAAACTCATTACAGAATTTGCACTGAAAAATTGGTATATGCATTAGGTTATACTCTAATTCTAATATGTTACGAACCCGAGCGAGTTGGCTACACGGTTTGAGTCACGTAGTCGTGAGCTTGCATTCGGGAGATGGTGAGTTCGAACCTCACTGTTAGCAGCCCTTAGGATTGTTTTCCATTTTCGTACCAGGTAGGCCGTCCCGCTGCACAGGTAAATCTGAGAAGTTGCCAGTACAGTAGGAGTTTGGACTGAAATTCTCCTCTCCAAAGCACCTGTTACTTTGTCACTCAACTTACTGAGCTGTATATATCTGAAGCACGCGGTACATTCCTGAATAACGGAAGACGGGAAGTATAATGCTGTCCCTTGACAACCTGGCAACCAATCCCATAAATAACTGACAAATTTTTGCTGCTAAGGTATTTTGTATTTAAAATCCCCACATAAAGTTTTGGTAAGTTACAGGGTTATTTTGTCAGTATGTGGTATTATCAAACATCTTTTCATAAAAATTAGTACCCTACCAGTACCAAGATATTTTCACACCTCAGGTTACCCAGGTGGGGGTTTGACCACAAGACTACATTAGTTTTGTGACCACCAGACTAAATCCGTTTTGTGTGATTTGTATTATTCCTTATTCAACATATCTTTTGAACCTCAAAGGGCAATAATAGTTCATTAATAACAGTTTAAAAAAAATCATAACAATCTTTCTCTATCATGAAAAAAAAAAGTTCAGACAATTCATCTCATCACTGACCTCTTTCTCTCTCTTCACTATCTTCAGCACACTTAGAACATATGATTGTTTTCTTACTGTGTTTTCCGCATGCGGCCGAACAAATGATGGTGGTTTTCTTGCCTTTGTTGAACTTTTACCCTATGGCATGATATTCCTTGATGCAAAGGTGGCCACGTCCTCTTCTACAATCAGCTTTCTTGGCTTTCGATGTCTGATTTAATTTACAGCCTAATATCTCTTACATGGCAAAAATTCCTGACTTCCGCAGTCTCTCAGTATTTTTAGCACTCCTCAATGCAGGGTTTGATGAGATAAACACCCAGTCCTCGTAAATACAGTTTTCTCTTACTAGGTTTTTGTTTGTCCCAGTTCGGGAAATTCAGCAAAAATAGTGTAAAACCTTTCAATGCCGCAATGTGTAAAAGAGTGTAAAAAGTTTGTGGCCATCTTCTAGTATATTTCCGCACCATCTTATCCACGGTGCCCACTCTAACGTTTGTCTCATTGTAATACACATGAACTACCAACGGGAAAGGAGGGTCTTCTGCGCCCATCAGAAGGAAATTGTTAGTATCTTTCACTAGAATTAAAAGGTTAAAAAAGTAATTATGTGGTTAGGTAACCGGATTCAAAAGAGGCAATAACTTTTCCTGTTATAAACATAGAAAAGAAATACCATGACCAAATCGTAAACAGTTGAAGTGGTGGGCACAAATAAACCCCTCCCCTTAGTATTGCTAGGGTATCTGTGTTTGAGGTATTTCCATTTCTCTGTTTCATTGGTACTGAATCATAGTGAAATTATTTTCACTCATACCCTTTCAAGGCGGTAGAGAAAGGTGGTTATGTGCCTCCCTCACCCTCCCGCCTCCAGTAATATATCTTAACTACTCTATAAGTTACTTGGACTATAATCTGCCTGAAACAGAGTAGAAGAAGAATAAGCACATGTTTTGTAATATATTGGTTTCATTTAGTTATAATTTGGACGTGAATATGCTGGCAACACTCACAAATATTTAATTCCGACCTTATTGATCCGCTTGAACAATTTTAAAGTCAGGATTTAAAATAAATATATCTTAGAAGAGAATATAAAATGTGAAAATGTTTTCAAATTGTGTACTTTATTGAAGAGCGTTTAAGTTTGTTACAAAATACTTTGAAGATGTATGGTCGTCTATGGTCCGTTATTTTTCACTTTAAAAACCCTCCCGTGATAGTGTTAACTCTGGCCTTGATTCCCTACGTATAGTTCCTGTGGATGAATAAGAATGATGGATCCTTGTTTGTAATTCTAGACAGTGTACGGGTCGTGCCCCCAATGGTGACATTTGTTGAGTTTTCGATGGTGGTCCACTGATCTTCAGGATCCGCGTGCGATGTATGTATACCTGGAGATGAATCCCATACAGTACGTTAGCATTCTGTAGACGCTGCTTTGGCATGATACCAAGAGGCTGCATTGAATGCTCTAGCAGTTTGTATGCTTCACCCCTTCTTTCAGATGAGCTAAACCTGAACTGCCCCTAATCGTGGAAATTGTATCAGCCATGCTTGACTGCTAGCAATAGTTAAGCTAAAATAGTAAAATTAATAAACCTTTAGGCACCGTCTGTTGAAGAGAGCAGTATTCTGCCGCAACCTGCATGTTGCTCTCCCTCTGGCAGAGCAATGACTAATATTTGCTTTGGTGGTAGTGAGGGACAAAACGTACTTGTACAAGGGTAAGTACTTCAGAATGAGCATTTACATTGTTTAGTAGGATATCACAATGCAGTTACAGCTAGACTGATGACCTTTAGATTACACTCCTTTGGAAGAGCTAAAGGTAGGAGGTTGGGGAAGGAAATATGAAGAAAGCTTTGGCGACTGCGTACGAGACTGACAGGTCATCAGAGCGCAGTCTCAAAATATCTGAACATAAAACTGACTGAAAACAATATCAAAATATCAGCGAGAAATATGTAACCGAAATTAATAAGCTAATGAGTCTCAAAATATCCGAGAAGTGCAGGTAGTTGCATAGACACAAAGAACAACAGAAAAATTCCTATGATTCATCAGTACTAAAATATGTTCTGGAAGCTTGAGCTGTGGAATTGTCATGGGAATAGACACCAAATAAACAATTCCGTTGAAGTATGGAATTCTAAGTTCAACTGTCTGATAAAGAGACCTCATCCCCGCTCCAATTAGTTAGTATCTTGCTAGAAAAAAGAAATGGAAACCTCTTATTTTCAAATAGCCAGGATGGATATGAATCTCGAAGGTTCGACGAGAAGAAAGAATTGTTGCATATTTAGACGAAATAATCTAAATGTCTATAGCTGAATATGAGGAAATCGGTGACATCGATTTTTAGAACAATCTCTTACGTCATCAAAATGGACTAAAACCTGTGGTAACATTCTAATGAAAAATTAATATTTTCATAATAAAATTTGTAAGTACTTAAGATTGTATACATGACAACGCATTTGACTGCATTTAAAAATAGGACTAGGCCCAGTTTGCGCGGGTTCATGGCGTCCGTGGTTCTACTGACCTGTCGTATATTTTGTGCGAGACTGTACGACATGCCCACCTCAAGATTGAAGTACAATTTTTAGGAGAGGGCATGCAGTCCCGATTTGGTGCTAATACAACTTTTTGTATTACTTTGTGTTTGTTATAACAACATTTTGTAATTCAGGGTGTTTTAAAACTGTACCACCATTGGAAATCCTGGTATTTTGAGACTCGTCCAGGTAGCAACCTAGTTCGTTAAACCGCCCTCCTGAATTCGGATATTTTGAGACAACACAGGTGATTGGTCTAGGGCCAGGAATTCTATGCACTAAAATGCAATACTACAGGCATGTATCAAGTTTTCTCTTGCTGTACAGTTATGTATGAAGAATTGTACTTAGGTGTTATAACGGGTCATGTCCAAATATCTGTGCACATCTCATAGCATAATCGTCGTACGGCCAAGAATATACTTGATTCTCGTCACTACATGAAATTCCTGGCCCACCACTGTATGTTATCTTTCAAATAGTCTTCCATGGCCACCCTACTTCAATGTTCGAAAATGCTGTCAACTTTCGCAAGGTACGGTCTATTCCTTCCAAGTACACCAGAACAGACCTATAGGAAGTAAGATGCCAATAACTTATACACTCGTATTGCAGCTAGTACTATGGGCTCTTCTGTTTCTACAACTCACCCTTGTCATCATTAAGAGTCTAACCGTAGTCGTCTACGTTTTATTAATTCATTATCTCCTACATCAAAGTCTCAAGGTAGCCTGTCTTCATCCATTCGCCTCTCATGATTTAAACTGCAAGTTTGTATGTTCAGCTACATCCAGATGTGTCTTGGATTTTCTTGAACTACACTGCGACTCTGAAAATTAAAAAAGAGTTTAAACGCAGGTCGCTAAAATTGTACACATCCATTTTTATATTTCCTTCTGGGCATTCAAATAATTTTAGGTCTCGTATCTAGCGACTTCGCTTACAATATGTTGTTCAAACCGTTTTTATTACCCTTCTCTTCACGTGCCAAGATATTAGATACGTTTTTGAACACAGTGTGTCATGGGCATTATCATCTAACCGAATCTCACCTGGTCATCTTACGCATTTCAGAAACTGGTCTATGGAAATGAAAGGTTAAAAGTGACGGTCCTATGACTCTTGTGACTACTTTAAATCAAGAATTCGTCCTCTCTGTAACAGCATATCGCTGCAGCTCGTTTTGTCAACAAGGATGCTTCTGGTAACTTATTTTTCATTGGTGCTTTTTTTCAACAGCTTCTTTAAATGTGCCAAAATATAGTGCTCAGTTGTTTTCTTAGCATTTCCCAGTACACGGCGTATCCTAAAAATTTGCTGCTGACATGTGTGCTCTGAAGTTTACCGGTTTCCATCCATCTTATTTTCGACCACAGTTCTTGTAAATACTTTGCCTTGAATAATGATCGAAGGTGGCAGCGATGGTATTTTTGCTTTAATGGGCGAAACGACGTGATTTTCAGCTCTCTTTAATACTATTTGCAGAAAGAAGAGTTTCGACTCTTCGAAGAAAGAAGGTATCGGCTAGAGAAAGGAAATAGCTACGAAAGACACAAAAATGAAAGACTCCATAGGCTTCGGAGTTGGAAAAAAAAAACATTCAATCAAGTGATACGGGATAGAAATACGATAGTGGCAAGTGTGGTACAAATAAGTAGAAACAATGTCATACTCGGAAATGTCTCAGTAGTAACAGTATTACCTGCTAGTTTCATTGTAGATTATGAACTTACCTGATCGTTTATGACCTAATTGTATCCAGTCCTGCTGCTTTATCACTGCACTTTGTTTACCTCCACCCCACCTCTCTCTCTCTCTCTATTACTCTCAAGCGTAATTGTTACTTTTCGTCCGGCTCTATGGCTAAATGGTTAGCGTGCTGGCCTTTGGTCACAGGGGCCCCGGGTTCGATTCCCGGCAGGGTCGGGAATTTTAACCATAATTGGTTAATTTCGCTGGCACGGGGGCTGGGTGTATGTGTCCGTCTTCATCATCATCTCATCCTCATCACGACGCGCAGGTCGCCTACGGCAATCAAATTAAAAGACGTGCATCTGGCGAGCCAAACTAGTCCTCGGACACTCCCGGCACTAAAAGCCATATGCCATTTTATTTCATTGTTACTTTCGTAGGTTTCATTCCATTTGTTTCTGTGATGCGGGGCTTTATGATTTAAAAGAACACGTCCAGGTGTCCAGCATTTACGAGCGCAATTACAGTATGCGTTTACCTGCCTTATCCGAAGATACTAATTCTCTCTCTCTAAAATTGCACATACTTCTGAAATTTTTCATACAGCCTAATACGATTACATATTTGGGCGTTCTTTCTTCCTCTCTGTTGCTTATTCATAATACATATAAATGTGCTAAAACATTGTCTTTATTGTTTTTGTAGCATTTCGCACATACACATATTATATATATTTCTTTAGGTAAGTTATATTAATTTGCTACTCGGACTGCATTATTTCAGTCTTGTCGAAGTATATCCTCGCACTTTTTATTACTTCTTCCTCGAATGTCATTCATTATTTTTCGTATCCTGTATTCCTGTATTCCTGTACCTACTTGTGTTAGTTCTTTCTAATATTTTAATGATCATTAAGGATTTTTTTGCCTTGACTCGACTGCTGACATACCTGCTTCTTAGGTTTAATGGTCCTCAATTTACGGCAAGTGGGAATGTGGTCAGTGTCCTTCCAAACCACTCGACATGTTGGATTTTCCTTACAGATTTCCTTACTTTTAAAGTCAACTATGGTGATAATTATCGTTCGAAAGGCTATTAGAACGAGAATATGAACCCCATGGACAGTTACCCTCTGGAGGGTCCACAACTTGGCGAGTAAACGGTCCAGCCTTGTTTCCACTCGTATCACGGTCTTCTTCTTCTTCTTCTTCTTCTTCTTTTTTGCCATCGGTCTCCCATAGCATTTTCTTATTTTTGTTCCTGTTGAATTACCAAGGCATATGGATTGTTTCATATTCATGCCTATCATGTTGCCCTTCCTTTTTCTAGCCGTTTGCGAGCTTGATAGCTGCAGTCGCTTAAGTGTGGCCAGTATCCAGTATTCGGGAGATAGTGGGTTCGAACCCCACTGTCGGCAGCCCTGAATATGGTTTTCCGTGGTTTCACATTTTCACACCAAACAAATACTGGGGCTATACCTTAAGGCCACGGAAACTTCCTTCCCACTCCTAGCCCTTTCCTGATTTCCTGTCCCATCGTCGCCATAAGACCTATCTGTGTCGGTGCGACGTAAAGCAACTTGTAAAAAAAAAAACCTAGCCGATATCCTTATTGCAACGCTCCTCTGTCTGTCTCTCTCTGTCTCTTTGTTTTCAGCTACAGCAGTCACCAACACTACAATTTCGATTACAGGATATCTATATGTTATTCCTATCCTCATAAGTATGTTGCTGAATAGCGTTATTATAATTCAGGAATTAATTTTTGAAGGCTAGTCCCGTACTAACGTAGAATGTGCTTCCAATTCTTGTCTCCTACATTTAACCGTGTTTTCTCATACCGTTCCGTTCAATTTTCAGCCCTTACGTCAGCCAAGGTCATTCTACTGAGCAATCTGTTTACAGCGTTCACTTCTAAAATTAGGCACACCCTCCCATGAATTTGATGAGTTTCAGCTTTGTAACAGATCAGATGCAATTATGTGTTAAGCTTTTCGGCGGGGAAGGGGAGGTGTGTTTGCACAGTTTGTGGATAGTTATTTGGAAACAGAGGCTATTTCCCGTTTGGATTGGCCTACATATTTCCACTATCCCAACTCTATATGCTTGGAATGTGCGTAGGCGTCATTTTGAAGTGCGTAAGGTACATTCACGAACCATCTCGGTGCGAAGGTAGCATTAATGCACGATAGAGATTCCTGGTCTTGCTAGATGATTTTGTTCAGAACCTACGATCGCCTCGTACAACATTCTTTGCTGTCCTAGTTAACCACACGCTGCATTAAACCATACCTTATTACTTCACGTCAGTGGTTTGATATGCGTCTGTCCGGCGTGATGTGGTTTGGTACCTCCGGATGGCATTTAAGGAAAAGTCAGTATCTTTGAATATGGTGTTGGAACTAAACCAGCATAGTTTATTGCCTGTAGTATTTGTCGAAGTATGCCCGAGATGCTCTCAGCTACTCCATAGGAACTGGTCTCCCGACTCTCTGGTTAATTTGCCTATAGTCCACGCTCTATAAGTAAGTTAGTGCAATTTGTACTACACATGTTTGTGTGTTTGATTATTGTGAAGTCTTTTTTTCCATCCCGAATTACTCGGAAGAGATTCTTCATTAAACGCGCTACTCCGTTACATGTCAGGCAAAACTTAATAGAACGAGAGGGAAGTACAGTTTATAAAAATGGCTGGTGGTGATTGCCTGTTGGATCAAATTCGTTGTATTTCGTTATTTTGTAGTGAATTAAATATCTACCCATTAGTTGTCTGTTTCTCCGACGTTTCAGATTTCCAACTTTAGGGAAGTAACTTCAGATTCGTAATTTGTAACTGTTATGCTGGATATACTCTTGTAATTGAAATCTTTTGGTTGTTTTCCTTCGGCAAAAGACGTGTTAGAACAGAAGTGCTCAGTCTGGGTTTTTAGTCCCGCGGGCACATGGCGTATAAGTGAGCGGGCGGGCGTGTGATCAGTGTGTGCGCTTCAGAACAGCAAAGTTGTGTTCACGTCACAGGCGTGAAGGTCAATGAACGGGGAACTTAATTCGAGTATTTAGTGAATAGTGTTATTCTTTTATTTCCAGTGGGCAGAAATTCAGGTAATTTTCAGTATAACATGTTGTAAGACATTAGTTGTTTCTGTTCTGTTTACGTATATTGATCGGGTACTTCAAATTATGTTTGTACTCTACGCAATTAATTACGATTTTCACTTTCATGTTTGAAGAGGGGTATGGTTTAGAAACATTCCTAATATAACGAGTAAGGCAGATACGCCGTGACCTATCGTTGCTTGAGTTTAAATGGTCTGATGAACTCGTCAACAATCCAATCATGTTTACCTGGAATAAAATTAGATTATACACTGACTGACAGAGCAAATGCAACACCAAGAAGGAGTGGTTCGAAAGGGATGAAAGTTGGGGAAAAAACAGAGACGGCACAGACGAATAGTTGATGTTTATTTCAAACCGATATGCAGGTTACACAATGCGCACGGCATCGACTCAGTAGGATGTAGGACCACCGCGAGCGGCGATGCACGCAGAAACACGTCGAGGTACAGAGTCAATAAGAGTGCGGATGGTGTCCTGAGGGATGGTTCTCCATTCTCTGTCAACCATTTGCCACAGTTGGTCGTCCGTACGAGGCTGGGGCAGAGTTTGCAAACGGCGCCCAATGAGATCCCACACGTGTTCGATTGGTGAGAGATCCGGAGAGTACGCTGGCCACGGAAGCATCTGTACACCTCGTAGAGCCTGTTGGGAGATGCGAGCAGTGTGTGGGCGGGCATTATCCTGCTGAAACAAAGCATTGGGCAGCCCCTGAAGGTACGGGAGTGCCACCGGCCGCAGCACATGCTGCACGTAGCGGTGGGCATTTAACGTGCCTTGAATACGCACTAGAGGTGACGTGGAATCATACGCAATAGCGCCCCAAACCATGATGCCGCGTTGTCTAGCGGTAGGGCGCTCCACAGTTACTGCCGGATTTGACCTTTCTCCACGCCGACGCCACACTCGTCTGCGGTGACTATCACTGACAGAACAGAAGCGTGACTCATCGGAGAACACGACGTTCCGCCATTCCCTCATCCAAGTCGCTCTAGCCCGGCACCATGCCAGGCGTGCACGTCTATGCTGTGGAATCAATGGTAGTCTTCTGAGCGGACGCCGGGAGTGCAGGCCTCCTTCAACCAATCGACGGGAATTTGTTCTGGTCGATATTGGAACAGCCAGGGTGTCTTGCACATGCTGAAGAATGGCGGTTGACGTGGCGTGCGGGGCTGCCACCGCTTGGCGGCGGATGCGCCGATCCTCGCGTGCTGACGTCACTCGGGCTGCGCCTGGACCCCTCGCACGTGCCACATGTCCCTGCGCCAACCATCTTCGCCACAGGCGCTGCACCGTGGACACATCCCTATGGGTATCGGCTGCGATTTGACGAAGCGACCAACCTGCCCTTCTCAGCCCGATCACCATACCCCTCGTAAAGTCGTCTGTCTGCTGGAAATGCCTCCGTTGACGGCGGCCTGGCATTCTTAGCGATGGCACACGACAACACGTTCTACAATGACTGTCGGCTGAAAAATCACGGTACGAAGTGGGCCATTCGCCAACGCCGTGTCCCATTTATCGTTCGCTACGTGAGCAGCACAGCGGCGCATTTCACATCATGAGCATACCTCAGTGACGTTAGTCTACCCTGCAATTGGCATAAAGTTCTGACCACTCCTTCTTGGTGTTGCATTTGCTTTGTCAGTCAATGTATATTTTGAAGATCTACTATATATCTACTTGTTAATGCATTTACGGTGTTGTATTTGGATACTAAATATCGCTTCACTAGTGATGAAACTTACTCGTTTTTTAGAGGCTAGCTATTATCAATGGGCGTCTTTTGATAAGTATTAAATACTATTTTCAAAAACTGAATGAATATGGATAGTCACATAACATTACGAAACTGTGCAAAATCAAGCAATAAGTTTGTTGAAGTAAGTAAATATATTACGCTTTACTGAATGAATAACACGAATGTTACTTTTCCTATTGGAAATTCTGTCATTCCCATCCAAGAAATTGTAAGTCGTAGCTTGCACCCTTCAACCCCGTATGTGCGTACATTGTAACACGAAACTTGTAATATGTCAGTTTTCTTTGAATGTGTAAATATAGGAAAATAACCAGGTCTATTAATATCGAGCGTTGTATAAATCAAACACGAGTATTTTTGAAAGGTCTGTTTTTCTTGCGATTGTAGTGTTTAAAAAAAATACTATATTCTAATTAAAAGTTTGTTGAATGGTGATAGGAGATCTTCGTAATCACTATCGAACCTCACTGTTCCTGTCCCTATTCGCTCTTTCGCTTGATTGTGACGTACGCTTCTACGAAAGCTGCCCACATTTCGGACAAGCGAGCCCAGCGCACTGGGCTAGCCTCAACGGGCGCCCAGTTGAGCAACTCTGTGTTAGAAACTCGCAGTGGTTGGCATGCGGTTAAGGTAGTGTAGCTGTGAGCTTGCATTCAGGATAGGTGGATTCAAATCCCATCGTCGGCCGCCCTGAAGATTGTTTTCCGTGCTTCTCCATTTTCATTGGGAAAATGTTGCGGCTGTACCTTAATTAAGGCCATGGCCGGTTCGTTTTCACGTTAAGCAGCTTGTAAAAATCACCCCCCCCCCCCCATCTCCTTAGCGATGGTGAATACTGGAGTCAGTTTAGGTTTAGAATTGTAAAATAGCTTTTCAAGAGTTAACAAAGGAGTTATTTACCAAAAAAGTAAACAATATTTTTCTTTTACAATTTGTTTGCGTCGCACCGACACAGATAGGTCTTATGGCGACGATGGGAGAGAAAAGGGCGAGGAGTGGGAAAGAAGCGGCCGTGGCCTTAATTAAGATAAAGCCCCAGCATTTGCCTGGTATGAAAATGGAAAACCACGGAAAACTATCTTCAGGGCTGCCGACAGTGGGGTTCGAACCCACTATCTCCCAGCTGTAAGCTCACAGTTGCGCGCCTCTAACCGTACGGCCAACTCGCCCGGTAAACGATCTTTATACCCAAGGAATTTTTCATTCGATATAGTTATTAAATGAATCAGGATTGAAGATAAGTCAAGGGATTCGTCAAATCTGTAACGGTTTCTTAAATTAGTGGGTTAAATGTACTGCTGGCCATTAAAATTTGAGCACCAACAAGGACATACCAGTTGGGCCGCACGTTGGGGTAATGTGTAGAGCAAGGTTGAACAATGACGTAATCAGTTGTTCGGCTGAATGATTTAGCATGTGTGCCAGTGGCGACACTGATAAGCGGTATATGAGGTAATAGCACTTTTTCTGCCGTTCGTGTGCATGACGGAGTTAACATGCTGCGTTGCAAAACACGACTGCCATACGAGAAGATTTCCGTATTTGAGCGCGAGAGAATCGCGGCCCATCGGGATTGTGGATTATCCTACCACGAATGCGTTGAAGAACAACTACAGTGAAACGGATAGCGGATCATTGGCCTGAGGAGGGACGAGGTGATCGATGTGCAGGAAGCCAACGGCGTCGTCGCACAAACGAGCGGGACGACAGACATCTGATACGCATGGACGTTACGGTCCGTACAGCCACATCCAAGCACCCGCGCTCAGGCTTTCAGACATGAGGGACATTAATGTGTCCATATGCACGGTTCGTCGCCATCTGCGGCAGCGGGGCATTTTGACCAGACGCGCATTACTACGGCTGTCACAGACTACTCACAACAGGCACCTAAGCTTGCTATGGTGCATGGAACGTTGGACCTGGAGTGACGAATGGCATGCCATGATCTTCACGGACAAATTCCGCTTCTGCTTGTAGCATCATGATGGTCGCATCCGTGTCTGCCGGGAGCGTGACGTACGCCTGGTGGAGTACTGCCTTACGCGTCGTCATTCCGGCCCAGCATCTGTAGTTACGGTATGGGGTGCCATCGGATTTTAGTCCCACTCGCACTTGGTCTACACGTCTGGTACACTGACCAGGAATCATTACTTCGTAGTGGTTTAAGAGCCTATTGTTGTGCCCTGTCTTCAGGGCCACGCTGGGCCCTGTACCAACAGGGCCATGCGCGACAGCATGTTGCTCGCATCGTCCATCGGCTCCCGAGTGACCAGCATGTCGTATAGATCTCTCGTCCAGTGAAAACGTTTGGCCGATGGTCGGTCGACGACTGGCCTGCCACAGGACACTCGCGGCCACAACGAATGACCTGGGGATTCGCATCGAAGCAGCATGTGCAGATATACCCCAGACGAACATCATGAGTCTTTTCGTTTAATTTCCGCGTCGTGTAGCAGCCGCCCGTTGTGGGACACATGGTGCTGCATTTCTCATATTTTGTACGTCGTACTGCACCCGCTCAAAGCCTGAGTCCCAACCAGCATTTATCTCAGGGAGTGTTACGGTCCGAATCCATCGCAACTAATACTCAATAAAAAACATATTTTGAGATATAAGATCTCAAACTAAACGTAAGAGCGCCATCCAATCAGTACTACAGGGTTGAACGGGACACTCTAATCTTTATCTTTAAGGCTCATCATAAAACACACAAATTATATATATTCAGATCAAAGGGAAATTATGAAGGCTCCGTCCTAGGAATGGGGACGGATATTTGAACGGTCACCAAGGGTTTACTATTCTACAAGAACAAGAACCTGGAACTGTTTTCTTGCAAATGCTAAAGGAGCATTTTATTTAAGTAAACAAATTAAATTTTGCACACAATCAAAATCTGTTGACCCTTGATTTGCCGGTAATTTGGCAAATTATTCCTGAAAAATAATTACATAATATTTGTCACTTTTGACCACCCTTCCATTTGGGTGGTAGAACCGTTGATATCTGAAGGTATCAGATTTACCTTCGTTAACACCATGACCCTATTTGATCATGGACCAATTACCTGTTGGCTAAGTAGGCGCGATCACATGGACCATGTTATCGCCTCCACTTTGTTTGAGATGAGACCAACCCGGGAAACTACAAACTCTCCCCGGGTTCCTAACCAAGATATGCTAATCGTTAGTTGAAGGAATTCGACAAAGGGACTCTAACCTAATGGTCCAGATGTAGGGATTTGCCTTCATTGTACACATATTAACTTAACTTATTATTTACAACCAATTGACATTATTACGTTAATTCGCCAGCTGACTTCCCTAGTATCATCCATCATCATCATCCGAATAATAAGAAAAATAAATAAAATAAAAAATATTTTATTAAATATTATTATTATTATTATTATCATTATGTTTTGTGGAGATCATGATTATCGTAACCCGTAATCATCCTCGGAATAATATTTCAATTTTTTGCGATTTTTATTTTCATCTGAAATAAATAAAAGTAGCTTCTTTGATTATTCTTCTTCTCCTTCTTCAAATATTCTCATCATTATTATTGTTATTAGTTAAAAATCTCAAATTTTTCATTTCAACTCCCAACATCATTATTATGTCCAAATTAAAAAAAGTAAATTCTTCTTCAAAAAAGTAGTTTTTTATATTTATTACTATTATTAATTTTTAAAAAATTTAATTTCGCCTGTTACACGGTAGTCCACTCCTAATATGTTTAACGCATAACCCCTTTTACAATTCCGATTTATTTTGGCACTAATCAATCCAGATATGATTTACTTGGAATATTATTATTATTATTATTATTATTATTATTATTATTATTATTATTAATAGTATTATTATTCTTTCGAGAATCTTTATTTTTATCCCCCATCTTTATAATTTAGTCACATACGTTCTCTCCCAAACAGAAATCACCAAGATCCGAATTCACATCGGTCGGGACATAATAGTGTTCGAACCCGCAACCTTATTTTCGTACTGTCGTCAATTCATGGAGACCATATGCTCCTAAGACAATTCTCAAATCCCATAACACCTCGCAGTTGGGCAAATACCTCCAATCTCTGCAAATGTTAAATTATTCCTTCCTTTTCCATTTTGAAGTCCATTTATCCATTGGAACTCTTCAAAACATTTTCACTAATTAACCCTCGGTTTGTGGACTCTATTCTGCCACTCAAGACACCGGTATATAAATACAACCTCTATGCAGGTCTTAAGATCCATCTATTTCTTCATCAACATCAGTACAATTCACTTTCATTTCGGGCCGGATTTCTGTCCCACAAACTCCAAATCTCAATTTTTGGCTCAAATCACTCTGGGCCTCAAACATAGCGTGACCATATTATCAAAATGCCTATCTCGTTTCTACCAAAATTATTTATGATTATTATGGAGTCCAAAAACGTTAAATCAACAATTAGTGTTAAAACCGGATTCACTGCACAAATTATAATTATTCACGGCACATGTGATCTCCACATTTAAATTACTTTAATTTGCAATCATTCTATCCAACTAGGCCCGTGCCTTTATTCTCAAAGATTATTATTAAACACGCCTTTACACATTACCAAATTTTAATGTACTACTTCGACACTTGTACAGATTATTATTATTTTGTCCACTGGCGAACTTCGCGATATTTACAAACAAATCAATGGACTTCATTCCGTCCCACAACAATTTAAATCACTTGGCAATCCTACCTCTGGATTATCTTAACAACATGCCTTAATATCTATAAAAGTTCCGATAACGGAAAAACACTTTGGAAGCACTTCTAAAAGAATATTAACATTATCTTTACGTGAAACGTGCTCCATATCATATCAAACAACTCAAGCACTTGAATGAACAACTCAACCCTACTATACTCTATTTAATAATCAAAATTATGATGAGTGCTCGATCTAATCTACATATTAATTTGTCCCTTTGTCTATCTATCTTTGAATTTATACGAGCCGTAAACGGCTCGTTTCACAATCAAGTTACCATGATAAATTAATATGATTTCCTCCCCCTAACGATAGCAATCTACAAATATGTTAAAAGGTTACTCAACTCTGCCATTGTAGTCTGCTAAAACCGGACGAGAAGCCATAGCCCCTCCGGTTTTTAGCAATGCATTCCACTGGTATTCATGCCAGCTTGAAGAATTAATCCTTGACCCTTTTCAACTTTACACATTTTGAATAAAAAGAAATAAATTAACTGTTGCACTTTGGAATAATTTCCACCCTAAATTCTATTCACAAATTTTACACTCTCGGCCTTGTATCTAGCCCACCTAATGTAGATATACATTCTTCATTCCTTTCCTGGACACTAGGAACATGGGATACCTCGGGATTCCCTTTACCACGGCCCGTGCGCGCACTTGAATTTCCCGTCTCACGTTCGTGTAGGTGACCAGGTATTAGTTTAGAATCGACTGTTTACTAGGTGACATAAACACTCGTGACCGTTCTCATGTAACGCACTTCCTAATCTGTTGGTAGAATCTCACACTCCGTAAGTTATGCTTTACTGAGTCCTGTCTATTTGAAACACTTCATACTAGTATACTGCTCAAGACTGTAATATGAGCTACATCACGTCATGAATCACTGTACTATGTAACAATATAATACTTCGAACCCTACTCCACGAGTAAGTACACACTCGCACCTCTGGCATAATCACGGCTCGAACGCTTTGTCAAAAGTAGTTACGCACCACTGGCGTGGTGTCCGCCCGAACACTTTGTCAGAAGTAGTTACGCACCACTGGCGTGCTATCAGCTCGAACACACTGTCAAAAGTAGTTGTCAGTCCTTGTCCACGACCTCATATTTATACTTGTATCCCCTCTCTTCCGAGTTCAACGGAGTTCATCTTCGGACGCGCAGTCCCGATATCTTCATACGACACTTTGCGGTTTGGCCCGTGGCTTTAATATATGATCCAATGATGTAATTATGTTCTCAAATGCTCTATACCAATTCTCAACTATTATCGTTCGCTGGTAATGGATATATTCGCGAATTTAGCTGCCATATCCCGGCTCAGGATTTCGCGCTCTTTTGTGGCTTCCTTTGCCTTCAGCCAATCAACGAATAGCATCCATGAATTCTCAGAATTACACCATGCAATCTCCCGCAATTATTAACTTTTTATAAGTTTTATGGTGTAGTAAGGCTCCTAAATTCCACTTTATTCTAAATCGGTACTTCACTTCCTTCTATCAGTTTAATCCACGGAGTTAGCCTCGCTAGTGCTTCTTACAATACGAAGTTGTCGCCTTGCTTTGGTCAAGTGAATTTTTCCATTGGTCCACCTTAACCACGTGACCGGAAAGCCTCATAATTTTTTCTTCCAGTGCCAACCCCGCGTTCAACTCCCGCTAGTTACATGGAGATACCCCTACGTCATTTCTCAGAAATTTGCACCCGGCTCCCTGCGCTGTTGCTACTACCAAGACTGCCCGGGGCTATGAAAACTTTGGCAACAAGTTATCCTCTCTCTTTCCTCGTTGTCACAATTTCTGAGAATTCTAATTCTGTCACTCATTGTGTTTTGTTAATCTCCATGGAGACAACAGTCTGTGGTATGGTGAAACCTGCCATCTCGGCCTGGCCTGTTCTTTCTGTATGTACAGTAAGATACTATTTATTCTGAAAATGAAATATATATTCCTCAATAATTCATCATAATTACAATTGCATGACGCTTATCACACCCCCACCAGGGCGCAGTACCGAGCTGCGAGACTAATCATGTCACTATGTATGATAAGTATTCTGTCCAATATATATTTTTGCCTAGATTCATATGTTTCTTTCATATTCCATTACCTCCGTAAATAAACCATTGCCAAAAGTTCATTTTAAAAACGATGTACCTTTAACAACGAAATATACGGGCATTTAATAAACCAATTGCTATTGAACTGATGAACCAACAGTGACCATAGCTCAATTGGTGGAGCAACCGGCGCGAAATCGGGAGGTTGTGGGTCGGATCCCACTGGTGTCCGATTGGCCATGGTTGTTCTGTTCTTAACATCTCTTCAACACGTACTATGACGTATAATACGACCTTATAGGTTGAAAGTCGACTTCGATTACAATGCGATCATCAAAATTCAATATTTATTGACTGGGCTCACAACGGGCGACTTGCACGCACTGTACAGTGTGATGGCAGTAGTGGCAGACCTGTAGCTAAGATCCTTTCCAACAAAACAAATATAGTCTAGGCCACCATAAATCAGTTAGTAGAGCAGCCGACGTTAAATCGGGGGGTTGTGGTTCGAATCCCACTGGTGTCCGATTGGTCATTTTTGTTCTGTATTTTAACATCTCTTCAAAACGCACTATGTACGTATAACACGACCTAATAGGTTGAAAGTCTATTTCGATTACAAAGCCGTTGTGAAAATTCAATAATAATATGTTTCCAATATATATACCAAAAGAAAGAATACAATATTGCATTCATATTTTAGTGTACTTTTAAAGAATACATAGGCTATCTAAAATAAAAAGTTGTGTATTTAGAGTGAGATTTAACTTTCACTCATGTGTCAGTTGTTCATGCCTTTTAAACTAATTTGTGGAATACAGCTGTAAAAAAAAAAAAAGCTCTAAATGAGGGAAATGGTATTCCATTAAGGCTGCCTTATTGTTTAATCTGCCCATTAGGACATTGGGTATCCATGACCTCCTGTATCAGAAGTTCAGTTACAAAACACGTTGAGTGGGTTGACAGCCAAAAGCGTTGTTAGCTCTCATGAATCATAGGTCCTTCACACGAATTTTGGCTTCTCTTTTCTTGTGGTAGATACTTTCTTCCTTACGTATTAGCTAGCTGCACTGCCCTTACGACAAACGGATTACTCTCTCAGCCACCTATACTAGGGCTGGTGATGAAAAACCTTAGGAGTTCACGGATTAGCCCTATATTTTGAAATATACTTTGCTCCAGATGACTGAGTTCCTCCTCCTCTGTGGTGCGAATTTTCTCTTTTTACCAACACAGCTATGTGAATCTTTCATTCTCACCAGAATTCATGCCTTTATAATACTCACTTATGGATTTTTTTATTTCATTGACGCATTGAAAGACTTAAGGAGGAATGTGCACGAAATGGAGCAAAAATGTCAATTTTCAATTTATTTTTTATTTAGTAGTAGAACTTATCGACTATAAATTCCCAAAGTTTCATTGATAGAATCGCATCCGAGGTGCCATAAAAATAAGTCCGGCGCGATCATCCTGCCACGCTTACTTTTTGAAGTAGGCTACCTCTTCAGTACTATCATGGTGAACAGAGATTCCGATGGAGCAATCTTGATTTTGTAGATCATCAGTGACATGGTTTCATATGTTAAAACCATAACAAACCAGCTGCTCTGTTTATAAAGTAAGACTTCTGGTTTTGCCTTGTGCTAGTGGATTGTATTTACTCGAGTGCTTGATTATTTTGATATCTAATAACGCCACGCTCACAAGGAGTATAGAAAACTGAATAAGCTGCGTGTTTAGAAGTTGGTGAACGCAACACGTGTGAAACAATATGACAATGAAGTTACGTCCGAAATAAGAACACCTTTGAAAAATGTAAACCCGACTCCCAACGGCTCTGGACGAAAAATTGGTCAAGCAAATAGTAATCTTAATAGCGACGAATGGCAACAATACAGTGGATTTAGAGTAATTCACATTGAACTATTAAGTACAATGGTGAAATTTGCTTATGTTTGTAAGAAGTGTGGCAGTTTATAGATCATGATAGGGAGCTTAATGGCCAATCCGCACATTGAATAGAATGTATAATAACACCATTTTTATCATCTACAGTCGTCAAAATTGCAACTTATGAGACAGTGGTGGTGATTATTGTTTAAAGAGGAAGTACAACTGGGCAACCATCCTCTGCATAACACTTATCAGAGAGGAAAAATGCAAGAGATCCGGCACTTCGAAAAATGAAGGTATTGGCCAAAGGAAGACAAGGGGCAGGAAGGGCATGAAAATGAAAGTCTCCCTAGGCCTCTATACGTAACACCGTCGGGGTCGGAAAAGAACAAGAGTTGACCAAGGGAGGTCGGATAGGATAGATGAAAGTGAGGAGCCTGGCACAAGTAAGTGGAAGCATTGCCAGGACTCAGCTAAGGGCCCCGTGGGCGCCAAACCACGCTCCAAACTTCAGAGCCCCTGGGGCCTCTGGTAGTCGCCTCTTACGACAGGCAGGGGATACCGTGGGTGTTATTCTACCGCCCCCACCCATAGGGGGAGACATATGAGACATTTCTTGTTTTTAATTATGAGAGAGGATGGAGGTATTGGAAAGAATGGGCTTCAGGATAGGAGCATTCACCCAAAACATCTAGAGAAAAAAAAAAACTCGCAACGCCTCGCTGCTGCTGAAAAATCAGTTGAAATGGTAACAGATAAAAGGCAGAATGGAAGAAGCCAGAAGAGAAGCCTTGGAGGGAAATATGATACTAAATCTAGTTCTGGGACCTTCTGGAGAGGCACCATGAGAGAAAAAATCATTGTTTAATTTTAAATTCAGTTTCCTGAAAAAAAAATTAATTGTGTATGTAACTTTTCCTCAGAATTTGTAAAGGGGCATTTTGCACCATTATTCCTATAAACACACTTAACGTTGTCACAAAAGAAAATTTCAAGATTTCATGTGTATGCTGAGATATGGGGCCGAGCACTTAAAATTTTGCATGAATATAATTTTATATTTACAGAATCTATACATTAAAAGAGTTTATTAAAACAGCGTTGGCAAATCCGTCCGTCCGTTCTACTGGACCGATTTGCTTTATTTCTGTTTTATTCTATCCGGAATTACCTGCCGGCGAATCATGAGACGTTGATAGGTCTCTAAGTCTAGCCAACTTTGAGTAAACATAAAATGAAATCATTAAATGATCACTCCAATAATTGCAGGCGAATGCTTACTCTAACCCGCAATACATTCTGTACTTAGCAGGTTGCTAAGCGACTAACACTTTCGTTAATATTCTGATATATGTGATTTTCATCCTTAGCAATGTCACTGCATGCAGCCAGAGAGCATATTTATATACTTCCTCTGGTCACGGAAGAATGCTATTCCCTGCTATATACACTTTGATTCTCTAACATTTTCCGGCTTCAGAATAAATTCAACAGATGGCAAAACGTTCCTAATAACTTACATGGTGCTAGGAGAAAAAGTCTACGTACAAACAGACCCCATCATGACATACGCCTCAGACATTGAACATATATTGAAGAATAACCTAGTTACACTAGAAAAGGTGAAGGCCTTGTATTTAAAAAAAAAGTTCTCTGTCTGGCAAAAAACGCTCCTTCGAGACTAACCTATGAGCTCACAAGATAACCGTCGTATGTAGAACTGTGTCGAAGTATACCGTTGCCTACTACGACACAATACCAAGCTTTACATCAAGATCCACAGGATTAAAAAAAAGCGAATATATGGATAGATTTTTGTACGAAACAGACGGCATGATGATGTCAGAACGGATGAATTCTTATTACGAACTGCGGCATACCATAACGCGCTTCTTATTAAATGTTCATAAAAGCATTGAAAAGGACAGGCAGAGCAATATGACTACGACAGGCATATCAAGACGAGTTATCTGACCTATTTATAATGAATGCTGCGAAGCAGCACGGGTCCTCTATTATAGTTAAAACATTAAAATTCTCCTAGCTGGGCTGAGTGGCTCAGACGGTTGAGGCACTGACTTTCTGACCCCAACTTAGCAGGTTCGATCCTGGCTCAGTCCGGTAGTATTTGAAGGTGCTCAAATACATCAGCCTCGTGTCGGTAGATTTACTGGCACATAAAAGAACTCCTGCGGGACAAAATTCCGGCACCTCGGCGTCTCTGAAAACCGTAAAAGTAGTTAGTGGGACGTAAAGCAAATAACATTTATTATTATTATTATTATTATTATTATTATTATTATTATTATTTCTCCTGTATGTTATATTCGTATTAAAATCTCTTGTGAGAATCTTAAGATGTATATGGTAATTACATGAGGAATATTGTGCAGACATTTGTTGAATTGATGAGAAAAAGTACATTTATGAATGTAAAAAATAAGATTTAAAATTGGATGAACATTTTTAAAATTACACGTAAAACTCTGAAAACATTACAGCAAGTGTATTAACATCATGTCAAGCACGGTGCAAAATTTCATGTTCCATTCATCAAAATTGCGGGTTTGGTGCATTTTAGTGTGTGGATTAATTATGCATTCCCCACCCCTTAATCAGAAGGCTAAATTTTGTCTAGGAATGCAGGAAATGACTAAAAATAGAAATTAAAAGGAGCGGTTTATCAGAGGGGAAAAAATACTCTGATGGCATCGGGACAAATTTCTAGGTGTGAATTTGTGAAATCAATCTGTTTTACATTTTTACCATCATAAACTTTCGATGTTTACCCATTTTCAGGGCTATCCAGCCACCTTCTTGCAGTGTTTCCTGTATAAATGATAATAGGCTGGTCGATTGAAGAAATTAGTGCAGAAAGTGGACGTAATTTACCTATAACTTTTTTCGAATCGGATGGCATTCTTCATGCTTGGGGCACAGTTTATCTTTTTCTATACCATCGTCGTCAAAGAAACCGACTTGCTGCCGTGTTAAAACACTGATAAGAAAGAAAAGAGAGCAAAGCAGTTGTGTTTCAGAGTTCTCAAAGAAATGCCCTAGAAAATATTAATTTTACAACACAGAATTTTCTAAGGAAAGTGATTACAGATAGGACAATGTAGATTGCTCTTCACTTAAGTGCTAGACGAGTTTAGTGGTTCAGTTGCTCAGTAATTCACAGGGTGTAACAGGTAGTAATGACTGTAGTGTGGTTTCCACGTCGTAAAAGGAAACTCAATGTTTTGTACGAATTATGTGACAACGGGCAGATCTGTAGATGGCAATGTAATTCAAATACGTTACAGAGAGAATCACGTTATGCCACGCCATATTACTTGCTGAGAGCCGCAGAAATGGTGGTGTACTCTTTTTTGCACTTGTAGTGTTACTTCTTTTATGAAGCTCTCGCGCGTCTTATCGATATTGTATTGGGTTAGGAAATGTAACACAGGATTTGAGTTTTTAGTCTGGTGCTATTTCTTCATGGATGCAGTATTTTTTTCATTTGTCTTTCGACATAGTGTAGGTCAGAGCAAAAAGTTGCTGTACCTCTACCGGTACAGTCTTATCTCATGTTTGGCTGTGATAACATGGAAGTTGCTGAGGTATTGGTGTGCTGAGTAAAGGAATTCAGAACACGACTAAAGCCTCTTGATGTTGTGAAAGGCGCTACCCATGGGACCGGTCGTGCTGCAGTAGCGTTGTCTGGTTCATTGAGGAAGGCAATGGCAAACTACACTCCTTATGATGCCTTGAACACCTCATTATGGCACTGCCATCGGTTTTTCGGTTTCTCTATAACCCGCATAACCTCTGGTGGTGCTTTTAGGAAGGTTTAACTAATCTGTAGGCCAAAGACTTACGGCACCTCTGAAACCTATCCATTAAAAATAATCGCCCACTCTAACTGGCATAGAACGACAACCACGTTGGTAGAGAAGCTACCAGCTGTCTTATCTCCTGTCCTATGATACTACATTATTCATGTGTCCGCCTCCGTAGCGTATCGGTTTGCGTTATTAGCTGCCGTCCTCGGGGGCCCGGGTTCGACTCCCGGTACTGCCAGAAATCTAAGATTGGCAGGAGGTCTGGTATGTGGTTGAAATGGCATATGCAGTTCACCTCCATTGGGAGTGTGACTGAAAAGAGCTCCATCACCTCGGGATAAGGACACGAGTTTAGGTTTAATATACAAGCATATTTGATTAACTCACAGGGTTTCGGTGAAGTGTCTGCTCTACAATACCGTATATAATTCCTAACTTCCGGGGCGATTTGTCAGAAAGCAGGCTTTTAAGCTGCCTAGTTGACTGTACGTGATAGGACTTACTCTGGTAAGCTTTTGTCCCGTGTTGACGCAGAGGCTTACGTTCAAATTACACGGTACATCAATAACCGTCCATGAAAGCCGAAGCTACAGTGCAGAACTGTATTCGAATGCAGTGATAGTATTCTGTCAATCGCACCTTCGAAATACGTTTTTTTTTTTTTTGAGAAGGTAAGCTGAAATAAAAATACCTATGTATATACTCACTGCTAATAACCTTAGACTGCTGTTTTAACAGCAGTTTAAAAACAGGTGTTTTTAACTTTAATTTTCAAATAAATAGGTCAGCAGTTCTATAATACGTTGTCATACATCCTTTGTAACAATACGATATACTATGAAGTCAGGATTGTTTTTTAACGCTATCTCGGAGTAAACCTTCCCTCTTACCCCTTGGGATATTTCCCTTCCCCATTTATGGTCTTTCTCTTTCGTAGATAGTCGCAGATCAAATTTATTAAAATGTATTAAAAAGCTACTAGGAGCCCGCCTGGGGACCATGATCGTTAAGGAGTTAAGTTTATAAACGGTCTGACACCGTGGTTAGCCGGTTCGAGTCCCGTTGGTGGAAAAAAAAGTCACCATCGGAATGTTGGCCGGTAGGGTAGGGAAGGTGGTGGTATATAATTTCTAATCACTAGATTGCGTGCCAAAAGCCTGGGTTAAATTCCAAACCTCTCCGAAGTGTTCACATGCAGTGAGGGCATATGCCGCTGTTCATGTGAATCGCCTATCGGATGGGGACGTTAAGCCTTGAGCAGACCACTTGAAAATATGAAATGGCGTATGGCTGTTACTGCCGCGAGTGTCCGAGGACATCTTCGGCTCGCCAGGTGCAGGTCTTTTGATTTGACTCCCGTAGGCGACCTGCACGTTGAGATGAGGATGAAATGATGATGAAGACGACACATACACCCGGCCCCGTGCCAGCGAAATTAACCAATGATGGTGAAAATGAAATGAAATGGCGTATGGCTTTTAGTGCCGGGAGTGTCCGAGGACATGTTCGGCTCACCAGGTTCAGGTCTTTCTATTTGACGCCCGTAGGTGACCTTCGCGTCGTGATGAGGGTGAAATGATGATGAAGACGACACATACACCCGGCCCCGTGCCGGCGAAATTAACCAATGATGGTTAAAATTTTCGACCCTATCGGGAATCGAACCCGGTACCCCTGTGACCAAAGGCCAGCATGCTAACTATTTAGCAGTGGAGCTGGACAGCAGACCCCTTGATGCTATTCGACAGAAGTAGACTATGTGCCGGCACCGGGTTTCACCCTCTCCCTTGCTGCTATCATATATTACGTCATTCATTTCATCTCATTAACTCCTCTGAGGCGGTTGACGTCAGGAAGGGCATGTGGTCGTAAAAAATCCGCCACGGCAGATTCATCTCATCTCATACCCGACCCCATAGAGAAACGGGACAAGGGTTGAACAAACAAACACTTTTCATAAACCACTTATTACTATTAAACGTTTACCTTTATTATATAAATTTAGGTTACGTACTCCTATTGATGCTGTACAAATCGTCGTTAACAAAATATTGTGATTCATTGTAGTTAATTATTTCACACAAAATCGTGACTTTAAAAACGCTTCAAAACCTACCTTGTGGACTTCGATCGCCTCCTAAAAGAAAAAGAAAAGAGAGAAAACCGAGCGAATTGGTCGTGCGGTGAGGGGCGTGGAACTGTGAGCTTGCATTCTGGAGATAGTGGGTTCGAACCCCGCTGTTGGAGCCCTGAAAATGGTTTTCAGTGGTTTCCCATTTTCACACCAGGTAAAGGCTGGGGCTGTACCTTAATCAAGGCCACGGTCGCTTCCTCCCCACTCCTAGACATTCCGTATCCCATCGTCGCCATAAGACCTATGTTTGTCCGACTTGTGCCAGGCTCCTCACTTTCATCTATCCTATCCGACCTCCCTTAGTCAACTCGTGTTATTTTCCGACCCCGACGGTATTAGGTTTTCAATGCCTCCAGAGTCCATTTTCACGCCCAGTTTATAAAAATGAGTTGGAATAAATTCTAATGGAGTGATGAAAAAAGAATGGCCTCAGATTTCCCTTTGGAAAAATCAAATGATCATAAATATGTCTTTCAATAAAAAAACTGGAATTGATAACGATGAATTTATCTGCACGTAACGAATAGTTTTCAAGAGACGTATTTATGGAATTTGGAGTCGACAAGTGTAGGAATGAGTGCGTCGAAAGGGGGAAACGGACTCGAAACCGGTTAAACTACCACGAATGAAATAATCAGTTCTCTAGAGTATAATGAGATGAGGCCTCTTTGATAAAAGAGTTTTGCATATGTAGTATAGATATACAGGCTGAAGCGAAATTCGCGCACTCGGGCGACGCAGCGCGACTCCTCACATGCCAGCAATATATATATATATATAAAAAATGTCTCTGACAAAAGTTCGTCCTGCGAGTATATCGGGCAGAAAAAGAATGTTAAAAAGTGGCAATCTGGCAATACTGTAACCACATGTAGGGCAACTACCTCTGTCAGCACATATTAGTTGTGCTGTACAGTTGGTGCAGTGGATAGTTTTGGGTTAGCATGCAGGAGGTCGAGGGTTCGATCGTGGATTGAGGCGCACTTTTCAGATGCTAATTTCCATCGGACATTACATACTTGTCCGCCTCTGTGGTGTAGTGGTTAGTGTGATTAGCTGCCACCCCCAGAGGCCCGGGTTCGATTCCCGGCTCTGCCACGAAATTCGAAAAGTGGTACGAGAGCTGGAACGGGGTCCACTCAGCCTCGGAAGGTCAACCGAGTAGAGGGGGGTTCGATTCCCTCCTCAGCCATCCTGGAAGTGGTTTTCCGTGGTTTCCCACTTCTCCTCCAGGCAAATGCCGGGATGGTACCTAACTTAAGGCCACGGCCGCTTCCTTCCCTCTTCCTTGTTTATCCTTTGCAAACTTTCCATCCCCCCAGAGGTACTGGTCATCCTCCCCAGTTGTATCCCCAGATCCAGAGTCTGAAGCTCCAGGTCACTGCCCTTGATGCGGTAGAGGTGGGATCCCTCGCTGAGTCCGAGGGAAAAACCGACCCTGGAGGAAAAACAGATTACGACGACGACATTACATACTTTAATACAGTAAGACACCGTTTCTTAGGTCACATGTATCCTACATTTACAAAATTTAGTAACGCTGAACACGTTGTAACGCATCTAGTAGATGAAGTGGAAAGGGCGCTTTCAAAGCTGACCAATGAAAACGAATGTAAGTCCATTTCTAGGATCGTAGTATGGAAGTGCAAATGGTTTCTACAGAACCCGCTGTAATCGCTGTTGACGATTAAGATACCAGGTACCATACCACCTGGACTACATTTACGAAATAAAAAACATACGCCTCAAACCAGGATTGACCCCTCGACCTCCTGGATGCTAACCCAATACGCTATACACTGCACCAACTGTACAGCACGACTAATACGTGCTGACAGAGGTAGTTACCCTACATGTGGTTACAGTGTTGCCAGATTGCCACTCTTCAACGTCCTTTTTCTCCCTGATATACTCGCAGGACGAACTTTTGTGAGATACATTTTTTTATTGCTGGCATGTGAGGAGTCGCGCTGTGACGCCCGAGTGCGCGAATTTCGCTTCATCCTGTATATGTCATGGCTGACCATCACAGCCTGCAAAATCACATCGACTATTTGTTCTCTAAAGCCCTTCTTTCATAATATATCAATATTTCACACCCGAGTCTGCAAGATCACCTCTACCATCTGCACTCTAATGCCCCTATTTGATAATATTATGTCTCTGTAATGGCCATCCATCTGTACTTCACATCACAGCATGCAAGATCACATCGACCATCTGCACTCTAACGCCCCTCTTTGATTATATGTCTCTCAGCCATTGCCATCCCATCAGTATTTCAAATCGCAGTGTGCACGGTTGCTAGGCAACATCACGTCAAACAATTGCTTGTATCGCTAATTTCGTGACGCAGATTTTAAGATGACCCCCAGCTAGATGTCCGTAGGATCAAATAAAGTGTTTATTACTACACATGAAGGACCAGTACGTGCAAGCTGACAAACAGTGCATTTGCTGCTCAACTGGTAGTTAGGCTTCCCTTCTCAGGGCCACATACATTTTTCTTCTACCGCAGGTGCGAACTGTGTCGCACATGCGGACTTGGCCCTGTTTTACGGCTGGATGTCCTTCCTGTTGCTAACCCTATATGGAGGGATGTATTTACTGTGCGTGTTCTAGGGTGGTTGGTAGTGTGGTTTGTTGTCTGAATATGACGAGGAATGTGCTTGGGACAAGCATAAACGCCCAGTCCCTGAACTGTAGGTATTAACCAACACAGTTAAAATCCTGGATAGGAATCGAACTCTGAGCCCTCTGAAACGAAGTCCAATACGCTGACCATTCAGCCAAGGAGACGGACACTCATCTCTCTGCACTGCTTGACGAAAAAGGGTGATGGACACGGGAGAGTGTTTACTATTGTGGGTTTGGCGGTTGTCATTGAGACTTATGACCACTATTGAAGCAGGTGATTCTCACCGAAAATAAGATTCTAAACTTTTTTTTTTTTTTTTTTTTTTTGCTATTTGCTTTACGTCGCACCGATACAGACGGGTCTTATGGCGACGGTGGGATAGGAAAAGCCTGGGAATTGGAAGGAAGCGGCCATGGCCTTAATTAAGATACATCCCCGGCATTTGCCTGGTGTGAAAATGGGAAACCACGGAAAACCATCTTCAGGCCTGCCGAAAGTGGGGTTCGAACCCACTATCTCCCGATTACTGGATACTGGCCGCACTTAAGCGACTTCAGCTATCGAGCTCGGTGATTCTAAAAATTAAACCTATAATAATACTGATAATAATATCGGTACTCACCTTATTCAGTCAATACTTCTTTCTGGCACATTGGTCGGCTAAACAATCGATTATTCCCTCATAATCCATTTTGTTTAAAACGCCTCCCTCGATGTGAAGTAAGGCGGAATTATTAAGCTTGTCCAGCCATAGTAGACCTCATTTTTCTTTTGCTTTACGGCGCTCCGACACAGATATGTCTTATGGCGACGATGGGATAGGAAAGGCCTAGGAATTGGAAGGAAGCGGCCGTGGCCTTAATTAAGGTACAGTCCCGGCATCTGCCTGGTGTGAAAATGAGAAACCACGGAATACCATCTTTAGGACTGCTGACAGTGGGGCTCGAACCCACGATCTCCCGATTACTGGATACTGGCCGCACTTAAGCGGCTGCAGCTATCGAGCTCGGTAGTAGACCTCAAATGGGGCTTCACACCGCGAAGTGTGGGCAATGAACGTTCATCTGAACTGTTCGTGCCAGGTAAGTTGAATATTATACAAAGGACAATTTTTATGTTAGGATTCACTCCGAGAAGTTTATGTTTGCGGAGAACACTTCAAAAAGTTATTAGAGGAGTGACTGGAATGTTGTTGCCAGTGAGTTGTTTCAAGTGTAAACTGAGGTATAGAGTTTGTGCCTCTGTGAAAATCTCAAGGAGCAATAAAAGAAATAACCCCTTCGATATTTAATCAATCCTGTATGCTTGTATACCAGATGAGGTTTTTACGAGGTTTTCCTAATACTCAAACCATTTGAGTGACACAATCGGAAAGGGAATGATCAGTTCAACGATTCTGCCAACATGAATTTTGGGAGACTGAAACTTTGCATTCACAGTATTAAACTGCTGCAGAATTACGCCCCAGACAGTAGTAGTAATCAGTAGTCTCCAGAGTAGTATTAGTGGAGAGTTCTGCAGCCTCCTCCTCCTAGGGCCCTCCTCAGAGGCATCCTCCTCCTCAGGCTCTCGGGAGAGTCCTCCTCCTCCTCCTCCTCCTCAGTCTCTCGGGAGAGGCCTCCTCCTCTGGCCCTTCCCAGAGACCTCCTCCTCCTCCTCCTCCTCAGGTTCTCGGGAGAGGCCTGCTCCTCACGGGCGGAAAATTTGAATTTTGGCGCGAGATTTGAATTTTTAAACGAAGCCACGTGCTTTGTTGACAGCTGTCATCCGCCATCTTTCATCGCAAACCTCAGTGCTGCTATCTTTAGCTACTACCTTTGATGTGGCGGTGGCGATTTCCACGTGCTTTTTGGCAGTGGCTGCTATCTTTGGCTACATACCTTTGACATGTGGTGGCGGCAATTTGAAATTCTATGTGCTTTTTTAACAGGCTGTCATCTTTATTCAACAGAGCACCGTGCTGCTATCTTTATCGTAGAGAATAGAATACGATACACGATACAACACGTGTTTAGAATATGCCAAGGTATACCTTTGTTCTAAGAAGATTAGATTACAAAAGAAGTTATTGAAACATAACAAGACTAGAATCGAACACTACTCGATATCGTTAACTTCAACATGTGATTAGAACATTGATTGATGTGTTCAGAACGCTAAATAAGAGATTAAGACTAGAATAGAACACGATACACGATACAACATGTTTAGGGATACCTTTGTTCTAAGAGAAAAAAGTAAGACTAGAATTCTGAACAGCTGACAGCTGCTCTGTCAAGGCATAGCTCTATCGAACATACAACGCGATCTTATGCATAAGGCAGTGCGCATATCGCGCAGCTGCAGCTATGCATGTTTAGACTTGAACACATACTGCTGTTCAAAACATATTACAACTAGAATCGCATACTATAGTTTGATGTTGTGGAACACTGCATTGCAAGACTAGAATTAAACACTGTTTAGGAAAAAAATTCCTTCTCAACATACTTAATGAGCTGCTCTTTCTCCTCATCTGTCAAGGTACATCTCTATCGAACATGCATTGCAAAAGCAAGAGTGTGCACGTGCTGCAGTAATAACATCATTGTGCATGTTTAGACTTGAACACATACTGCTGTTCAAAACATATTATGACTAGAATCGCATACTATAGTTCGATGTTGTAGAACACTGAATTGTAAGACAAGAATCAAACACTGTTCAGAAACAAAAAAATATTCTCTTCTCAACATACTTACTGAGCTGCTCTTCTAAGACGACAACATACTTACGAATCTGCTGAACACTTTCTTTCTTGACATACTTACCCTTTTTCTTCGAGTATTTAAGAGGAAGGAGCGGGAGGAGGAGAAGGTAATACCTAATCTAAAATAAAAGAATATGCCAATTCTACATTATTTATTTACATCTTGTATGTGCAAGTTTTATCTTGAATCATTTTGTCGAAGTGATGTTTGCGTACTTCTCCATTCTCGACGCAATTCTTGTATGTACATGTTTTATCTTAGTACCTATCAATACTAATATGCCCCCAGGCTAGAGTGTTGGTAGAATTTGGAATGACAAACCGTTTGCAATCATCATTATTAAGGGCTACCTTACTAATTAAATGAGTGTACAACTGATGCTTCTTGCTTCTAATAACAGCCATTTGCTTATGTAAAATAGGTAGATTACTATTAAAACAATTTTTACAATTTTCTAAACTTAGCTGATTCTGAACTACATTCTTTTTAATTCCTTTCAATCTCTTTATTTGTAGTTGATTTAAGAGCATTATGCAATATGATTTGGATTTAGTACCTACAAATGAATCGATAATATTTCCAGCACATTCGTCTTTCATTTTACCTAGAACATTTTTGTTTACTAGTGGCAGATTATAATTATTATTTTCAGGATAGTTACTAGTATCAAACCTACCTAAATCTGGCTTTATATCATTGTAAACCGAGCTCGATAGCTGCAGTCGCTTAAGTGCGGCCAGTATCCAGTATTCGGGAGATATTAGGTTCGAACCCCACTGTCGGCAGCCCTGAAAATGGTTTTCCGTGGTTTCCCATTTTCACACCAGGCAAATGCTGGGGCTGTACCTTAATTAAGGCCACGGCCGCTTCCTTCCCACTCCTAGCCCTTCCCTGTCCCACCGTCGCCATAAGACCTATCTGAGTCGGTGCGACGTAAAGCAACTAGCAAAAAAAATATCATTGTAATAGTCATCAGTTATGATTTGGTAAATAAACGAATCGGTATCTGTGTAGAGCAAGCTAATTCAAGTACAGCAAAACAAACGTTGGTAGGTTTGGGTTGGCACCGTACCTTAGCTTAATATTTTCCCAGTTTGTAATTAATTTTACATCAACGCGTTTGTCAACATTTTCCATAGTCTTACCAAACACACTGTTATTCATGAGCTTATACAAATCTTTCTCAAACTCGTTAATTGCATTTGTTCTTAAATCATTGTTGAGATCGATATATGGTTTTAGCCACGGTGACTGATTGAATTGTAGTACGCGATGAATTTTGGTTAACTTCAAACCATGCTGCAAACACTATTTTAAATTCCGATAATGAATGACATACTTAGATTTGTCACACAAATGAGCGATTAGCATCTTTGTTGTTGATGTGATGTACGGAGATTTCATATTTTCAGGGCAGAATGGGAAGTTATTATGAGAAGTGTGTAACTCTTTAGGATACTGTAAGTCAGTTTCAAGGAAATAGCCTTTATTAGCTTCATCGTCTAGGGTGTGCAGCTGTAAATCTTCAATTTCGCACTGTGGTAGCCAACGGAAACTACACTGACTGACAGAGCAAATGCAACACCAAGAAGGAGTGGTTCGAAAGGGATGAAAGTTGGGGAAAAAACAGAGACGGCACGGAAGAATAATTGATGTTTATTTCAAACCGATATGCAGGTTACACAATGCGCACGGCATCGACTCAGTAGGATGTAGGACCACCGCGAGCGGCGATGCACGCAGAAACACGTCGAGGTACAGAGTCAATAAGAGTGCGGATGGTGTCCTGAGGGATGGTTCTCCATTCTCTGTCAACCATTTGCCACAGTTGGTCGTCCGTACGAGGCTGGGGCAGAGTTTGCAAACGGCGTCCAATGAGATCCCACACGTGTTCGATTGGTGAGAGATCCGGAGAGTACGCTGGCCACGGAAGCATCTGTACACCTCGTAGAGCCTGTTGGGAGATGCGAGCAGTGTGTGGGCGGGCATTATCCTGCTGAAACAGAGCATTGGGCAGCCCCTGAAGGTACGGGAGTGCCACCGGCCGCAGCACATGCTGCACACGTAGCGGTGGGCATTTAACGTGCCTTGAATACGCACCAGAGGTGACGTGGAATCATACGCAATGGCGCCCCAAACCATGATGCCGCGTTGTCTAGCGGTAGGGCGCTCCACAGTTACTGCCGGATTTGACCTTTCTCCACGCCCACGCCACACTCGTCTGCGGTGACTATCACTGATAGAACAGAAGCGTGACTCATCGGAGAACACGACGTTCCGCCATTCCCTCATCCAAGTCGCTCTAGCCCGGCACCATGCCAGGCGTGCACGTCTATGCTGTGGAGTCAATGGTAGTCTTCTGAGCGGGCGCCGGGAGTGCAGGCCTCCTTCAACCAATCGACGAGAAATTGTTCTGGTCGATATTGGAACAGCCAGGGTGTCTTGCACATGCTGAAGAATGGCGGTTGACGTGGCGTGCGGGGCTGCCACCGCTTGGCGGCGGATGCGCCGATCCTCGCGTGCTGACGTCACTCGGGCTGCGCCTGGACCCCTCGCACGTGCCACATGTCCCTGTTCCAACCATCTTCGCCACAGGCGCTGCACCGTGGACACATCCCTATGGGTATCGGCTGCGATTTGACGAAGCGACCAACCTGCCCTTCTCAGCCCGATCACCATACCCCTCGTAAAGTCGTCTGTCTGCTGGAAATGCCTCCGTTGACGGCGGCCAGGCATTCTTAGCTATACACGTGTCCTGTGGCACACGACAACACGTTCTACAATGACTGTCGGCTGAGAAATCACGGTACGAAGTGGGCCATTCGCCAACGCCGTGTCCCATTTATCGTTCGCTACGTGCGCAGCACAGCGGCGCATTTCACATCATGAGCATACCTCAGTGACGTCAGTCTACCCTGCAATTGGCATAAAGTTCTGACCACTCCTTCTTGGTGTTGCATTTGCTCTGTCAGTCAGTGTATTTAAAGGTAGATGCTGACTCATTGCCCACCCATACTGATTGTTAGCATCGAGATAAACAATATACTGAGATTCCTGACTATAGTCAAAACTCGGCATGTACTTATTATTTGCCTTAGAATACTGCCCATCACACTTAGACCACCTCGAATAGAAGATTTTATAAAGTGCACCATATCGATATCGGTTAGCAGTTCCAAATTCACTTGCGTGTATTTTAACATGGCATCCCAACTTAACCCAGGTGCTGTAAAATACTGACATGGATCAAGGTTGTAGGTTTTCTTGCAAACACAGCGAAAATTTTCGAAAACATCAGGTAACAAAAGTACATCCGTCTTTAAATATAAGTCAGAGTATTCGCCTAGCGTTTGAATGTGGAACTGATCCCAGATACGTTGTGCATGTAAATAGTCATCATCACTAATATCAGCTGAATTCAGCGAGCTGTAAAATGATTGTTTTACTTGTAAGGCGCGTTCTTCGAGGCGTTCTAAGCAGTCAAGATATTCATAACAGAAGACACCATTACGCCGAATTAAATTAAACTGCTCTTCTTCAGGAAAAACACGTCGAATTTCTGTAAATTGTTCTGGCTGCAAATTACTCGAAAGTTTATCAAGGCTACTCGCCATAAAGCGAAACGAGTCAAGAAATCTCAATTTTATAGTATGCTCCTCATCTACTTTTACACACTTTGTAAATGGAATGTACCGCTCTTTGTTCTGAGGGATTATATCTACTTTTTCATCTGAAGCTCCAAATTGTGATATAGTAAAATGTGAGTCGTAACCAGATAAGTTATGAAAAATTACTGGAATAAATTTTGGAACTCTGTAATTAAGATTACAGCTATTATGAACAGGACATCTGTACAATCCAGTTAAATGATCATGTTCGAAAACTTTAGGGTCATTTTTAGAAAATTCGCCATCACAAATACTACATTTTGTAGCACTTTCATGTTCTTGTAACTGAATTTCGGTGAGTGGTTTCATAGGAAAGTTAGTATTTAGAATGCTGCTAAGTCATACTGTATCACTTTCAAGTATTTCTAAAAATACTTTAGCAGCATCAGGTCCTCGATACAGCTCTAACTTGTTAAGCGTACTATCATAACTACACTTGATATAATACGCGAAGCTATACGGGACATGCGTGTGTGTAGTATTAGTAAGAGAGTTGTCTGGATTAGGCGCGCATGTGCTGAATGGTTTGAGGATGGCTTCAAAGTCTGCGTAGATGACGAAAAGCACCCACATCTGCTTGTTATAATTTATAAATTTTAAAACATTATTGCCTGTAGTAGGTATCTCTGTACATACATGATTGCAGTCATTCTTAGAATGATTTTTTAACTGATCTTCATTTCTAAGATACTGCAAGCATCCGTCACATTTTACCATTACGTTTTGACAACTGACTACCAACAAGTCTACTAAAATTTTTAATCCAACAAAAGTGACTATTCTCACTGTTTTCGATTTTGAGTAAGTTAACATGAGTATTCTTCTTATTACGTGTATAATACAGAGGACCTATACAGACTTTGTCTACACCATACACATTAATGCTAATATTATTTAGTTGTTCAAAGCGCTTAATGTCCTTTAAGTGCATAGGAAATTCTATACCTCTAAATTTAGTTGTGCTGAATAGTGAGGATACGATGGTGTTCTATTTGCTACATACGATTTCGCAGGTTGTAAAGCCGACACAACAGCCCATGCAAAACATGCCTCGTCATTGTTCTGGACGTTCACAACAGCTTTTTTTCGCTTAATCCATGTCGGCAGCTCGATGTATGAAGATCCTCGCAAGGGAGTTTACTTATTGATGTTAACTTCTAGATACAAAATTTCAACTAAAGCCCACCCTCATTCTTTTTCCTGAAATTCTTCGCTCTTCGTTGAAATAATGTTTTAGATATCCCTAAATACATCACTGAAATTAGTTGACTACTTACTACAAAATTCTTGGTATTAAATGATTTAATTTCAGTTGTTTCATTTTCATCTGTGCTCTTAATATACAACGCATAAAGTTCGAAATTAACTTTAAATAAATTATGATCAGACAAAGTTTTGTCAAGAAGCTGTTCTACATCCTGTTGAATGCAATTTAAAAAGTTTTCGGTGCTTTGAAACTTCTGACTAGTACGAATTCTGCAACTGAAAATCCTACTTTTAAATGCAGTATTATTTCTTCGGTGTTTGTATTACTAGCACTTCTACAAGCATTGATTTTATGCGCATTACTTCGTAAGTGACCCTGAAAATGTGAAGATGGTACATTGGTGTTACTGTGTTCGCAGTGTATAGTTTGAAATTTTTCATTTTTCCTTGGTTTTTTGTTGCTACAACTTTCTACTTCTACATCAGTATTTACACGCTTTCTTCGCGTTGCCTGAGGGTTATAGTCGCAAGTAGATACCTGATGTACTTCTACTAAGTGAGCCTGGTATTGCTCCACATTAGCGAAATACCCCCCACAAACTTCACATAAAGCGGATGTTATGCTAGGGTGTTTTGTTTTTATATGACGTGCAAGGTTATTTGTCTTGTGAACGTTGCCTTACACAGCTCGCAGGGGAACATAGTAGTGTATAGTCGCAAGCAGATACCTGATGTTGTATTTTAATATGACGTGCAAGGTTATCCTGTCTTGTGAACGTTGCATTACACTGCTTGCAGGGGAACGTAGTGTCCTCTCTCTGCTAATAGTAGAATGAAGTGTTTAAGTAAACAGCGTATGCAACAAATTCTGAAAAGAAAACAATTATCAATAGAGATTAGATAAAAGAGTAAAGGGTTACGTATAGTTGTAATGTTCGGAAGAAACCAAGTTTCAATCTATAGAGGTCAGGCTTTGTCGCGAGTTTAAAGTTAGAAAAAGCAAACAGAGAGATGAATGTTCCATACCTAACAAAGTAGAAGCACTCTTGCGGATAACGACCGATGAGGGTGTTGCTGCCGTTGTCAAAAATATGCTAACTCAATGTCCTTCTCTCGAGTCGCAAGGTTAAAAACTAGAAAAACGAAAATTCAATGAATAACGGTTATATACAGTAACCAGCATGAGGTTTGAAGAGAACAACCATTTATTAATAGAGATTAAATTGCTATGTTTGGAAGAAACCAAGTTTCAACCTATAGAGGTCAGACATTGTCGCGAGTTTGAGGTTACAAGATTAAATGTAAAAGTAACGAAGGCACACATAGTTGTAAAGTTCGGAAGAAACAAAGTTTTTACTTACAGAGATTAGATGTTATTGTAAGTTTAAGGTTAAAAAAAAAGCAGAGAGATGAATGTTCCATACCTAACAAAGTAGAAGCACTTTTACAGATAACGTTCGATGAGGGTGTTGCTGCCGTTGTTAAAAAAGTGGTTACTCAATGTCCCTCGAGTCGCAAGATTAAAAACTGGAAAAAACGAAAATTTAATTAATAACGGTTATATACAGTAACTAGCATAAGGGTTGAAGAGAACAACCATTCATCAATAGAGATTAAACAAGAGTTGCAATGTTCGGAAGAAACCAAGTTTTAACCTATAGAGGTCAGACATTATCGCAAGATTAAAGTTACAGGATTAACCTCTTCCTTGTCTGTGCCTTCTAATCTTCCCATCCCACTAGGTTAGGCTACGTGGGTAGGGTACTAGTACTACTCCCCAGTTGTATCCCACGACCCAATGATCAACTAATTATTAATAAAGATATTACTGCCTAAGAGTAGCACATAGTAATACAAGGAAAGAGCATGAAAGTTAAATTATCAACAGAACTGCCTAGCACTAACCAACATTTTAGGCTTACCTTAAGTTGAAGGCTGCAAAGTGAAAAATGGTTACTGGAATAATGTTAACAGCAGACGGTGATTTTCAAGAAAAAAGAAATCATAAATAATAATATTCAAAGAATTAATCTTACCTTTTGTTTTACTACCAGACGGTGGACGATAATGAGCTTGAATCAAAGTACAGGAATTGAGTAAATTAGTTATATGCGCACACTTTACACACACACACACACACACACACACACACACACACACACACACACACACACACGGAGAACTGCAAACCAGCGTGCGTTTTACACAGACTACATCCGGCGGACTGCGACTTGTTACCAGGCGGCTATGCAATCTGCATTCGTCTACAATACAGTTGTAACAAAAGTTTATGCACTAACTTTCTAAGCGGTCGGGAAAAACACAGGCCTTCAAAGTAAGCAGTAGACTAAAGCCCTTCTTCCTTCCCGTGTTAGTATCCCAAGAAAGACTGTTAACAAGAAGCGACTCTAAGTTAATAACAGCGCGCCATAAAGAAAGGGAGTCTCATCCATGGTATCCCCTACCGGATCGAACCTGCTAGAGACGCCGAGGTGCCGGAATTTAGTCCCTAAAGAGTTTTACTAAGCACCTTCAGACTGAGCCACAGGATCGAACCTAGAGACGTCAAGGTGCCGGAATTTTGTCCCTCAAGTGTTATGACGTGCACGACTAGACTAAGCCAGGATTGAACCTAGAGACGCCGAGGTGCAGGAATTTTTGCCCTTAGGAGTTCTTCCGAGTACTACCGGAGTAAACTAGGATCGAACCTGGAGACGCCGAGGTGCTAGAAGTTTGCCCCCTCAGGAGTTCTGCCGTGCACGACTAGACTGAGCCAGAATCGAACCTAGAGACACGGAGGTGCAGGAATTTTAGCCCTTAGGAGTTCTTCCGAACACTACCGGACTAAGCCAGGATCGAATCTGGAGACGCCGAGGTGCTAGAATTTTGTCCCTCAGAAGTTCTGTTAAGCACCTTCAGACTAAGCCAGGATCGAACCTGGAGATGCTGAGGTGCCGGAATTTAGTCCCTCAAGAGTTCTGCCGTGCACGACCAGACTGAGCTATAGGATCGAACCTAGAGACACCGAAGTGCCAGAATTTAGTCTCTCAAAAGTTCTACCGACACGAGGCTGAACCACCGGACTAAGCCAGGATCGAACCTGTTATGTTAGAAAGCCAGTGCCTCTCAGCTATTCAGCCAGATCCGGCAAGAGAGAGCAGGCTTAGAGTCTGCTGCTGTTACTTATGGTGCTGGCTGTAAGTGTGCGATGGACTTTGCACCGAGCGAAAAGTGCTGTGTCTCGCATTCCTGCGAGTGAGCACTGACTGACTTGAAGCAGACTCTCTTCTCCCAGCAAATACAACAACGTTTCTGTAAAACACGCACCCACGATATTTTTCTTGCCCCGCATCTCAGACTTGGTGCATTCAACAGATATGCCCTTACATCTTTGCTTACTACAGTCCGGTGCTAGCACATAGCCTACCCCAAGGCATAACGTCTAAATAGCAAGGATTAAACTACACTTTAAATGCTAGGGGAGCGGCTGGTCGCTTCCTGCTCCTAGCCCTAAGAATCTGTTTTACAGCCGGATGACCTTCTTAACGCAAGGAATAGGATTTTAAATTGCAAGCATCTGTTTTACGGCTGGATGGCTTTCCTGAC
This sequence comes from Anabrus simplex, assembly GCF_040414725.1. NCBI lineage: Eukaryota > Metazoa > Arthropoda > Insecta > Orthoptera > Tettigoniidae > Anabrus > Anabrus simplex. The sequence continues at coordinate 374,356,925 of NC_090268.1, read as the reverse complement.
GCAAAAACCGGGATTTTAAATCGCAAGAATCTGTTTTACAGTCGGATGCCCTTCTTGACGCGAGGAGTAAGAATCTTTTTACAGCCGGATGTCCTTCTTAACGCAAAGGCCGGGATTTTAAATTGCAGTATCTAGCGTCTTACGTCACGAACAATTGTTTTACGGCTGGATGCCCTTCTTCACGCAAGGACTAAGATTTTAAATCGCAAGAATCTGTTTTACTGTCGGATATCCTTCTTGACGCGAGGACTAAGATTTTAAATCGCAAGAATCTGTTGTACAACGGATGCCCTTCTTAACGTAAGAACTGGGATTTTAAATCGCAGTATCTAGTGTCTTACAGCTCGAACAATTGATTTATGGCTGGTTGCCCTTCCTGACGCAAAGACCAGGATTTTAAATCTCAAGAATCTGTTTTACAGTCGGATGCCCTTCTAGATGCAACAGCTAAGATTTTAAATCGCAAGAATCTGTTTTAAAGCCGGAATCCCTTCTTAAACCAAAGACCGGGATTTTAAATTGCAGTATCTATTGTCTTACATCATAAACAATTGTTTTATGGCTAGATACCCTTCTTGACGCAAGGACTAAGATTTTAAATCGCAAGAATCTGTTTTACAGTCGGATGCCTTTCTTGATGCGAGGACTAAGATTTTAAATCGCAAGAATCTGTTTTACAGCCGGATGTCCTTCTTAACGAAAGGACTGGGATTTTAAATCGCAGTATCTAGTGTCTTACATCATGAACAATTGTTTTACGGGTGAATGCCCTTATCGACGCAAAAAGCTAACGGAAATTTTAAAATTGCCCGCTACTACATGCTTAAGGTAGTAGCCGTAAAGATAGCAGCACGGTGCTCTGTTCATTAAAGATGGCAGCTTGTCAAAAAAAGCACATAGAATTTCAAATTGGTGTCACCGCATTTCTGAGGTAGTGCCATATGCCGTAAAGATAGCAACACGATGATCTGTTGATTAAAGATGGCGGATGACAGCTGACGGAATTTTTCAAATTGCCTGCTACTACGATAAAGATAGCAGCACGATGCTCTGTTAATTAAAGATGGCCGCTGTCAAAAAGCACATAGAATTACCCATCACCACATTTCAAAGGTATGTAGCTAAAAATGGCAGTACGATTCTCTGTTGATTAAAGATGGCCGCTGTCAGCTGTCAAAAAGCACGTAGAGTTTAAATTACCCGCATTGCCGTAAAGAGGGCAGCACTGGGGTTAGCGATGCAAGATTACAATGCGGTCGTGATAATACAATATTCATTGACTTGGCCCTCAACGGGCAACTTAAACGCACTGTACAGTGTGACGGTAGTAGTACCAGACCTATAGGTTAGATCCTTTCCAACAGAACAAATATGGCCTAGGCCACCATAGCTCAATTGGTAGAGCAACCGACGTGAAATCGGGAGGTTGTGGGTTCGAATCCCACTAATGTCTGGTTGGCCATTTTTGTTCTGTACTTAACATCTCTTCCACACGTACTAAATGTACGTAACACGACCTAAGAGGTTGAAAGTCGGTTTCGATTGCAATGATAGTGAGTTTGATGTTGTAGGTATGATAATAAAAATGGTATGGGAAGCAATTGGGACAGGATATGAATCTGAGAGAAATCGGAATACGGCCACAGGACAGTAAATGTTCATTCAAGTACCGTCTCCTTTTAAAATATTAGACCTACTTGGACATAACATGATTATCAGTTTTAATTCTCCAGTTAATTCTGTTTCGAACTATGAGCCTCGACGTAATTACGTAATATTCCAACTAATGTCAATTTATCTTCCAATCCCATTCAGTGAAAAATTGTTTATAATTTGTATGTCCGAGAGGAAGTATGATTTGCTATCTAATTACCTTGATCCGACTGATCCCGAAAATGAAATAAATTAGGAGATTCAGGGTGAATTCGTACGTACTCTGCATTACCAACAAAATGAGAGTCCCATTAGCTCCATCAATTCAGACGGACTTCAAGAACAAGCAATTTAACTTTATGCACCATATTGGATGCTTCATCATGTATCATTCTGAACTAGGGGAGGGGGTTCTTGCGTGTAATTAGGTGATCTCGTTGTATCATTTTAGAATAACTATAGTGTATTTTCCACTTTTACAAAATTTAAAAGCAGTACCTTAAATGGTTTTCAGAGAATAAATTATTTATTGAAGGTACTCCACAACTATACCTGACTAGCTAATTATTACCTTATGTTTCGCCAGACAGTGAGTCAATGATAGTCCATGGGAAAGTGTTAATAAGTCCCACAACACTACTTCGCCATTCATCAAGATTTTATGTCGCTGTGTAGGTGCTGTAAAACAAAAACTGATTAATCTTGCAGTGTAATAAAGAAGGCAATCTGCATTTGTGCGTGATTCTGTTGCTTCGGAGCCAACGAGATTCAGTGAATGAACTGAACAAGCGATAAACACTACCAAGAAATTTACTTCTCAATACTTGCCTGAACTCCTGAATAAGCACCTGACACCTAGCATTATCGAAGGGCTGGTCTCTACAGTCTTTAATTTAACGGCTCAAATTTTCCTGAAACATCTAGAACAGCCTTTTGTGATTTGTTCCGCCTTATGCTCCATTTTAGCTGTGAAACACAAATTGCTTCGCAGTCTTGTAGTCTGTATAGTGAATGATAAATGTTAGCTCATCATTGTGTGAAATTTCTGGAGGTGAATAAACATCAAATCCAAAATATTTAGTTTTCTTTGCTTCACACGCCATATCCTTACGAAGGTTTTCCGCCATTAATTAGATGAACTATTCGTAAGTCTTGGATTGTGTGCCCCCTACTTGCACGGACTTGCTATCTGATACGTTATTTCAGAAAAGATTGAATGGAAAAGCAACCCACTGACTGCTAGGTATATTACTGTTGCTGCGACCATTCTTATAATTCCCCTTTACTGATTTTCTCTGTCTAGTTAAGTTCCTTGTTCACATAGCTGCTGTCACTCACCCTACCGACACTTCTTCTGTGAAACACGAAAGTTTTCATAGGAATTTCGTGCCAGCATTTTTCCAATCAATGAGTGAATCACTTCCCGGCCCCATACTTCCCTTGCATGCACACTTCTACCTGCGCTTATTCTCTTGACCACACCTTAAATACTTCCTTTGGTTCTGGCCAGCGCTCTTTCACCAAAAACCAGGCACACATCTCAAAAATGTATTTACGTCAGCAAGAAGGGTGCATATATTATACATTCACGCAGCCAACAGCCGATTTCGGGTCCAGTCCCTACGGCTGAACCTGTTTGATCCTCCCCCTGTAGATGGGGCGGTAGATTACATCTACGGACCCCAAGATGACTCTGGCATTACTTCCACGTACTGGTGGCTCCTCGCCTTCATCTTTCCTTTGCGACCTCCTCCGGTCAACTCTTGTTCTTTTTCGACCCCGACAGTGTTAGATTATCGAGGCCTGGGGAGTCTTTTATGTTCACGCACCTCGTTCTCTGGCAGATACATTTATATTTTGAAGTGTTGGATCCCTGCCATTTTTTCCTCTGATTAAGTGTTAAGAGAGGATGGTTGCACACTTGTACTTCCTCCTAAAACAATAATCACCAGCACCTATTTTATCCGACCAGAATGTACCTACTTGTTCTAGAACTCTGTAGTGGGGAGTCACGACATTCCCTGTCACTACATTTGTGGATTATATAATTGTGCTGCTCCTGCTGCACATAACTTTGTTATCTTCTTTTCACACCTTGGCGTGAAGTTCTTGGATGCAAGCTGATACATTTACCTGAGTAGCCAAAAGTCATGGGAAGACACGAAATGTAATGTTGACAACGAGTTGCTCCTCCGCAAGCCCTTAAAATGGCAACAATACGGCGAGGCAATGACTCTACAAGGTGTTGGAATCGTTCTGGAGGGATCTGGATCCACGCATCTTGCACTGCTACCCACAATTGGTCTTGTGTAGTTGATGCGGGATTAATGGAGCATACACCAGCATCGACGGCATCCCATATATGTTCCATTGGATTAAGATCGGGGGATCTGGAGGGCCAATCTATGATCGCAACTTCACTGGTGTGCTCCTCCAATCACCTGCGTGCCACTACAGAGCGGTGACATGGCGCTTTGTCCTGTTGAAATATGGCATTTCCATCAGGGTACTCTAGGGCCAGGAAGGGGTGCAGATGGTCTGAAAGAATGTCCACATAACGTGCACCTGTCAGCGCTAATGGGCCCTAATGCGACCATGAGAACGCCGCTCGGACCAGAACTGAGCCACCTCCCGCCTGGACACAACCTTGTTGACACGCAGGATCAATAGCTCCGTGGGGCATATACCACACTTTCACGCGCCCATCAGCTCGATACAACTGGAACCGGAATTCATGAGACCTTACCACCATATCACCCGCCGCCACTGTTCCATGGTCTGTTGCCGATATTCGCGGGCCCACGCATGTCGTTGAGTTCTGTGCCGAGGTATCAGCAAAGGGACACGAGTTGGTCGTCGGCTGGCGAAGCCCATGCGGTGCAGTATCCTCCTTACAGTACTGGTAGAAATGGGTTTCTGATTTCAGACATTCAACTGGGCGGTGATCTGACTCACTCACAGTAGTCCATCGAGTGCCCAGTATGGTTCTGCGGAGGCGACGGGATGTCCGTTCGTTAAACACCTGCGGTCTTCCCATGCGGCGGTGGTAACATTCTCTTTGCGATATTGAAGAGCCACGCTCGACACCGTAGACCTCGAAAACCCGATTTCGCGTGTAATACCCGCAATGTTATGACCCATGTCCTGTTCGCCGATGCTCATCCCATGTTCAAAGTCGGTTATCTCGCGACGTGTTGCCATCTTCAAGACACTGGTGTCTGTGATAGACTGCTCAGCTACGCCGCAGCTAGTCGCAACGCTCAGGGGTCATACACGGCACATTTTATAATGGGACACCCCTTCCCGTGACTTTTGACCATTCAATGTATTTTTAGATGTCGTCTATAGTATTACGTAGATAGATTAATTCCGTCCACTTCACTAGGGATCTCCTGACTAATACGCAAGAATAAGTGAAGTTAAGACGATAATAATAATAATTATAATTTCGTGTGGTTATTTCTAGCCGGGTGCAGCCTTGTAAGGCAGACCCTCCGATGAGAGTGGGCGGTATCTGCCATGTGTAGGTAACTGTGTGTTAATGTGGTGGAGGATAGTGTTATGTGTGGTGTGTGAGTTGCAGGGATGTTCGGGACAGCACAAACACCCAGCCCCCCGGCCACTGGAATTAACCAATGAAGGTGAAAATCCCCGACCCGGCCGGGAATCGAACCCGGGACCTTCTGAATCGAAGGCCAGTACGCTGACCATTCGGCCAACGACTCGGACAGTTAAAACGATGTCGCCCTAATACTTTCAGTTTAACCGTATTGATGTTGGAACATACACAGAAGATGTTTTGTAATAAAATGTATTACAAGTAGGACCATAGGTCTCTTTGGCTACTACTACAACTTACAGTAACTAAGAACGTATAAAATATGATAAGGCTACTGGGGATAAATTAAGGTTAAAACTAATAATCTAAGGTGTATACTTAGAAGATTGTAATTTTTATTTTCCGTAAACATACGTAGGCTGATCAGCAGGGATTGAGACTGATTTTTTCTGTAGCTTGCGTGATAGTTTCCTATCTGTAACATAATTAGTTGAAAAGAGCGGGTTTTTATGTATAATGTCCGTAGGTGGCAGCACTATCGTATCGGTAGGTTGGTAGTAATGCTCTATTGTGTAGACGCTACGTGCATTTCGCATAACAGGCAATGGAGGTGACAGCATGCAGTTCCCCCTCACACTACTGTTACTACACGTGAGTATTGGCTACACTGACGAGGCACATTGCAAAGAAACGACCAGAGCTTTCTCGGACTGGGTGGCGACTTCATCATGATAATGCGCGGCCTCACGTCGCAAATCAAGTCATGCAGTTTCTGGCTCGATTCAACACTACCTGTATACCGCATCCACCTTATAGCCCTGATCTTGCATCCTGTGATTTTCTTATTCCCATCAATAAAGGCAAAGCTTAGGGGAATTCGATTTGAGAACTCTGAAGCAGTGCTCACGAAAACTGAGGTGATTCTCAAGGACCTGACAAAGAATGGTCTGCACATGTGTTCAAGGACTGGAAGACACGCTATAAAAAGTGCATTGAAGTAGGAGGGGACTACTTTGAAAGAGATCATGTGAAAATTGAAATGGAGTAATAAACATCTGTGAAAAATATCAATCACTCTTAGTCTTTGTTGATCAGTCCTCGTAAATTAGCTAGGTATTTTTTTGCATGGCTCAAAATGTAGCACTATAGTGGTATTCTGAGCCTTGACATTACTTTTCTGCCTTTCTTTTAGGTTGTTATTGTGTAATCGAGTTGTAGTTACAATAAATCTTTTCCTTTTGAGAACTTAAAGTTGGATTACAGTAAATTCTAGTGGCATATAAATAAACATTTAAACACATTTAAAATAAACGATAGGAATGACATTGGCCGTGCAATTGTTCACCTCTATAATAAGGTCAATAATGCACGGAAGTATATCATTCGTGTCGCCAGAAATCCCGCGCACTTGCCTACGCGCGACAATGGTGCTGATCACATTGTCAGCAATGACAATGGCAGCAGATGTAATTTTCCGCCAGGTAGCGGTCTTGCATCTTGCTGTGGCGTCTAGAACAACATCAATAATAATAATAATAATAATAATAATAATAATAATAACATTTTAGGAGGCGCCGATGTTTCAGAATTTTGTCCCACATGAGTTCAAGTACGTACCAGTAAATTTACAGTCACGAAGCTGGCATATTTGAGCACCTTCAAATACCACCGGACTGAGCCGGAATCGAGCTTGCCAACTTGTGCTTAGTCACTCATCCAGCAGTAAGTAATGAAAACGTAGGATGAAATATATCTTGAGACGGAAGTATGAGAAAGAAAAGCGATTGAAATTGAATTCTGAAGAGACTTAGACTGATTTAGGTTGAAAAGGGTAACTAATGTCAGCGAGTAAAATTAATTCGTCAAAATATACGGTGAAAGTGTATAAAATACTCTACATGGAATACTAAAACATTTATTGCAGCAAAATAGCCATACATTAGTGAAGGGTGTTATAACAATTTAACACTTGCACCATTGGACGCAGAGTCTCTGTTTGATCTAGTCCTCTTGTTGCAGAATTCTAAGTTATATCGTTCACATAACTGTCCACATAATGTACACTTGCGTGAGTTTGACGGTTCGTGGTATGTTGTGTTTTCGCAAATAACATGGTGGAATCCATGTACTGCAAGTCTTGTAAACACGTGCCTCGTCTCAAAATTTGCTGCTGTCCATGTACGATGGATCATGGCCCCATTTCCATAGAATTCCGTGGGTACTTCTTCTCTTTTCCTTATTAGTGTTCTTAGTAGGTTCTCGGATGCCGTTGTGTTAGGTAGGGGGTACAATGTCCTTAAATCCTCTATGAGGAAAGTTTCCCGTGCGAGAAGGTAGACTACTGTAATCTGGATCTTGTTGTTTTTGCCACTCCGATTGCTCTTTTGATGTATGTTGCTTTAACTCTTTCCAGTGTTGCTAAGTTCTTTTCATTCAGGTGTGTCCATATAATTCCAATCCCATACGTGAGTATTGGAACGATTTTCGATTTGAAGAGTGCCATTGCTGTGTCAAGACTTAGTGTTCTGATGAAGCTTATTTCGTTTATCGCTCTAATTGCTTGTGTCGCTTTCTCTGTTGTGTGTGTAGTGAAGCATTTTACAGATGGCTGGAGTGTTATCCCTAAATATTTGTATTCTTTGGCGATAGATATTATTTTCCCTTCTAAGGTGGTTCTTGTCGATTTTGGTATTTGCCCTCCTGATCTGAACACCATCATTTTCGTCTTCTCAGTGTTAATTACGAACTTGTGTTCAATGCACCATTTTCCCACTTCGTCTATAGTGTTCTGCAGTTTCTTTAAGCTTTTTGAGCCAATCACAATATCATCCGCATAGGCGTATGCTGCTACATCTTCATTTTGTGCAATTTCCATAATGTCCTTCGCTGCCAGGATGAGCAGCAGAGGGATTAGTGGGTCCCCTTGGAGTACACCATTTGTTTGAATTATTGGTTCTGAAGGGTCTATAGGCTGTCCGAGATTCTTATCTTGTTCCCATCCCGGATCAGTGGAGACAATCAATAGTAAAGGTAATTTTCAAAGGGAAAGGAGACCCAAAGGACACATATAAATACAGAGGAATAGCTCTGGAAAACAATCCTTTTAAGGTATTCACAAAACTAATCACAGAAAGAATAAGGGACACAGTAGAAGAGCACCTCCCAGAATCTCAATTCTCTCGCAGCGGTGGAACTACTGCTAAATAACATATGGGAAGCCATCGAAAAGAAGGAAAAATACTATACAATCTTTATAGATTTCACAAAAGCCTTTGATCTCCTAAACCGAGCATTAGTACAAAGGAAGCTTTGGTGCTGTATCTTGTTTCCGTCTCTTCGCAAGTAACGTTCTCTGCGATTCCTTTTTTTGGCTAGGAATCTTTTTACGGCGTCTTTCGTTGTCTCCTGTTTTAGTCTTCCCACATACAGCTAGGCCCTCTTTTCTTCTGCTTGTAAGTCATCGTCCTTCGCTCCTGTACCTTTCATGGTTTGTTGCTACATGGAATATAGTGCCTTATTTCAAGATATTTCGACTGAAGAAGATGAGGTATAGAGTAGAAGTTCTTACTATATAGAGGAAGTGAAGGATCGAGAACGTGATATACTGATAGAATAATGTTATTTGCTTGGTGTAAAGATCTTTGGGCATTTGGTCAACAGCTTCGAATATTGAATGTGTGTAAAGTTTAACTGGTAAACGAATACGAGGTGATGTCTGCACTGATTTTTATGTATCTTGTAACCATCTGGGGGGCGGAGCGGTTGGAATGTGGCAGACACCGATGTTGGCTAAACCTCGGATTTTTTTTTAAATATGGCCGAGAATGGCATTTTAAACTACGCCTCTTCTTGATGTCATTAACTGATGCCGCTGCTGTTAAATGCGTGGAAATATAAAATTAACTTCTAAAAATATTATTAGCTATTTTTTGTGGGTTGGACCGTGTCGTTGTTTTATGAATTTGGTGTACAGGCTGTCGACATTTCTAAAACATGACGGCATTTTTCATCAAAGGGACTGACGCACCTCTTCTCCATCCGAAGTGATTAGTTCCCCAAGCAGCTAAAATCACCTACGAAGGTGGTATCTCTGCCTTGCCTTATATCGTATTTCCGTTACTGTTTTGTAGCTGACGGGGCGAGGGGCTCCTATGTTTTGATGGTTTGACCTGCTTGTTGGTAACTTGTGTGCAACACGCATCCAAGAATATTGCCGATTTTGTAACTACCCTTTAAATGTACGTTGTTTGGGTGTTTCTTTATTCCTATGAATGTCAACCTCTTAGTCCCGTTTCCTGATACGGGGTCGGGGATGAGGGGAGACGAAATTATGATGTGTTTCACGAACGGATGCCCTTCCTGTCGCCAATCTTGGTAGAAGAGCTAATGAAGATGAAATTAATGATGAATGAAATCGTGTAAGGGAAGGTATCGGCTGCGGGCTATGAATAAAATTTTCCCCGGCATTTGCTTGGAAGTGAAAATGGGAAGCCACAGAAAACCATTTTTACTTGTAGATGGATGCTTTCATGGTCCGTAATTGTGGATATGATAATAAGCTTTTGGGTTTTTGCCGTATCAGAAAAGAAGGTGAAATTCTTTACGTTTCGCAGGGAACTTTTTTTCCGCGTCTTCAGAAGAAAATCTCGTCTGTTCACTAGCAAGACTTCGCCAATAATGAAGGTCTGAATTTAAGAATGCTTAACCGTTGATCATAGTAAGTGGTGCTCTTGTTCTTCGCTAGATGGTTCACTGTGCGCTAGCCTTACGAATGGGTCGTGACGACCCCATATTATCTCAAATTAAGATGTTTCTTGTTCCATCGTATGTGCGTTGTGAAGTAAACAGCAAGGTCATCACACGAATCAGCGAAGAATGTGGTAGAAGAAATAAATACAAATAAAAATAACATAAAATGACTAATATAAAATGAATTAAAGTGCAACGAGATAATGACGAATAGAAAAGAAATGAAGATGGAAATGAAAGTGTTTAGCAGAAAAAAAACGAGAAAATGAGTGTGGTACAGGCGGGGGTGGGGCGGTAGGGGGGGGGGAAGAGGTGGAACGAAGGACGTACTAAGACGAGGTTGAAGATACCGGAGTGAAATGAAGTAAGAATAATATAGTAACAGGTGTATACAAAAGCAAAGCAAAGCAAAATCACCTCCGTACAGGCCATGAAGGCCCTTGGAGGAGTGGAAGTTAAAGGCTTCCACCATTGTTAACCTCGGCACGTGATGGGGTAGGTTGGTTAGCTCTACGCCCGGCCGCCTTTCCCCCCAGGAATTAACCTGGTACTCATTTTTGGTGTAGGCTGAGTAAACCTCAGGGCCATATGCACCTCCGGAAGTGGAAATCTCGTTTTTAAATTTTACGACTTCCTAACGGGGATTCGAACCCACGTCCTTCCGGGCGAACCGAGCACGCCTAGCAAGTGTATACAGTTATGAAAATATGACCCATAGCACATGGTTCACTCTAGGCTATGCAGCCAGTTGAAGTTAAAATTATGAACACAAATGAAGAAAAAATAAATCAACTTGAGGGTTGTGAACATAATTTTGGTCACGCTAGTCCTTAATGGGCTTAATTCGATTGTAGGCTCGTATTCCGATAGCCTTGTTCGCTGTCGTTGCTGCAGCGACCTAATGTAGTCCATACGAGTCAGTTATGCATCCCGCTTAACTAACATGTAATGATGGTTGCCCTTCAAGTGTACGTCACGGCGTTTACCGCGTGTTTACCAGTCATATGGATTGGGAGCAGGGTTATATAAACAACTGCCGGGCTGAGTGGCCCAGACAATTGAGGCGCTGGCCTTCTGACCCAAACGTAACAGGTTCTATCCTGGCTCAGTCCGATGGTATTTGAAGGTGCTCAAATACGTCAGCCTAATGTCAGTAGATTTACTGGCACGTAAAAGAACTCCTGCGATACAAAATTCCGGCACCTCGGCGTCTCCGAAAACCTTCAAAGTAGTTAATGGGACGTAAAGCAAAATAAAATTATTATTATTATTAAATAAACGATTGTCGCAAACATGCACAAATTAAAAATGATATTTCTGCGAAATGCTAACAGTTTGTGCAGGATATGAAATCATTGTGACCGAGCGCGATAGCTGCAGTCGCTTAAGTGCGGCCAGTATCCAGTATTCGGGAGATAGTAGGTTCGAACCCCACTGTCAGCAGCCCTGAAAATAGTTTTCCATGGTTTCCCATTTTCACACCAGACAAATGCTGGGGCTGTACCTTAATTAAGGCCACGCGGCCGCTTCCTTCCCACTCCCAGGCCTTCCTGTCCCATCGTCGCCATAAGACCTATCTGTGTCGGTGCGACGTAAAGCAAGTAGCAAAAAAAAAAAAAAAGAAATTGTGCAGAAATATAAAATAAATTAAAGTTTTCAAGTTATTTCAAAATTTAGTTTTTCAGAAGGAGACCACAATTTAATTTCATCGATTGTCAGTATTGAATTATTCAATGACTTTAGGCCTTTTAAATAGTGAAATTACCAGCGTTCAGCCGGCTTGTCAGTTGCATTGTCACTCTTTTCCAAGACGCAGGCAGCTAGTGCGCTGGTAGTTTTATGATTTAAAAGGCCCATAGAGTTGGAAAAATTATGTAATTTGCTTCTTGCAATGCACAGTAAGTTAAGCGATGATGATGCCAAGGTGTTATTCCTTTTCCTTCTTCGCATAGTATACATAAGTAACAAATTATGACTTTTGTACTAAACCGTACTACAGTTACACAAGGATTTCCACTTTTCTATTAACTAATTGTGTAGATATTCCCGAATTAAGTTTCATTAAACCCTTTCATTTTGCATCTCTGTATTGGGTCTCCGTTCCCTTTAGTTTTCTGATTAAAACTTGTCCATTATTTCATATAATATCATGACCAGTAGCCGTTTATCCACAAGGCTAGTTTTTAGAGTGATAAGTAACTTGTTGGGCAGGAACAGTTCAGTTGAAATTAGCTGACTGAATTTACAGTTATCTGGAAAGTCAAGACTTCAAATGCTAACAAAGTAGCAACAGTACACGGTGTAGGGCTTGACTTTGACCGCTGACACTGAACTCTGAAATGTGCATCCAGACCTTGAAGCCACGTTACGGCGGCATGCTGAACGGCCGTATCGCTTACCTCCCAGGCGCTGCTTGATGATGGATGCCAGGTCGGGGCTGTTGGAAGGATTGTCCAGTGCCTCCCACCGGAAGCGCCGTGAACTGTTCACGCATGTTGCTGGCTATGTGTGGTCTGGCGTTGTTCTGCAGCAACACGACACCATACACCTCAGCAACTGAGGTACCCGTTAGACGCAAACACTACGCACTTCCACGTTTGGCCATGTTTCCGTTCGCGCAGCCATCTTCAGGCGATATTGCAAGGGTCTGATGCAACATCCGCGCTATCTAAAGGCTGCATGATAAAGCTATGGTTTTCTTCTTCGGCCCTGGCGAAAAATTAGAACACTAGGGAAAATATGTCACCCGTGAAAGATCTTGTTACCTTATTTACCCATCACAATCAGTTTTGTGGTTCCGAGCGTGTTGGCCGTGCTGTTAGGGGCGCGCAGGTGTGAGCTTGCATTTGGGAGATAGTGGGTTCGAACCCCACTGTCGGCAGCCCTGGAGATGGTTTTCCGTGGTTTCCCATTTTACATCATGCACCAGCTTTCGTTCTTTATTTCGTTATCATATGATTGCATTTAGTACCGAGCTCAATACCTTAATTAAGGCTACGACCGCTTCCTTCCCTACTGGGCTGGGTGGCTCGGACGGTTAAGGCACTGGCTTTCTGAGGCCAAGTTGGCAGGTCCGGTGGTATTTGAAGGCGCTCAAATACGTCAGCCCCGTGTCGGTATATTTACTGGCGCGTAAAAGAAATCCTGCGGTACACAATTCCGGCACCTCGGCGTCTCCGAAAACCGTTAAGTAGTTAAGGGGACGTAAATACAATAACATTATTATTGCTTCCTTCCCACTCCTAACCCTTTCCTGTCCCATCGTCGCCATAAGACCTATCTGTGTCGTTGCGACGTAAAGCAACTTGTAACATTTAACGTTCTGTGGTTCTCGAGAGAAGCTCACACACAGACAGCTTCCGGGAACTTCGTTATAATATATACCTAACTGTATAAGAAATGCAACTCGAGCTTACATCTGTGAAGAATTTACTTTAAAGTTTGGATGAATTTATATACCTATCCGTCACTTGATGATATCATGGCTTGAACTCCATATTGTGCAAGATCTTAAACCATTAGATACGACACCCCATGTCCTTCTCCAGAAGCACTCATTGCTATGTGAACTAGAAATACATACTCTATGTCGCATAACTGTAATTCTAATCTAAATTTTCCGTCGTGTGCCCTTTAAAATCAGCGTTGCAAAAACGGCCACTGGTGGCTTTTTTGTGTTGCAGTTTCACGCATAACAGAGGATGTGGTTTATTATTATTATTATTATTATTATTATTATTATTATTATTATTATAATATTTAAATACATGGTGTCCTTAAATATGTCATGCACCAGCTTTCGTTCTTTATTTCGTTATCATATGATTGCATTTAGTACCGAGCTCGATAGCTGCAGTCGCTTAAGTGCGGCCGGTATCCAGTATTCGGGAGACAATAGGTTCGAACCCCACTGTCGGCAGCCCTGAAGATGGTTTTCCGTGGTTTCCCATTTTCACACCAGGCAAATGCTGGGGCTGTACCTTCAATAAGGCCACGGCCGCTTCCCTCCCACTCCTAGCCCTTCCTTGTCCCATCGTCGCCAAAAGACCTATCTGTGTCGGTGCGACGTAAAGCAACTAGCAAGAACGATTGCATTTATTGATGAAAATCATTTGGAAGATCGTAGAGTTTTACTTTCGGTCATGGGCTTTTTGTCTCTAACTAACTGTTCCTGCTGCTCTGCTATGCTTTCTCTCTACTCATTGAACATATTGTTTATTGGGTCTTCTGTCCTGAACTTTCACTTTTGCCTTCTATGATGTGTTCTGGTCGCATTTAAGCTTGCCATAACTTGTTTAAAATATGATTTTGGAGGCAGATATCGTATCAATTATTTCAACACAATTCAGTCCAATGCAGTGAGCTTCCATAGTTACTCGCCTTACTGTCATGTATCCATCTCAGACCTGACAGGTGACTGCACCATGTAAACATTCGCTGCAATCAGTCGACCACGAGAGATGCTCGGTCATTTCGATTTCGTTCCCGCTGGTAGTATGAGAAATGCAATCATTTGCCACACCTGTTTTATAACACTTGATTCCCACTCGGGTCGGGGATTTTAACTTTGTCTATTTAATTCCTCTAGCTCGTGGACTGGGTGTTTGTGTTTGTTTTAAACACATGCTCATTTACTTACAACGCATCACAGTAAAAAGCAGCACAGGAACACGCAGTAGTAAATGCATCCCTCCACATAGGGTTGACGTCAGTACAGTCATTCGACCGTAAAACTGTGCTAAATCTATACAAAGCGCAGAGCCCAGGTAATTGGGAAAGGACCAGCAGAAAGGAAAAGAAACCAATTTTTCCCTTTGCGAAAATCAAATGATCATAAATATGTCTCCCGGTCATGGCCATCCATCAACGGCTGCTAATTTCAGGTGGTAATCAGCCTTAAAACATAGCCTGCACTGTTGCTAGGTAACATTGTCTGATCATCACTCCCTGCACGGTTGCTATGGTTACACTTCCGTCACACATATGTACCCATAAAACGGGCAGTCCTGAGCTCACTCAGGGTCGGCTCGTCTGACTCGGAGAGAATGTGTTCGACGTTCTTGTACCAGAACTAATGGCACTTCACTTTTCCTTAAGGCATCCTCAGCTGTTAGTTTCCATATTACCTTTGGCTCTTCGATGGCAAGAACTTTCTGTGCTAAATGGTGTTCATTTCTTCTTCTGACGTGACCATTCCAGCGGAGCTGTTTTTCCTCCAACTTGTCGCTGATGAGTACTCTTTAAGAGATCCTCGCACATGTTCATTGCGCACTTTATCATGCAGAGTGACTCCTGCCGACCATCGCTACATCCTCATCTCTGTGTTCGATCCTGGCTCAGTCCGACGGTATTTGAAGGTGTTCAAAGACGTCAGTCTCGTGTCGGTAGATTTACTGGCACGTAAAAGAAATCCTGTGGAATTAAATTCCGGCACCTCGGCGTCTCCGAAAACCGTAAAAGAGTAGTTAGTGGGACGTGAAGCAAATAACATTATTATTTCACATCTCTGTAACGCATTTGCTGGTCATGCTTTTTCTGCCTTGCCCAACATTTGGAGCCGTACATGAGGGCAGGCCGGACAGTGGTTTTGTACACTTTTCCCTTTAATTTGACTGGCATCCGCTTATCACACCAGTAAGAGACCGCCATTTCTACCAACCAACACTGATGCGGTTCTTGACATCTGCATCGATATTACCATCAGTTGTGATGACTGATCCAAGATAGTTGAACTTGTCGGTTTCATCAGTGGTTCTCCAGCAAGGAAGACGGTGTTCTGTGCCCCCACTTGCCCTGGCTGCGCAAAGTTCAAGAACATGTACTCTGTCTTCTTGCGACTTATTCTTAATCCTTTGCCTCCAGTGTTACTCACTATCGTTTCAAGACTCCCTCAACCGTAAGACATTATGTCAAAAATAATAATTATTAAGTTTTAGTTCTTATTTCATGTAGGCGTATTAATCTAGTTTTGCTACCGATAGACCTAATATACCATGTGTAAAATAGGTTTAGTGCGTGGATGATAATAATAATAATAATAATAATAATAATAATAATAATAATAATAATAATAATAATAATAATAATAATTGTACCGGGCGGTACACATCCACGCCGCTAATTCAAACCTTGCGCCAGTTGAAACTCCCCTACTGGAGGAAGTCTGAACTTTATCTAATGTGCTAATTTTCAAGTTTCTCAGAAGATGTCACTATTTAGAAATTTTGAAGTTTCTGAACTGGGTCGTTTTCGATGTATTTTTGTTTTGCCGGTAGTAAGAAGTGTGAACTTTCTCTTCTGGAGGACACTACTGAAGAACTACAATGGTGCACCCTAGTGCGAAGTGAAAGAACTGTTTTTTGGAGAAAATTTGAATTCATAAGTTTCTTTGTTAAATTTCTTGCAGTCATGGTTTAAGTTGGCAATATTAACCCTTTCTTTCCCCTTGTTTTGAATTTAGCCAATCCCGAATTTCTTTAGTTAATTTATGACCAATCAGGTGTATCTTCGCCAACTTGAATATCCTAGCCAATAAAGTTTTTGTGGGCGGGTGTTCTCATTCCTGAAACGCCTCGAACTTTCCGCGAGAGTATATAAACTGCTGATTTTCGGGTCTCCGGGCCACTTCAGTAACATCTTTCTGTGTGTAAAGTACGTAGCAGGGGGCGGGAAGCGCCTCTTTCTTCCGGCAGCAGTTCATCCATAAGGTAATGGCCGTTTAATAACTTCTTTTCTTGCTAGCTCAGCAGTTCAACTCTCGGGGCGGGTCCGAAGCCTTTCCACCATGTAACTTTTCCCTAAAATGTAAAGACTCTTACAAGGGAACATCCACAATGGTGAAGTCGCCAATCGCGATGAAACTTAGCAAACACATTGAGGTACATGTAAAAACAATGCCAGCATCAATTTTAGGCGCCAACATTAATTAGCGCGTTAATTAAGGGGCCTAAAAGTTGCGACATTTCAAGTTCCGCGCGATCAGCGATGAATACCTGCTGGCCAATGCTAAGCCGGCACACACACTTCCCGTCTGGAGACACACCCTCTGCACCGCCTTTTACCCTCCAAGTGGTTCTCCCCGGCACGTTCCCCTCCCTTCTCCTCGCGCTTGCGAGGAGAAATAAAACAAATAACTAAAATACACGTTCTTATGTGTATATGTGTTGACAGGAACAACGGAGAACACAACTGTTCGTTTAAAAACAACGAGAGTGTTATCGGTAATGAAATGAAATGTCGTATGGCTTTTAGTGCCGGGATATCCCAGGACGGGTTCGGCTCGCCAAGTGCAGGTCTTTCTATTTGACACCATTAGGCAACCTGCGCGTCGTGATGAGGATGAAATGATGATGAAGACAACACATACATCCAGCCCCCGTGCCGTAGGAATTAACCAATTAAGGTTACAATATCCGACCCGTCCGGGAATCGAACCCGGGGCCCTCTGAACCGAAGACCAGTACGCTGACCGTTCAGCCAGCGAGTCGGACAGAGTTATCGGTATCAACATATCATAAACCTACAATTTCACATGCAGCGCAAAAGACCACGCTTCAATCTACGTTATTACGGGCTATGTCCGCAGTGTGACATCTCCCCGTGAGCGTCAAAACCTATTTGACAATAGTTGACTGCTTAACACTCACCCTCAATCGCGTCATAAAGCTGCAGCTCCCGAAAGTTCAGCGGACCTTCTTCACCGTGACTTCCGTGCTTTGCTTGAAGTTGAAAAATAATTTTTGACACGCTCAGTGACATTGCCCTTAAGGACTCGTCGCAAACGTTTTCATAAATATTTCATAACATGTAAGCTGCCTATACAATGTGGAAATTCCAAGGGAGAGCTATGGGGAAGGCTGATAGCGTACGCAGTGTAGCACAGGTTCTGTTCGACAGCTAAGCAGACGGCAGCGCGGGGAGAGGGAAACGAGTGGTGCTGAACCAGGCGGGGCGGAGGGGAGGAGGAGCAGAGGTGTGGCACAAAGCAGTGTTCCGGCTAAGCATTGGTCAGGAGGAATTCATCGCTGTTCGCGCGGAACTTGAAATGTCGCAACTTTTAGGCCCCTTAGTTAACGCGCTAATGAATGTTGGCGCCTAAAATTGATGCTGGCATTGTTTTTACATGTACCTCAATGTGTTTGCTAAGTTTCATCGCGATCGGCGACTTCACCATTGTGGATGTTCCCTTGTTAGTATCTATTCTCTTTTAAGCTACATATTGGGATAGAGAGTGCTTAACCCTCTCGAGCTCCCACTCATATTGTTATGAGGTGAACTTATTTTTCACAACCTATTCTTCCTTAACGTAATGTAAATTGTTTCTTTCTAAAGTCACCTCTTTAGTATGGGATTAGCCCTTGCATTAGCGGCCTAGAGCCAGATTAGGTTTTAAACAAAATGTATTAGGAGTGCAGATCGCCTCCTCTCAAATTGGTATTGTAGAGGCCATGTAATTAACCTTTTCTCACTTAATAGGCCTCAGTAGGTTGGGTATTTTACCCCTGTTTTTATGTCCTTAGAGGACAGCTTGAAGGTGGAATTTGGTGTGGCCTTTGACAGGCTTAAATTTTGAGAGCGAGTTGCTCTTTCTTGAAAATTTTGTTTTCTGCGCGCCTCAAGGAGGCTTTACTGTGTAATTTGGAGCAAGTGCTCCTAAGCATGAATGGGGTTTTCTGCCCCTCTGTTGAAACTTGTTTTGGGGTAAAGCTGGGCTAATTGCTCAAGAATTGTGAGTTCGGGGCTCGAAGCCCAAATCCTGTAAATACTGTAATTGTACCTTTGTTGCCTTGCTACTCTGTACCTGCCATGCTTGTTATTTCTTAATTTTGAAAAGAAAATATAACCTTGTTAAATTTTATCTTAACTTTAATTTCGTATTTTGAGGCCCGTTCACCCCCGCACCTTCTTTCACCTCTGCTGTTCCACAGATACCTCGGAATAATAATAATAATAATAATAATAATAATAATAATAATAATAATAATAGTAATAGTAATAATAATAATACCGAGCTCGATAGCTGCAGTCGCTTAGGTGCGGCCGATATCCAGTATTCGGGAGATAGTAGGTTCGGACCCCACTGTCGGCAGCCCTGAAAATGTTTTTCCGTGGTTTCCCATTTTCACATCAGGCAAATGCTGGGGCTGTACCTTAATTAAGGCCACGGCCGCTTCCCTCCCACTCCTAGCCCTTCCCTGTCCCATCGTCGCCATAAGACCT
The DNA here is from genome assembly GCF_040414725.1 of Anabrus simplex. Classification (NCBI taxonomy): domain Eukaryota; kingdom Metazoa; phylum Arthropoda; class Insecta; order Orthoptera; family Tettigoniidae; genus Anabrus; species Anabrus simplex. Next base: position 374,337,745 of record NC_090268.1, on the reverse strand, counting down.
GTCTGTGTCGGTGCGACGTAAAGCAACTATAAAATAATAATAATAATAATAATAATATTAATAGTAATAATAATAATAACAGTAATAACAATAACAGTAATAATAATAACAACGCAGATATGTTTCCGGCGGGTAAAGGAGTAAGACTACGAAGGAAAAAGTATTGTCCTTAATTGAGGTGTGAAAATTGGGAAACCACGGAAAACCACCTTCAGGCCTGCCGATGATGGGGTTCGAATCCACTATCTTCCGAATTCAAGCTTACAGCTACGTGGCTCGTTCCACACAGCCTACTCGCTCGGAACCAAGGTGGAAATAAAACCATATGCAATACTGTGTGTCGTCTTATTCTTCTTCCTCGCATATTTTCTAGTTGATTAGAGTTGGAACTTGATGTAGATTGGCTCATTTTACGGTCGGATGCCCTTCCTGACTCCAGCACTATGTGGAGGAATGTATTTGCTACCGTGTGTTTTTGTGGTGGTGTGTAATGTGCTGTGTAGATGAAGAGAAATGCATTATGAGGAACACAAGTCCCGGAGCCAGAAGAATTAACCATACACAGTTAAAATCACCAGCCCTTCTGGGAATCGAACCACAGGCTGACGATTCAGGCAACGAGCCAGACGTATGCGTGTATGTATGTATGTATGTATGTATGTATGTATGTATGTATGTATGTGCTTACGGAATGTGATGATCGTAAAATTAATAGCCTCTAGAGAACAATGTTAGTTGGGCTAAGGACTTGGAACGCAGACGATGTATATTTTATGTAATCCAGCCTAAGTTCATGGAAGATTGTTTTACACGTCATAAATAATATTCTCTGTGGAATTAAATTTCCTAATATGTTACATTAGACTTGGGACTCGTACATTTTGCGTTACCTCGTGCTGTTTACCGCAAGCTCTCTCCTCGGCATTAATCAGCTCCCTTCTTAATTGCTATTTCATTAGACCGTTGCCCTACGTCTTGCATATCTTGTACATTACTTTCTTTGCGAGGATTAAACACCTGGAATTGAAAATTTATTTTTATCCAGAGCTTGAGGGAAGCAATTACAAATAATAATTATAATTATATGCCGTGGTACACGAAATGACACTAAATTGCAATGTAATTCGAGGATTATATATATTCCACCTGCTAAGCTTTTGGTCCGTCTTGCATAGGGGTGGTCAACTGGCGGCATCGTGCCACTAGTGGCACGCGCCTTCTTCTTAGGCTTCATTTGTCCATTACGGAATGGTAGCCTCTTCCATTATATGCCACTCTCTTCGATCTTGAGCCGCCTGGTACTACTGTGTTCCTGCTACCTAATTTCGTCACTAAGTTACCTCTTCTGTGGTCTTCCGACACTCCTCTTTCCAGACTCCACTCAGAAAATGTCCGCCTATGCACGGGGTCACAGATACCTCCAGTTTTCTGAAACCTATTAGATTATGGGCTGTTTTACGACGTGGAACTTGTACACTCATGAATATTTCTCAGGACCAATCTTGTAGAGGTTCTTGCAGATATTAATCAAACCTCAACTTTATTTCAGCTACAAACACTCAGCGGCAGCGTCATAGACTTCCAAGGTTTTTATTTTATTTTTAAGGCTAAGGTGAGTTTATTTTATCCTTGTGGCATAACTGTATATTTATTTTTATCTCGGAATGATTTTATATAATTGGGAAAAACTATAGTAACATTCAGCATTATTGAAATTAAATTGTGAACCTCCATCAACAAACCACACGGGCTGCCACTGATGGATGGCACCCGATTTCGCAGATGTTCCCATTTTGGCGCTCTAAGCTCCGAATTATGTTCTTTGCTTCTTGAATGTCGAACCAATTAATGTTCATATGTTTTCATACATTTCAATAATTTAATTACCCACCCTGAAGGGGTGGGGCGGGCCACCTAGATGGTTACGTCCTTCAATTAACATTTCCGGGCGTGCTTGGTTTATGTACGCTTCACTCTTGGTATTCCACAATATTTTCGTTCACCTTTTCTTCAGTCATATTTTATACTCGAAAACACCCAAATGAAACGAGGAAACGAGATCAAATCACTCACTCGTGTATCAGCAGGTGCGCGCCTACACAAGGCAAGTTTCGAGTATAAGTAGGCAACCCTCGTGTGATGTCACTTAGTTGGATAGGGTTCCGACCTGCGTAATCCTCTCCCTTCTCAAAGTTTTCATTCCACCTCTGAAGGGAGAGGCGGGCCTCTTGGCTGGTGACGCCGTCTCAGGCCAGGAGATTTGGTAAGGTGATTTGTGATTTGGAGAAGTGTAAATTGTGTGCGGCCGTGACTTGTACTAGGAACCGTCCCAGCGTTCGCCTTAGTGAAGGGTAATGGAAAAACACGGAAAACCATTCTCAGAACAACCGACGGTGTAGAGCCGCGGACCAGCGTGGCCACTCACTGGGTTGGTAGATTGCACACCTACAGGTCTACCTGACTTGCTGGAAAACTGTCTGCAGGTTACCTGCAGCCGGTAAGTCGCAAGTGCGTTGGGCAAATGAATGCTCACACGACACAAGGTGGCCTCTACCTGCATTGTGTACAAGGTGTGGAAGAGCCTGAGTGTACTACACCAGCTCTGATTGACGTCACGAGGCTGGACAGTCCCGTACCCCAGAGAATTGCGTGCCATCCACGTGGCCCCACTTGAGTGAGCCATTGCTCCCAACTCACTTCAGCCCGGCTGCCCGTTCCATCTTTCCTGTCCAATCTCCCTCGGTCATATCTATTATAGTAATTTTCTGCCCCGATGGTATTACGTCTGCGAGCTGTAGATAGTATTGTATACCTTTTGGTAGCCTCTGTTTCTTGGCCTGGTAGAATACTTCCACTATATCACCTGCCTGTCGTAAAAGGTGGCTAAAGGGGATTCCAGGGGCTGTCATGCGACTACTGGGCCGCTAACTGAGTCAGTTATTGTTTCCACTTGTTCTAGACTCATCACTTTCACCTTTCCTATCCGACATAACCCTGATCAACACTTGTTCTACCTAGCAAGTGGTTGCGTGGTTTTCGTCACATAGCTGCCAGCTTGTATTTGGGAGATTGTGGGTTCGAACCTCACTCTCGGCAACCGTGAATATGATTTTCCGTGGTTTCCTCTTTTCACACCAAGAAAATTATGGGACTATACGTTAATCAAAGCCACGGTCGATTCTTCCCACACCTACACTTTTTCTATCCCATCGTCGCCATAAGACCGGTTCGTGTTGGTGCGACGCAAAGCGAAATTATAAATTAAAAAATAAAAACTATTTCTCTTCCGGCCGCGACAGTATTAGCTTTGCCGGGCTTAGGGAGTCCTTATTTTTATTCCCTTCGTGTCCTTTCCCTTTCTTTCTTCAAAGAATCTTATCTCTTTCATTTTTCCCTCGGATTAGTATCAAGGGACGATGGTTCCCTGTTGTGCTTCCCCTTAAAACAGTTACCACCATCACCGCTTCCTCTTCCACCCCCACACTGTTGTAGCAAGGGGCTGATAATATTACAACTCTTCCGTTAGAATAGTCTCCCCCACTTCAGATCTTTAAAAGTCTACAACTTCTTCTTCTGGCCCTTCCTGAAGCCAACCCTAGTGGGATGGAGATATTTAGTATATTTAGTTAGTAGTGCGTTTAATTGTATATGTATGACTAGATGAGGGTTTTTAAAATGTTATTTATATATAGGCTTTTCAGTCTGCCGAAACTAACTTTGAGTAAATAAATTTATGAACTTCCTAAAAGAGAAAACATACGGCAACAGTATTCACCTTACTGATAAACAGGAAAGGTACCAAGATGACCTGGAAAAAATCGAAAGATATATCCTTCGGAAAATTCATGGTTCCCGGATGGAACCTACCGACTGAAGGCGAACTTTGAACTATACCAACAGTTTGAAATGGCTAACACCAGCATGCAACGTAGGCACCTTCTGACAACGGACAACGGCAGGCTTAGGAAGATGATCTACTCACTCATCAAAAGGTACAAGACTGGAAGCATGCGGCTCAGTGAAGTAAAAAAAGAGCTTTCGCTGGGATTTCTGATACTGATGTCTCAGACTGACCCAAATTTTGTAAAATGGTTATCTCGTGGTCTTCACTACCAAAGGTTGTTAAATCTCGCAAATCTCTTCCACAGGAAGAAAGGATAAACTAATAGTAGGGCTCAAGAGGTATACAAAAAGAACTAGACATAAGCGCTACCTACTGGGCTTAAATAATTAATAATGCAATAATGACAAGTTTCGTTCTTGAAAGAACATCATCAGATTCTATCAAAACGAAGTGAAATATTTAGAAATAAACATTTCTGTTTAATACACAGGAACTTGAGATCTGGAATTTATCTTAATGATGTCCTCCTGTGTCTCTACTCCAGATGAGTACTGAAACAAACACGCAGTCCTGAGTTATAGAAATAGGTCAGGCGCACTTAAAATTCTCGACCCGGTCAGGAATCGAACTCAGGATCCTCTGAACCGAAGACCCCGACGCTGGCTATAGAGCCAAGGAGCCGGACTTCAGCAGCCTACAGGAAGACTTAAAATTCTTAGTAAGACGGGATTCCGGTCAGTATTCCTCTGCTAGTTGTCTTTCAGTCGGTCGGTAGCGTCCTTGTGGCTGCAGTTGGCCTCGACAGTCTCAAATATGTTGGCGTAGTCAATAGATGTGAGTGACGTTTATGTCTTGATAAACTGATCCCTGCCATCTTCTCCGCTCTTTCTTCTTGCCGAGCTTCTTGGAGGGTGGATCGATCGATACACGTATCGCACAACTACAGCGAGACCAGAGATGCGCCCGGCGCTTTAGGTCTCTATTATAAAGTATTCCTGGAGCCAGTTTCAACTTCCTTTGAATAGATGAGTTGTGTGGAGTGTTTTGTGGCTACCTTCTCAATTTCGAGCCAAACTTTCTACGATGTTATTTTCTATCTAGACTTGTAAACTGCGTTTGCCGATCTGTGGGCCTGGTTTCGATTCCCGGCTCTGGCACGAATCTTACAGGGGGACATTGAGGTAAACTTTTTTCATACTTATAGAATGTGAAGGCGAGCGTAGAATACGAATGTCTCAAAGACGTTGGGCCAGATCTATAGGTATTCTCGAGAAAATTGGCTTGGACAAATTTCAAGTGCCTTACGTCCACTAAATTTTCACGATTGAGCGAGTTGGCCGTGCGGTAAGGGTTGCGTAGCTGTGAGCTTGCATTCGGACGATGGTGGGTTAGAATACCACCGTCGGCAGCCCTGACGATGTTTTCCGTAGTTTCCCATTTTATACCCGAAAAATGTTGGGGTGTACCTCATTTTTTTGTTAGTGGCTTCTACGTCGCACCGACACATATACGTCTTATGGCAACGATGGAAGGAAGCGGCCGTCGCTTTAATTAAGGTACAGTCCCAGCATTTGCCTGGTGTTAAAATGGGAAACCACGGAAAACCATCTGCAGGGCTGCCGACAGTGGGATTCGAACCCACTATCTCCCGGATGCAAGCTCACAGCCGCGCGCCTCTAACCGCACGGCCAACTCGCCCGGTGTGTACCTCAATTAAGACCACGGCCGCTACCTTCCCATTCCTAGCCTCTTGCCATCCTCCCGTTGCCGAAAACCTTTGATGTATTAGTGCGAATTTAAACCACTAAAAAACCTTTTCAAAAACACAGTAACGAAGTTAATAAGTTAATAATTCCTGAATATAGTAATCAAACATCGCTGATTCAAGCCCAACTGCGTGCATGGGTTTTTCCATCTTTTTTCATTCTACATATATTCAGGTATAAATATTTTTAATGGTTCAAAAGTTCAGAACAAAAAATAAAAACGTCTCGTAGGAATCAAAACATTTAGTGTTTGCTTTGTTATGGATAAGCACAAGTATGTTCCATATCCTCGCAGTGATTTTGTACCCATATTTTGAACCATTGAAAATATTCTTGCCTAGAATATGTATTATTCCGTGTGGCTATTGCTAGCCTGGTGCAACTCTTGTAAGGCAGACCCTCCAGCGAGGGTGGGCAGCATCTGCCGTGTGTGGGACGCTGCATGTTATTGGGGAAGAGGATATGTTTGCGTGTGATGTATGAGTTGAAGGGATGTTGGGGACAGGACAAACACCCAGTTCCCGATACAGATTAATTGACCATTTACCGAGCGAGTTGGCCGTGCGGTTAGGGTCGCGCAGCTGCGGGCTTGCATTCGGAAGATAGAGGTTCGAACCCCACTGTAGGCAGCCCTGAGGTTGGTTTTCTGTGGTTTCCCATTTTCACACCAAGCAAATGCTGGAGCTGTACCTTAATTAAGGCCGCGGCCGCTTCCTTCCAACTCCTAGCCCTTTCCTATCCCATCGGTGCCATAAGACATATGTGTCCACGCGACATGAAGCAAATAGTAACAAAAACCAAAGACATTTAGGATTTAAATCCCCGACCCGGCCGGGAATCGAACCCGAGCTCAATAGCCCCTTTGTTGTTGTTTAAGACTTGTGGAATTTGTCAAAGCCGATTTTCTTGAGAATGTCTGGGTAAAGGCCCATCTATCTGAAAGTCCCCTTGTTAAACTGAAACCAGGTACACTCTCCCCTACGTAGCAGAGCTGACAGGAGAAGTATGCGGATCGAATCTCGACCAAATCATGTGGGAAAATGTCTCTGTAGTACTCGGCACGTAAGGCTAAACGCTAAAAAGCAAATATCGTCGCCCTATTCTCTTGTTTTTATCGCTCATCTCTGCTGCCAACTTGACTAGTTACATATTGAAACCACGAAACATAACCATCAACAAACTAATCTCAATGTAAGTATCAATAATGGAGGTTCCCTTACTCAAGTAAATGATCAATCAAGATCATTGACCATTCAGCTAAGGGGTTGGATACATGTAGAATGAAGTAGTAAGTGTACCGGGAGGTACACCTCAACGGCGCGCATTCAAAACTAGCGCCTAAAAGAACTCCTCTATTGGTGAAACAGTGAAACTGAAACTACACCAACTTGGAACTTTAATCAGAAGGTGTCACCGCTTAAATATTGAGTAATTTTGTTATTGTGCAGTTTCGTAACCTGAGTGAATTTCTACTTGTTTTGTTTGACATTCGTCAAGAAGTTTGGACATTCTTCCACAGATGACACCACTAAACACTATGATCATGCACCCTGGTGCGAAGTGAAATAACTTGTAATTTAAAGTCTTGTATTTCTAGGTCGTTGTAACTGATTGATGTTCATTTATTTTTGGGTTGGCAATTCTTCCTTTTCTTCCGCCAGTTTTGAATCTAGCCAATCCCTAATTTTTGTAATTAATTTCCAACCAAACCCGTATTTCTTCTTCACTTTGGACGTAACCAATAAAATTGAGAGGGTGTGGCTGGTTTAGTCGTAAAAGTTCTCGAACCTTCCTTGAGGGTTTATAAACTGCGGATTTTCACGTCTCTTGGCCAATTGATTGTCATCTTTCTGAGTGTGTGTGTGTGTGTGTCAAAGCAGGAGGCGGGCGGCCTCTTTCATAGGTCAGCAGTACATCTACAAGGTAATGGCCACATAACATCCTTCTTTCTTGCTAACTCCGCAGTTTAACCCGAGCGAAAGGTCCGAATCGTTAACTATGTAACCTACTTTTCTAAAAATGTGACTTTCTGCCGGCTAATGTAAAAACTTCATAAAATCTTTAACTGTAAATCGGGGATAGAGAGTGATGTACCCTCTCGAGCTCCCCTTCATCTTGGTTTGAGGTGACTACGTTTCGTAACTGTTTTTCCTTCTGTCATGTGTTAAGAGTAATTTATATACGAGTCACCTCAGTAGCTTGGGATTAGCCCCTGTTTTCTTCGGCTTAGGGCCCTTTAGGTTTTTTTAGAGTTTATTATATGGGAGCGCAGTGTGCCTCCATTCATTTTGTGTTTGGGCCAGTTATTTAACCTGTTTCTTTTCTGTTTTATTTATTTATTTATTTATTTATTTATTTATTTGGCGTATGATGAATAATGACAACCTATAAACTATTTACACAACCAGTGAAAGATGAGTACAAAGTAAATACAAATTATCATATGTATACAGTCAAAGAAAGCAATTTACAATGTTTGAAAGTACAAGAAGAAAACACAATATATTTACATCGCTATCCACCTATCAACTCTGACAGTTCATATATACACACTGAGTGCGAGTGATGTACATGTCACTAAATGTGAATGTCCAAACCAGCCACCCACTTCACTGCTTCGGGTGTTGCTGAGTTGAGGTCTTCCATGGTGCCAGTGAAAGCACGGAGTGGACATTCCTGCAGTACATGTTTCATTGTTTGTCGAACCTCCCCACAATCACAGTATGGAGAAACTGATCAGCCCCAGGTGTGTAAAGTAGATGCTGTTCTACCTACTCCACATCTCATGCGATTTAGTCTACTCCAGGTGCAGTGTGGCAGATCGAAGCCTGCCAGCTTTGTGGATGGGTTATTAATATCCACTATTGCCCGAGGTGGGGATAAAGACCACTCTGTTAACCATTTAGAGGTGGGGTTGAATTCGCTAGATGTTATCTTCACGGCTGTCTTCCAAGCAGGCTGGCGAGACTTCAGGCGTGTGCATTTCTATCTGATATCCTCATCAACAGGTAGACGTTCATTCTTTAGCATTCTGGTCCATAGCTGAAAAAGGGCCTTCTGTCTCCTGATATGTGGAGGTAGTATATTGCTGAGAACCGGTAACCATTGGGTCGGTGTAGCACGAAGTGTACCAGTTATGATTCGCATGGTTTGACGAAGTTGTGAATCTACTAGCTGTGTGTGAGCACTGTTAAGCCAGACACCAGAGCAGTATTCTGCTGCAGAATAGACTAAGGCCAGAGATGTTGTCCTTAATGTGTTTCTATGAAGGCCCCAGAAGGTTGGGTATTAAATACCCCTGTTTAAATCAGTTTTCATATAGCAAGTTGTGCCTTGAGAGGCCAGTGTTTGTAAGTTGATGTTGCCTTAAGTAGGCAGTAAGAAACTGAGAGCCTGTAAGCTCTTTGCCAAGTTTTGTAACTGTAAAGTGTGCCTCTGGGAGGCTAGATATTGTGATTTAGGGAGCAAGTGCTCCTGAATTAGGGGTTTTCTGCCCCTCTTTAAATAATACCTCTTCCTTTCGTAAAATTGTAAAATTAGGGGCTTAAAGCCCAGTGTTAAGGTTCTGAATCTTGGGTTTTCCCCAGTCTTGTTTAATGATTGCTACTTGCACCTGTAATATTGCCATTAAAAATTTGTTAAGTTTGAAGTTCTGAAAATATAACCTTCAGTTTAAGATTTTAATTAATTTTGATATTGTAGTTACACCCATTCACCCCAGCACCTTCTTTCACCTCTGCGTTCCACGGACACCCCGGAACAGTAAGAATAAAAATAATAAAAAACATACACGCAGTGGGACTGGTCGTGGTGTTTATCGCCTTAAGAGTGCAGTAAGTATAACTCGGTGATCATCCTCTATTACCACTAAACAGAGGGGAAAATGGAAGAGGTCCGACACTTCGAAAAATGAAGGTATCGTCTAAGGAAAGAGAAGGAGCATGAAAGGCGTGAATATGAAAGACTCCTTAGGCTTCCATACGTATACCGTCGGGGTCGAGAAAGAACAAGAGTTGACCAAGGGAGGTCAGATCCGAAAGATCAAAGCGAGGTGCCTGGCACAAGTAAGTGGAATCGATGTCAGACTCAGCTAGGGGAACCGTGAACGCTAACTCACGCTCCAAAGGTCAGAGCCTCAGGTCCTCTAGTCGGCTCTTACGACAGGCAGGAATACCGTGGATGTATTACAACCTCACCCAGAGCGGACAGCAGCAGGACTTGAACTTGCGATCCTTCTATTCCTAAACCCGGGTACTATCTACTGAACCACGAGCTCACTAGCCCCTTTGTTAGTGTTTGAGACTCTCGGAATTTGTCAAAGCCGATTTTTTCGAGAATGCCTGGATAAAGGCCCATCTACCTGAAGGTCCCCCTGTTAAAATGAAACCAGGTGCATTCTCCAGTGCGTAATAGAGCTGACAGGAGAAGTGTGTGGTTCGAATCCCGACCAAATCATCTGAGATTTTTGAAATGAAGTCGCATTCGTATTCCACATAAATCTGGAGGTCCCGCAAATGTGATCACGATATCAGCATGCCTGCCTGTCAACCAAGAATGCATTTCCATCCACTCAGCTCCAGGTAACTGCGAGTTTGATGCTGAACATGCAGGCCATTGCAGCACCAATTATCTCTGTCATGTAAGTTCCAGGGCGGGCACGATACTCAATGAAATATTCAGTTTACCGACTAATGGTCACTGTTCCCTTCAAATTAAATCCCTCTGTAATCAATACACTGCTGCCATTTTATCAGGAGAATTTGGCTGCAGGTTAAGAAAGCTGCCGTCCTGTCGGCGTTTTTCTTTTTAACCGGAGAAAGAGTAGGAAATCACATGGTGACATATCAAACTATTGCACCTGATCAATAGGCAACTCATTGAACATTTTTGTTCTTGTGCCTCGAAATTTACATAAAAGGAAATGTTTTAAAGTAAAGAAAATTCTTCTACTTCTGATTCGTCTCCTCACAAACCACCATGGAGTAAATTTTCCTGCTGGGCTGAGTGGCTCAGACCGTTGAGGTGCTGGTCTTCTGACCCCAACTTGGTTGGTTCGATCCTGGCTCAGTCCGGTAGCATTTGAAAGTGCTCAAATACGTCAGACTCCTGTCGGTAGATTTACAGGCACGTGAAAATACTCCCTCGGGACAAAATTCAGGCACCTCGGCGTCTCCGATAACCTACAAAGTAGTTAGTGGGACGTAAAACATCATCATCATCATCATCATCATCATCATCATTCCTATTTTGTGTTTCCCGTCCTAGAATTGCCGTATCGTGGATGTTGAACTACACCCTGAGGTTTCGCGTTCGTTATACGAGGATCATCCAGAAATTAAGTTTCCTATTTTTCAGACAACATAGTTCCATAAAAACATTTTGGCATCCGATACAGCAATATTATAGCTATTTTTCGACATAATCACAACCAGAATTGAGGCACTTCCCATATCGTGGAATCAGCTTTTGTATGCCGGTGTCGTAGAAGTCTGCCGCCTGGGAATGGAACCAGCGTGTGACATTCGTCTTCGGTTTTTCGTCCGTGTAAAAATACTGAGAGGAAGACAGGAATTTCCTGTGGGCAAAAAAAGATGAAGATCACTGGGAGCAAGATTAGGACTGTAGATGATCAAACACCTCCCAGCCGAAATCCTGCAGAACAGTTGATGAGCGCTGAGTCGTATGTGGGCGAGCATTGCCATGGATCAGCTCAGCACTTGCACTGAACATTTCACTCCTCTTGTTTTGAATGGTCCATCGCAATTTCCATAGAAACGGACTGAACCTCGCAAGCGGTGGGAGAAAGAATACGAGCCGCCATTTTGAGCCACTGCTGCTGCGCTACTGACACCAGACGGGACTTATCCGGCCGGTGTGTGATTGCTACGTTATAGATCTGTCGTGCATGCTAATATTTCCCTGCTAAATACGTTTACTTTACCAGAAAATAAATAGGTGAACTTAAATTCTGGTTGGCGTACGTATCAGTTATTTCAGGCTGTATTTGTTATGTCCGAGGATGTGACTGAAATACCCTGTTCTCTTGTTTTGTTTTTAGAGAGTTAAAACTTGACTTGATTTCCCGGCATGACGGAGTACCTCCTCTTTTGTTATGTGATCTATCTATGGATTCTTGAACATGCGGTGGTACATCCGCATTTCAAATGCCTGTAGTCAGTTCTTTTTATTTTATTTTAGAGACAGATAGGTCTTACGGCAACGATGGAATAGGAAAAGGCTAGGAGCGGAAAGGAAGCGGGCGTGGCCTTCATTAAGGTACAGCCCCAGCATTTGCCTGGTGTGAGGATGGGAAACCACGGCTTCAGGGCTGCCGACAGTGGTATTCGAACCCACTACCTCACGTGTGCAAGCTGACAGCTACGTGCTCGAAACCACGAGACCACTCGCTCTGTTTGGAGTCAGTTAATTGACGAAGCCTATGGAGTCCGAAAGTATAACAGGCCGACATGTTTTTTTCCATATATATGTTACTGTCCAATCTGCCATAATTCATCCCCCACGATAGAACTGAGGACTTATACCGCTAGGAGATCTGCGGGTTTGAACCTGAGCGGTGACAATACCTGTACTACGTAGTGGTGGTGGTGATTACCATGTTAGGAAAAAGTACACTGGCCAAACATCTATTAACACTAACTAGAACGGAAAAATGGAAGATCTTCAACACCTTGAAAAATGAAGGTATTCAAAAGGGGAGGGGGAAGGGGCACGAAATACGTGAAAATGAAAGGCTCCCTAGGTCTTGAAAACCTGATACTGTGGGTACCGGAAAAGAACAAGAGTTGACTAATGGAATTCGGATAGGAGAGATGCTGTTCGAGGTATTATTTACTTCTTGAACACAAAAATGAACAATCTGCTGCCTTCAAGGCAATACTGCTTTTAATTGACCCATTTTCACAAGAGCTATTCAACTTCTTGTAATACACAATACTTTTAATAGATAGCGCCACTTCTTGGATAGATCGTCGGATATGCGAGAGGTACTATTTAAATGCGGGTGCAGTTTATGAGATCTTACCCTACATAAAATTGCTGTAATATGTCGCGTCAGATACGATTGAGACTCGTTAAATTTAAGTGGGTTGCATGTGTTCAAGAAAAAGTACGCCCAGGTGATTAACTCGGTATGTGACCCGGACTGCGAAGGAAGCGGGCCCTTTTGCCTGGAGTTGACGAGGAAATTCAGGACAAATCACTTATAGGATGGTTGAGAGGGGAAATTTCACTCACTTTTCTACTCAGTATTATTAACCGACGCTGCGTATGTTTCATTCCGATCTTAAGTTCGTGCGTTAGCTGGAAACCGAACCCGAGTCAGCGAGACGGTAAACTACCATGCTAATCTCCAAAACCACGGGAGCAGACTGGTGACTTTATCTTGGTCGTCGTAGCCGTTTAGCTGAATATGCGGTCTCTTTTGCCTGCGAGGTATTGCTCAGCAACTCGGATCGGTATTGACACGACCCATTAGCTCCCCTTTGCTTAACAAAGAACCGGCCGAACAGAAGTTAGTGAGGGTTACTAATTCCCCAACAGCTTTCCTCACTCGATCCTAATTGTTTCTTCAGTACTACTGTGGACATAATAGTGTATTGAGAGGGCTGTTTTGAAGAGCAGTTTATAATCTGATTTGTTGAAAACATAGTTCTGTCCCCAACAAGCAAAGAAGCAGATAAAACAAACGCTAATGGTGATGGTGATTATTGTTTTAAGAGGAAGTACAACTAGGCAGCCATCCTCTATATAGCACTAACCAGAGAAAAAAAAAATGGAAGGCAACCGACACTTCGAACAATGAAGAAATCGGCCAAAGGAAGACAAGGGCCACGAGAGACTCCCTAGGATTCGCAACCTAGTAGCGTCGGGGTCGAAAAGAACAAGAGTTGACCAAGGAAGATCGGATAGTATAGGTGAGAATGAGGAGCCTGGTGCAACTAAGTGGAAGTGATGCCAGGAATCAGCTAAGGGCCCTGTGGTCGCCAACATACGATCCCCCATATCATAGCCCTCGAGGTCCCTTTTAGTCGCCTCTTACGACAGGCAGGGGATAGCGTGAGTGTTATTCTACCATCCCTACCCACGAAGTGACAAACGCTAATATCTGGCGTAGATTATGCTTTAGAAATGATATATGATGTTATGTGCCAGCCCTGTCGCAGCTTCCTTCGGTACTTCCTGGAAGGGTTTAGTGAGTCAGATCGGAGAGCTCCCAGACGGTCTGAGGGCATAGCCGGCCTTTCCCTGTATTATTTTCTTCGTCTGGTTCTCTGTGCGCCTTCCCGAAGCACTCGGCACGTAAGGCTAAACACTAAAAAGAAATATCGTCACCCTATTCTCTTTTTTTATCGCTCATCACTGCTGCCAACTTGATTAGTTACATAGTGAAACCACGAGACATAACCATCAACGAACTAATCTCAGTGTAAGTATCAATAATGGAAGTTCCCTTATCCAAGTAAATGATCAATCAAGATGTTCGTAATTAAGTCGGTTTTCAAGCTCAGTGAGGAATTAAAGAAATAAACACACTCATCCTTACTCAGTTTAGTGGTATAGATTTCTGCATTTATTTTGATATACAGTACATATTACTATAACCGTATTCTCGGTGTTTGCCAGGTGTAAATAATTCAGCTCCCTTCTTGAAATTTGCTGTTAGTTGGCGGACTGAAGTGAACCCACGCTGTAATAATACAAGCAGATATATTACATGTGCATATGCCGTAAGTCAATAAGAATACGCAAGCCGTTAGGTTAGGTTAGGTTAGATTGATAATTAAATTCCCTTCCATTTCAACTGAATTGATCTTTATGGAGGAGTAGTTCTTGCAGATTGTTCTTGTTTCTCATACATCTATATATTAAAAAAAAAATATGAAAACTAAAGTCAGTCAGTCCCGCCATTCTATCCGGTCGATTTCCTTCATTTTTTAAAAAAAACTGAATGGTATTCATGCACAGATTTGTCATCAGGTACTATAAATCACTTAACTTCCGCCTTCCTCAAATTATTTGATCTTTCAATTTTTTGTATCTTTGAAGCAATTTTATCTTTGGGTCTAATTGAGGTTCGGAGTTCGTTTTGGCCTAAGAACACTCAGTGGATCAAACTCTTTCATTTCAACTTTTAACTATTCAAATTGGTTGATTCTGAGGAAAGTTATGAGTGCATATTCAGTCTGACGTCTCATATCTTCAACATTTTTTCTCACTGAACCAGTCATATCTTTCGTTCCAATTGAGGTACGCAGTTCGTTTTGGTCTAAAACACTCAGTGGATCAAGCGATTTCTTTCGAGGTAATAACTACTTAAATTGGTAGATTCTGAGATAAGTTATGAGTACATTTGTCTCCATTTTGAAGAAATTTGAAGGACTTTTTAACAGTTCGGCGCGCAGTGTTGTTCTAAGGAACGTTTAATTCAATTTCTTTGTGGGATGTATTTTCAAATGTTTTGTTGACATAATATTACATTATATTACCACAGCAGATCATGTGCTCTTTTAATTAACCCGAAACTTTGCAAATACATCCGTGAGGATAGTAACGAACAACACCATACTTTGTACATTGCGGGCGGAGCCAGCGGGAAACTGCTAATCCTAATTGAATACGTACGAATTGTACGAAATAATGCCGTATTAATAAAACACTGCGTTCGTCATTTAACATCAACTACATTATTAAATGCATTACTCGAACATGCCGCAATTCTACTTACCAAATATTACCCAGACACATTTACAATCGTACAGAAAAAAAAAAAGCTTTGCTTAAACGCGTAAATGTATCACTAGTGATTTTCACAATACGCGTATGGCGGTATGTATAATCTCGCAAGTAACGAATAAAATCATGACTACATAGTGCCAACCTGCAAGATTAACAGTAACTGTAAGCCGTCATATCGGCAAGTAGAGTCCCTAAACTGTATGGTTAACGACACTGAATCGAACCCCAACAGTTAGAAAATGACTAATGCTGGGGCTGTACCTTAATTAAGGCCACGGCCGCTTCCTTCCATCTCCTAGGCCCTTCCTATCCCATCGTCGCCATAAGACCTATCTGTGTCGGTGCGACGTAAAGCCCGTAGCAAAAAAAAAAAAAAAGAAAATGACTATAAATCACTATCTTCAGTATTAACAGGTGAGAAAGAGTAAGGTTTTACCCTTGGTGTATGCGCTTACATGGCAGGTACTATGGTCGAGCCGCGAATATTCTACTACTCCACCAGCGGGATAAAGAAAGGACATTTTTGACATGCTCTGTTGGTGAAAAATATCTAATTCCCTCCATGGGGATTTAGAATTTTCCATTCGGAATTGCTAGGCGGGCAATAATTCCATTGTGGAGATTTATCTCCCGTATGCAGTTATCAGACTGTGCCTCTTATAAGGGCTTCTGATAAGTTCACCTGCATACACCCCAGCGTCAGTGGATAGGGTCTGACACATCCCACTCTGATGAGTCTAGTATCAGACCTAAGACGAAACGCTGGTTAATAGAGCAAACGCCTGAAAAGCCTTACATCTGATATGTTTTTGACATTTTTGACATGCTCTTTTGGTGAAATATATCTAATTCCCTCCATGGGAATTTAGAATTTTCCATTCGGAATTGCTAGGCGGGCAATAATTCCATTGTGCAGATTTATCTCCCGTATGCAGTAATCAGACTGTGTCTCTTATAAGGGCTTCTGATAAGTTCACCTGCATACACCCCAGCGTCAGTGGATAGGGTCTGACACATCCCACTCTGATGAGTCTAGTGTCAGACCTAAAACGAAACGCTGGTTAATAAAGCAAACGTCTGAAAAGCCTTACATCTGATATGTTTTTGACATTTTTTTAAAAAAAGGTTAGCCGCAACAGTCAGTCAGTAATGGGAGTAGTTGGACTGCGGCGGCGGTACTGTTGGCTTTTGCCAATATCCCACCGGAGTCAGAATATCGTCGTACTCAGAGCGAAGTACTGGCTGTGTACTGCCTTGGAGTACTGTCTATGTACTACCGCGGATTCCGTCTACGGAACACTTGGTGTAAATAGAATTGGAGCTATGTTAACTGCCGTTGTTGTGTGGAATATTGAATGTTGAGTTGTTGCTGCTGTGTGACCGCTGTTTAGTTGTCAGTGTTAAGTAGTTCACTGTGTGGAGGAGCCACATGAACTACTGCGTTAGCTTTGTGAATTACTGGACTTTCTCTGGAGTCGATCCAAGGAACAGTCATCGTATGTTGTGGAGGTCAGCGGCCCTGTGTTCAAACCTATCTACGTCCAGCTGTTATGTGTGAAGGAACTGAGCATACAAGTGAAAGTGTAAGGTGCCTGTCAATGAGGATTATCGCCCTTTCAGGTAAAGACTGCACAGCTGGAGTGCCGCTGTGCGAGACATCCAAACAGACAGAAATGAGTGGAGTCTGGTCATTCATGGTAGAATAGAAGTGTCTGTATGTGTGTTTATTGGGTCATCCTAGAATTAAATTAGAACGATAAAACAGACAGCGTTATATTCGTAACAATAATATAATGTGTTCTGGGCTGCGGCAGATCTTCACATGGCATCTCACCATGTACTCCTGTCCTCGTTTTGGCGTTTTCTTCTATTCTTAAATTGTCCACATCTGATATCCTTTCCGTCCTCTTCCTCTCTTTCCGCTCAGCAGCGCTTCAAGAACATTTACTGACAGGCAGTCTCGTCTCATCCAGTGCCCAGTCCAATTTATCTTCCTCTTTCTTATAACTTGTAGCAGTCCTCTCGTTTCTCCAACTCTTTCCAGCGCACCTGAATTCCTCACTCTGTCTACCCAGCTTATCTTTTCCATTCTCCACCATATCCACATCTCGAATGTTTCCACTTACGAACAATAAACAAAAATTGTGCTACGTAAGTGTAAAAAAAATACCGTGGATCTAGACAAATAAACGCAGGGGTTAATGTGGACACCTTATGTTTAAAAACTTTTAGCAATCTGAAAGCAGTCAACGTAAATTAATATTAGGGTAGCGATATGTGAACAGTCCACGAGTTTCGCCAATCGACAGGAATTGGCGTGCAAGATATGAACGTGAAAGTTTAAACCATTGATTCCCAACCGGGGTTTTGCAAAAATGCATATTTTAAGAGCAGTCATAACTCAACCATGATCTTTATGCTGGGGACGCTGCACACGAACCTCGCTGATTCGACATGCGGACACGATGTCGTCTTCATGTTTGCCTTGCAAATTTGCGATCAATAACCTCCTAGAGACAAGCCCAAATATTATATTGAACTTTCAGTGTCAGAAGTACTATGCATTTGAAGAATTGTTTACCTTTTTAACTGAGAGTGAAATTTAAAAAAATTTCGCAGAGACTGAATTAATATGAACTCATTGAAATCCTTTCGAGTGAGTATAATTTGTTTCTGTTAGTACCAGTTTTGGTAAGTTGGTGAATACTTTTCTTTGAATATATAATAGGTGCTGTTCTTATGCTTTATTGAAAATACATGATTTGTAGTTTTTTCGCCTATTCTAAAAGACTTAAAAATCGCTGGATTAAAATATATGCCAAACAGCCAGGGTTGTCCAAGGTTTAGTTGACTATTTCTAGTCTTCCCCGAAACAAAAAAGTTGAGAACCTGATTTTAACCAATCTTTGAGCTAATGACTGGCTACTTAACCTGAATTAACATTATTATTTCATACTTATATTGTTTCTTTCATCGCATTTCATCTGTGTTTAATTTTATCCAAATACATCCATAGCGCTGTAGTAATAGCTCGTTTGAAACGAAAATGTAAACATCGGGGTAGTCAGGCTCGAATTTTGATCATTGGGCGAGAAATTCGAAAGTGGCTTCGGATTTCATGTAAAACGGGTGGTTCCGAGAGATAGCAGTATCAACAGCCATGTAATACTTTGTTTCCTTTTTTTTAAACTTGTGGATAATAGCAGCAGGTGTGTAATAAATGGCATTCCTATTATTGTCCTTGCTCCTAAACAAAATACTATGTGAAGTATTTCAGCTTAGAACTCTGGCCAGAAAGGTTCTGTAATCTGAGATTCTTATGTTCTGTGCGATTGGAATCATATTATTCTCGCTCAGTGATAAAACGAGTATGTGCTGCGGGTCAGTATTTTTGCGACAACATCGTATTTCAGGCGCAGCGACGATATACTGTATCATTACCGATATAGAACGTCCCGAACTTTGAGTACGAAGCGTACTACAGTGCTCAGAAAAGGTTTTGCGTATTACGATTTCACACGGTACAGTATACATGACGGTACCTCAAACATGTTTGCAGTATGCACTGTAAGCCAGTGTGTGAGACACAAAGTGACGCGAAACCCAGATTAGGTTCGAAATTTGTCAGATAAGAGTCATTTTTGTGTCGGTCAGTTTAACATCATTTGTAAGGTCCGTTGTGTAGGACTGAGGTGTAGTTCTTTCAATTTCCTCGCTAATGACCGGCGACTCAAACGTTAAGCAGTCCCCACCCCGACAGTAACCAGATTGTCCACAGTTGCCTCTGCAGTGACCAATAGCAGATGGTTCTTGATCAATAGCATGTTTGCTTTGTCAGTGACAGTCCACGTGGAGTACTTCAAAAGCGTACCGATCCTGGAGCCGCTTCACTTGTCAGGTCTTCAGTGTTGCACAGCTGTACGCAGTTCTGTCCAGTCTCCCTGTTCGCTTTCAGAGGTTAAGTAGTTCAAACTGAGAGTTGGCAACGCTGTGTCTCGAGCTGGGGAAATCCTGGCGCCCCGCGGACAAGGGATAGCCGGCCGCTAGGCTTCAAAAGCGTGCCGGTCATTAACGAGGAAATTGCAAGAACTATAAACATGACAAGAGTAGCCATTTCTGCTATTGATCGAATTTTAATTGCGACGTTGCTATAAAAATGATGGCGACAAGTGGATGTCGTCGTTCATGTTGGAATGTGTCCGAGTGATGCCTCTCCAGTTTGTAAAAAGTACAGAGAGACACAAATGGTTGTTGACAGAGAATGGACCGGACGCCCACGCAAAGCAGGTTGCAGGAAGGATCGGTATTTCGTCGTTGCGCCTGCAAAAACCGCTATGTGATAATGTTGTGGTAAAAATACTAACCCGGAGTACATAATCATCAAGAGCGAGAATTCGTTGAAATTACTCACACAATACTCAACCTTAGGTGACATGACGTTATTGGCAAAAGTTCTATGCTGAAATATTTCACATAACAGGCGCAAGTACAATATCTGCTACTCCAACTTCGTACCGCCATAATTTTTGGAGGGCCGTTGGAGTGAACGTATCAGGTCAGACAACGCCGAAACTGAATGCACGATGGAGGACTGGTATCAAGGAGGCCTTCGCCAAAAGCTCCTCTTAACCACACCATAGGGCAGCTCGTGTGAGGTCGACAATTCCGTGGAATCAGGAGCAGTGGAAACATACGCTCTTTTTGATGAGGTCACCATAAGGTTCCACCCATACAACAGGAGCATTTTAGAGTGGAGACGATTCGGTGAGAAATGGAGCGAGCCGTTCATCCTGGAGCGCCGTTAGCAGCAAGGGAGTTCCGTTATCTTTTTGTCTACGTACGCCTCTAATTCCTACCCAGGGTAACATGACTGGTCTGGTATACAGAGACAGCCTGTAGTTACGGGATTTGCTGGCATTGTGGGTGAGGGCTTGGCCTTAATGGATGATAATGCTCGTGCCCATCGAGTCAGAGTGGTCGGTCCGACCCGTGAGGAGGATGGTATACAGTGAATAGTGTGGATGACATAATCTCCAGTCATGAACCGTGCTGAACATGCATGGCGTGAACTGAAAAGTGCAACTGCCTCACGTCTTGAGCCTCTTGCTAACATTCAGTAATCGATTGAAGCTGTCATCCAGGAGTGGGATAATCTGCTCCAAAATAAAGTTGGATAACCCATCTAACCCATCATGTTTCAGTGTTCCTCAGGGCCCAAGGTGTCTATACACGGTATTGATCTGCCATACAACGAACGATATTTTTTGTTCAAAATCTCACAGTAACAACGTGCTTTAATAATAATAATAATAATAATAATAATAATAATGTTATTACCGGGCGAGTTAGCCATGCGGTTAGGGGCGCGCAGCTGTGAAGTTGAATCCGGGAGATAGTGGGTTCGAACCCCACTGTCGGCAGCCCTGAAGGTATTTTCCGTCGTTTCCCATTTTCACACGAGGCAAATGCTGGGGCTGTTCCGTAATTACGGCTACGGCTGCTTCCTTCCCACTCCTGGGCCTTTCCTATACCATCGTCACCACAAAACCTATCAGTGTCAGTGCGACGTAAAGGAAAATAAAGAAGTAGTCCACGGTGTGTTTGTGTTCTCGGTATTGGTAGCTCTTAGGAGATCGGTCATTTACGGAAATGTTCGTTAAGCGGCCATGCGGCATGCGTTCAGTGGACTTGCAACACAATCTTCGATTGATGCTCTGAAACCGGTCTTAAGCTACGTGCAGATTTAGCAACACCGTCTCACAAAGCCCATTTGATTCACCCGCAAAGCGATCTGGTTGCCTAACTTCAGAAGGTGATAAAACAGAAGTGCTCAGCTGGGCGCCCGTTCAGGCTAGCCCAGTGCGGCCGGGCTGTTGTGACGTACATACAGGCAGCGTACGTAACAAGCATACGTCAGAGTGAGGCGAGAGAGTGGACACCTTTTGCAGGGAAGGGAGGGAGCACGGATTACGAAGCTCTCCTCCACTACTCGGCGAAATACTGATGGGGAGGACACTACTTACAATAAAACGCTATAATCGCAAAAGAAAAGAAAGAAAAACTGACGTTTTCCAGATGGTCCGGATTGATTTATACTGCGCTCGATATAAACAGTCAGTTTTCCTGTTTATTCATTAAAAGAAAACTGATACGTTATTATTATTTTTTACCATCTACAAAGGTACAGGGTTGAAGCGAACAAGCTACGATTTACAATTTCTTGGATGTATATGACAATACTTTCATTTTAAAAAGTAAAATTCCTGTTATTCATTAAGCAAAATGGTTCATGGTGTGGGTTACTGTAGTTATGTCCTAGTTCGTGAACCTTGGGCAACGACTGAGTGGCCTAGTAAGTGGTCCTGAGAGTCGGGATACCAGTTGCTATGGAATGGGAGTGGACATCTCGGACATATGCTGAGTCATAGCCCACCTTGTGCTCAGGCGGCTAGGACAATAAAATTCACCGGTGGTCCATAATCCGTTAGAGGAGAGATCCTCACTTGGACTAGGTGCAAGTAGGGTAGCACCCTGCTTCATGAGTTTACCGAGCTCAGAACATTTCAAACAAGCCTCGGACATATGGGAGTAATGGAGTCCCACTCCCATTTGATAGGCGAGGGACTCCTTGTATACAACTTGGCGAACGAAATGGAATTCGATGGGGAGCTATCAATATTAATGGGGCTTATGGAAGAAAGAAAGTAGAACTGGCTGAATCAGCAAAGAGGATGCATCTGGATGTGCCAGGAGTACGTGATATTCGGGTAAGGGGAGATAACGAGGAAGAGATAGGAGATTATAAAGTGTACTTGACGGGTGTTAGAAAGGGAAGGGCAGAGTCTGGGGTAGCGCTCCTTATCAGGAATACCATTGCACGCAACATAGTTTCTGTTAGGCACGAAAATGAGCGAATGATGTGGGTAGATTTGGCAGTTGGAGCAATTAGGACGAGAATTGTCTCCGTGTATTCATCATGTGAGGGTGCAGATGAGGATGAAGTTGACAAGTTTTATGAAGCATTGAGTGACATCGTGGTCAGGGTCAACAGCAAGGATAGAATAGTGCTAATGGGCGATTTCAATGCGAGAGTTGGGAATAGAACTGAAGGATACGAAAGGGTGATTGGTAAATGTGGGGAAGATATGGAAGCTAATGGTAATGGGAAGCGTTTGCTGGACTTCTGTGCTAGTATGGGTTTAGCAGTTGCGAATACATTCTTCAAGCATAAGGCTATTCACCGCTACACATTGGAGGCGAGGGGTACCAGATCCATAATTGACTATATCTTAACCGACTTCGAATTCAGTAAATCTGTTAGGATGTAAGAGTTTTTCGCGGATTTTTCGATGATACAGACCACTATCTGATCTGTAGTAAACTAAGTATCTCTAGGCCTAGGGTAGAGAAAGTGAAATCTGTCTGCAAACGAATAAGGGTAGAAAATCTCCTGGACGAGGAAATTCGACAGAAGTACATGGATATGATTAGTGAGAAGTTTCGAACAGTAGACAGTATGCAGGTTCAGAATATAGAAAGTGAATGGGTGGCATACAGGGATGCTGTAGTAGAAACAGCAAGGGAAATCCTAGGAACAACTGTGTGTTAAGATGGGAAAAGGCGAACATCTTGGTGGAATGATGAAGTGAGAGCAGCTTGTAAACGTAAAAAGAAGGCCTATCAGAAACGGCTCCAAACAAGGGCCGAGGCAGACAGGGATTTTACGTAGATGAAAGAAACAGAGCGAAACAAATGGTTGTTGAATCCAAAAAGAAGTCGTGGGATGATTTTGGTAATAACCTGGAAAGGCTGGGTAAAGCAGCAGGGAAACCTGTCTGGACTGTAATAAAGAATCTTAGGAAGGGAGGGAAAAAGGAAATGAACAGTGTTTTGAGTAATTCAGGTGAACTCATAATAGATCCCAGGAAATCACTGGGGAGGTGGAGGGAATATTTTGAACATCTTCTCAATGTAAAAGGAAATCATCCTGGTGGTGTTGCGAACAGCCAAGCTCATGGTGAAGAGGAAGATGTTGGTGAAATTACGCTTGAGGAAGTGGAAAGGACGGTAAATAACATCCATTGTCAGAAAGCAGCAGGAATAGATGAAATTAGACCTGAAATGGTGACGTATAATGGGAAGGCAGGGATGAAATGGCTTCATAGATTAGTAAAATTAGCGTGGAGTGTTGGTAAGGTACCTTCAGATTGGACAAAAGCAGTAATTGCACCTATCTATAAGCAAGGGAACAGGAAGGATTGCAACAACTATCGAGGTATCTCATTGATTAGTATACCAGGCAAAGTATTCACTGGCATCTTGGAAGGTAGGGTGCGATCAGTCGTTGGGAAGAAGTTGGATGAAAACCAGTGTGGTTTCAGACGACAGAGAGGCTGTCAGGATCAGATTTTCAGTATGCGTCAGGTCATTGAAAAATGCTACGAGAGGAATAGGCAGTTGTGTTTATGTTTTGTAGATCTAGAGAAAGCATATGACAAGGTACCGATGGAAAAGATGTTCACTATACTGGGGGACTATGGACTTAAAGGTAGATTATTAAAATCAATCAAAGGCATTTATGTTGACAATTGGGCTTCAGTAAGAATTGATGGTAGAATGAGTTCTTGGTTCAGGGTACTTACAGGGGTTAGACAAGGCTGTAATATTTCACCGTTGCTGTTCGTAGCATACATGGATCATTTGCTGAAAGGTTTAAAATGGCAGGGAGGGATTCAGTAAGGTGGAAATGTAGTAAGCAGTCTGGCCTATGCTGACGACTTGGTATTAATGGCAGATTGAGCCGAAAGCCTGCAGTCTAATATCTTGGAACTTGAACGTAGTTGTAATGAGTACGGTATGAAATATAGCCTCTCGAAGACTAAATTGATGTCAGTAGGTAAGAAATTCAACAGAATTAAATGTCAGATTGGTGATACAAAGCTAGAACTGTTCGATAATTTCAAGTATTTAGGTTGTGTGTTCTCCCAGGATGGTAATATAGTAAGTGAGATTGAATCTAGGTGTCGTAAAGCTCGCAGTTGCGATAAACGGTATTCTGTAAGAAGGAAGTCAGCTCCCAGACGATACTGTCTTTACATCGGCGTGTTTTCAGACCAACTTTGCTTTACGGGAGCGAAAGCTGGATGGACTCAAGATATCTTATTCATAAGTTAGAAGTAACAGACATGAAAGTAGCAAGAATGATTGCTGGTACAAACAGGTGGGAACAATGGCAGGAGGGTACTCGAAATGAGGAGATAAAGGCTAATTCAGGAATGATTTCGATGGATGAAGCTGTACGCATAAACCGGCTTCGGTGGTGGGATAATGTGAGGCGAATGGAGGATAGGTTACCTAGGAGAATAATGGAATCTGTTATGGAGGGTAAGAGAAGTAGAGGTAGACCAAGACGACGATGGTTCGACTCAGTTTCTAACGATTTAATGATAAGTGGTATAGGACACAATGAGGCCACAGCACTAGTTGCAAATCGAGGATTGTGGTGACGTTTAGTAAACTCACAGAGGCTTGGAGACTGAACGCTGAAAGGCATAACAGTTATAATGATAATGTAGTATGTATGTCATTATGCAAAAGGTAATATAATTACATAATTCAACAAGTTTATTGCTTGATTTTGCTGAGTGTTGTAGTGTTGTGTGACTTTCTCTGTTCACGGATTTTCTGAAAATACACAGTTCAAAAAATTAGGGGAACATCAATCACTACTGATCTGTATTTAGGGCAGTCGCCCACATGGCAGATTCCCTATCTGTTGTTTTCCTAACCTTTTCTTAAATGTTTTTGAACGCATGCCATGCTCTACAAAAGAATATCACACCCAGATATATCACCAACTTAACCTTTATTCTTTATCGTTGAAGTATACAAAGAACATCGATGCATTCGCGTTCATTTTCAGAACACAAACGGAAATAGCCAAATAGGGGTGAAAACAAAGTGATAACAGTCCTCCAGGGTGGATTTTTATCACAGCTGTAGAGCTTCAGTATGGTGTATGTCCTCCACGAGCATTTATCACAGCTTGGCACCTACGTGGCATGGCCCGTATAAGTCGCCGTAGGTCACGTTGCGGTATCAGGTCCCATTCTTCAATGAGAGCCTCTTCGAGGTCTTGGAGAGTCTGTGGTGGATCAGGACGCCCACGAACACTTCTATCAAACCTATCCCACACATGCTCGATGGGATTAAGGTCGGGACTCACTGCTGGCCATTCCGTCTCTTGAATGTCCAGTTCTCGCAAGACAGCTCTGGTGATGCACGCTTCTTGAGCCCTGGCATTGTCGTGCATGAATATGAATTCAGGGCCAACACCGTATGTGGCAATCAACACATGCTGTAGCTGTATCTGCTCGATGTACCCCGCAGCGGTAAGATTACCACGAATGACGACAAGATCCTTACGGCTATGAATATTGATGCCACCCCACAGCATCACAGAACCTTGTCCGATTCGGTCGCCTTCCTGGGCAACATTTGTCATGTACTGCTCACTACGGCGTCTCCATACACGTTGACTTCCATTACGGTGTGTCAGGGGAAATCTTGACTCGTCTGTGAACACAGGTCTCCATTGGCGAAGTTGCCAGTTGACGTGGGTCTAGGAAAACAGAAGATGAGCTGCGCGATGTTGCTGCTTTGAACGGGGCACTCGAACAGGACGTCTGGGTCGTAAGAACACTTCTCTTAACCCGTTCCTTACTGTGTGCTCAGACACCGTGACTCCAGTGACCTTCCTGAGGTCTTGTTGCAGTTCTCTGGCAGTTGCTGAACGACGCCGCAACGCACAGATGATCAGATATCGGTCATCCCGTCCACGACCTTGTCCAACCCTCCTTATGAATTGGCCTGCCTCATTGTAGTGATTCTACAAGCGGTGAATAACTGACGGAGAGACATTGAGATCCACAGCAACACGACGAAAAGCCCATCCTTCCTGGATCAAAGTGACGGCCCTTCCGACTTGAACCTCGTTAAGATGTCTCATGGGATGTGCTGGTTGACGTACAACGTGCTCAAATGACCACAGTAATCTATGTACCTCACAACGACACAGGGTGGCGGTATTCACTTTGTTTTGAGGGGTCACCTGACAGTTTAATGCATGGCTACGCCTACAGATGGAATATAACTTGGATTTGACATACCCTGAGTAGCTAAGGTCTCAAGGTATGCTTTACGACCATTGGAACCTCATTTACCAAATTAACGTTCACATACGAGACGTTGCAAAACATGTTCCCGTATTTTTTTAATGTGTGTGGTATTTACAATTTAACAGGTGTCCGATGATAATACGTAGTCTCTAAATGGCGAGAGGGATTCGTCACGAGTGAGGATATTTACTATCCAAGATTAAAGTACAACAACAATGTAAATATATATTTAGTTGGGGACAAATCATGACGACCTCGCCTCACACCGCTACTTTCCAGCGGCAGCTCTGTGTCTACTAGCGACTTATAGGATTTACTACCTCTACTGCAGCCAGAGTTGCCAAATCGGCTACTGCACTCTACACGTAGAAAGGGTAAATACTACAGAGAGTGAGGAAGAAAGTGGTTTGGCAGCCTCTCCAAAACAAACAAGGATCACTTAGACCTCGTTAACTCAGCAGGGCGCAGGGTGTGATTGACTACTGGCCTCCAGGTCGCTTCTAGGAACTGAGGCCGTCATGTTTTGTCCCCAACTATACCAGATGAATATACAGTATGCCTTCAAATAAAAAGCCTAACTGATGTTATTCCCGGTAAGCATGATTGGATTGTTGGTGAGTTTATCAGATAATGTAAACCCAAACAAACAAACGCCACAGCTTATACACCTTAACTCCGTATTATATTAGAAATGGTTCTAAAGCACCACCTAAAATGTAATAGTGTAAATTGTAATTCATTACGTACATTGTAAAAAATATTTGAGGTTTTAAGCCTAACTCTTTATTGTATCCGGTCAAAACACAGAAACTGCAATGAACGTAAATAACTTATACCTTGAAAATGACGCGGATTTCTGCCCTCTTTCTTCAATTATTTTCTACCTCCATTTCAAACTCAGGTATCGTCGCATTGCTCGCGAGTGACTGGGAGAACTTCGCCCAACCTCCACGGCCTGTGACGTAGCCACACGTCACTGTGGACGAATAGAATACGCTCATCGCCCGCCAGCCCGCCCGCCTACAGTGCTGGGCGCCCGCGGTAAGGAATACCCAGCTTGAGCACCTCTGTAGTAAATGACATCGTCGCGAGACATCTAATTATTTATCATTATCACTATGACCAACACTCTTTAACGCTTATTTACCAGATTCACGTTGTTTCCGATCACCCTGTATGTACATACGCAGAAAAATAACAAATGCACTAAACTTTGAGCGCTATATTTTATCAGTTTTTCTCGATATGTAGATGATCCAGAAATGTGATATATCTCTTCCATCCGCACTCTGATTTGTATAATCACATGGCTTTAAGGAAGGTTTTTAAGTACAGATTCCAACTTAGTAATAGTTGGAATATCGTCCAGTTCCAGTCTCGGTCTCCCACGTTCCACCACTTTCATCTCTCACTGAAATGTACGGCTCGCTCATGATTTATAAGTTCTGCCCCCTTAAATACTTTAGTAATGAAATGCTATCGGTTTTCCTATTAGCAGTTAATTCATTATCGATCGACAGTCATTGTTGACCTATATACTGTATTCCGAATGAACTAGGGTATATTCGCGTGCTCTCTTCGAGACATGCCTTGTTCGGGAATTGATATAATATATAGGAGCACACACGCGATTTATTTCGGCTCACTTAGTGGTGTATTTTCGTATACAAATGTATCCTAATGGCTGCAGTTCTTAGTACGGGAAATCACTCGTACGTGTCTTGTTGTCGAACCACTGTGATTGATATTGGTGATTACTACGTTGTAGACTGTTTGTCTTTCAGCGTTCAGTCTGCAAGTTTCTGTGATTTAACTGAGCGCCTCCATAACTGTCTATATGCAACTAACTCCGTGGCATCGTTTAGTTCCACACGTCTTATCCGAACCCCATCGGCTTCCACAAACAAGCAATGTCTTCTCAGCCAGTGAGCCAACAAGATTCTCTTTGTATTTCCTACCGTCTGTTGAAATTTTCTTCTTTCGTGTATTCTCTTGGCGCTTCCTCATTTGTCACTTAACAGTCCAACTGATTATTCGATCCTGCGCCACACCCACATCTCAAAGACCTCCGTTCTTTGTGGGCAACCCTTAAGATGGTTCACACCCGGCAAAGGCTGGGGCTGTACTTCCTTCCCCCACTCCTAGCCCTTTCATCATTCATCAATCAATACTGATCTGCATTTAGGGCAGTCGCCCAGGTGGCAGATTCCCTATCTGTTGTTTTCCTAGCCTTTTCCTAAATGATTTCAAAGAAATTGGTCATTTATTGAACATCTCCCTTGGTAAGTTATTCCAATCTCTAACTCCCCTTCCTATAAATGAATATTTGCCCCAGTTTGTCCTCTTGAATTCCAACTTTATCTGATCTTTCCTACTTTTATAAACGCCACTCAAACTTATTCGTCTACTAATGTCATTCCACGCCATCTCTCCGCTGACAGCTCAGAACATACCACTTAGTCGAGCAGCTCTCCTTCTTTCTCTCATTTCTTCCCAGCCTAAACTTTGCAGCATATTTGTAACGCTACTCTTTTATCGGAACTCACCCAGAACTGCTTTTCTTTGGATTTTTTCCAGTTCTTGAATCGGGTAATCCTGGTGAGGGTCCGATACACTGGAACCATACTTTAGTTGGGGTCTTACCTGAGACTTAAATGCCCTCTCCTTTACATCCTTACTACAACCCCTAAACACCCTCATAACCATGTGCAGAGATCTGTACCCTTTATTTACAATCCCATTTATGTGATTACTCTAATGAAGATATTTCCTTATATTAACACCTAGATACTTACAGTGATCCCCAAAAGGAACTTTCACCCCATCAACGCAGTAATTAAAACTGAGAGGACTTTTCCTATTTGTGAAACTCACAACCTGACTTTTAACCCCGTTTATCAACATACCATTGCCTGCTGTCCATCTCACAACATTTTCGAGGTCACGTTGCAGTTGCTCACAATCTTGTAACTTATTTATTACTCTATAGAGAATAACATCATCCGCAAAAAGCCTTACCTCTGATTCCACTCCTTTACTCATATCATTTATATGTATAAGAAAATATAAAGGTCCGATAATACTGCCTTGAAGAATTCCCCTCTTAATTATTACAGGGTCAGATAAAGCTTCACCTACTCTAATTCTCTGAGATCTATTTTCTGGAAATATAGCAACCCATTCAGTCACTCTTTTGTCTAGTCCAATTGCACTAGAACTATAGCAAATATACCATCATCGCGGTAAGACCTATCTGTGTCGATGCGACTTAAAGCGATTTGTTAAAAAAAAAAAAACACCTACTTACACATATTCCCAATGACAATTTCTCCTCGAATGATTTGGGGACCATCGGTGGACTGTATAGTCTTAGCTGCCTGAGCACACGGAAGGCTTGACTCAGAATATGTCCGAGATGCTCACTCCTATTCCATAGGAACTGGTATCTCTACTCTCAAGATCACTTATTAGGCTCGTCGCCATAAGACCTATCTGTGTCGGTGCGACGTAAAGCCCCTAGCAAAAAAAAACTTATTAGGCCGCTCAGTCGTTACCCATGATTCACGAACTAGGACGTGACTGCAGTAACCCACACCACGAACTGTGGTGGCGGTGATTTTCATTTGGAAGTACAACTGGGTAACCATCCTCTGTATATCACTAATCTGAAGGGAAAAGAATGGAAGAGGTCCGGATCGGCAAAAGGCAGAGGAGGGCCACGAAGACGTGAAAATGAAAGACTCTCTACGCCTCGCAAAACTTATATCGCTGGAGTCGGAAGGCAACAAGAGTTGACCAAGGAAGGATGAAGGTGAGGAGCCCGGTACAAGTGAGTGGAAACAATACTAGGCTCAGGTAGAGGCTCCGTGGTCGCCAATGGACACTCCCAAGTATGAGCCCTTGGGGAGTCTCTCTCACCACGAACCGCGTGATTGTTGTTTTATAGGGAAAACAGCGGGTTTATCTGAACTGTTCATCCTCTGCAGTGCAGTATCTCTTGTGTTGAAACCCCAAACGCAGGTATGAAGTGACTTACACGTGTTCGGGATGAAGAGGTCCAGTATCCACTTCCTCAGCCTTCAGTATGAAGTAGTAGTAGTAGTAGTAGTAGTAGTAGTAGTAGTAGTAGTAGTAGTAGTAGGTGTTCTGGTCATAGGCTACATAGCATTTTCTGGTCTCTTCATCAGCACTCGTCTACCTGCCCTTTTATATTGTGTGCTATCTTTTTCGGTTCACCATCCTCTCATTGGTTTCCACAAACAAGCAATGTCTTCTCAGCCAGTGATGCAACAAGTTTCTCTTTCTATTTGTTACCGTCTGTTGGGATTTTCTTTTTTCGTGAATTCTTTTGGCGCATCCTCATTTGTCACTTTACAGTCCAACTGATTATACCATCCTCCGCCACACTCACACCTCAAAG
Source organism: Anabrus simplex (assembly GCF_040414725.1). Lineage (NCBI taxonomy): Eukaryota > Metazoa > Arthropoda > Insecta > Orthoptera > Tettigoniidae > Anabrus > Anabrus simplex. The sequence continues at coordinate 374,306,782 of NC_090268.1, read as the reverse complement.
ACGTCCATTCTCCGATCATCTTCCTTCTTTTACATCCAAGTTTCAGTACGGTATAGAGCCCCACTCCACACAAAGCATTTTGCTAGTCTTTTCCTCAACTCTCTATTCAAAATCCGACACATCAACCTCTTCATTCTATTAATTTTTTCCTTGGCCATTACAGTTCTATCCTTTATGTCGTGGCTACATATCACGTTCTCTCATTTCACTGAAAGACACACTACCGTTTGCAAATCGTCTAAAGCAGGATCGTTTTTCCTCGCAAACTTTTCTCTGCGGTTAGTCGCGAAAATTACTATAGGTGACCAGACATTCCAATTATTTTGCGGAAACAAAAATTTAGCTCCTTTGTTCCTCTCGCAATTTCGGTTTTATAATGTAAGGTTATTCCAAATAGAATTGTGTAAAACCAAAGGTATATTTAGATCGGCAAAGCAGTAATTAAATAAAATTAAAGTGGCAGGAAATTTGGTCAGTTCATGGTAACCACTGCCAGTGGCACGCCTCAGTATTTCCATTAAGATAATGGCTGATACCTGGATGATGATGGTGGTACATGTAAGCATTGGGAAAGCATTATTTCTGATTATATCAGACATGTTTGCGGAATTAATAACTGGTTCGGTAGAAGGCAGTTCGGGTTTAGAAAAGGTTAATCCACTCAAATTCAACTTGTAGGATTCCAGCAAGATATACCAGATAATATATCCTGGATTCGGGAGGTCAAATGGACTGTGTCGCAATTGACCTATCCAAAGCATTTGATAGGGTAGATCATGGGAGACTACTGGCATAAATGAGTGCAGTTGGACTAGACAAAAGAGTGAATGAATGGGTGGCTATATTTCTAGAAAATAGATCTCAGAGAATTAGAGTAGGTGAAGCATTAATCTGATCCTGAAATCATTAAGAGGGGGAATTCCTCAAGGCAGTATTATTGGACCTTTATGTTTTCTTATATATGTTGTAATGGTTATAGCGTCCGCCATGCCAACTGGCTATGGGCCCTGCCCGGACCGTATAGGCCCACCCTTTACGCTTCAACTGCGCCAATCACGAGCAGCACTTAAGTGTTAGGCTAGCCCCACTCGCTTCCGCCCGCGGTCCCGCAGCAGAGGAGTATGGAAATTACTCAACGATTAATCTGGAGTCGTCCACCTCGCGAGGTTCCTGGATACATCTACCATCCGGACTGTTCCAGAAGGGTCGGCGCAGCTATATAAGAGAGGAGTGACTTGCCTGGAATCAGTGAGAGTTGGACTGAGTTAGAAGTTGGTGTGGTTCAGTCGTGAGCGACTGCCAGTGTAGTGAAGTGTGTGAACTGCCGTGATTATCGGACTAGTGTGCTACAGTGCGGACTGTCGGAGAAGGAGAGAATGTGTAGCCGTGCGACGTGGGACCTTGTGTGTGAGTGTAAAACTGTGTAGTGTGAGAACAAGTGAGAAACCAAGGGAGAGAGAGCGCGCGAACTGTGTAAGTGTGTGTTATGAGCAAAAGTTGTGTGTAGTCTTGTGTAGTTTAGTGCGTAGTTAATAAATCTTAGTATTGAAGCTACCAGTCTAATGTTGTTTGATCCTACTACCCCGCCAACTTGTTACAATATATATAAATGATATGAGTAAAGAAGTGGAATCAGAGGTAAGGCTTTTTGCGGATGATATTATTCTGCATAGAGTAATAAATAAGTTACAAGATTGTGAGCAACTGCAAAAAGACCTCGACAATGTTGTGGCAATCATGGACAGCAGGCAATGGTATAATAATAATAATCGGGGTTAAACGTTAGGTTGAGAGTTTAACTAATAGGAAAAGTCCTCTCAGGTTTAATTACTGTGTTGATGATGTGAAAGTTACTTATGGGGATCACACCTAGGTGTTAATATGAGGAAAAATCTTCATTGTGGTAATCACATAAGCGGTAGTGTAAATATAAAGGGTACAGATATATGTGTATGGTTATGAGGGTATTTATGGGTTGTAGTAAGGATATAAAGGGAAGGCCATATAAGTCTCCGGTAAGACCCCAACTAGAGTATGGTTCCCTCACCAGGATCGCTTGATTCAAGAACTGGACAAAAAGGAGACGAGCTGCTCGACTAAGTGGTATATTCCGAGCTATCAGATGAGAGATGGCGTGGAATGACATTAGTAGACTAATAAGTTTTAGAGGTGTTTTTCAAAGTAGCAAAGTTCACAATATGAAGATAAATTTGGAATTCAAGGGGACAAATTGGGGCAAATATTCGTTTACAGGAAGATGAGTTAGGGATTGGAATAATTTACCAAGGGAGATGTTCAATAAATTTCCCAATTTTCCCAATTATTTAAGTAAAGACTAAGTAAAAAACGGATAGGGAATCTACCACCTGGGCGACTGCCCTAAATGAAGATAATTGATTGATTGATTGATTGATTGATTGATTGATTGATTGATTGATTGATTGATTGATTGATTGATTGATTGATTGATTGATTGATTGATTGATTGATTGATTAGTCGTCCTAGAAATGAGGGCCAGTCAGTTGTGCTCTAGCCTCCACTATTATTTGACTTAATTCTGTATCACAAGAAGAAAGAAGATTACCGGTAATGGAGATCGTAGTACACCTGCCTTCCCTGTCACAGCTACCAGGCCTGCCAGTGAGAATTATCTCCGATACGGAGAAATTGATATCCGAGGATAATATTGAATGCAAATGGGCTGTGTAGAGCTACTATTTCTCTGTCACAGGCAACCAGACTGTCAGAGAGAAAAATGTCCGATACGGAGGAACTGTTATTCTTGGACAAATATTTTGGAGTATACAGTATATGGCTGAACAGGACTACACCATTGATGCTCTTATTAATTAAATTATGTACTTTATGTGGAACCTGGGGAGTTCATCTATTCCTTCATGTCATGACGGTGTGGTATGTAGTTCATTTAAGAATATAACAGCTTTTCTTTTGTACACTCGTGCACAGAAATGGTGTCCCTATATAAACAAAGCAAGGTATTCCCCCACCTCCTCGCTTAATGCATTGCTGCAGGTAGACGACCGGCAACAAGATTTAGTTGTGATTGAAATAGGCACAGTGGTGGATTTATAGCAACACACACACTGTGCCTTCATCACTGCACGTTCATTCCCTTCGCCTCGTTTTCGGTTCTGATGTAGCTTTCAACACTACCCCTTCATCCTTTTCAGTACTGAAGCAGGCATTATTGATTATGTCGGGATACCATTTCTGTGTATGCGTGTACTAGAGCCGTACAGTGAGCAAAACTGAATTTTTTTCGTCGGAGCATACCTCTCCAGTTCTGCTACTCTGCTAGTTTGATCAGAGAACGGGCTTGCTACTAGGACTAACAGAGAGAGTCTCATAAGTAAATTAGTCTAGCCAGACTCAGACCTGACTCATTCCTGCTCGGTCAGAGTGGGCAATATTTGAACAGCGAGCTATATGACGTGTTGTCTAAACTCGATAACAGGCTTGTTCGGTCACTCAGTGACAGATCAAACTGCGAGTTATTGTTTTGTTTCTGCTTCATATGTGTACATTATGATTGTTATGTGGCGCAAAGAAGGAGGTTATTACAATAAAGATGTGCCAAGAACCAGTGCATGTGACAACAGTGTGCTAATGAGTGTGGCACGTGAATTTCAGAGTTCCGAGCTGTTCGTTTCTGCCCAGACTTGTTCTGCTCATTGAGATGTACATTTTGGTAGATTCATTTGTACCGGGCGAGTTGGCCGTGTGGTTAGGAGCGCGCAGCTGTGAGCTCGCATCCGGTAGATAGTGGGTTCGAACCCCACTGTCGGCAGCCCTGAAGATGGTTTTCCGTGGTTTCCCATTGTCACACCAGGCAAATGCTGGGGCTGAACCTTAATTAAGACCATGGCCGCTTCCTTCCTGCTTCTAGCCCCTTCCTATCCCATCGTCGCTATAAGACCTATCTGTGGCAGTGCGACGTAAAGCCACTAGGAAAAAAATCATTTGTTCAGTGAACTTGAGCGACTTTTCGTGTTTAGTTCTTTCAAACGTTTATGCATCGAAGTGTTGGAACAGGAAACTGTGACCGAGTCTAGACTTCGAGATATTGAGCGAGACCCATCACTTATAAATATGAAGTTTATAACGTGCACTTATAAATGAGTTCGGAAGAGTCTAATTCGTTTTACAGAGTTCTATTTTGCACCGTCCTTTTCGAACCCTTGTTTCTTGCAGTAGAGTATTATGAAGAAAAAAAAAGAAGTTGAAATGATAGTATTTGAAGTACCAGTTTTCAATCAAGTCATCTCTGATCTGCATTTAGGGCAGTCGCCCAGGGGGCAGATTACCTGTCAGCGGTTCACCTGGACTTTCTTTAAATAATTTCAAATAAACTGGAAATTTATCGAACACCTCCCGTAGTAAATTATTATAGTCCCTAACTCTCATGCCTATAAAGGAATATTTGCCTCTATGTGTCCTCTAGAATTCAAATTTTATCTTCTTATTGTGACCGCTCCTAATTTTAAAAACAGCATTCTCATTTATCCACATCTCCACTGGCAGCTCGTAACATACCGCTTAGTCGAGCAGCTCGTCTCCTTTCTCCCAAGTCTTACCAGCCCCAACTTTGCAACATTTTCGTTCCGCTACTATTTTTGTTGTCGGAAATCACCGTGAACAAATCGACTTACTTTTCTTGGGAATATTCCACTTCTTGAATCAAGCGTTCCTGTTGTGACTTCCATACGCTGGAACCATACTCTAATCGTGGTCTTACCAGAGACTTATATGACCTTCCCTTTACATCCTTACTACAACCCCTAAATACCCTCATAACCTTATGAAGAGAGGGTATTTATTCGTTTTGGCCGCAATGCTGCACACGTTTGACTGTATTACATTGGATACTTGAACCGAAGGTTTATGTTGGATCTCGGTATTCGTGTGAAGACCTCTGAAGTGGGCCAGTTAATGGGTCTGCTCACAGGTGTGGGGAGGTGAAAATGTTTTTTGAACTTTTCTAAGAAAGAAGCTAAAAAAGCAGCTTCATCGGTGATAAAAACGAGCTGGAATAACGCCAGGAAAGAGAGAAGGTGATCTAGTTGTACTTCCCCTTAAAACAATAATCACCACCACCTTTAATCCTCCCCAGATAGTTTACAGTGCGTTGAAAGGCCTTTACTGAACTCCGTTTAGGAATGTTTATGACAATTGAAAAACCTGTGCATTGTTGTTATCCCACGCCGAGCGACACTAATTATTATGTAAGTTATTAGTGAGTAGTAATTAGTCTAGTTAATTCCCGTTGATTTTGAACTGGGTATTTGTGATTGTATTATACCTACTAATTTTCACAAAACCCACCACATTCACAACTATGACAGAAACACACAGTAGTTGAATATTTCCCTCGACAACCCTCTGTGTGTGTGGGGGGGGGGAGTGGTAGAATAATACACGGTATCCCTTGCCTGTCGTAATAGGCGACTAAAAGGGGCCCAGGGGCTCTGACTGTGGAGCGTGGATTGGCGATCAAGGGGCCCTTAGCTGAGTCCTGACATTGTTTCCACTTGTGCCTGGCTCCCCACTTGCATATATCCTCCTCGACCTCCCAGGGTCAATTCTTGTTTTGTTTTTTTCGACCTCGACGGTATTAGAGCACTCGAGGCCTAGGGAGTCTTTCATTTTCACGCCCTTCGTGGCCCTTGTCTTCTTTCGTCCGATACCTTCAGTTTTGGAAATGTTAGATCCCTTGTTGTACTTCTTCTTAAAATAGTAATCACCACCACCACCACCACCATTTTCTCTCGACATAGGGTTAGCATAAGGCCGTGAAAGTTGGTCAGATCAACATGTGTGTACCTAGACCGTACCCACTAACTTCACATGAATCCAGTCGTTGTACGGTAAATGTCCCATTTGACAGTCAGTTTTTAAGATCATTGACAACCGATCTTCGTGGTGCGGTCGGCTCGTCGTTCTCTCTTTCTAAAAGGGCGAGTTCGATGTGATTTAAATCTGTATTATTATTATTATTATTATTATTATTATTATTATTCATAATAAATGCATTGCAATTGTGGGATATCGTAGTGGCAATGCTTACGCACAATAATATGTTCTTCTTTTCTTCTCTTTGGTCTTTTCCCAATATTATCTGGGGTCGGCACTATACAGGGTGAACCGAAATTCAGCGCGACTCCTCACATGCCAGCAATAAAAAATGTCTCTCGCAAAAGTTCGTCCTGCGAGTATTCCGGCAGAAAAATGACGTTGAAGAGTGGCAACCTGGCAACACTGTAACCACATGTAGGGTAACTACCGTGTCAGCACATAGTACTCGTGCTGAACAGTTGGTGCAGTGGATTGCAGCGGGTCCTCTAGAAACCATTTGCACTTGCGTACTACGATCCCAGAAATGGACAAACAATCGCTTTCATTGGTCAGCTTTGAAAGACGCCCTTTCCACGTCGCGGGCATGAATTAATTCGCTGTTGACGATTAAGATGCCAGATACCATACCACCTGGACTACATTTACGAAATAAAAAACACGCCTCAACCCAGGATCGACCCCTCAACCTCCTGCATGCTAACCCACAGCTCTATCCACTGTACAAACTGTACAGCACGACTAATATGTGCTGACAGAGGTAGTTAGCCTACATGTGGTTACAGTGTTGCCAGATTGCCACTCTTCAACGTCCTTTTTCTGCCGGATATACTCGCAGGACGAACGACTCGTTGGCTGAATGGTCAGCATACTGGCCTTCGGTTCAGAGGGTCCCGGGTTCGATTCCCGGCCGGGTCGGGGATTTTAATCGCTTATGATTAATTCTTCTGGCTCGGGGACTGGGTGTATATGTCCGTCCCAACACTCTCCTCATCATATTCAGACAACACACTACACTACCAACCACCACAGAAACACGCAATAGTGCTTACATCCACCCATAGAGGGTTGGCGTCAGGAAGGGCATCCGGCCGTAAAACAGGGCCAAATCCACATGTGCGATGCAGTTCGCACCCACGACCCCACAGGTGTGGGAAAAAGCGGCAGGTAAAGAAGAAGATACTCGCAGGACGAACTTTTGTGAGAGAGATTTTTTTTTATTGCTGGCATGTGAGGAGTCGCGCTGTGACCCCGAGTGCGCGAATTTTGGTTCACTCTGTATATGGATTAAGCCCAGTTTTACGACCGGATGCCTTTCCATACACCAAACCCATGTGGAGAGATGTATTCACAAATGCATGTTTCTTTTCTTTTTCAAATTGCTTTACGTCGCACCGACACGCCTAGGTCTTATGGCGACGATGGGATAGGAAAGGGCTAGGAGTGGGAAGGAAGCGGTCGTGGCCTTAATTACGGTACATCCCCAGCATTTGCCTGGTGTGAAAATGGGAAACCACGGAAAACCATCTTCAGGGCTGGCGATAGTGGGGTTCAAATCCACTACCTCCCGATTGCAACCCTAACCGCACGACTTTGCGCGGTAATGCATGTTTCTGCAATGGTTTGTAATGTGATGTGTTGTATGCAAATAAGGAAATGTATTAAGACGGTCACAAACACCCAAGCTACACAAATTAATCAGATGTAGTTAAAATCAACGGCACGGCTGGGAATTGAAACCGGGGCCATCTGAACCGAAGACAGCTACGCTGGTCATTCAGCAAGGATATTTACAGTAATATAACAATGAATTAAATTAAAACAAATTACATAACAATAAAAAATAAAACAAGCAATTTGTTGACAAAATAATTAACTTAAAAATATTTTTTTTCAGAGCAGTACATTTTTAATAATAAAAGAAGAATAAACCAAAAATATAATATTGTGTCCTTGGTTTCTGCCGCAAACGGGAGTTCTTAAGTAACAACAGGCATCATCGACTAAGGTGGTGGTGATTATTGTTTTAAGAGGAAGTACAACTGGGCAACCATCCTCTATATAACACTAATCAGAGGGAAAATGGAAGGGATCCGACACGTCGAAAAATGAAGGTATCGGCCAAAGGAAGACAAGGGCCACGAAGGGCGTGAAAATGAAAGACTCCCTAGCCCTCGCAAACCTAATAGCGTCGGGGTCGGAAAAGAATAATAGTTGACCAAGAGAGGTCAGATAGGATAGACGAAAGTGAGGAGCCTGACACAAGTAAGTGGAAGCAATGCCAGGACTCAGCTGAGGGCCCCGTGGTTGCCAACCCACGTTCCAAAGTTCAGAGCCCCTGGGGCCCCTTCTAGTCGCCTCTTACGACAGGCAGGGGATACCGTGGGTGTTATTCTACCGCCCCCACCCACAGGGGGAAATCGACTAAGGAGGAGGACAGCTGACTGTTTTAGAAGTACAAAACTGTTCGAAGTATATGAAGAAGTTAACTGTACGTCAAGTGAAGGTTCCATTAAACGAATCGACATTGTAGTCATCGATAGGAAATCCAAGAAAGGCGTCCTTATCGTGTCAACAGTCAGATTTGAGCGAGATTGGAAGCAGTCCAAGGAGGTTGATACAGGAATGAAGAGACACTATGCGCGTTGCATTCGTGATTTGGGATACACGTATAAAATTAATAACTGGAAGTTGTTGGCATATTGTGTGGTGCGCGCGGAACAATCACAAACTTCTCTCAGTATTTTCAAAAAGATTTCGACTCCATACTAATGGTTTTTTTTTTATTTTTTAGAATTTGCTTTACGTCGCACCGACTCAGATAGGTCCTTTTGGGATAAGAAAGGGCTAGGAATGGAAAGTAAAAACCGTGGCCTTAATTACGGTATAGCCCCAGATTTTCCTGGTGTAAAAATGGGAAACCACGTAATATCACCTTCAGGGATGCCGACTGTGCCACTATCTCTCGAATACAAGCTGATAGCTCCGTAACTCAAACTGCGTGGCCACTTGCTCGGTTGCTAATGTTCTGCAAGGTATGTCAACTGCGATTTGGATATATTCACTCCAAATTCTACAGAAATGATCTTTGTAACTTAAATGTAATTTGAAAAATCAGAATCCATGCTGTCCGAAAATAATGAATATTGCAACATTTTAAAAATTCCTATGAAAATTGATTACATTTGTTTTAGTTTGTTATTGTTGTTATAGATTAATCATAGGATGAACCTTTCTGGTTTCGCTAGTATTAGGACAGCTATGAAAATTCACATCCTGTTTCCAGTCATTCGACCGGGTCAGGAATGGAATGAATGAAGTTTCCAACTTGCGGCGAGAATAGGAGTTGTGCCGGCTGCCGAAGCCTGACGCAATCCTCTGGGGAATGATTAATGAATGGCAAATGGAATGAAATGATAGTGGAGGTTGTTGCTGGAATGAAATATGATCAGGAAACCCAGAGTACCCGGAGAAAAACCTGTCCCGCCTCCGCTTTGTCCAGCACAAATCTCACATGGAATGACCGGGATTTGAACCACAGAACCCAGCGATAAGAGGCCGGCGCGCTGTTGCCTGAGCCACGGATGCTTTAGTAGCCCTACAGGGTGACCCAAAGTCCGTTTTCGTTTGTCGAGGCTATACTTCACGAATATTGGAGGTAGGGAGGTAATAATTGACACACGTGATTGGGATGACATGGGGTTTTATTGACACCATCAAAGAGTGGTCAACAGATGGCGCTGGACAGCAGCACGTCAGTGATGCTGCATGCAACCCGTGTACGGTATAAAAGGAGCTGTCGGGGGGGAGAGGGCGTCAGATGCGCCTGCATTCGCGGCATGTCATGCCAGTCGTGTGTGTCAGTCATTACCTCTCTTACTCCAATATTACGTGAATTCTTGCCCCGTCAAATATTAACGAACTTTTCGGTCACCTGTATATGAGCAAGGGGAGTTAAAATACCTTTAGTCTAAGAGCATTGTGGATTTTTGACACTATTTAAATAAATACACCTATTTGTTGCCTACAAGGTCACAGATTAAAATAGAAACCTACACGGCAAGAACAATAGGTTTCGCGTATATCCTGACGAAACGAATCGGCGGCACGTCATTTAGCACAAGGATTTGGCTGTTTTCCTGCTTCATTTACTCTTTCAACTTGGAGTCTACTGAAAGGAATTTAGTCTTTGAATTATTCTGGCATAGTGGCAGTGAATTTTACTATTTTTTGTTTCATGGAAACGCCCCATTGACGATCAAAGTTTTTTTTTTTTTAGGTATGCCTTATTAAGAATAGTCAGAAGAAAGGAAGATGTAATATATATATATATATATTACGAGTTCCTTTACGTTGCACCGTCACAGATAGGTCTTACAGCAACGATGGGATAGGAAAGGCCTAGGAGTGGGAAGGAAGCTTCCATGGCCTTACGTAAGGTACATCCCCAGCATTTGCCTGGTGTGAAAATGGGAAACCACGGAAAACCATCTTCAGGTCCACCGACAGTGGGGCTCGAACCCACTATCTCCCGAAGAAAGGAAAAGTCCGACTCTTCGACTGAATGGTCAGTGTTGAGGCCTTCGGTCCAGAGGGTCCCGGGTTAGATTCCCGGCCGCGTCGGGGATTTTAATTGAGTGTGATTAATTCTCCTGTCTCGGGAACTGGTTGTTTGTATTTGTCCCAATACTCTCCTGTTCGTATTCAGACACCACACAACACTACCAACCATCACATAAACACCCACTAGTGATTACATCCCTCCCTATAGGGTTGAGGTCAGGAAGGCCACCGGCCGTAAAACCGGGCCAAATCCACATTTGGTACGCAGTTCGCACCCGCGACTCCACAAGGTGCGGAAAAATCGACAGAAGAATTACCAATGCTCTACTCCCGATCATAACAGGTCGTAACTAGCACACTACTTTTAAATAAATGTTTTATTGCGCACAAATGTGCATGGAAAATAATAATGATAATAATTCTTATGAGCAGTCGTCTGTACAAAATTTTGTTAAGGATTCTATTCTCAGTTTACACTTAAGTACGTGATAGCGTTCACAGAGTTCGCCACATCTTTTGCACCTGCAGTCCGGACTTGGCTCATGAAAGCTCGCTTTAATACACAGGCGTTGGTGAAACCCATGGACTGAGAGTCTGGTCACAACGTGTCTCAACTCATAGCCTCCCTGAGTCCAGTTGCGGTTGATCATCGCATCACACTGGTAAAAGTCCCACCATATGCTGTCTCTCTTTTGTTGAAGCTCTTGTAGGAGTTCCTTATACGCTGGAGTGGCCGGGAGCAGTAGTTTCAAACGCAGCTCTTCCACAAAGAATAATTCCCTCGACAGTTGGTATACGAGGCGTGATGGAGTGTACTTTGACAGGCAAAGTACTTTCTTTAAATAGAATGCTTTCACCTTTTCTATACTATGTAGTTGCCTCTTTCCAAGATATATCCATATGTTTTCTAATCCATAGGTGGCTACAGGACTAACCTTAAGATGAAATAACTCGATGGCACATGATAGTGAGAGATGGCTCAAAGATCTGATGTCGTTAATGGATTTTATGGCAGCATTTAGTCGGTCTTTTACATGTAAAGAGAACACGTTCCCCGGTGTTTGAAAAGTGACTCCTAGGTACTTAAAATTTGTGACTGACTTTAGTTGTTGGTCATTGATTAAGAATGTTCCCCGTTTTCCTCCTTTTCTGAAGGTCAGAGAGACAGTCTTATTTTCATTTAACCTCAGCTGGTTCTCTTCTGCCCATTTCGTAACTTTATTAAAAGTAGTCTGCAAATCAAACTGAGAAGTTGACGTCAGAACCATGTCATCTGCATACATGAGAATATTGACATTTTCTGAATCTATTCTTTGTACGATGTCAGCTGTGGCGGCAATGAAAAGCAATGGGCTTAGGGGGTCACCTTGAAGGACGCCAATGGTTTGAAGTATCGGATATGACTTGGTGATGCCATCACTAATCTCTACCCAGTTATCTGTAAGGAGATTCTTGATGATTGGAAGAAGATAACAACTAGGCCCGATGATATTTCGCAACTTCTCTAATACGATAACTCTATTGATCGTATCAAAAGCCTTAGAATAATCAATAAAGATTGCATGAAGTTTTCCCTTTGGAATTGCGAGGGCTTCATTAATATACTGCTGTAGACAATCGATTGCTTGAATGGTTGATCTTCTTCTTCTGAAGCCAAACTGGGAATCTGGGAGCTTGTCGTCTATTAATATTGTGAGGCGCTTACATACTAACTGAGTCAGTGTCTTTAAGAGAGTGCATTCCAGGGCAATTCCTCTGTACGAATTAGGGTCTGCTGTATCACCTTTGCCCTTGTACATCATTTTTATTGTGGACTTAGCCCAGCTGTCTGGTATCCTACCCTGTTGTAAACATTCATTCAATAACTGGCAGATGGATTCTTTCAACACTGGGAATATCCCTTTCAAATGTTCATTATAAATGTTATCTGGACCACATGCTTTCCCATTTTTTAGGCTGTTAACAGTTTCTTCTATTTCTTTAGGCGTAAATCTCTCTGAGTCATTCGGGATAACTGTTGGATCGACATAAAAATTGATTGGCCGCGTGTCCCTCTCCTGAAGAATTGCACGAAGGTGCGCTTCCCAGACATCCATTGGTATATTACGAGAAAACTTTGGCTGTTTAGGACGCAAAGCTTTGTAAGGGTCCTGAGTAGCCTCTTCAATTAAACGTTTTTCTTCCTTTTCCAAAAACGTCTGACGGGCTTGTTTAGCTATGGCTTTATATTCTCTTCTTAAATTAGCGTAGTACTCCAGTCGTTCTTTCGTGCGCTGCAATTTTGCTGCGTGCAGGGCTGACAAAGCTGTTTTCCTTGCTTTGTAGCATGCATCTGTAAACCATGGTTTTGCTTTTCTATTGTTAATTACTGTAGGAGGTATTGCCTTCTTAAGAATTTCCTCCAGTTTTAAAGCAGCCTGATTCAGAGTCCCTTTGTTTAGTGTATCGATTATTGCTTTGTTGTCTGAATCCTCTAGTACTGTTAAGTCCAATGTTCTTCTCAACTTTAAAGGCTGTAACTTCTTACTGTGCCTCATACCGTTTATTAGCAGCGTTGTTTTCACGGGCAGATGCTTCTTCTCAGCTTCCATGATAACACTTTGACATTTAGTGGTTATACTAGAATTTATGAAGACAAGATCAATTGTACTCATGCCATTATAGCATATATGGTTCTGCGTGTGCATATCGTGATACTTTTGGTGATTCTGATTATATGAGAGCTCTACTGACGTATACTTGGTGGAGTCAGCTTTGTGTTTGTATACACGTGAAGTAATATTTGTGTGTGGTGACTGGGCGGAGGTCACAGTTCACAGTTGTTTATGTGTGGTGTGTGCGGTGATGCGTCGTATCTGAGATAGAAACGGGCGGGCTGTGCTGCAAATAGTTGAGTGTTCGATCGGTTATTCGGAATTCTTGTGTACATTTGTTTGGTGACCAGCCACACAGCTTGTTAGTGTTACATAATAGCGTTCCGTGGTCCATGAAGCCGTTGAGAGCCATTGTTGATATGAACATGGTAAACAATCGACAGTGACGGTTACAATTGAAAATCACGGCCTATCGGATAACAAAACTGCCTATTTCTTAACTTTCGTGTATGTGATTTGTTTTTCCTATCCATGGTTCTGCGTGTGCATATCGTAATACTTTTAGTGATTCTGATTATATGAGAACTCTACTGACATATACTTGGTGGAATCAGCTTTGTGTTTATATACACGTGAAATAATATTTGTGTGCAGTGACTGGGCAAAAGTCACAGTTCACAATTGTTTATGTGTAATGTATGCGGTGATGCGTCGTATCTGAGATAGAAACAGGCAAACTGTACTGCAAATAGTTAAGTGTACGATCAGTTATTCGGAATTCTTGTGTACATTTGTTTAATGTATAATGACCAGCCATACAGCTTATTAGTGTTAGCCGCTGAGAACCATTGTTGATTTGAACATGGTAAACAATCGACAGTGACAGTTACAGTTGGAAATCACGGCCTATCGGATAACAAAACTGCCTATTAATAATCAATGATGTTTTGTCACAGTGAATGGAATGCAAATGATTGAATGTGATTTCAATGTGTATAATATGTGTTGCTGGACCGGTAATTGGCGAAGTTGAATTATCTGTCTTTTTTAAAAAGTGATTTTAAATGATAGTCCGCCTTAAATACACGGATAGTGATTTTCATAGTGTAACAGCGAACCTCTATGCGTGTCCATTTTATCAGTTAATGGAATAATAGTTATAGACTGTGATTCATCGAATCAAACGTAGTCCTGGTTTACGACCTACAGGTACCGCCATCTTGCCAAAGACAATCTATACGCAGTCACCAATCGTAACATAACAAGCATGCCAAGAGTCGATATGACAGATACCGATACGCCATGCGGAGGCTGCGGAAAGCTTGTAACGGAAACTGATGCAGCGATTGAATGTGAAGGAATGTGTAAGAGGTGGTATCACAAAGACTGTGCGGCAGTCAGTGCAGGGGACTTTGCCACGCTCAAGAAGCCCAGCTGCTCACTTATGTGGCTATGCACGGAATGCAAAGCTGACTTTGCAATGCTTAAAAATGGCAAAGAAGAGTTAAAAGCAATATGGGAGGAGATTAGAAATCTGAAAATTATAATAAAGCAGACTGTCGTGGAGGAAATAAGACAAGCTCTATCACAGTCAGAACGAGAATTAATAACAAAAGATACAAGGCTTTCCATCCCCGCCCAAAGAATTGAGAAAGCTCGAGATACAGAAGGAAAGAAAAGAATGGCGCCTGACCCGCCCAGAAAACCAATAACAGCCCAATCAACCAGTACAGTTGTGTCGTTACCCGAAGAGACGAGAAAACAGCAAAGAGATTCCCAAGAAATCATGGATGCCATACCTTACACCTCGAGAGTGGTCAACGGCGTGTCGGAAGAAAATGAAGAAAATGAGGAAGTAACCTGGGCGGAAGCCGTTCAGCGTAACCGTTCTCGCAGGCCGAGTGCCGGCGTCAGGGGATCAAAACAAACTGTCGGTAGCAGCCTTAAGGCCGCCCCAAGGACCGCCTGGTTATATGTCGGTAGTGTCCATCAAACGAACGAAACAGACGATCTAATAAAATACTTGAAAGATAATGGAATTACTGGAGACATCTTATGCGAACAACTCCCTACCAAGGGAATAAAAAAGGCGTTTAAGGTAGGAATAGACTTTGACCACCTTCACGCGGTGAAATGCCCAGAGTTTTGGCCTCAGGATGTTTGTGTAAGGCGGTATGCCTTTCGTCCCCAACAACAAAGAAGAAACTCCTTTCCACCCAGTGTTCGAAAGTGAACAAGGTCTGATTGTAAAGGAAGACTTGATTTCGCAGGAAATTAAAATGCTATCTTGGAACGTAGAAGGACTCTTGAGTATAGCAACAACAGTTCAGAATATGTTACAGACTTACGATATCGCAATTTTAGTTGAAACTTTCCTAACTTCGGAGTGGAACATCAATAGTCATTATTCAATTCATGTCTTGGCGGATAAAGGCCCAACTGGCAGGCCAAAAGGGGGAATCGCCTGCTTTTTCAAAGAGAATCTCGCACCATTCGCTATACAACATAAGTCAAAGAACACGTTAGTAATACGAACAAGGCAGTGCGTACTTATATGTGTTTATTTTCAACCAGAGTTTACATCCACAGATATTATAGAAGAAATAGGTAACTGCTTGAATATGGTTACTAAGAACGATCCCATCATCCTAGCGGGTGATCTCAATTGTCGTGTAGATACAGAATTACAGAAGTCGAAAGAAGTTTTGAGCTATCTAGAAGAAGAAGGGCTAATACTAAGCACACTACTTTTAAAATATCGTCGCTCCTATGCCAAAATCGCGAATGTGACAATGCTCTTCCTATCCATTATTTCCCTTAAGACTGGTCACGCCTCCCAGACACATATTGATATGCAGTCCATCAGAACGAATTTCGTTGAGTTCATTTTCCTATGCTAATGTGTAAGAAAAATTAACCTTACTGTACCGTATTATGTGTGCATGACACATTTACCCGCTCCTAGAGTATGATGTATGTGAGGCTCATTTTCTATTTTCTGTATTGTACATATCTCTCTCGATTTATATATGGTGGTTTTTTCTTTTTGTTTATACTTTGTTTAGTAAATCATTCACCGGGCGAGTTGGCCGTGTGCGTAGAGGCGCGCGGCTGTGAGCTTGCATCCGGGAGATAGTAGGTTCGAATCACACTATCGGCAGCCCTGAAAATGGTTTTCCGTGGTTTCCCATTTTCACACCAGGCAAATGCTGGGGCTGTACCTTAATTAAGGCCACGGCCGCTTCCTTCCAACTCCTAGGCCTTTCCTATCCCATCGTCGCCATAAGACCTATCTGTGTCGGTGCGACTTAAAGCCCCCTAGCAAAAAAAAAAAAAAAAAAAAAAAAGTAAATCATTCATTGCGTTTTCATCATGCTTTGTCTTCCTCAGTTTGTGCGCGGCTAAAAATTGCGGAGCAAACCTCCTCTTCTTTGTGCTTAATACAGAAGGCGAAGGGGCCTGCTAGGAAATCCAACACTGCCTAGTAACACAGTAAGATGTTTCCTGATGCCCTGTTGCTGACACTACATGTTTAACTTCAATTTCTGTTCCGTAATGGCAGAGAAAGAAATGCAGTGCACTTCCACCCGCCGGCAATATATCTCACTGACAACTTGGCTGACGCTGGAAGTTGTTGAGAGAGCGTGCACTGACCTCATCCTTGTAAGACTGCAGTGACCTTGCGTCTGTCCTTTCTTTCATTCTCTTACCGGGGCTTCCTTTCTCTCTCCAGTCTTCTCCTATGGTTTTTTTCCTCTTGGTCAACTTTCCTCATGTGCGTGAGGGCGGTAGAATAACACCCACGGTATCCCCTGCCTGTCGTACGAGGTGACTAAAAGGGCCCTCAGGGGCTCTGAACTTTAGAGCGTAAGTTGCTGACCGCGGGGCCCTTAGCTGAGTCCTGCATTGCTTCCACATGTGCCAGGCTCCTCACTTTCATCTATCCTATCCGACCTCCCTTGGTCAACTCTTTGTTCTTTTCCGACCCCGACGGTACTAGAACACTCGAAGCCTAGGGTGTCGTTCATTTTCACGCCCTTTGTGGCCCTTGCCTTTCTTTGGCCGATACCTTCATTTTTCGAATGTCGAATCCCTTCCATTTTTTCTCTCTGATTAGTGTTATATAGAGGATGGTTGCCTAGTTGTACATCCTCTTAAAGCAATCACCACCACCACCACCACCTTGTTCAACTTGCTATTTGTGAATTTGGGATCTGAAGATTACCCTGTTTTGACATCTGCTGGTGTAATTCCTGCGTATTTCAAATCTGTTTTGATTTCGCAAATCCATTTCATTGTGTCTGATTAGGCTTTACTCCTGTTTTCGTTGAATTCAACTATTTGTTTCGTAAGTCTGTTTGGGTGCATTCTTGTAATGTGTCCACAGAATCTTAACCTGTCTTATTATTATTATTATTATTATTATTATTATTATTATTATTATTCGAATAACCCTTTTGAAGGTACGATAGATAAATGTAACTCTTTGTTTTACAAACATTGATTTGGTGTCCTTCCGCAAAATCAAAAGGAGTCCGATTAGTTTTGTAGTTAACTATAACATTTGATTTGCACTCAAAAAGTATTGATTTCTATCTCTCAATTGATTAAGAACATTCCTTGGGCTTTTAATACTTCCCCAAATCAACTTTGGTTACTTTTCTATACTTTAACTTTTTTCGTTTCCAGACTTCCTTCATTTTCTGAGAATGTTCCTTGTCCTCTCGGGTCCATTTTCCTCCACTTGTTAATTTCTTTCTCTCCTGAAATCCTGCCTTCCGTGTTGCTTCTCTGAAACGTGTTCTGTTTTCTATCTTATCCATTTTAATTCCTTTTTCATATCCTTTTCAATTTCAACGAACCACGTTGGCTTGGATTTGTAACTGTTCAATAAGTTGAAGATTTGTTTAGTTAGTCTGTTGTTATCGCTCTTTTGGACAAATAATGTTACGTTTATTTTAACTCTTGTGTATATAGTTGTATTTATTTACTGTTCTTAATGAGATACTTGTAGTATTTCGTAACTATGCACCTATGACTCTGTCCATTGCAACTGCAGTTGCCTAACGACAATAAAATTCTAAATTCTAAATGTGTCGAAAAACTGGAGCCTTCTTTTCCTCATTATAGTTGTCAGTTTTTCAGCTCTTAAATATAGCTCTGTGTTTTATCGCAGTCTAAATTCGGCATTGTTGTTTCTTATAGGTCCCAGTATTTTTCTCAAAATTCTTCTTTCAACTTATTCTAATTTTTCAAGATCCCCAATTCTTGTAAGTTTAAGAGTTTCTGCTGCGTATAAAATTTCTGGCCGGGCCACTGTCTGATGTCTTACTTTCAAATTTATTATTATTATTTCGTGAAGCTATTTGTAACCTTATGCAGCCCGTGTAAGACCAACCCTCCGACGAGGGTGGACGTCACCTGCCATGCATAAGAAAATTCGTATTAGTGTACAGGAGGCTAATGTGGTATATGAATTACAGGAATATTGGGGACAACACAAACATCCTGTCCCCGAACCAAGTGAATTCACCGTTTAAGATTAAAATCCCTTGGCCCTGCCGAGAATCGAACCTGGGACCCCGACGACCGAAGGCTAATAAACTGACTACTCACCCATGGAGACGGAAACCGTAAACCTGATTCTCTTCAGTGATGTGTAATTGAAATAATAAGTTAAAGACAAAGACAGTCACCTCCATACAGGCCATGAAGGCCCTTGGAGGAGTGGAAGGTAAAGGCTTCCACCATTGTTAACCGCGGCACGTGATGGGGTAGAGTGGTTAGCTCTACGCCCGGCCGCCTTCGCCCCCAGGAATTAACCTGTACTTATTTTTGGTGTAGGCTGAGTGAACCTCAGGGCCATATGCACCTCCGGAAGTGGAAATCTCGTTCCTGACTGACTGACTGACTGACTGACTGACTGACTGAGTAGTCATCGATTTAGCGCGCTGCTGTATCTGACGACCGAGACAGATGGCAGACTACCGGACGTTAACATGCTGTAGTTTCTGGCATGGTCTAGTTCAATCACATGTAAACACGTAATACCAGTATTTTCGAAATTAAATTGTAGAAAGGACGACATGCATATATGTTGCTAGAATCCTGGGGGTATTGATGACACTTGTGTTCTTCTAGCTTATGCATTACTTTTGGACGTACCGGGCGAGTTGGCCGTGCTGTTAGGGGCACGCAGCTGTGAGCTTGCATCCGGGAGATAGTGGGTTCGAATCCCTCTCTCGACAGCCCTGAAGATGGTTTTCCGTGGTTTCCCTTTTTCACACCCCACACCGCTTCCTTCCCACTTCTAGCCCTTTCCTGTCTCGTCGTCGCTATAAGACCTCAAGGTAACTAGAAGACCTATCTGTGTCGGTGCGACGTAAAGCCAGTTGTAAAAAAAAACAAAAAAACAAAAAAAAAAACAACTTTTAGACGTCTCTCTTCATAGCGCTCAACATTTACTTTCCTTTCTTTTTACGGCCACATCGCGAAAGCCTGCATCAGAACGTGAATTATCTTTATTCAGTTTTTGAAGGTAAGTGAACCTAATAAATAAAATTGCTGTACTACTTGCCCGTTCATTTCCTGATGCGAGCTAGAACTAACATCTCAAGAGCTGATGAATCTTAGATGGCGAGCCAGCGATGTAGTTTATGTGCGGTGCCAGCCTGCCCGTGCGTCGTTAAAGGCCGACCTGCTTTGTGACTTTTACCGTGCATTCGGCTGTTACAGCCCTGGATTCCCGTCTAGCCACTGTGGTAGAGGTACCGTTATACTGGAATAGCCGGCAGACAGAAGAAGCTATGATTATGGCTTCCCAGTGCAGAATTCATTGGCATTCCCTGCAGTCTCTTAGCTGTGACGCAAGAAATCTTAAACTTTTCTAGAACAATGGCGCTCCCGGTTTCTTTTAATCAAGACTGTTCTTGTAAGTCGTGGATGAAAAATATCTGGAATATTAACGATCCAAGTAGTGTGATCTCCTTAACTAAGAATGAAATCGTACTAATATCCCTCTGCCATCACTACAGTAGCCTGTAATTTATGTGATGATTAACAAACTGTTGATTTGCATTTTCTCTTGCTACTTACAACGGGAGGTCACGATGTCCGCATCACCAATTTTGTTCAAACTTTGTAGGTTGGTAGTACTAAATCACAAAAACACACTGGCAAAGTAGTAGCGCGCAACTCTCAAAAATTTCCGAAAAAAAGCGTTTTTGAAAATGCATAGAAAAGTTACGACAGCTTTAGTATGCCAGGTACCATCAAGCGATAGACTGTGGCACGATGGTCGAGTGGTTAAGGTTCTCCATTTCAATTATGAAGATGGCGAGTTCGAGTCACGCTCGTCTCAACCTTTTTTTCCGGAGATTTCGTGATCCCCTTTTTCCTCGTATTGTGAATGAGAGCAGCAGTTAGTCACTGTCTGACCGCGTTATGTCGTGTAACGGTTGTCTGAGATGTAACCGGACGTGCTCATCATAAGTTCGATCGGCGTGGAGATCTCGCATGTTGAATTACGTTCGAACGGAAATGTTTTTGAATGTGAAGTTACGCAAAGTGCAAACGAGTTCCCGGGAGAGCAAACAACAAACAGCTGAAAAAGGCCATTGCCTACGTCGAACGCCTTCTTTGTATAAATCACTTACTGGATCCGGGCGACTCTGTAGAGATTACAGAAGAGTCCGACTTATTGGGAAATAAAATGATTAAATCTATTTTGACGGTAATAGAAGAAAGTAAATTTGTAATAGATGAAAAAAGGGGGGACGTGGGTGGGGGGCTTAAAAGCTGGTAGCAGCGTGACTCGAACTCACCATCTTCATAACTGAATTGGAGAACCTTAACCACTCGACCACCGCGCCACAATTTCTCGCTTGATGGTACCTGGCATGCTAAATCTCTCGTAATTTTCCTCGACAAAATAGCTTTTTTCGAAATTTTTTCAGGATTGCGCGCTACTACTTTGCCAGTATGGCTTTATGATGTAGTACTACCATCCTACAGAGTTTGAACAAAATCGGTGATGCGGACATCGTGACCTCCCCTTGTTAGAAGAGACACCGGGCGAGTTGGTCGTGCGGTTAGGGGCGCGAAGCTGTGAGCTTGAATCTGGAAGATAGTGGGTTCGAACCCCACTGTTGGCAGCCCTGAAGATGGTCTTCCGTGGTTTCCCATTTTCACACATGGCAAATGCTGGGGATGTACCTTAATTAAGGCCACGGCCGCTTCCTTCTCACTCCTAACCCTTTCCTATCCTATCGTCGCCTTAAGACCTGTCCGTGTCGGTGCAACGTAAATCAAATTAAAATAAGAAAACGTAGAGGGAGCGGAAGGAGCCTGTCTTGCCGAGGCAGTAAGGGCACGCTTGCTGTATCCGGATAATACGACGACGAGTCATATGAAAACCTTAAATATTTTTTCAGTTTATTTTATCAAGCGAAAGTGGTACACAACTGTATCATTTTTCTACGTATCCCCGTTACGTTCAATGAAAATGCCCAGAGCTTACACAGTGCATGGATTCCTCTAAAATCCTTTGGTTGTGCGCGAAGCCACTCGTGCACAGTCTTCATCCTTCATGGGGTTTTTTTTCAAACGGAACCCCTTTCCTCTCAGTGCCTATCAGAGTAGCCAAAACATGTGGTAATCACTAGGTGCAAGGTTTGGTGAATATGGTGGATGTGGAAGGCACTCATAACGCAAGTCTTAGTAACTGTCGCACGGGCAGTACGCGGGCGAGCATTGCCATGTTTCTGCTGCGAAAAACGTGTATCACCATACTCAATCGTCATAGTCGAGGATTTTAAGCAGGTTCGCTACTCAAAAACCGTATAACAGACTGCTGTTCTTTCGTACATGTCTAAAGTGGGGCGGCCATTGTTACACTAGTACTGTACTTTGATGATGTGTGGTTTTGCTTGTCTACACGATGCTGTCGCCTGTAGGAATTTATAAGTTTTGTATTGACAGCAGTTTTCTGCTTCTCTTTTAAGACATACTGGAATTTTCGTCTTCCGTAAGCTGTTGGTGATTTGTCTTCGGCACGTTACCTCGTCAGTTAGATCTGTACTTGCGAATGTTAAGAGAATCTGAACTCTACAGGGGAATATTTATTTATTTGACTTTAGCCGTGGCAAAGTTAGGGCTCGTGGCCCTCTCTTACACTTAATCACGTAAATTACATATACATAAAAAATGCACTATTATGTTATAAAATCGAAAGATAACTAAGCTAAATAACAAATTTGGAGAAATGATGTAGAAAGAAAGCAAAGCTCCGAAAAAAAAATCGGAGGATAAAAGTAAAAAGAAAGAGAAAAAAAGCCGTAATAAAAAGGTAACATACAAACTTAAAAAATGTAGGCAGTGCATAAACAAACACAATACATAATAAAGTAATGGAAATACAAGTATGACAATGAACAGTGATCTATGTACATGTGTTTAAAGCTAAATATTATGTACATGTATACTATAATAATAATAATAATAATAATTATTATTATTATTATTATAGGCAATCAGTCAATACTGATCTGCATTTAGGGCAGTCGCCCAGGTGGCAGATTCCCTATCTGTTGCTTTCCTAGCCCTTTCCTAAATGATTTCAAAGAAATTGGAAATTTATTGAACATCTCCCTTGGTAAGTTATTCCAATCCCTAACTCCCCTTCCTATAAATGAATATTTTCCCCAGTTTGTCCTCTTGAATTCCAACTTTATCTTCATATTGTGATCTTTCCTACTTTTATAAACGCCATTCAAACTTATTCGTCTACTAATATCATTCCACGCCATCTCTCCGCTGACAGCTCGGAACATACCACTTAGTCGAGCAGCTCTTCTTCTTTCTCTCAATTCTTCCCAACCCAAACATTGCAACATATTTGTAACGCTACTCTTTTGTCGGAAATCACTCAGAACAAATCGAGCTGCTTTTCTTTGGATTTTTTCCAGTTCTTGAATCAGGTAATCCTGGTGAGGGTCCCATACACTGGAACCATACTCTAGTTGGGGTCTTAACAGAGACTTATATGCACTCTCCTTTACATCCTTACTACAACCCCTAAGTAAGGATGTAAAGGAGAGTGCATATAAGTACTATTAGTACTATTAGGAGCTTGCAGCTGTGAGCTCGCATCCGGGAGATAATGGGTTCGAGCCCCACTGTCGGCAGCTCTGAAGATGGTTTTCCGTGGTTTCCCATGTTCACACCAGGCAAATGCTGGGGCTGTACCTTAAATAAGGCCACGGCCGATTCCTTCCCATTCCTAGGCCTTTCCTGTTCCATCGTCGCCAAAAGACCTAAATGTGTCAGTGCCACGTAAAACACATAGCAAATATATATAAAAGAACAACAGTGTTCTTCAGCTGTACAGTAAAATGACAGTCTTACTAGCCTGCCTACCACAATCACACAACCTATCATTCGTCACCAATCACACAAAACTATCAGCGGTATTCAACAGGTAATCTCTGCATGCAGTCTTAAATTTTGGCACTAACTTAGAGTTCCTGACAGAAGCTGGAAGTGAATTCCAAAGTCGTGTCCCAGCCACAACGAAGTATCTATTATACCGTGAAGAGTGGTTGACGGGAATAGCGAGGGAAGTGCCAGATCTAGTGTTCCAGTTGTGGATTGAGAATAATAAATGGAATTTTGGAGAAATGTATTTGGGTAGATTTTCCTTCAGAGTTCGATAAATTAATGTAAGTATGTGCAACTTCGGACACTTCGGGTTTCAAGCAGGAAAGAGCTGTGTAGCTAGGGGTTATAATGAGCATCATAACTCAAATTAAAAGCAAATCGAAGATCAGAGTTCAATGCTCGTTAAAGTTTCGTACTTTGTTCATGGGTCGCATCAACGAGGACAATGTCGGTACCAGGTTAATTCCTGGGGGCAAAGGCGGCCGGGCGTAGAGCTAACCACTCTACCCCATCAAGTGCCGAGGTTACGGATAGTGGAATCCTTTAACTTCCACCCCTCCAAGGGCCTTCATGGCCTGTACGGAGATGACTTTGCTTTGCTTTTTATCTCTAAGGACGAGCAAACAGGTATTGTGAAAGAAGTGGGTGGATTCACTGTCTTAGTTCTATGATACACAATTTCATAAAAGTATTCACTTATCTGCTAACTTACGACAAGGAAACCGCGGCGAATTTCCCGCTTAGAAACTGCGTTAAACATTGTTAATATTCGATTTATTTTAGAATACGTGGTTTTAAAATGTTCCGTTTCTGAGATATTTCCGTCTGTTCTAAATGTATGTCTGTAAACTTTCATTTTTGTCCCAAAATTCGTAATATCCCAGAGTAGGCAAGCAAAAGTTGCATATCCTCCTGTGACTGTAGTGACATCACGTGATAGTAGTTTTGCATATTTGATGAAAGTATTGATTTAAATTAAGGGTTAGAGGGGTTGTAACTTTGGCTATAAAATATTTGATTACTGTTGGGTAGCGTGATAGTTTACAGGGACAACTAAAATTGCGGAAATATTTCCGTTTAAGTTGTATATAATCAATCAATCAATCAATCAATCAATCAAACAATCAATCAATACTGATCTGCATTTAGGGCAGTCGCCCAGGTGGCAGATTCCCTGTCTGTAGTTTTCCTAGCCTTTTCCTAAATGATTTCAAAGAAATTGGAAATTCTTTGAACATCTCCCTTGGTAAGTTATTCCAATCCCTAACTCCCCTTCCAATAAATGAATATTTGCCCCAATTTGTCCTCTTGAATTCCAACTTTATCTGATCTTTCCTACCTTTATAAACGCCACTCAAACTTCTTCGTCTACTAGAGTCATTCCACGCCATCTCTCCGCTGACAGCTCGGAACATACCACTTAGTCGAGCAGCTCTTCTTCTTTCTGTCAATTCTTACCAGCCCAAACATTGCAACATTTTTGTAACGCTACTCTTTTGTCGGAACTCACCCAGAACAAATCGAGCTGCTTTTCTTTGGATTTTTTCCAGTTCTTGAATCAGGTAATCCTGGTGAGGGTCCCATACACTGGAACCATACTCTAGTTGGGGTCTTACCAGAGACTTATATGCACTCTCCTTTACATCCTTACTACAACCCCTAAACACCCTCATAACCATGTGCAGAGATCGGTACCCTTTATTTACAATCCCATTTATGTGATTACCCCAGTGAAGATCTTTCCTTATATTGACACCTACATACTTACAATGATCCCCAAAAGGAACTTTCACCCCATCAACGCAGTAATTAAAACTGAGAGGACTTTTCCTATTTGTGAAACTCACAACCTGACTTTTAGCCCCGTTTATCAACATACCATTGCCTGCTGTCCATCTCACAATATTTTCGAGGTCACGTTGCAGTTGCTCACAATCTTGTAACTTATTTGTCACTCTATAGAGAATAACATCATCCGCAAAAAGCCTTACCTCCGATTCCACTCCTTTACTCATATCATTTATATATATAAGAAAACATAAAGGTCCGATAACACTGCCCTGAGGAACTCCCCTCTCAACTATTACAGGGTCAGACAAAGCTTCACCTACTCTAACTCTCTGAGATCTATTTTCTAGAAATATAGCAACCCATTCAGTCACTCTTTTGTCTAGTCCAATTGTACTCATTTTTGCCAGTAGTCTCCCATGATCCACCCTATCAAATGCTTTAGACATGTCAATCGCGATACAGTCTATTTGACCTCCAGAATCCAAGATATCTGCTATATATTGCTGGAATCCTACAAGTTGAGCTTCAGTGGAATAACCTTTCCTAAAACCGAACTGCCTTCTATCGAACCAGTTATTAATTTCACAAACATGTCTAATATAATCAGAAAGAATCCTTTCCCAAAGCTTACGTACAATGCATGTCAAACTTACTGGTCTGTAATTTTCACGGGCTGCTATAACAACTCTCCATTCATCTGGTATAGCTCCTGCGACCAAACAATAATCAGATAAGTACTTCAGATATGGTACTATATCCCAACCCATTGTCTTTAGTATATCCCCAGAAATCTGATCAATTCCAGCCGCTTTTCTAGTTTTCAACTTTTGTATCTTATTGTAGATGTCATTGTTATCATATGTAATTTTTAATACTTCTTTAGCCTTAGTCTCCTCCTCTATCTGGACATTATTCTTGTAACCAACAATCTTTACATACTGCTGACTGAATACTTCTGCCTTTTGAAGATCCTCACATACACAGTCCTCTTGTTCATTAATTATTCCTGGAATGTCCTTCTTGAACCTGATTCTGCCTTAAAATACCTATACATGCCCTTCCATTTTTTACTAAAATTTGTATGACTGCCAATTATGCTTGCCATCATGTTATCCTTAGCTGCCTTCTTTGCTAGATTCAATTTTCTAGTAAGTTCCTTCAATTTCTCCTTACTTCCACAGCCATTTCTAACTCTATTTCTTTCCAGTCTGCACCTCCTCCTTAGTCTTTTTATTTCTCTATTATAATAAGGTGGGTCTTTACCATTCCTTACCTCCCTTAAAGGTACAACCTGTTTTCACATTCCTCAACAATTTCTTTAAACCCATCCCAGAGTCTGTTTACATTTTTATTTACCGTTTTCCACCGATCATAGTTACTTTTTAGAAGCTGCCTCATGCCTACTTTATCAGCCATATGGTACTGCCTAATAGTCCTACTTTTAAGACCTTCCTTTCTATCACATTTATTTTTAAGTATGACAAAAACAGCTTTATGATCACTAATGCCATCTATTACTTCAGTTTATCTATAGAGCTCATCTGGTGTTAGCAGCACCACATCCAGAATATTTTTCCCTCTGGTTGGTTCCATCACTTTCTGAATCAGCTGTCCTTCCCATATTAACTTATTTTCCATTTGTTGGTCATGCTTCCTGTCGTTGGCATTTCCTTCCCAATTGACATCTGGTAAATTCAGATCTCTCGCTACAATCACATTTCTTTCATTGTCGTTTCCTACATAGCAGGTTATCTTATCAAATAATTCTGAGTCCGTGTCAGTGCTACCCTTTCCCCGGTCTGTATACTCCAAATATATCAAGTTGCCTATTATCTTTAGAAATGAGCCTTACACCTAGAATTTCATGTGTCTCATCTTTAACTTTTTCGTAGCTTACAAATTCTTCTTTCACCAGAATGAGTACTCCCCCTCCCACCATTCCTATCCTATCTCTACGGTACACACTCCAGTTCCGTGAGAAAATTTCTGCATCCATTATATCCATTATAATGAGCACAACAGAACAACTAATTTCCGATCGTTTACGCCTGTTTCTCGCATGTCAAATAAAAATGATACTAAATTTTTTTTGAGTTTCCGTTGTAAGTTTCACGAAGAAGAAAAGTCCTCTCAGTTTTAATTACTGTGTTAATCGTCCGGCTCGTTGGCTGAACGGTTAGCGTACTGGCCTTCGGTTCAGAGGGTCCCGGGTTCGATTCCCGGCCGGGTCGGCGATTTTATCCTTTATTGGTTAATTACAATGACACGGGGACTGGGTGTATGTGTTATCTTCATCTTCATTTCATCCTCATCACGACGCGTAGGTCGCCTACACCTGGCGAGCCGAACCCGTCCTGGGATCTCCCGGCACTAAAAGCCATACGACATTTCATTTTTTTTACTGTGTTAATCGAGTTCTTCTTTTGGTGACCACACTAACGATGTTGTAGGCCTACATAAAGCTTACAGATCTCTTCATATGGTTATGAGAATATTTAGGGGTTGTGTAAAAGAGAGAATAGTCGGTGGTAAGACTTCCAGTTAGAGAATGGTCTCAGTGTACGGAACCTTCACCAGGATTACTTGATTGGAGAGCTGGAAAACATCTCTAAAGAAATCAGCACAGAAAGGTAGTATTATGAAAATGTTACAAAC
The DNA here is from genome assembly GCF_040414725.1 of Anabrus simplex. Lineage (NCBI taxonomy): Eukaryota > Metazoa > Arthropoda > Insecta > Orthoptera > Tettigoniidae > Anabrus > Anabrus simplex. The sequence goes on along the minus strand of NC_090268.1, from coordinate 374,278,870 downwards.
ATTTGACTAGGACGACTTGGGAGTAAGGAGACGGGCTGAGTGGCTCAGTTGAGGCACTGGCCTTCTGACTCCAGCTTTTCAAGTTTGATCCTGGCTCAGTCCGGTGATATTTGAAGGTGCCCAAATACGTCAACCTCTTGTCGGTAGATTTTCTGGCATGTGAAAGAACTCCTGCGAGACTAAATTCCGGCACCTCGGCGTCTCCGAAAACCATAAAAGTAGTTAGTGGGACGCAAAGCAAATAACATTTTTTATTTATAATTTACTGTTGTTACTATTTTCCTCTAGCGTTGAGTTTGAAACATCTAATGCCCAAGAATATAAGTCTGCTCCTATTTTTCCACATATTACAATCATCGTATGACCGCAGCCGGCTGAAAGCAACGGGAAACTACAGCCATAACTACCTCCCGAGGACATGCAGCTCTCTCTGTATGAATGATGTACTGATGATGGCTTCCTCCCGGGTAAAATATTCCGGAGGTAAACTAGTCCCCCATTCGGACCTCCGGGTGGGGACTACACGAGAGGGGGCGATCATCAGGAAGATGGATACTGACATTCTGCGAGTCGGAGCGTGGAATGTTAGAAGTTTGAATCGTTGTGGTAGGTTAGAGAATCTGAAAAGGGAGATGGATAGGCTAAAGTTAGATGTAGTTGGTATAAGTGAAGTACGTTGGCAGGAAGAACAGGATTTTTGGTCAGGCGACTACCGAATTATCAACACGAAATCAAACAGGGGAAATGCAGGAGTTGGTTTAATAATGAATAAGAAAATAGGGCAGCGGGTAAGCTACTACGACCAGCATAGTGAAAGAATTATTGTCGTCAAGATAGACACCAAACCAATGCCCACTACAATAGTGCAGGTCTATATGCCTACTAGTTCTGCGGATGATGAAGAAATTGAAAGAATATATGAGGAGATAGATTTAATACAATATGTAAAAGGTGACGAGAATCTAATTGTGATGGGAGACTGGAATGCAGTGGTAGGCCAAGGAAGAGAAGGTAGTACAGTAGGAGAATTTGGATTGGGACAAAGGAACGAAAGAGGAAGTCGGCTGGTTGAATTCTGCACTGATCATAATTTAGTCCTTGCCAGTACTTGGTTCAAACACCACAAACGACGGCTTTATGCGAGGACGAGACCTGGAGACACTGGAAGGTATCAAATAGACTTCATTATGATTAGGCAGAGATTCAGAAACCAGGTGTTGGATTGCAAAACTTTCCCAGGAGCAGACGTGGACTCTGACCACAACTTGTTGGTCATGAAATGCCATCCGAAGTTGAAGAAATTGAAGAAAGGAAAAAATGCAAAAAGATGTGATCTAGAAAAGTTGAAAGAAAAGAGTGTGAGGGATTGTTTCAAGTAACATGCTGCACAAGGGCTAAATGAAAAGGCTGAAGGAAACACAATAGAGGAAGAGTGGAGAGTAATGAAAAATTAAGTCAGTAGGGCTGCGGAAGAAATGTTAGGAAAGAAGAAAAGATCAACTAACAATCAGCGGATAACTCAGGAGATACTAGACCTGATCGATGAACGACGAAAATACAAGAATGCTAGAAATGAAGAGGGCAGAAAAGAATACAGGCGATTAAAGAATCAAGTGGATAGAAAGTGCAAGGTAGCTAAGGAAGAATGGCTGAAGGAGAAGTGCAAGGATGTCGAAGGCTGTATTGTTCTGGGAAAGGTTGATGCTGCACACAGGAAAATCAAGGAAACCTTTGGAGAAAGGAATTCTAGGTGCATGAATATTAAGAGCTCAGATGGAAAGTCACTTCTAGGGAAGGAAGACAAAGCAGAAAGATGGCAGGAGCATATCCAACAGTTGTATCGAGGTAACGATTTAGATAATTTGGTTCTGGAACATGAAGAGGCTGTTGATGCTGAAGAAATGGGAGACCCAATTTTGAGGTCAGAGTTTGACAGAGCTGTGCGTGACCTCAATAGGAACAAGGCACCTGGAATTGATGATATTCCCTCTGAATTACTGACTGTCTTAGGAGAAGCCAGCATGGCAAGGTTATTCCATTTAGTGTGTAAGATGTATGAGACAGGAGAAGTCCCATCCGATTTTCGGCAGAATGTTATTATACCTATTCCCAAGAAAGCCGGTGCTGACAGGTGTGAAAACTACCGCACCATTAATTTAGTATCTCATGCCTGCAAAATTTTAACACGTATTATTTACAGAAGAATGGAAAAACAAGTTGAAGCTGAGTTGGGAGAAGATCAATTTGGCTTCAGAAGAAATGTAGGAACACGTGAAGCAATCCTGACTTTACGTCTGATCTTAGAGGATCGAATCAAGAAGGACAAGCCCGATCTAGATCTAGATCTAGAAAAGGCATTCGATAATGTTGATTGGAACAAGCTATTTATGATTCTGAAGATGATAGGGATCAGATACCGAGAACGAAGAACCTTTAAAAAATCAGTCTGCAGTGATAAGAATCGAGGTCTTTGAAAAAGAAGCAGCAATCCAGAAAGGAGTGAGGCAAGGCTGCACTTTGTCCCCTCTCCTTTTCAATGTTTACATAGAACAGGCAGTAAAGGAAATCAAATAGAAATTTGGAAAGGGAATCACAGTCCAAGGAGAGGAAATCAAAACCTTGAGATATGCCGATGATATTGTTATTTTATCTGAGACTGCAGAAGATCTCGAGAATTTGCTGAATGGTATGGATGAAGTCTTGGGTAAGGAGTACAAGATGAAAATAAATAAGTCCAAAAAAAGTAATGGATTGCAGTCGAACGAAGGCAGGTGATGTAGGAAACATTAGATTAGGAAATGAAGTCTTAAAGGAAGTAGATGAATATTGTTACTTGGGTAGTAAAATAACTAACGATGGTAGAAGTAAGGAGGACATAAAATGCAGACTAGCACAGGCAAGGAAGAGCTTTCTTAAGAAAAGAAATTTGCTCACTTCAAACATTGATATCGGAATTAGAAAGATGTTTTTGAAGACTTTCGTGTGGAGCGTGGCATTGTATGGAAGTGAAACATGGATGATAACTAGCTCAGAAAGAAAGAGAATAGAAGCTTTTGAAATGTGGTGTTGCAGAAGAATGCTGAAGGTGAGATGGATAGATCGAATCACGAATGAAGAGATACTGAATCGAATTGGTGAGAGGAGATCGATTTGGCTAAATTTGACGAGAAGAAGAGATAGAATGATAGGATACATCTTAAGACACCCAGGACTTGTTCAGTTGGTTTTTGAAGGAAGTGTAGGTGGTAAGAATGGGAGGGGTAGACCAAGGTATGAATATGACAAACAGATTAGAGCAGATGTAGGATGCAATAGTTACGTAGAAATGAAAAGGTTAGTACAAGATAGGGTGGCATGGAGAGCTGCATCAAACCAGTCTATGGACTGATGACTCAAACACATGACCGCAGCAGGCATTTTAATTAAACACCACCGAGCGAGTGGTTTGAGTCACGTAGTTTTCAGCTTGCATTTGGGAGATTGTGAGTTCGAATCCCACTATCAGTTTTCAGTGGTTTCCCATTTTCACACCAGGCAAAGGCTGGGACTGTACTCGCTTTACTTGACGTTTGTGTGGTCTATACATGCAGGCCACTTATTCGTGAAGATCAAGCTTGACCCAGTTGCACGAACGGTCACCAAAGCGCTTTCCTCCGCATCATAATTTATCCGAAAGACTACTATGATGTGGTGGTGGTGCTGATTGTTGTTTTAAGAGAAAGTACACCTGCGCAATCCTTCTCTATCGGCACTAATCAGAGTGAGAAATGGAAGGGGTCCGACACTTCGAAAAATGAAATTATCGGCTAAAGAATATCAAGGGCCATGAAGGCCTCAGAAACCTAATGCCCTCGGGGTCGGAAAAGAACAAGAGTTGAACAAGGGAAGGTCGGACTGGATAGATGAACCTGACAAGTCTGACACAAGTAAGTGGCCCCGTGGTCGCCAACCCACGCTCCGAGGTTAAGAGCCCTTTGTCCCTCTGTTAGTTGCCTCTTACGCCGGGCAAGGGTTACTATGGATGTTATTCTACCACCTCCAACCACAGGGGGAAAGAGGGCTATGATTGCATTTTTCCTCCTGTATGAAGCAGGAGTAACTGTTATTTCCAGTAGTGATTTAATGACGATTTAATGATCAACATAACTAAATAATTTCATATTATTGTATACATAATCAAAAAGTCTTTCCCATACAATGTAAAACGGAAGGAATTTGATATCATGTGTGTATGTTTCGACTTCAGTGATGAAGATTATGCGAGATGATTAGAGGAGGATATGTTAACTTGGACACCAAAGATTAATGGAAAAAAAGTAGAGGATGAATGACCGAGTAGTGACCTTCAAATTAAAGGGCCATGAGTTCGATCCCTGGCTTGGCTGGGATTTTAACAGTGTCTGGTCCATTCCTGTAGCTCGGGGCTAGATAGTTGTAATCGTCTGAGTACGGTACACATTCTCATCTGTATACAACACATCACACTACCAACCTGCACAGAAACGCAGATCTCTTCAGAAGGGGTTGGCGTCAGGAAGAGTATCCGGCCGTAAAATTGGGCTTAATTCACGCAAGGACCGACCCCAGGTAGCTGGGAAAAGGCCAGGAAAGCAAAGAAACAGAGGAAGATACATGCAATTAGATCCCATATTTAATATTCCTGGTTAGAAGGATGAAAACCGAGCTCGATAGATGCAGTCGCTTAAGTGCGGCCAGTATCCAGTAATCGGGAGATAGTGGGTTCGAGTCCCACTGTCGGCAGCCTTGAAGGTGGTTTTCCGTGGTTTCCCATTTTCACACCAGGCAAATGCCACGGCTGCTTCCTTCCAACTCCTAGGCCTTTCCTATCCCGTCGTCGCCATAAGACCTATCTGTGTCAGTGCGACGTAAAAAAAAAGAAGGATGAAAGGAGATATGTTTTATTACTATTTGCTTTATGTCCCACTGACACAGATAGGTCTTGTGGCGACGATGGGATAGGAAAGGGCTAGGAGTGGGAAGGAAGCAGTCGTGGCCTTAATTAAGGTACAACTCCAGCATTTGCCTGGTGTGAAAATGAGAAACCACGAAAGATCATATTCAGGGCTGCAGACAGTGGGGTTCGAACCCATTATCTCCCGAATGCAAGCTCACAACTGCGCGCCCCTAACCGCTCGGTAGGAGAAAGTGTCATGGTGTTTGCTGTGAATAGAAGATTGTGAAGATTGAACTAGCATCACCGTATACCGACACTTGGAAGGTTTTCGGACGAAGGAAACGGCTCCAGCATTTGTCTGTTGTGAACATGGAAAACAACGGAAAACCACGATCAGGACTTCCGACGGTGAGATTCGAACTCAGCATCTTCCGGATGCAAGCTCGCGAACTGTGCTGCCAGCTCGTTCGGTCTAAATACGGTATATGCTACCTGTTAAAACACAGCTCATAACGTAAGCATTCCATCCATATGTTTCGTTTAAAATGGCAGATACTAAATGAATAATAATAAAACCATTGTTTTCGGAGTGTGTTCTCCATTTTTTTAACCGCCGTAATTTATCCATACGTTGTTGTTTCTGTAATAATATTCATTCTCTAGCCAAAAAGATGTTGCTCTTCATAAGATATAACACACTACATCTTCGACAATGTTCCTTGCATAATTGATATTTTATGTTAGAGAAGAGAAAAGTCGAATTGTCGCAATTTTGAAACATCAAAATTGAACAAAGCCATTTCTTGATTATTCGAAAATATGTCCCAGATGTGGGGTCCTGGAGGGGCATCGTGGCGGGCTGCACTGTAGGGTGCCGGGACAGTTTGTGACTGAATTTCAGATAGTATTTGTGTCGATACCGCGCGCCGTGGTCGACTATCGACTGCGCGCCACTTATTGATCACAGTTGATGTCCCACGCAGGCGCGGCTTGCGACCGCCTGCCCGGGTCTCCACAATAAGTCTTCCTTTCACTGTGGCGCTAAGGCTTATCCTTATCTCTAGTTTAAAAATTGTTTTTGTTAATAGTGTGCAAGTGATGGGATTGTGTGTGTAGTGTTTTGATTGTGCATTATGGCGGCCTTGTCAGACAGACCGGTAAGTGCCTTAATATCCTCCTTTCCTATTCTCTGTTGACTGAATAGCATTGAAGAAAAAATCTGCTGAATGAATCAAATGTAATATATTTGTATTTTGTTGAACCGTGTATAGATTGACACTTTGGTTTGTTAGTTCCACTGATTGATATTGGCCAGCGTTTGTGAGGTGACATGAACTGGAACTGCTGCCAATGGCATGTGCTCAAATTGGCGTATGGCACATTAGGCGCTTACTATGACCGAGAGTCCTATGTGGTAAACAGTGACGTCCTTCCGTAACATGCAATTATCACTCCCATGAAATGTGTCTGGCTAGTAGACTATGGATTCTAACAACATTTTCCCACTAGATCACTGTTGAAAGCTTTACTTTTAAAATAAATAGTTGTCAATCTATTTCAATTCACCACCTTCCGCTCAGCAAGCTATTACACATGGTTCTTGTACTTTGATCGTGTAGATGTTGTCACATTTAATTCTAAATAGTTCGTTACTATCTTGCTTTTCCATTGATTCTTCGTGGTGGATGACAAAATTAATTTGTTCTTGTGGATGTGAAGGAGGCAACATACTATCATATATTATTCATCACTCATTTTTCGAAGATATGGGTGGTGTGATTAATTATTCTTATATAAGTCTACTTGATTAGTCTGTGTTGTTCTTCTGATTATTTCTGCAAAAATACGATTGTACTCCTTTGTAAATTTCATGTTGTTTTCTGGCTATGCTTGGCGTGTCGAGCAACAGTCCGAGATAACCTGTTAACAGTTAGTGCTGGTCACGAACGTCTTGACTGTGTACTTATATCATTCTCTAATCTTCTAGATCCGACGGCCTCTACATTATGTCTGTTGGTCTCATCGGCCTCATGCCTTCAACTGGAAGGTGGATGATTCAAGCTGTGACCTTGTATTTTCCTAATTGGAGTGCACCTCATACGAGAACCACTCATAACTAATATTCGCCGCGAAATCTCGACTGAAGAATATATATTATTCTGGGGGTTCTGGCATTACTTCCACATTCTTCAGTAAGACTGTGATGGTGATGATTATTCTTTTAAGAGGAACATCATCTACGCTACCATCCTCTCTTAACTCTAATCGTACATCTCCATTATAGACTGTTACAACTTTCAACTTTCAGTCTGCAAGCCTCTGTGATTTAACTAAGCTTCTCTACAATACTCCGTTTGCAGCTAGCTCTGTGACCTAATTTAGTTCCACATTTCTTATCATTAAATCGTTAAGAACAAGGTTTAAACATCGTCGCATTCCTCTCCCTCTGCTTCTCTTACCTTCTATGGACGAGTCCATTATTCTCGTAAGCAACCTATTCTCTACAACCACCTCACATTGTCCCCTTTCATCTAATGAGAGGGAGAAGTGGTGGTGGTGGTGGTGGTGATTATTGTTTTAAGTGGCAGTAATACTGGCCAACCATCCTCTAGTAGAACTAATCAGAAGGAAAAATGGAAGGGGTTTGACAACTCGAAAAATGAAGATATCGACCAAAGAAAGACAAGGGCCACGAAGGGCATGAAAATGAAAGACTCCCTAGGCCTCTACACCTAATATCGTCGGGATCGGAAAATAACTAGTGTTGGACCAAGGGAGGTCGGAGAGGATAGATGAAAGTGAGGAGCCTGTCACAAGTAATTGGAAGCAATGCGATGACTCATCTAAGGGCTCCGTGGTCGCCAACTCGCGCTCCCAAGTTAGCCCTTTGGCCCCCTTACAAAGCAAAGTCATCTCCGTACAGCCCATGAAGGCCCTTGGAGGGGTGGAAGGAAAGGCTTCCACTATCCGTAACCTCGGCACTTGATGGGGTAGAGTGGTTAGCTCTACGCCCGGCCGCCTTTGCCCCCAGCAATTAACCCGGTACTCATTTTTGGCGTAGGCTGAGTGAACATCAGGGCCATATGCACCTCCGGAAGTGTAAATCTCGTTTCTTAAATTTTACGACTTCCTGACGGTGATTCGAACCTACGTCCTTCCGGGCGAACCGAGCACGCCTTTACCGCCTCGGCCAGGCAGCCTCTTGGGGAAATAAAAAGGCCCCATCGTACGAAGGATGAGTCCGCCTCCATGGCTAAATGGTTAGCGTGTTGGCCTTTGGTGCAGAGGGTCCCGGGTTCGATTCCCGGCCGGGTCGGAGATTTTAAATGGTTAATTCCCTTGGCTCTGGGACTGGATGTTTGTGCTGTCCCCAACATCCTTGCAGCTCACACACCACACGTAACACTATCCTCCAGCCTTAAAAGGGCTGCACCCGGCTAGAAATAACCACACGAAATTATTGTACCAAGGATGAAGCCATTGGCAAAAAGAAAGGGAAGGGCCCTGGAGGACGTAAACATGAAAAACACCTTAGGCCTCGCAAACCTTATACCATCGGGGTCGAAAGAGGACAAGAATTGACCAAGTGAGGTTGGGTAGGAATGATGAAAGTGAGGAGCCTGACATAAGAAAGTGGAAACTATGCCAGATTAGATTCTTGACCCCGTGGTCGCAACACACGCTCCCTATCTCTTATGATAGGCAAGGGATATCGAGCATATATATTCTCTTGATATTGTTATTCTTTGCCGGTTGACACTGTTACTTTCTCGAAGGCTAAAGCGCCCTTCATTTTCTCGCCTTTCATGATCCTACTCCTTTGCTCGTGCAGTTGACTTCGGAGTATCTAAAGGAGTCCAACGTATTTTTTACATGTATTTGAGTACCCAAAAGAGTCATCTTCAACGTCACCGAGCTCGATAGCTGCAGTAGTTTACTAAGTGCAGCCAGTATCCAGTTTTCGTGAGATAGAGGGTTCGAACCCCACTGTCGGCAGCCCTGAAGATTGTTTTCCGTGGCTTCCCATTTTCACTCCAGACCACAGCCGCTTCCTCCCCAATCCTAGGCCTTTCCTATCTCTTCGTCGCCATAAGACCTATCGATGTAGGTGCGACGTAAAGCCACTTGTAAACAAATCTTCAACGTATTTTTACGTTTTTGAGTATCTAAGAGAGTCATCTTCAACGTATTTTTTAATGTTTTTAGAAGAGTTCTAACTTCTTGTATTTTTTCTTTTTCGATAATCGAGCTAATCACTTTGATTTCAAACCCTTTCATTTTAGCCTGAATATTCAGCCTGCAACACAGTGACCTGTATAGTCTATTTTACCATATTAACTCTTAACTGGATGTAACATAAGACGTCAAATGTGTAACACATTGTTTGAACCTTTGTATACCGAGCGAATTGGGCGTGCGGTTAGGGGCGCGCACCTGTGAGCTTGCATCATTCGGGAGACAGTAGGTTCGAAGCCCACTGTCGGCAGCTCTGAGGATGGTTTTCCGTGGTTTCCCATTTTCACACCAGGCCAATTCCGGGGCTGTGCCTTAATTGAGGCCACCAATTGTTTAAAAAAAAAAGGAGAACCTTCGTATTATGTTGAAATTTTATGTTTGCGAACAGAAAAACATAACGGTGCCTGCTCTAATTCTCACCCTCTCTATTCCTCCTGCCCCCCCCCCCCGCCCCACTTTCCCTCTGGGCGAACAACACAGCTGGTGAAGCGTTCATCTCCTTCGCTCAAAGATACCGGTTCTAATATCGTAATATCGGCACTGTCGATTGGGATCTAAGAGTTCTTACACCCGTATGGCGTGTGCAAATCGATTTACTGGCACGTTAAGTAAGTCAGGACCAAATTCCAGTACTCAGTCTTCTGTTAGGACCTTTAGTTGTTGAAGGGACTTCTTCCTGCTCCTTTTTCCAATTACTTCCTGTGGACATTATTTGCGCATTCATTTATATTAATGTGCATTTCATCGAAATTATTTTAAAACTGACCGAGCTCGATAGCTGCAGTCACTTAAGTGCTGCCAGTATCCAGTAATAGGGAGATAGTGGGTTCGAACCCCACTGTCGGCAGCCCTGAAGATGGTTTTCCGTGGTTTCCCATTTTCACACCAGGCAAATGCTGGGGCTGTACCTTAATTAAGGCCACGGCCGCTTCCTTCCCATTCCTAGGCCTTTCCTATCCCATCGTCGCTATAAGACATAACTGTGTCGGTGCGACGTAAAGCAAATAGCAAAAACAAAAAACAGAAAAATTAAGACTGTAACAAGGACCTTTGATTTTGTGTACTGATGTTTTAAATTTATGTAAGAAGAATTTGTTTCACGTCGCACCGACACGAACAGGTCTTAGGGTGTCGGTGAGATAGGAAAGAGCTAGAACTGTGAAGGAAGCGACTGTAATGGCAAACCACGCAAAATCATCTTGAGGACTACCGACAGTGGCATTCCAACCCACTAATCTCCCGAATGCAAGGAGGCAGCTAACTGACCCAAATCGCGAAGTCACTCGTTCGGTCACCTTTAAATATCGTTTTTGGACCACGATGCTCATGAATTCCACATTAGCTATAAAATGGTTCTCAAGGATACTGCTCTAATTCTCACCCTCTGTCTTCCTGCCCCCACTCCCACCCCCATTTCCCCTCTGGGCAAACAGCACAGCTGGTGAAGCGTTCATCTCCTTTGCTCAAAGATACCGGTTACAGCATGTAGACACTCTTCATTAATGAAATTGTGTCTCAGAGCAAACTTCTCTCAGAACTTAACAACCTCAGAGTTTTGACGCTTTTGGACCAAAAATTAGGCATGCGATTTCTGTAGACTTTAGTTTCTATTTTCTCACAGAGTATATGGCTGCGAGATTTGGGTCACGTAACTATCAGCGTACATTCGGGAGATAGTGGGTTCGGACCCCACTGTCCGTAGTCCTCAAGAATGTTTTCCGTGGTTTCCTATTTTCACACAAGGCAAATGCTCGGGCTGTACCTTAATTTAAGCCACGGTCGCTTTCTTCCCACTTCTAGCCCTTTCCTATCCCATCATCGCCGTAAGACCTAAAGACGTAAGAGGTAGAAACAAAACTTTAAACAATTATTCTCAACAGTATGGGTTGGTTGAGTTGTAGATTTGCGTACTTCTCTTCAAGTACTGTACGTCTATTGCACTGGAGCTAGAAGTGAACTGAATGCCGACGTCTGAGATCACGTGTTATCTCCTACAGCGAGGGAAATGGTTGTAATAAATTTGACCCCTATTCGGTGACTATGTGAGATTTGTGGGAGATAAAGCGGACACGGAATAGGTTTTCTATAGGATCTCTTGTATCTCTAGCAATTTCATTCCCCATAATAATTCATTTGTCACTGTCCCGGATGTTTCTGACAGGCTTCGTCAGCCAGTTCCTATACCGGAGTGCTTCATCACCTAGCTGTCTCGGTACTTAAATGGATCAGGTCAGTTATATGATTAATGATGACTCTCTGGATGACTGTTTAGTAAAGATAGCATTCACTATATCTAATGCGGATGGGGTACAGGGAGCGCTTTTTATTTTCAGGGCGGCCGTGAGGGTATATGTACCCCGTTAAACATCTGTTAACTCGGCGAGTTGCCCGTGCGGTTAGGGGCGCGCAGTTGTGAGCTTGCATCCGGGAGATAGTGGGTTTGAACCCCACTGTCGGCATTCCTGAAGATGGTTTTCCGTGGTTTCCCATTTTCACACCAGGCAGATGCTGGGGCTGTACCTTAATTAAGGCTACGGCTGCTTTCATTCCACTCCTATGCGTTTCCTATTCCATCGTCGCCGTAAGAGTTGTCTGTATCGGTGCGACATAAAGCAAAAGGAAAAAAATGAAAATTTCATACGCATTTTCACAATTCTGAAATCGCTACTAAACAAATTACTAAGACCTGAAGTAGTTACACTTTCTACGCAAAATTAGAAACCTGAATGTTGGGTATACTGATAATATAATTCTTAAGAGGTTTCAAGAATACCATACAGACCGAGCGAATTCGCCGTGCGGTTAGGGGCGCGCAGCTGTATGCTTGCATCCGGGAGATAGTGGGTTCGAACCCCACTGTTGGTAGCCCTAAAGATGGATTTCCGTGGTTTCCCAATTTCACACCAGGCAAATGCTGGGGCTGTGGCTTAAGGTCATGGCCACCTCCTTTCCTCTCCTACCCCTATCCTATCCCATCGTCGCCATAGGACTTCTCTGCGTCGGCGCGACTTACAGCAGATTGTGTATATATATCACTCGGAAATGGAATGCTACGGGCAACACCCCAGTTTCGACGAGCGAGTGTGAACGAGGCTTCTCACAAATGAATTTGATTGACTCAGCAAGAGAATCACTTTGTTTAAGCAAAGTTACAAACATTCTGTTTATCAAGTTGGTTGGGCCTTAAACGCTTCGGAATTCTGACAATCCTCTCCGTCTTCTCGGACGCGTTTTCTGTAATTTTGAAATCATTTATTGTTCATATGTCGCGATAGTTTTGCGCAAAAGAAAAGAAAAATGACATATTTTTGACACGTCTTCGCACCACAGTTTCCTAATTAATGAAATTTTGTCTCAGAGCAAACTTTTCTCAGAACTTAACAACCTCATCGTTTTGGCGCTTTTGCACCAATCATTAAGCATGCGATTTCTATACACTTTCGTTTCTATTTTCTCACCGAGTATGTGGCTGCGCGATTGGGTCACGTAGCTGTCAGCGTACACTCGGGAGATAGTGGGTTCGGACCTCACTGTCTGTAGTCCTCAAGAAAGTTTTCCATGGTTTCCCATTTTCACAGCAAGCAAATACTGGGCTGCGCCTTAATTAAGGCTACGGTCGCTTCCTTCCCACTCCTAGCCCTTTCTTATACCGCTGTCGCCATAATACAATACAATACAATAAATTTATTTTGTCTGGCAAGATTAAGGCCATTAGGCCCTCTCTTCCATCTAACCAGAAAAGACAGTTTTTACATGTGCAAAATTGAAATAAGTACACTTACAATTGAAACATCTTGCAACTACTCTGTCTGTGACGGTGTGACGTAAAACAATTTGTAAAAAAAAAAAAAAAAAAAAAAAAAAAAAAAAAAAAAAAAAAAAAAAAGAGAGAGAAAAATCCAAAATGTACACTATTTGATTAAATTTGCCCACATGCTTGTATATTTTGTTCAGAAGGAAGCGATAGTTTCCAGGATCGACTCAGTTAATGTAACTTGAAGTCTTCCAGTCTGTCGAACACTAAATATAATGACAATGATAATAATAATGTTATGAATATTATTAAAGCGACTGTATTGTGGCAAAGTTAGGGCTCCTGGCCCCCTCTTACACTTAACTACAACTGTGGTGTATTTTTTGGTGTGAGTGGGACATGTGACGGTAGGTAGTAAGGGTAGGATAGGTCTGTATCGTATTTAAGGTAAAGCAAGTACGCACAGAATATGATCTCGCCATGCACCAGAATAGGGAATGGTAAGACAATGCACCAAGAAAAACACAAGGCATAAACTAAGGTACTAATCCAACTGACGCAGTACCAATCAACGCACGTGATGGCGTAGCAAAAGGGATGTGACAAAAAAAAAATATATAAGTGCGTCAGTGCACAAGTTCACAAGTAGTTTTCAATTTTCAAGGTAAAATGTTTTCAGCAGAGCGCATAAATGGAAGCTTTTTCACTGAGTCCATATATTCAGAGGAACCGAGGTAGGTACAAATTTCGTGAGGGCAAGGAAAGGCGTACGACAATAATAAAAAGGGAAAGAAGAAATAGTTTTTTCATAATAACAATATATTAGTAAAAAAACACCCAGAATAAACATTTACAAGCCAAGGAAAACAACAATCATCCAAAGGTCAGTTAGTTCTGACTTCCAAAAGAGAAAAAGCAAATGGGACAACCATGTTAATTTTCAGATCTGTTTTTCAAAGAGAACAGCTAGACTCGAAACCTTCAATAATAATACAACCTCTTTTACATGAGGAGTGTCCTGCACAAGGAAAACAGAAATTTACGCATGAACACAAAAAAACATCAAAATTTGAAAGACAGATGGGCCACTGTATAATAATACAAGTAGAAGAAAAAAAGCGCGGAAGGGATGCAGAATAGGAAGTTGGGGAAAGGGGAGGGACGTGAAAGAAAGGAGTAGCAATGGCTGCCAACAGGGTTTTGGAAAAATAGGATCAGTCAGTATCGATGAAATTCCAAAATAGCAAACAGAAGCAAGGTGATAGTTCAATTGATTCTATTCATGCGTTTGCTCGGGAAAACAGTTGAATTTCAATGGTTCATATCGCAGCAATCACTTGACGTATCACAAAGTCCAACTCCGGAGTGAGATGGTAATGTAATTCCAAAGTAAGGTACCGCTATCAATAGCTGCAGTTAGTTGATCATGAACATGAACTGTCATTGGTAGCCAGTAACGGTAATTTGAAAATTAAGGAAGTGCAGCATTAAAAGAAAGTTCAAAGAACAACATGGAAATGAAAAAAATTAAAGTTTTCGCTCACCCGTCCAGCAGTCGTAGCTTTTCAATGGTACACAAAAGCACATTTTAAAAGAAACATTGCACACAGTCCAGCTGGTAGCAAGGTAAAACCAAGTCCTCCCTCCACACAAATCGTCGTGTTCACCCCAACTCGCTGCTCAAGCCCAGAGCAGGCCAATTTATATTCAAGTAGAAGCGTCCAGAAAGGACGAGAGCATACAGTACCCAATGCGCAGCGAAGCGGTAGGGGAAGGAAAGAGGGAGGGTAAGCAGCACGAGCAGTTGAAGCTAGACGGGCGAAGAGAGCACAGGCAGGTTAGTAGCGGCATATGCAGCGTAGTAAACGTAGAATCCATAAAACAGTAGAAAAATTCGGAGCACGTTATACAACCCTATAACACACCTGTAGAAAAATACATGATTAAACAAACAATACAGTAATTGTGTAGTTGTATATTTGATTGATTGATTGATTGATTGATTGATTTAACAGTGTTTTTCTTACAATTTGCATTACATCACACTGACACAGGTAGGTCTTATGGCGACAGTGAATAGGAGATAGGTGTGAGAAGGGAGAAAACGTGGCCTTATTTAAGGTACAGACCCAGCATTTGCCTGGTGTGAAAATGGCGAAACCACGGAAATCTATCTTCCGGGCTGCCAACAGTGGGGCTCGAACCCACTATCTCCAAATAGTGCAGCCACTCGCGCGGTGTTTTTAAATTTTTTGTTAAATAATGTGTTTTTCTACAGGTGTGTTATAGGGTTGTAGTTTCTATATTTAGTATTCGACAGATTGGAGAACATACAGTTACCGAGACTATTAAACGGGCATCTTAAATTTCTAGAAAATGAATTCTTAACGTTGAGACAATCAGTTCGTAGAAGGTTTGTTCTTAATTAGATCGTCTGAAAATAGCCATTGACGGGAAGAGGCTAGAATTAGAAGTTGCTCTTATCACCTTAACTCTACGTCGCCCACATCGGTTGCTCAGCATTGAGGGCTTTATTATTTTAACTACGATATGCTAATGCATTCAGCCTATTCTCCTGATACTGCATGCCTAGAATACTACTTCCTTATATCCCTGCTGAATTCTCCCAATTATAGTTGCCTCACTTCTCTGGCAAACTGCCATGTTACTATTGGGCAGTTCAACGGAAATATTAAGTTTTGGGAACCGGAAATTATGGTGCCGGAGAAAAACCAATATGTTTCTTGTAACAATGCTGCGAAAATACATTTTTGTAAATGGAAGAACACCTGTTCGTCGCTGAGTTTCAACAAGTTCACTTAAAGCACCTGATATCCTGCGAGCTCTGACCTAATGTCCGGATCTGGTCAGTACGTCCTGGTCGCATCGCAACTAGGTACATTTTAAGAATCACTTCAATGAAGGAGTAGACTTGAATATCCTATTTAACGTAGGGCTCCTCTTCTTTTCTTACTATTTACTTTCGAAGGAACTTCCGTTATTATATTCGTCTATGAGTACTGAAAGTTTTTACGGGGTGACTCCGGGAGATGTTGCTGTCTAAACCAAGCAAGCAAGCAAGCAAGCAAGCAAGCAAGCGAGCTTGTAGTCTTACGTGCCTATTTATATCGCGATCATAGCTACGGGACCTCTAATTTTACGGGCAATCCGAACCACTGGAATACGACTTTTCATTTTTTAAGTTTCACATGCACTGACCGGGATTAAAACCACGAACACCTTGGTCGGAAGTCAGTGATTGTGCCTCTCGGCTATCACGCTCGATGGTGATAGCTCAAACGATCCACCCAAGACTACTAGGGATGGTAAGTTTGTTGACAAACCTTCTGTCGCAACTGTTTAACGGCTTGCATACTCCTCGGGACGACCTTAGTTTGCTCACTGGAACATACACCACTGTCCGAAATTAGAGCATATCTTCATCCTGTGTCCAATTCACCATATACTTGTATCGACACAAGATACAAATGTATGAAAACAGTAGTACATACCTCTAGTTTTCACAGATTTGTAACTTGTGTTCGACAGACTGACTAATTTAAAGATAAAGGTAAAGCGTGTTTTCCAACTAAAATAAATTAACGGAAAGTTGGACGTCAGACATATCCGCAATAGGTCAAGAGAACGAATGTATGTTCAAGATCATAGAGTTTGTTTTTCACTTCCTTACCTTAGCACCTATAACACCTTGTAACCCGTCTCCTTACACTGACTCATGGTAGTATCATTTTTGGCATATCATTCCTCACTCCTCCAGTTATTGTTAGTCCAATTTGTCGCACTCTTCAGTGACAATTCTGCGTAGGTGTTACAGATTGTGTAACATGTCAGAACGCCTAGCAACTGTTTGTTTTAATCGATCGTATGAATATTAAATAAGTTTGATCCATGAACAGCAAGGAGGACGTCGTAATTTGACGATATCGGGATTGTGAAGGAAGACCTTGACGATTCCTGTACGATGGTTGTCATCTATGAAAACGAATTCTTCTCCAATATACCGTCAATTTGGTCCCAAAATGTATTGTACAATGTTGTCTCTGTTTTAAGGGGCATTGAGTTAGCCTTGAATGACCAGGAGTAGCTTACGTCAATCCCATATAATGTCACCCCAAATGCATCAAAGTATCTCTATCCTTGTATCTCTGTCCTCTTGCTATACTCGTTTCGCATTGTGATCGAGAGTTGCAGCACTTCTAAGCGACCTGAATCTTATCAGCAACTCACATCCGCGGGAGTCATCGGTAAACAATACCCTGCACCAATGCAGAACAGCCATCTTGGATGATGCCGAGGCCATCTGTAGTGTGCTGTACTCGTATGTTATCAATGTGTAAGGACTGGGCCTCAACATATGCACCGAGAGTGAGAATTGGCAGAATGCAACCCGTCTGATTAAGTAAAGACTCACAGCATGCTGTGGCCGCCAAGAATATAATATACACTGAGTGGCCAAAAGTCATGTGAAGGGATTTTCCATTAGAAAATGTGCCGTGTATGACTCTTGAGCGTTGCGGCTAGCTGCGGCGTAGCTGAGCAGTCTATCACAGACACCAGGGTCGTGAAGATGGCAACACATAGCGAGATAACCGACTCTGAATGTGGGATGTTCATCGGCGCATGGCGCATGGGTCATGGCATTGCGGAGATTACACGCGAATTCGGGTTCCGAGGTCAACAGCATCGCGGATGGATAGTCAATATCGCAGATATAATGTTACCATCCGCGTAAACCGCCGTACGGGAAGATCGCAGGTGTTTAACGAACGGACATGACATCGCCTCCGCAGAACCATACTGGACGCTCGGCGGGCTACTGTGAATCAGATCACTGCCCAGTTGAATGTTGGGAGTCAGGAACCCATTTCTACCAGGATCCTAAAGAGGCAATTGCACCGCATAGGCTTCATCAGCCGACGACCAACTCATGTCCCTTTGCTGACACCTCAGCTTAGAGCTCAACGACGTGCATGGACCCGCGAACATCGGCAATGGTCCATCGAACAGTGGCGGCGTGTGGTATGGTCCCATGAATCCCAGTTCTAGTTGTACGAGCTGTTGGGAGCAGGAGAGTAAGGCGTATGACCCATGAAGCTATGGATCCTGCGTGTCAGCAAGGTTGTGTTCAGGCGGGAGGTGGCTCAGTCCTGGTCATAGTCACAATCAGGCCCCATTGTCCTTCTGCAGGGAGCGCTGACAGGTGCACGTTATGTGAACATTCTTTCAGACCATCTCAATCCCTTTCTGGCCATGGAAATACTATATTTCAACAGGACAATGCGTCATGTCACCTCTGTGTGGTGGCACGCAGGTATTTGGAGGAGAACTACAGTGAAGTTACGACCGAGGATTGGGCCTCCAGATCCATCGATCTTAATCCAGTCGAGCATTTATGGGATGCTGTCGATGCTGGTGTACGCTCCTTGAACCCCGCACCGAATACACAAGACCAGTTGTGGGAGCAGTGCAAGATGCGTGGGTCGAGATCCCTCCAGAACGATTCCAACACCTTGTAGAGTCGATGGCTCGCCGTACTGCTGCCGCTTTGAGGGCTCGCGGAGGAGCAACTCGTTATTAACATCACATTCAGTGTCTTCCAAGACTTTTGGCCACTCAGTGTGTGTAACATGGTGGTTGTGGCCTAGGAGTTCCTTCGAGCCGAATGCCACACATAGCGGTCATGGGCTGAGTTTGCAGATTTGGGAGAACTGTTCGAGACAAATCTATGTCAGCGTCTATCGGTGATAGTCCTTCCTGAATTAAAGTGACAATATGGACACGATCAAACTTTTACATGGCTTTTCTAGCCACAGTCGTAATTTCATACAGTAGTCAAATTAAGTGAACATTACCTTCTTGACGGAATGACTTGCACTGATTTCTTTACTGTCCTTTGACTACACTTACTTTTTAGTGGTTTGGCTACATGGAGGTTTGTTTACATATACAACTATTTAAAGGGATGCTCTATTGAAAAAGCTAACTTTTTAACATTGGAGAGTGTTGATGAGAGTTGCAATGTAGTTCTATGTATGTGATTTACTTTTTGCTGCTATTACGAGAGGGAAATCTTACAATAATACTCTTCTACCTTGTATACAGGATGGTTGGAAACAGTGTAAACCTGGCATACGAGCGTTAGAGGGTTGGTCGTACTGAAATATAATTTGAGAAAGAAAATCGATTTCTCGTTCCGTTGTCACTTTACTAGCTGTGCTGAGTTTAGCCAATCACATCGCCTCGTCTGCGAATTCAGACGAGCTTTGCGAGGCGGTGTTGCTATATCTGTGCGACTTAAGACCGGCTTGCGTTATGTAGCGCACACCTGTCTACGAAATGTCACTGTAATATTTGTCCCAAATGGAACATAATAATTCCTTTTACTCAAATGAAGTGAAAAATCTGCGGTAAATTAAGAAATACCGTCGTTACTAGAGAAATATCGGGTGAAATATGTATACGTACTTACGGGCTGTAGACAGGACTCCCTTATGTTGTATTCCGCTGCTCGTGCCGTCTTTTGTTTCGTTCTTGAGGTCCAGGGTTAGTACCGACGAATGGGAATGTTATGTCCGTGAATTCTCATTATCTTTGTCTATATGACTAGCGCGGGCAGTTCAAACAGCAAAATAGTATGATCCCTGGACCAATAAATATATTACATTTTTGTTGAAAGGAAAATAGCATGATCCCTGGACCAGTAAATATATCATTTAATGAATGAGTTAGGGCACAAAACGAATGAGCAACATGGCACCTAATTAATGCAAACAACTTCAGTGAGCAAAGACATCACACACGAAAGTGTTAGACAAACAAAACACATACGGAAGCGCTGCGACGTAGCAGAAGGAAAATAGTTGTAAGGTAGTATAAAGTATGTATCCATATCATTCTCTGCAAGTAAAATAGTTCGTACTATTTCTTAATTTACCGCAGATTTTCGACTTTATTTGTATAAAAGCAATTATTATGTTCCATTTGGGACAAATATTACAGTGACATTTCGTAGATAGGTATGCGCTACGTAACCCCGGCTTGAGAGCTCTGCCGAGAAATCAGCATCAAATACAAAACACTATGGGCTTCAGCACCGTAGTCTATTTGCTATGGCGCGATCCTGTCCGCTCCCCCGGCAAAGGTTTTGCTTCTTCGATTGGTAATCTCAAGCCGGTCTTAAGTCACGTCAAGATTTAGCAACACCACCTCGCAAAGCCCATTCAGTTTGCCCGCGAAGCTATCTGATTGGCTAACTTGAGCAGCTGATAAAATGACAATGGCGCGAGATATTGAATTATTTCTTTTCAAATTATTTATCAGTAGGGCCAACCCTGTAACGCTCATGTACCAGGTCGCTGTTTTCGCAAACACAATCACTCTCATCTCAGTGAACTGCAAGTCAGAACAGATGTTGAGAAGGCTCTTATCTCCACTCCCAAATGTGTCTCATAGCTGTCCCTTCTTAACCTTTCTTTCGCTTGCCACTATTATCATATTAGGGGTATTTGAGGACTACCTTTAGTAGATCCTTTGCTTTTGCTACTTTCTCTACTAGATGGTCACTATTAATCGTCCTGGGATTTGTCTCTCGTTGTGGGTGGAAGTCTACATTGTTTCTTACGTCCGTGATGAAAGTCTTCTCGACTGGTAAGTGCTTTCTGATAATTACATCTTGTTTCATGAAGTGAAGTGCCTTCATGTTTGAAAAGACAAGATCTATTGTACTGCTCCCATTATGTGAGAAGTATGTGTGTTTGTCTGGATCACTGAGAAGGGATAAACCCTCTACTCCCAGAAAATCCAGTACGAGTTTCGTCTTTGTGGACTCACGATCTATCCTGCAGTTCATATCTCCTCTCTAGTTGCTTTACGTCGCACCGACACAGATAGGTCTTATGGCGACGATGGGACAGGGAAGGGCTAGGAGTGGGAAGGAAGTGGCCGTGGCCTTAATTAAGATACAGCCCCAGCATTTTCCTGGTGTGAAAATGGGAAACCACGGAAAACCATCTTCAGGGCTGCCGACAGTGGGGTTCGAACCTACTATCTCCCGAATACTGGATACTGGCCGCACTTAAACGACTGCAGCTATCGAGCTCGGTGTTCATATCTCCGGCTAGTATGAGAGGCTCATTCTTGTTTATATTAAGGAAGGCGTTGCTGCACTCCTCCATAATAGTCCTGTCGTGGGTGTCTGGTGGAAAGTAGACCCCCATTATGGTGCACTGTGCAGTTTTAACAACTAGTACATTGTCTGTTTTATAAGTCAGTCCGAACGGTGATATACTTGGGCTTATAAGGCACGATATTCCTCCCTTTGGGCGCCCCAATAATCTTTGCGTCGCCAACACATGTGCCGCATAATGGTCTGGTGGAGTCCATTCTTCTGTTAAGAACGTTTCTGACAAAATCCATCCCAATAGAGCAAACGACTGGAGTGTTTCAGGGGGACCCATTGAGTCTGATCCTGTTTAACATAGCGGCCATGGACGCAATAATAACAGTAAATTCCAGTAATGTAAAAATATATGTTTACGCGGATGACATGGCGATTGCGTCATCATCTCCTGCAGATCTGCAAGCAGCCTTCAATATATTAGTGGAATGGGCCGGCAGAAACGACATACGGCTGAATGTAAATAAGACAGTAGTTATGGCATTCAGACGAGGGGGAAGAATTGCATCACATGACACAATTTATTATAAGAACGAAAGATTAACGACGGTTGCATCCTTTAAATACCTGGGAATGATGCTACGGACTACAGGAACCACATTTACACTTCACATCAAGGACAAGGTCGCAACTGCGATAATAGCAATGCACGGCATCGTACACACAAGGAACCTCTCAGTGGATACAGCGATAAAGCTATTCAGAGTGAGTGAGTGAGTTACGGATTACATCTAATATGGGACCATCTTTCTAAGAGCAAACTTCTGGAATTGGAAAAGATCAAGGCAATTTATCTAAAAAAGAGTACTCAGCGTATCTAAATTTACCCCCTCACGGTTGGTATATGAGCTGGTGAGAGAAAGGTTCTTTATAGAGGATCTTCGAGAATGGATGCTATTACATTCTACACCTATGTATCACGGTGCGTTAAAAGAACCACACGACAAGAAGAAAGAAATATGGAGCACGTTTTATACACGGATGTTATGATGACTCAAGATTGGCAACGTTCAAATTACGACCTGCGACATATCATGACGCGATTCGCTGTGCATGGATTCCATCACAAAATATGCGACAAGACAAGACATCACGACCCTACTAATGACTGTACTTGAAAATTGTGCAAAAAACAATGCGATCGGTACCATCTTCGAGAGTGTACGGAAAGAACAACGTCGTTGACCTCATTCTGTAGTGAATGAGCAATGTACGATATTGTATTTATTTCTTGGCCATTGGCTGCATTAAATTCTTTTATTATTATTATTGAGGACTACCTTTACCTGTTTTTGTCCTTCGACCAAAGCATATAGAAATTAACTACCTTTATTTTCTTCTTAAGGAGAAAATGCCCTCGATATTAATGCCAGTAAAACTCTCAGGTAATTCATGTACTTCCTTCAAAAATGCTTGAACCATTAGTTACTAGGTGACAGACCGATATCGGTAACGACAGAATAGTCTGTGAAGTAACGTGGGTTGTAGACGAGAATCATATGGAAGATGTTAGCGAAGGCAATATTCTAGAATAGCTTCACACGAAACTGCCCCATTTATCACGTTAATTGGACGTGTAAAATTAGAAGAGGAAACTGTTAAGTGGCAGATGAAATTGCATTAACATGGTTTGGGCTTGGACCTGCAGAGGTTCTATTAACTCGCTTGTACAGAAAGGATGGCATCGAGACAAATTATCCACTTTTAATCATTGGCCATTTTTAACATCTGTTGCCTTAACGGCTGGTCCCCGGTGGACACAATTTTGTTTGAAACAGTTATGACATCCATTTACTAAAATTGTGTAAAATGAAAAGGAATTTTGTTTTCATATGTCATGCACTGACATTTACCACAAATACGATAGGAGTTAGTACAATTGGATTGTATCTTATGCTGTGAGTCTTTCGCAATTATGAATGTGTAATCTCTTCTGGGAACTACGAGTATTTATTAGAGTGACTGTGGAAGCTTAATATTACCTTAGAACGAGATAGCAGAGTGACTGCAGTTCCAATCCAAGTCAGTCCATGTCACATTTTCGAAATGGTGGGAGCGGTGCGTAGTGTTGTTGCAGTGTTGCACAACTCCCAATAGTTTTACACTTCGTTTGTCGTCTTTTCTTCTAATGTTATAGTTTAATAAACCTAACACTTATTCGAAAACATGTTAAAAATCAACCATCTTAGGTCGTTCGTTGTACTAATGGTTCGTAACGGACCAATAAACGCTGCTGGCTTCGAATCAAACACAGGGTGTTAGCTTTCCTACGGCAACTCCCTAGCGGACAGCGCGGCCTAAGCCTGTACATCACGTAGCATGCTCGCCAGTATCGGTCTCAGGGAGTTGCACGAGACTAGCAAGTCCCCTGCCGAGAAACAGTTTCAAATGTCCCCGTTAGATTGCGCCACTCTGCTGAGATTACTTCATTCCTACTTTCTCTCCTCTCACAAAGGTGAATTCATTTCCATTTTTTTAAATTTGCAATTTTTGCTTTGCGTTACACCGACGTACATAGATCTTACGGCGACGATGGGATAGGAAAGGGCTAGGAGTTGGAAGGAAGAGACCGTGGCTTTAATTAAAACACCGCCACAGCATTTACCTTGTGTGAAAATGGGAAACCGTGCAAAATCATCTTCAGGGCTTCCGACAGTGGTGCTTGAACCCACTATCATGGCCACACGACCCTAACCGCACGGCCACGCCATACAACACCACCCACAATATTACCAATATCTTGTTTCAATGAAAAACAGGACGGCAAATTTTCAATTCAAGTGAGGCAAAAGAACTGTACCAGGCTGAGTGGGTCAGACGGTTGAGGGGCTACCCTTCTGACCCCAACGTGGCAGGTTCGATCTTGGCCCAGTCCGATGGTATTTGAAGCTGTCAATAGATTTACTGGCACGTAAATTAACTCTTGCGCGACTCAGCGTCTCCGAAAACCGTAAAAAGTCGTTAGTGGGACGTAAAGCCAATGACATTATTATTGAGAGTAATTAGCCTCTTATTTCCTGGGTTGTATATTTCAGTTTTAGTACGAATGTAGATCATTGAAATGAAATGCCGAGGACATGTTCGGCTCGCCAGGTGCAGGTCTTTTGATTTGACTCACGTAGGTGACCTGCGCGTCGTGATGAGGATGAAATAATGATGAAGACTACACATACACCCAGTCTCAGTGCCAGAGAAATTAACCAATGAAGGTTAAAATTCCCGACCCTGCCAGGAATTGAACCCGGGACTCCTGTGAACAAAGACCAGCACGCTAACCATTTAGCCATGGAGCTACACTGTAGTTCATTACTTAACGATAATAGAGTTTCTTGTTATTTCTGTAAGCTATAAAAATGTGACACAGAAAATTTTGGTGCAACACCCAGCTTCAGATACCACCAGCCGCCACTGCGAAATGGAATGTCAAATCCAGTGGTTTGAGTCTTCCGTTGCATTGTGGATCCTCTGGCTTAGTGCCATAACATTAACATTAACGTAGAACTGTAGGTCATGTGGTTTATGATTACATTAACAGTTACCTAAAAATTCAAGCGTGCTTGCTTGTACTTTACGATGATAGAATTCGTTCCACAGATCGTATAACCATGTTTTCAGATTAATAATAACAATATTAATAATATAATAAGAAGAATCGTATTGCCTCAGCTACGTGTGCAGGCATTTTAATCACCGGGCGAGTTGGCCGCGCATTTAGGGGGGCGCAGCTGTGAGCTTGCATCCGGGGGATAGTGGGTTCGAGCCCCACTGTCGGCAGCTTTGAAGATGGTTTCCCGTGCTTGCCCTTTTTCACACCAGGCAAATGCTGGGCTGTACCTTAATTAAGGCCACGGCCGCTTCCTTCCCACTTTTAAGCCTTTCCTATCCCATCGGCGCCATAACACCGATCTCTGTCGGTGCGACGTAAAACAAAATGTAAAAAAATAATACATTTGACTGTCTGCTCGTTAATTTCGACGTTCTGTTTTACTCTAGGCCTACTAGATGGCAGACAGAGTAAACCGAATATTTCTTGGGCGTCTATGGCTGAGTGTTAATGAATGTTTCACCAGAGATTGTTTATATGCCGACATCGTACGACATGGAGTGTCGAATTGATTTCTTTCCGCTCTTCAAAAATCCGACTACCTCTGCCGGATTTGAACCCGCTATCTTGGGATCCGGAGGCCGACACTCTATCATTGATCGACAGAGGTAATAATAATAATAATAATAATAATAATAATAATAATAATAATAATAATAATAATAATAATAATAATTTTGTGTGGCTATTGCTGACCTGGGGCCGCTCTTGTAAGGCAGACCCTCCGGCGAGTGTGGGCAGCATCTGATATCTATGGGAAACTATGTGTTTTTGTAGTGTTAGGTGTGGTGTGTGAGTTGCAGTGATGGTCGGGACAATACAAACACCCAGCCCCCGAACCAGGCGAATTTAAGGTTAAAATCTCCGACTCGGCCGAGAATCGAACTCCGGGCACTCTGAACCGGAGGCGACTACGCTGGCCATTCAGCCAAGGGGCCGGATATAATAATATTCAACATCATCTTCATGAATTTTGCCTGCACACCCAAATGCGTCTCATTGAAAATGTATGTCCAATTCCTCTTTTTTTAACTTGCCACTGATATTAAGGGTACTCGAAGATTACCTTTACCTGCCATTATCCTTAGACTAATGTATGTAGGCGTTTACTACTGCCATGTGGTCTGTATTGCTGAGCGTGTGAATGACGGTGGATTATGAGTGTGACCTAGTTGATTGCTGTTGTAACATGTATAATTACATTTGTACTAGTGGACTCGTTCGCTGCTCCGCAGCATTCATTATAAATAGGTCAGATAACTCATCTTGATGTGCCTGCCGTAGTCATATTGTTTTTCCTGCACATTTCAATAATTTTATGAACATTTAATACCGATAATATAGTTTATGGATTTTCCAAAAATAAAAAAAAGTGTTTATTTTTAAAGAAGATTCCAAATACCAATTTTAACGTCTGTGACATCTTCAGTTGTACGATCCCGCCCGTATGTGTGCCTTACCCTACAGTTTTCTTTCCCAAACAGTAAGTCATAATATGTTTACCATACCGATTGGGAACGAACTTTGACTTAAACGACATTCAGAGTGTCACAGTTCATCTCAGCTATCCCCAAAGACTATGAATTCGTCACTAATATCGTCATTTTCGGATTTTTAAGTTTCACTCCCTTCCTTTAGGGGTGTTAGGAGTTTCTTGCCCCTACAATAATTTTTCCAGGTAAAAGCAGAAATAGGTTTTAAGGAACACATCATAATCTTCACATACTGTTGGGTAGGCAACCCGCTGATCGGACTTGTCTTGCGGTTTGCTTCTCTTCCCCTATTTTATTTTTTACCCCTTAGTGCCGAACTACCAATTAGATTTCGTTCAAACCACTTCATAATCCCTCTCAGATGTAATAAGAACAAACTGCGAAATCGGTCCAGTAGTTTTTCAGTCTTAGCTTCAAACATACCAACATCCAATTATATATATAATATATATATATATAGATGTGTGTGTGTGTGTGTGTGTGAGAGAGAGAGAGAGAGAGAGAGAGAGAGAAATTACTTCATATTGGTTAATGTACAGTATACTATTACTTCAATTCGTGTATGCATGTGAGTGTTAGAGTAATGCAGCTCTATTAGATTAGACTATAGATAGCAGTTGTAAAATGTGGTGTAAGGTCATTAGACGCGCTGTATTTGCTGTTACCACAGACAAAACTGTGACTGAATAACTAGCTTTCCGATAATGTAAAGTTAGTAAATGGTTGCACAGTAGAAATAAATAAATAAATAAATAAATAAATAAATAAATAAATAAATAAATAAATAAATAAATATAAGCGGGCCAGGAGCCCTAATTTTAACACTTGACGGAAGACATAATAAATAAATTAATAAATAAATAAATAAATAAAATAAATTCCAAGGCGTGGTGGCATTTACCCAGTGTTATTTCCCCGGTTACCAGTACTACATTGTGAAGAGGTGGGAAACATATCGAATCATAAGGGCTGAATGTCGTCACCTTTACGCCGAACAAGCAAGCTAGAAGAAAGATTAACGGAAGCCCATCAAGGTCGCTCCCTGAGAGACAGTCTTTTTAACCCACTTAGTGTGTTCGTCGCTACTTAATTTTATATATAACGCAGAGACAGGATATTTTTGTTCTCATTCAGCTGTTACTTGTCACTACAGAGTAAAGAATGACAAACAGTATGTGACGAAATACCTGGATATGCTCTCAATAAATTGATGCTCTTGCTATCCAAAATAACAGGCCTGAGTTTGTTGTTCTCATCTGTATGATATGAGATTAATATGAGTATTGCCCAATTTCAAGAAAATACATAGCTTGAAATAATCACACTTAAAGACGTGAAGCTCTGTTGGAGCGTTAAAACAGTCCCACCCCCTACGGAGCAGGAACTAAGTAAGAGCGGCAGTCATTGTATAACACTAACAGCGGATTATTATTGCCGGTCTGAATAGCTCAGACGGTTGAGAGGTTGAGGTGCTGGCCTTCTGACCCCAACTTGGTAGGTTCGATCCTAGCTCAGTGCGGTAGTATTTGAAGGTGCTCACATACGTCAGTCTCGTGTCGGTAGATTTACTGGCACGTAAAAGAACTCCTGCAGTACTAAATTCCGGCACCTCGGCCTCTACGATAACCGTAAAAGTAGTTAGTGGGACGTAAAGCCAGTAACATTATATTATTATTATTATTATTATTATTATTATTATTATTATTATTTTCTTCGTTATGCCCATTCAAAGAGCGGGTTTGAACTTGTTCGTTGGCCTGATGGTTTTCGCCTTTTTGTACTCCGAAAATGTCTTCATTAATGCACTGTGTTGCATCTTGCGTTCAGTGGACCACTTCCTACCATTTCCTTTTTAGACTTCTCCGCGAATTTGTGCTTCGCTACTATTGTGCTAGAAGCTCCACGATCTTCTATGATGTCCACCGTGATACTCTTTTCTCGGAGGTCGGCCTTATTTCCTTCTAGCCAGTTTATTTGACCTTCTTTGGGTTGATTACTTTAACTAATCTTTTGGTGAGTCTGTCGCTGTCCATTCTATGGATATGGCTATAGAATTTCAGGCGTCTCTTGCACCTGTCAGTTAATGAGTAGAGGCTCGATGTTCTCTTCTCAATCCACATTCCATATTCTCTCGTGGGACCATAAATTTCCCGGTGAATTTTCCTTTCTTGCCTTTCACTTTCTATAATTTTAGAGTGACCTCCAAGGGATATGGTTTCTGAGGTGTATAAAGCTTGTAATGTCGTAAATTTGATTTACGCGATATGACTCTCTTGCTGTAGTAATTCCACATTATTATTATTATTATTATTATTATTATTATTATTATTATTATTATTATTATTATTATTATTATTATTATTATTATTATTATTATTATTATTATTATTATTATTATTATTATTATTATTATAAGGCAAAGTACAAACCAGAGGCGTAATGAATAT
Organism: Anabrus simplex; assembly: GCF_040414725.1. Classification (NCBI taxonomy): domain Eukaryota; kingdom Metazoa; phylum Arthropoda; class Insecta; order Orthoptera; family Tettigoniidae; genus Anabrus; species Anabrus simplex. The sequence continues at coordinate 374,250,224 of NC_090268.1, read as the reverse complement.
GATGACGCCCCGCCTGCAGGAAAGAAAATTGCCTCCCCCCTCAAAGATATTGTATAAAAGCTGTCAGTAGCACATATAAATTAAATTACAGCAGATACTTTAATGCAGTATTTATTCATTTAGTACAGGCATCGTTCATCGAGAGCGAAATGCTTTCGGAGCCTGTTTGCTCCCCGCTCTTGAGGAACGAGAGCAGCTTAGCGAGCAAGTAGGGGAAGTGCATGACGCAGTACGCACTGAAGGTCAGTGGTTCAAAGATACAGCACATCTTTCTGGACAGGTTAGTTTGCGACACGATTCGCGTGAATTCACGTGAGGTGACAGTAGTGTGTTCCCGCCTTTATCCTCACACCACACAACGTTCAATCCTAGTCGGTAAATGTTACATTTACTATGGAAGCGAGTTCAGCACAGCGTAGGCCATCGACGCCAACAAGTTTCAAACCTTCTTGGGAAGAAGAGTACCGCTATTTGATACTTCAAGAAAATAATACACAAAATGTTTAATATGTAATAAAATATTGAATCACATTAAAAAATTTAATCTGCAGCGCCGTTGTTCCTTATGTCATTCCAACAAGTATGTTAAATATGAAGGCTGGGAAAGCATAGCGTTACTAGAAAACCTTAAAAATAACACATTTGAAGATGTACGTATGTTTCATATTACCCTATTCAACTCTATTTATATCATAAAAACCAAACCAAACCCCATGGACCGGGCGAGTTGGCCGTGCGCGTAGAGGCGCGCGGCTGTGAGCTTACATCCGGGAGATAGTAGGTTCGAATCCCACTATCGGCAGCCCTGAAGATGGTTTTCCGTGGTTTCCCATTTTCACACCAGGCAAATGCTGGGGCTGTACCTTAATTAAGGCCACGGCCGCTTCCTTCCAACTCCTAGGCCTTTCCTATCCCATCGTCGCCGTAAGACCTATCTGTGTCGGTGCGACGTAAAGCCCCTAGCAAAAAAAACCCATGGCACTACAGCCCTTGAAGGAGCTTGGCCTACTAAGCGACCGCTACTCAGCCCGAAGGCCTGAAGATTACGAGGTGTCGTGTGGTCAGCACGGCGAATCCTTTTGGCCGTTATTCTTGGCTTTTTAGACCGGGGCCGCTATCTCACCGTCAGATAGCTCCTCCATTCTAATCACGTAGACTGAGTGGACCTCGAACCAACCCTCAGGTCCAGGTAAAAATCCCTGACCTGGCCGGTAATCGAACCCGGGGCTTCCGGTAAGAGGCAGACACGCTACCCCTACACCACGTGGCCGGCTATTTATATCATAATGTTTGATAATTCCTCGGAGATGATTTATTTATATACCGGTATGTATTTCATTGCTGTTGTTCATATGGTAACATTTCCGAGCGGCAAGTACAGTACCGCCACGGTATGCAACCCGTCTGCCCGCTGCTCTCTTGTCACGTGACTGACAGCCGTCCCGATCGCAGCAAGTGAAACCGGCTCCCTAGAGCAAGTACGTGGTGACGTCTGATTTATTACATACAAAGGACTTACATGATTAAACAAACTAATTTTTGAGTAGATTTTATTTTGAAAGATCCATATTTTGTAGGGATTGGAATACAACTTCCATTTACTTAAATTGTGTAAAATGAAAAGGAATTTTGTTTTCATATGTCATGCACTGACATTTACCACATATATGTTTCTATGTTTTGTCTTTACATTTCTAAAACTTTACTGTACTCACATTTGATTCTGTAGAAACTGGACCTTGCAGCGTACTTCATACAATTCACACCTATTTCAAAATGTTTACACTTAATATTATCTTACCATTGTAAATACAACACGTTAAAGTATACAAATTTACACAAAATTCGGATGCTTTAATGTCTTACTACTACTATTTACATTGGATTGAGCGTTACATTAAAATATGACACCATCACATAGAAATGTACACACAATTTACAGAATGCTGGAGCAACTTACAGTTTTGGGAGAAGGTTCCTAGAATGCTGCTTCCTTGGATGGCACACTCGATGCTGAGGAGGCTGAGTTCATGGGGCTGCCTTTGGGTCATAACAATTCCAGGTAGTTATTTACAAATTTCAGTTACGAAAATGATCGTTTTGCGAAATAAATAGCTTAACAACTTCATTATATACAATTCACACCTATTTCAAAATTTTAAAACTGAATATTATCTTACCATTGTAAATAAATATACAAATATACAAATTCACACATACTAAATAGGCCTAAAATTTGATATTTCACTGTTTCTTTAAGAACAGCTTTGCTCAGGTATTTGTGAGAGAGCGTGCGGCTCGTGTTACAAGAGACAGCTCTCTTAGACTCAACATAAAAACAATAATTTGCGGGCAGGTACAACCATCCGACAATTTTTCTTCATATAGGAGCAAAGTCATCAGCGTACAGGCCATGAAGGCCCCTGGAGGAGTGGAAGGTAAAGGCTTCCACCATCCGTAACCACGGCACTTGATGGGGTAGAGTGGTTAGCTGTACTGGTACTCATTTTTGGTGTAGGCTGAGTGAACCTCAGGGCCATGTGCACCTCCGGAAGTGGAAATCTCGTTTCTTAAAGTTTACGACTTCCTGACGGGGAATCGAACCCACGTCCTTCCGGACGAGCTGACCACGCCTTTACCGCTTCGGCCAGGCAGCCCCTTTACTCTTCATATGCACAGTAATAAATCCTTCTTGCTCATCCTTCAAACACATCACGGTGTCACCTTTCCCATGCAGAATGGCATTTAGGTACAGTTATATATTCATTTATGTTCGACGATGCCGAAATATAATTATTACATGCCAGAAAATGGAATCTTAATGAGGCTCATTACAGTTCAAGTTTCATTATGAAACAGTTTATCCACCAGTCAGAGTTCATATTTTCATTATGATACAACTGTTCGACCAATTAGGTAAGGATAGCAAAATCAAACATGTCGGGCACACATGTTACCTAACATCAATGCACCTTCTACTTCCAATATTCCACAGCCACACGGCACATTCCTGCAAATACACTTCAACAACTCTACAATAAACAATTTGTATTCGAAATAGAACTAGGTTATGATAACCGTCTATCAAAGCTTTGAAAACATATGACATTGTGAAGGTCTCAGATCCAGTCACGGAAAATCAATTACCCAGCGCATGCGCTCTGCGCCTGTTCAGTAAACTCAACTGTCAAGTGACATCTCGACTGAAATTTATGAATATTTAAAATATAAAGTTATAATTATAGTCGAGCATAAACAGTCGTATGCAACTCGCCTATAATGGTAATTGACACACTCGTATGGAAATGATAAAACTCGCTTCGCTCGTTTTATAAACATAGTCGTTTCTTAATTATTGCCATTATATGCTTGTTGCATGATGTACTATTATTTACTTATCTGGGGAAGTCTGAGGGCCCTTTCAGCCCGAGCCCACCTGCATTGCAGGCCCTAAGGTTACGCCTCTGGTACAAATTTTAAGACATAGAAGTGATTGACTTGATGCTGGGTGCAAGTAGCTCCTCCGTGTCCCGACATTTTTCTTCAATATGGAACCAGTTTGGTCTCCCTATTAAACACACACAGAAATGGACATGGCATAGGCTTTTGGGCTTACGCCGTCTCAAGAAAATAAGGTGAAATTCTTTACGTTTCATACAGAACTTTGATATGAGTCTTCAGAAGAAAATCTCGACTGTCCACGAGAAAGACTTCTCCAAGAATGAGGTTTGATTTTAGACGTTAATAATAGAAGTGGAAGTGGTACGTTCATTCGTCACCAGATGGATCACCGTACGCGGGCCATGAAAGCATAAATGGTAACACAGAGAAATAATTGATCGTAGTAATCAGAGGTTCGCTATTTATTCAACTCCTGCTCTCTTCAGACCCCGACGGCATTAGGCTTAGGAGTCTTTCATTTTTAGGGCCTTCCTTTTCTCTTGCCGATACATAAATCCTTCGAAGGACTGGACCTTTTCTTCGTTCCCTTCTGATTAGTGTTCAGTGAGGATAGTTACCCAGTTGGACTTCCTCTCAAATCAATAATTACCACCACCACACCACCATCAGTCTAGTTAGATACGTATGTATTGCCATGCTGTTGTGTGTTTGTTTGCGGGAAGTATTTCATTTCCCTGTAGTCACCCATGTGTGGAAGACATCCCCTAAGAATTGGAGGCTCCCTCGAGGCGTGAATCCTGGCGATGCCAAAGACAGAGTCCTATGGGGAAGTTATGTTAGGTAAACAGCGGGTCCTCTATGATGAAACAAACACTAAGATTTTTGTTTGTTTGTTTGTTTGTTTGTTTGTTTACAATTTGCTTTACGTCGCACCGATACAGATAGGTCGTTTGGGTACGATGAGTGGAAAGGAAGCCGCCATAGACTTAATTCAGGTACAGCCCCATAATTTGCCTGGTGTGAAAATGGGAAACCATGGAAAGCATCTCGAATTATTATAAAAAACAAATTGAAGACGTTGATCCCTCATTTTTGCGAGAACTGAGTATGAAAGTTTAATGAAGTACTTGATTTCATACCAACAGAAATTACTTCCAGAGATCTATAAAGAATTGCGACCCGAGGCAGCACTCAGCGATGAGTGAAGGTAGCTATAAAGATGAAACTAGACATGAATTAATGAAGCACTTCCAGGAATCTTAGAAACGTGAAATAGAGTACTTGATACCACCAGGATCTCTGGAAATTTCGAAGATTTCTTTAACTTCCCGGGGAGGCCCACCTGGGAGTTCGAAATTTGGGCCCTGAAGTAACACAGCGTAGGTACGCGAGTCTGAGAACTTTTCACCCAGTGGAAAACTATTTTGAAAAATCACAAGATACCCTCATGCTGAGAAACAATGCAGGTGCTTTGACTCAAAGTAATAATGTTATTTGTTTTACGTCCCACTGACTATCTTTACGGTTTTCGGAAACGCCGAGAGGTCGGAAGTTTGTCCCTCACGAGTTCTTTAACGTGCCAGTAAACCTACAGACACGAGGCTGACGTATTTGAGCAAATGACGTACATAAGTCTATGGTAGGACACCAACTGGAGTGTGGTTCCATTGTATGGGACCCTCACCAGGATTACTTGATTCGCTAACTGGAAAAGATCCAAAGAAGGGCAGCTCGTTTTGTTCTGGGTGATTTCCGACAAGAGAGTGGCGTTGCAGTGATGTTGCATGGTTTGGACTGGGAGGACTTGGGAGAGGGGAGACGGGCTGCTCGACTGAGTGGTATGTTCTGAGCTGTCAGTGGAGAGATGGTGTGGAGTGACATCGGTGGACGATTGAGTTTTGGGTGGTGTCTTTGAAAGTAGGAAAGATCACAATATAAAGATAAAGCTGGAATTCAAGAGGACAAATTGGGGCAAATATTTGTTTATAGGAAGGGGAGTTAGGGAATGGAATAACTTACCAAGGAAAATGTTCAATAAATTTCCAATTTCCTTGCAATGATTTAAGAAAAGGCTAGGTAAACAACAGGTAGGGAATATGCCACCTGGGCGACTACCGTAAATGCAGATCAGTAATGATTGATTGATTGATTGATTGATGAGCAAGCTGCAGAGAGTACAGGGCCGTGCCGGAAGGCATGTTAATCGTCATTCCCCTTCCCACCCAATAAGGTTACCTTCCATTGAGACAATAGCCAAACTGACCCGATCTTTCTCCGGAAATCCCCCTCTGCCTCGATAGAATTTGACTCCTTCCAGCGTCTATTGTTTGTTCATCGCTCAGCTCAGAAAGGTGAAGGAGTTACACTTTGTCCGCCTTTCGCTCGTACCTCTGCCTTTCAGAAGAGTTTCTATTGGCGTTCCGCAAAGATATGGAACTTGCTGTCAGGGAATGTCAAGAACGTGCCTCTTTCCAAAATTTCAAATAATATAAAGAAACATGTAATTTAATGGAAATGCTGCATGTGTCTGTGAGTGTGTTGGTGAATGATATTCGTGGAGTGAAAGGAAGTATGCGACTATAGGAATGATTCAATGACTAAGCGATTAGCTGACTTTCGATAGACAGAATGAACGAGCAGCTCGATAGCTGCAGTCGCTTAATTGCGGCCAGTATCCAGTAATCGGGAGATAGTGGGTTCGAGCCCCACTGTCGGCAGCCTTGAAGATGGTTTTCCGTGGTTTCCCATTTTCACACCAGGCAAATGCCGGGGCTGTACCTTAATTAAGGCCACGGCCGCTTCCTTCCAATTCCTAGGCCTTCCCTATCCCATCGTCGCCATAAGACATATCTGTGTCGGTGTGACGTAAAGCAAATAGCAAAAAAGGAAGAAAAGAAATTAAGCATGTACGTATACACGTATACTTTGTACAGTAGGCCTAATATTTAAGTATTTTGTAAACTATGTAAATATTGTAAATAAGATAGGTGTAGGGAACATTTTATATGTACATGGGGATTCACCCTTTTCTCTACTACCCCGTGTGGACGGGGGACGCAGATGAATATATCCACGGTATCCCCTGCCTGTCGTAAGAGGCGACTAAAGGGGCGACCAAGGGATGATTGAATTTGAACTATGAAACTACTTTTGATTAGTACCATCACGCGGGGAAAGCCATGGGTCGCCTTTACTTGCGAGTAGTACCACTATGATAGGTACACAATAGGTTTGTGATTAGTAGCAACAGAGAGTGTTTCACTGTGGGTTTCCAGTACCCGTGATTAGTGCCATTGTGAGAAACACCTCGCGCCTGGGCCTTGCCTGTGATTAGTACCACTATATGAGCGACACCGTGGATCTGCGTTGCCTGGGATTAGTACCCACTATATGAGGAACACCACGGGAATACCAGCGCCCGTGATTAGTACACCTAGGTGAGGAACACCACGGGTTTGCGTTGCCTATTTATTTATTTATTTATTAATGTCTTTCTGTACATGGCGGGGCTCAGGCTATGAAGCCTGCTATTATGCCAAACCATATAATTATGCACCTGTATAAACATAATATACTGAACATTATAACTACTTAAAAAATAAGTTAATTATAATTTAAAGTTAATGTGAAATGTAATTTGTATGAAATGTAAAGCATCATAAAAATCATTTTAACATTTTAAAATTAATTTATAATAATTACTATTATTAGAGCTATATCTCGAAAAATATAAACTATAATGTTTCTAACCTTACATTGACATTTTATTCATTTAACTTAATAATCTAAAATTTAAGGGTACTTCTAAGAGTAAATCAATCTGAGTGTAGGTAAAATTTCCAGCACATTCTTCTGAATAGCTTTAGGTTGCTTATGTCTCTAATTTCAGCCGGGAGAGAATTCCAGGAACGTATGGTCCCCGGTATAAATGACTTGTTAAACGTACTACTGTGATGAGTGGGGATGGACAGCAGGGTTTGTACTGATGACCTTGAGGGTGTTCTGCTTGAGGGAGAGAGGTAGTTGAAATCTGTTCTCAGATAATGTGGTTTACCTGTTCGCAGTATTTTGTGAAGAAGAGAAACAGCATGGTATTTACGTCTATCACATAATCTTAACCAGGACAGCTGATGGAGGAATGGGCTGATGTGGGAATGGAGCGGAACATTCAGAATGAATCGAATGCAGGCATTATGCGCCCGTTGAAGTTTAGAACCAAGTGAACAACTTATGTTATTATAGACTACATCACCATAATCAATATTGGTAGTATTAGTCCTTGAATGAGCAGTTTCCTGGTTTTGACAGGTAGAAAATCTCTCAGTTTGTATAGTGAGTGTAATGAACCGAATACACGTTGACACATTTTTGTTACGTGCTCTGACCAACTTAAATACTTATCAAAAATTATTCCAAGGTTCTTAACGGAGTCTTTCAGTGCTATAGGTGTTTCATTGATCTTGACAACCGGTACGTTGATGCTTTCTAACTTGGCATGCGCTTTTCTAGATCCTATTATGATGGCTTGCGATTTTAATGGGTTTACTTTCAGGCAGTGGCTACTAGTCCATTCGTTAATGTTAAATAAGTCTTCGTTTAATTTCATGGTTGCTTCTTGTATGTCATTCGGCTTGGTATGAATAAACAATTGGATATCGTCAGCGTATAAGTGATATTTACAGTTCGTCAGTTGTTCTGATAGGTCATTCATGTATAGGGAGAACAGAAGTGGTGATAACACCCCACCCTGTGCTACCCCCATCTCAGTATTTCGCCACCTAGACACATTGTCTCCCACTGACACACATTGTTTACGTCCACTGAGATAGGAACGTACCCAGCATAATACATTATTAGAAAATTTCATCATTTCTAATTTAGCTAGTAAAATGTCTTTATCTACGCAATCAAATGCCTTTGTAAGGTCGAGAAGAGTAAGAATTGTCATTATTTTGTCCGTTATCCATTGCTAGCTGAATGTCGTTAGTTACTTTTACTAATGCTGTGCTGGTACTGTAGTTCGATCTAAACCCTGATTGATATCTGTCGAGTAAGTTATGATGTAAGAGATAGGCTGTCATTTGTTTGTGTACTAGTTTCTCCAGTACTTTTCCTAGTACAGGGAGAATACTAATAGGGCGGTAATCGTCAAGAGTTGTGGGGGTACTGTTTTTCTGCAAGGGTCGGCATTAGGTGAGAAACACCATAGGTCTGCGTTTCACCATGGGTTTGCGTTGTCTATGAGTGGCGCCATTAGGTGAGAAACACCATAGGTCTGCGTTACCTGTGCGACATAGGTACAATACTAGTGAGTAGTACCATAATGTGTGCAACACTGTGAGTCTTTGCTACGTTTGATTAGTACCGCAACATGACAAATACCATAATTCTACCTTACTAGCGATAAGTACCATTATGAGGAGCCGTTGACCAGGATTTGGACCCCTTTAGGCAACAAGCATCCTCGATTCAGGATTGTGCTTTAGAAGCAGTCGCTTGGTCAGTAATACTGTTGTTTATGATAGTTTCTGGTTCGGATGTACTGATTGTTTTAAATTGATATCCATCCATTATTCTGATAAGTGGATGATTTAACACTTTAAAATTGTCATTACGTTTCGTACCATTAGGGGCCGATGATCTAGATGTTAGGCCCCTTTAAATAACAAACATCATCATCATTGTTACGGAGTTCTCCGTGGTAGTTAGAGGTGAAAGAAGGTGCAGGGATGAACAGGTCTCCACTTACGAAATTAAAGTTAATTTAAAATTTAACAAGGTTATATTTTCTTTTTCAAAATCAAGAAATAACAAATATAACAGGTACTCAGTAGCCTAGCAACAAATCGAGAATGTACAATTTATTACAGTTGTTACAGGATTTGGGCTCCGAGGGCCAGACACACAATTCTTGAGCAATAAGCCCAAACTTACTTATATACAAGGTTTAACAAAGGGGCAGAAAACCCCAATCATGCCTAGGAGCACTTGCTCCCCTTTACACTGTAAAGCCTCCTCGAGGCATACAGAAACCAAATTTTAAGAAAGAGCAACTCGCTCTCAAAGTTCAAGCCTATCAAAGGCCACACCAAACTCTACTTTCAAGCTGTCCTCCAAGTATATTAAAACAGGGGTAAAAATACCCAACCTACTGAGGCCTATTAAGTAAAGAAACAGGTCAATTACATGGCCTCCAAAAATACCAACTTGAGAGGAGGCGAAACTACACTCCTAATACATTTTATTAAAACCTAATTTGGCCCTAGGCCACTTATGCAAGGGCTAATCCCATTCTACGGAGGTGACACGATAGAAAATTTTATGACATTACGAGTAGAAGGGAAACAGTTATGAAAACGTAGTCACCTCAAAACAACATGAGTGGGAGCTCGAGAGGGTTAGGCACTCTCTATCCCAATTTGTAGTTTAAAAAGACAGAATTTAAATCAAGAGTCTTTTACATTTTAGAGGAAAGTTACATGGAAAAGGTTTCGAACCCGCCCCGAGGGTTAAACTGCTGAGCTGGCAAGAAAATAAGTTATAAAACGGCCATTACCTGGTGGTTGAACTGCTGCCCGAAGAAATAGGCGCTTCCCGCCCCCTGCTACATAATTTACACAATGATAGGTGTTACTGAAGTGGCCCGGAGACCCGAAAATCAGCAGTTTATATACCCTCGTGGTACATTCGAGTCCTTTCAAGAATAAGAACACCCGTCCACAAGCGTTTTATTGGACGACCAAAAGATTACATGTCAGAAGTGAAGAAGAAAACCAGGATTGGTGGAAAATTAATTACAGAAATTACTCATTGGTCGAATTCAAAACTGGCGGAAAGTGAAGGGTTATACAGCCAACCTAAACAATGACTGAAAGAAATTTAACAAAGAACAAACTTATGAACACAAAATTTCTCCAAAAACACAGTTCTTTTACTTCGCACTAGGGTGCATACTTGTAGTCCTTCAGTAGTGCCATCTAGAAGAGAATGTTCACACTTCTTACTACAGGCAAAAAAAAAAATACATCGAAAACGACACCGTTCAGAACACTTCAAAATTTACAAGTAGGGACATCTTCTGAGAAACTAGGGAATTAACACTGTAGTTAAAGTTCAGGCTTCCTCCAGTAGAGGAGTTTCAACTGGCGCAATGTTTGAATTAGCGGAGCGGAGGTGTACCGCCCGGTACAATCATCATCATCATCACCACCTTTTTCTCTAGACCTTCCATATTTTTCAACGGAATCATGGTAAATGAATAACTCCAATACCTTCAAGTACCACCGGACTGAGCCGGGATCGAACTCGCCAACTTAAGCTCAGAAGGCCATTGCTCTACCGCCTGAGCTGTCCAGCCCAGCTGAATCAAAATAATACAAACGTTAAATGAATCATGATAAAATTTGCCTGCATATCTTGCTGAATGTATTTTGGTCGTATAATATAAAGGAGGGGATGGATGTGGTTCACCTGCTCATTAATATTATTGTGTAAGATGGCCCATTGAATTAGTTATAGTATATCGTCGCTGCAGGGACAAAACCTCCTATGTGAAATATTTTAGCTTAGAACTTTGGCCTGTAAGGTTCTGTCATCTAAGGTGCAATATTGTGTGAATAATGTCAAAGCATTCTCGCTCTTCATAATGTATGTGTTGCGGGTCAGTATATCTCCAAAAAAATTATCACATAGGAGGTTTTGTCCCGACAACGACGATATGCATTTTCCTTAAAACACTTTGCGATTTGTACTTGTTTATCTACTTTATCATATAATTAAGACAGGTAAGCCACAAAAATGGCACACTTTATTAGAAACATTTTTAGCATGTGTCACAGGACAAATGTATATACATTGCATTCTTCAAGAGAAGGCAAGAGGCCGAAAAAATGGTAGAATAGTGAGGGAAATAGGGTTTTATGTAACAAAGCTTTCAATCTGATTTCTCTGTTGCGTTCCACTTTATTTTATATAGATAAGGTTTTTCTGATCAGATTACCTCTTCCCATATAAAATTGACTACCTGCCACAAACTCATAAAACTTCGTGATGTCCGCTGCGCATATCAGTATTCAGGTCAATTGTGTTTGCGAGAGCGAGTATTGATGGGTTCAAGATATGTTATTGTCCGGAGGCAACAGGCATAGTTAATGAAGATCCCTGCGAGTACAAGGAAGGGAGATCAATGAGAGAATGACCGAATGAGGAGTGAACATGTTGGAAGAGCTACAAATGGAATTAGGAGATAACATGCTAATTGTGCAATTGATTTGACGTACTGTATGGTTGGGACACGTAATGCAAATGGTTTGGGGGAGATTACATACGAGATCAATTAATTTAACTCCCGGACTGAGGGACTCAAACGGTAGCGTTCGGAGCCCAAATCGACGAGTTTAGAGGATTGTTCATACTATCTCTGGATGTTTAGATTTCCTTTCTTCTTTGTTGGCTCGTAAAATTTCCTTGCAGGATGCTTAGGTCCAAGAAAACTATCTATAGCTTTGGACAAAAAAGATGTGAATTCATGTACAGGATCGGAGAAGTAGTAGTTACTTTTATCGAGCGAGTTAGGGTCGCAAAGCTGTGAGCTTGTATTCGGGAGATGATAGCGAGTTCGAACCCCACTACCGGCAGCCCTGGAAATGGTTTTCCGTGGTTTCCCATTTTTACACCAGCCAAATGCCGGAGCTGTACTTCAATTAAGGCCACGGCCGCTTCTTTCCCACTCCTAGCCCTTTCGTACCCCGGTGAGAGTTGTAAAGCTTGATCAAACTTATCGAAACTTTGGTTAAATGGTGGAGGAGAATAATTACTATACCGGGAGAGTTGGCCGTGCGCGTAGAGGCGCGCGGCTGTGAGCTTGCATCCGGGAGATAGTAGGTTCGAATCCCACTATCGGCAGCCCTGAAGATGGTTTTCCGTGGTTTCCTATTTTCACACCAGGCAAATGCTGGGGCTGTACCTTAATTAAGGCCACGGCCGCTTCCTTCTAACTCCTAGGCCTGTCCTATCCCATCGTCGCCATAAGACCTATCTGTGTCGGTGCGACGTAAAGCCCCTAGCAAAATAAAAAATAAAAACAATAATTACTATCCCGAACTGATGAAGTGGTTGGTGAAATGTCGTTGATGGGTTATATTTCTGCACCTTTGTGTCTTGCTGTGATAATTATTCGGTGTATTTGGGAATGGACTTCGCTAATGTGGATATTTACTCCCCGTTGATCGCAGTGAGGGCATTTAAGTATGTCGTTTCTAGGGTAGATTCAGATGGACTGGTGAAGGCCATGGAGGATGTGTTTTGGTAGAGTAAATAATCTGCTCTCCTGCAGTAATCGGCTTCTTAATAGGCCATGGAATACATCTGAGTATGGTATTTTTATGACTGAGAATATGGCTAATTTTGGTTGAACATTTCGGAGTGTGTTATTCTTGGCGACAAAGGAGATCGGTAAAAACATGAACGTAAGAGTCAGATGTCCAAGTCAAATAAAATAACTTTCAAGGTAAAAATAAAAGAAAGCGAGAGAGAACACTCATATCTGCACACCGTAAGCAATCAAGAACAAATATCATATGAACTGACGACATAACATAAGCACAACAATGGCGATGCAGACGTGATAGTTGGTAATGTATCTCGTACAAATTCAGTAGCAATGTCGGCGTCCAAAGAAAAGGAAAACGATTGCTATCTGTTACACACAGTCAAAAAAATCAAATCTACAGAAATCATAAAAGAATTACACCTATTTGACCATCAAAATCAAACAAACTATTAACTAAGTAAATAGGCTCGCTACTTCAGTCACCGCCCTCCGTAGTGTATTTCAAATTATGTAGGCATGTATGTTTGTTTGTTTGTTTGTTCGTTTGTTTTGGCTGTAATAGGTATATTCCTAATTGCCAATAAACTGAATAGGCCTACTCTCTCCTCAGTTTCTGGCGATCCGTAACTGGGGGAGGCGAGTATTCTCTTCTACTTTAACATTGGTAGCACTTAGTTCATATTTTCTAACAATACAGTACTGATATCCTACTCATCCAGCGGTTCACCTCTTCCCATTTCGAAACTCCAGCATTCCATTCCACTTCCTTAGCACGAGAGAGAGAGGGAGAGAGAGATCCTTAAGAGCGCACAGCAATTAGTGAATTTCATCTCAGAACACCCGGAACTGACAGTGGCTTACTAAAGGCTGGCCTGACTTCATTATGCTTGCGAGAACTACTACGTTGATCAAAGTTTAAATTAAATAAGTGAATATAAACTTTTAAAATATCTCGTAAATTTCCTCTCCACCATATTACTATAAAGACGCAAGAGTGCCCACAGAGTTGTATAGAATCTTTATTTTATTTTTTATTTTTCTATTTTCAATTGATTTTTGTTGTACGAACATGTGATCATCCTCCATGTGCAATGAACACTCACAGCACACATACAAAAATATGAATTGTCAGCGCAAGGTACTTATAACTATATAATCTTTGAAAGTTTTTTGCTAGTGGCTTTACGTCGCACCGACACAGATTGGTCTTATGGCGACGATGGGATAGGAAAGGCTTAGGAGTTAGAAGGAAGCAGCCGTGGCCTTAATTAAGGTACAGCCCCAGCATTTGCCTGGTGTGAAAATAGGAAACCACGGAAAACCATCTTCAGGGCTGCCGGCAGTGGGATTCGAACCCACTGTCTCCCGGATGCTTTGAAATTTTATGATCTACATCTTCTCTGAATCTGCGACCCGGTACATGGACCATACTGAGATCGAATCTTATAAGTCGTAAACTACTAGAACCTGCTGTTAGATTTACAGAGACCTGAGAGTTTTCTTTAAGTAACACGTCACGTGCCGAATTACATTTTGAATGCAGTGCAAAGAATGCGAATATGTACTGGTTAGTTACGCCATAAGTTCTGTCGCCGATTGAGGAACTATATGCGGAAATACCCGCGTACCCGTTACACACATTACCAGTGCTTAAATGTATCCTGATAATGCAATTGTTTCCCTTCCCCGTTCGAGATTACTAATGTCTCTGCTCTACCATCTTTCTCTCACTAAATGCAGTTTTCTTAGCACAGGGAGATTTAATTATTCTTTACATAGAAACCGAGCCGGGCTGAGTGGCTCAGACGGTTAAGGCGCTGGCCTTCTAACCCCAACTTGGCAGGTTCGATCCTGGCTCAGTCCGGTGGTATTTGAAGGTGCTCAAATACGACAGCCCCGTGTCGGTAGATTTACTGGCACGTAAAAAGAACTCCTGCGGAACTAAATTCCGGCACCTCGGCGTCTCCGAAGACCTTAAAAAGTAGTTAGTGGGACGTAAAGCAAATTACATTATTAACATAGAAACCGAAATTATCTAAGGGACTAAACTGAGGGTCGCACATTTTCCTATTTTTAAAATTTAAAATTGTATGCATCTCTTTTGTAAAAATAATTTGGTTTGTGTTCAGTCTGTTTAGAAATAGTCAACTCAATTTATCAGCAAATTCGTCCACTAGTTGCAATGTATAAGTTTTAGCCCACTAAGCCGTATTATTGTTAATAAGATCTAAAGTGTGGCCATCAGTTAAGTGTCGGCCTAAATAATATTTCTTCGAATAAAAGAATTTATCCTGAAGACTAAATTATAGTCTACGATTAAAATACAATTATTTCAACTCATTTACGGGGTGGGGGAACATAGTTATTCTTCATAGTGAAATTATCCATTTCAGCGGGAGAAAAAGTAACCACTTTTTTTTTTTACATCGGTACTCACGTGTCATGAGATGCAATGCATTTTAGAACACTAACTTTACTTTTTAAGTTACTTTGTGAACATTTAGAAAGACCTGGTCTTGATTCATTTTTCTCATCATAAGATTGCAAAATGACAATCAACGGGTATCCGGGTACTGAACGCACTGGATAATGCTCGGGTCCTTGTATGACTAGCCTTAGTAAAAAGCCGGCTTGTTTATAGAGAAATGCCAGCTACAACAAGTGCATATGTGTTATGTATTCATTACCGACCACATTTAGAATACCAAACACAAATTACTCACATATTCACTCTTTAGCGTGACACACTGCTTCAAACGATCCGCCCATTTGTACATTGGCGCACGCACCACCTCTAGCGAAGTGTTGCCAGCACAACCAGTAAAAGCAAAGGATTCCATTATGAAAAGGCAGCAGGTTGAAGAAGAATTTCCAGATAATAAAACTGACAAGTTTCCATTTACAAAATACCGTTTTGGACAGATACTAATTCATTTCAAACTCTTCTTCTTGTTCTTGTTCTTCTTCTAAGCGTTTATCCTACTGGTGTAGGACCCACTAGATGGATGAAGGAACGCCATTTCCCGCGATCGAAAACATTGCTGTAGGTAGAGTGCCCATATGTCAGCGTTAATGGCATCCTGTCATCGTTGTTTTGGCCTTCCAATTGGTCGAATTCTGCTGACATTAAGGTGGTAGGCAGTGTCGGAGAAGGTGTGAGGTGCTGCGTGCATGATGTGGCCATCCCATTGGAGACGTCTCTGACGTATTTTATCATTTATTGGGGCGATGCCAATCTTCCTCCGAATAGCGTCGTTTGTAATGTGGTCAAGGCGAGAGTTTCCCATCGACCAACGCAACATGCGCATCTCCGTAACGTGAAGTTTGTGCTCTACTCGTCTCGTAACTGGCCAGAACTCAGCTCCGTAGATAGCCACTGGGCGAACAACTGTACGGCATATTTACGACGTCAGGAGTATCGGCATTTCCATGTCACAGAGCACTCCCGTTCCTCCCTCTATCGCATTCATCTAGCATTTATCCTTGCTCGCATTTCAACGTTAATGTTGGTGTTACTACATAAATGAGATCCTAAGTAACGGAAAATATCGGTCTTCGGTTGGCTTTCACCATTTATTTCAATATCATCGTCACTCTACTCGTTGGCTGAATGGTCAGCGTACTGGCCTTCGGTTCAGAGGGTCCCGGGCTCGATTCCCGGCTGGGTCGGGGATGTTAACCTTCATTGGTTAATTCCAGTGGCCCGGGGGCTGGGTGTTTGTGCTGTCCCCAACATCCCTGCAACTCGCACACCGCACACAACACTATCCTCCACCACAATAGCACGCAGTTACCTACACATGGCAGATGCCGCCCACCCTCATCGGAGGGTCTGCCTTACAAGGGCTGCACTCGGCTAGAAATAGCCACACGAAATTAAATCGTCACTCTGGATTGTAAACTATTCTGTCTTCTTGATGTTAAGATGAAGATCAAATCTGCTGAAGGCGCCATTTCAAACGCTTGAGCTGGTAATAAATTAGTTAAAATACGTAAAATGTAGGCAGGTACTCACTGAATAAAGAACAGCTCTTAATCACGGCCGGCCTCGAGCAACTTCTTCGCTGTCATATTTGTCATTGTAAGCCTTCTTCAGTATCGAATTCGTTACGTCAAATGAATAGCACTGGGATTTCGCCACAAGTTTTACAAAATGCTAAGCCATCGCTCTTCATATTCAACTGTAACCAGTCACTTAAATTGCTCCTCTTTTTCTCCACTCGTGTTTGTACTTTAGTCTGTTCTTCAACTCTTTACTCACATTATATGATTACAAGTTGCATTACATTGAAAAAGTATAGCATTACAAATTGAAATAATGTTTAATAACACCTACTTTTGAACCGAATGACTTGATGACTTTCTACCGGAACTGAACTCAATACAATGGCAGTTACCTATGTAAAGCTTATTTTGTGTTTTACGCGAGTGATCTGTACAGAAAATGACATTATTTCTTCTCAAAATCGGTCCTTGATTGGTCAAAATTCCCGTGACGGTGAGGTGTACTAATGAGTCCCACATTATCAGTTGTGACATTCCAAATCTCAGAATTAATACAAAATCACGTCCGACGAAGTTAAACTTTAAGGGTAATTTGGCACATTTTATAACACTAGTACATGTTTGTTTACGAGACAAGAGTCTCAGATAATTCAAGAAATCTGGCCGACAGATTGTAATCCTTCGAAGGGAGCTTCCATTGTTAAGAGCGGCGTCGTAAGGCAAAACAGGACGGGCCGTGGTCAAGAAATGTGTCGAAGGTCCTTGTTCTACATGTGAGGAAGGTCAACGAGCGGGCAAGAATGTAGCCAGAGTGAGTAGGCTCTAGGGTTTCAGTGAAGGTACAGGCTTTTGTTTCAACTTTGAAATGGCTGATTGCTTTTTGGAAAGTTATTTTTAAAATATGCTACAAGAGCTTAAAAAATAGTATATTTAGCTCCTTTTTCTATTTTCAGCATAAAATCACCATCACCACCACCACCTGAGTGGTTTATAAAGAAGCATTTTTGGTTGAGTAGTAGAAAATTTTTATTTATTGTAATAAAGATGATCTACTGCAAAATCAGTAGACCTGATAACATTGTTTTAGCAGTATTGAGGCTTCTACCTTTACCAAATTTGCTTCTACGCACTGGATACTTTGATAGGATTTAGAGTAGTCCTTCTCCTGTAAAATATGTCACCCTCTCCTGTAAAATATTTCACAAGCGGCATTCCAATGGATTAAGGTCAGAGCTTCGACAAACAACGTAGATAGCGGGCACATTGGCTTTACGTCCTACTAACTATATTTTTAGGGTTTTCGGAGACGCCGAGGTGTCGAAATTTAGTCCCGCAGGATTTCTCTTACGTGCCAGTAAATCTACCAATACGAGGCTGACATGTTTGAGCACCTTCAAATACTATCGGACTGAGCCTGGATTTAACCTGCCAAGTTGGGGTCAGAAGGGTAGCGCCTCAACCGTCAGGGCCACTCAGCTTGGCACATTGTAGTATTGACATGACTTTCTAGGCAGGCACTGAGTCTTGCTGGAAAATCCATCACTACTCGCGAGCTTCACCACCCTTTCCAGAATGTTGCTTTGGTAGCTCCATGCTATGTGTTTTCATCCCTCTTTCGCAGAAAAGTAGTGGCGTGACGCCCAGAAATAACATTCTCTAGCTAACCAACACAGATCACAAATATTCTTGTGATTTACAACGGTCGTAACAAGTCAAAAATCTCCACTCGAGTCTTGTAACACTTGTGTCACGCAATCACAATTATACGGTTCTCTTTCACTCCCCATTTCGTGTTTGATCGTGCGGTGATTAATCTTCCACTCCTTCCCGGATTATAATGTTGTTTTGTTCCAAATACATTCCAACTGAAGGCTTGGCAACTTAACATGTTGTAAACTAGGGACTGAACTCATGGGATGACTAGACGAGTTCTGCATTATACCATGCTGAGGTATGGGGTCAGGATAAAAGGTCATGGCATTTATAACATCGGCTTTGCCGATGATACCGTTGTGTAAGCCAGTAACCTTGCTGATCTTCAAATTATTATTAATAATATTGTAAGGATCAGTGCAGCATTCGGTGCTTTCATGAATTGTATTTCATGTGTTCATGATTGTATTTTCGAAAACACCTAAGGAGGCCTCCCTGCGCATCAACAACACAATACTTCAACAAGTGTCATCCTTCAAACATCTTGGGACTATAGTGACTGAACCTTGCGATCTCAAGAATGAAGTCTTATCCAGAATTGGGCAAGCCAAATATTTATCAACAGTATTAGGGCCCTGTTCTCCAGTAGAGATCTCAACCTTCAGCTCCGAGTTCGCATGTTGCGATGCTATGTTTTCCCTGGTTTTGAAGGCTGGATGCTCAGTCCTTTGCTGGGGAGATGGACTGAAGCTTACGAAATGTGCAGAAGAATGGTTTGAATATCCTGGGTAGAAAGGAAGGCCAGTGAGGAAGTCCTCAACTTGTTAAATAAGAAAAAAAAAGGAGCTTCTAACAACCATCAAGGCGCGAAAGCTTAGGTACATCGGGCAAATCAGGAGAGGTGAGCGATATGGGGGGGGGGGGAGAAATTAAAGGAAAACGATCTGTGGGGGGACGGAGAAATTCCTGGCTTAAATATCTCTGCCGCTGATATAGACGAACTTTCATTGGAAGCTTTCGAGCCACTGTTTCACGAGTTATCATAATCAATTGGATCGCCAACCTTCGTAGGGAGACGGTGTCCTAAGAAGAAGGGAACAGTCAAATTTGCTTAGGAGAAAATCGGATCACTAATTTGGAACGTAACTACATGAGAAGCAGTTATTTATAAGAATACTTAGGAAGGAAAATTAAAATTTAACTTTGGGAAACACAGAAATGATTTATTAGAAAGATAGCAATGGACTCAAGGAGAGAGATGAACAATTGGAGGAATAAACATCCAGATAATAAATACAATAGTGTATTTAGGTGTTAATGGATAGAATGCACCGTGAACAAATTAAATCAAGAATTCAACATGGAAAAACCAAGCAGCAGTGTCAGTAAATATAAGGAAACAGCCTCGCAAGAATTGATTGTAAAAAAATGCGTGGTGAAAGGTGAGATGTATTAGGAAATAAGAACTTGGGGAGTGAAGTAAAAGTATCAAGAATTAGACCATGTTTTACGGATTTTAAAGCTACCGAGCAAGTGGCCGTGCGGTTTAGATCACGTATCTATTCGCTTGCAGTCGGGAGATTAATAAAGGCCACGGTCGCTTCCTTCCCACTCCTAACTCTTTCCTATCCCATCGTCGCCATAAGTCCTATCTGTGTCGGAGTGACATAAATCAAAATAGTAAAAAACTAATTTTAAAGAATGTTATTCGGAATGCCGTCTGAGACCACGGCATAATAGTGTGGAAGACACTTTTACCGGCAGTTATACCGGCCACGAAAACCTTTATCATAATTGCATTAAAAGTTTTGCATGAGATCAGACTAACCGTTGAAATTTAAAAAATTCAATAGAGACTTACAAGAAATCTATATCTGGACTGACATGCATGGACTTAGATTAAATAACGTAAAATCTCAAGCTATAATAATTTCACATCCTCGGCTTTGTTCAAAAACCACAAGCAAATTCACTTTACCAAAACTCTACCTACAAAATTCACCCATTGATTTCAGTGAATCTGTCAAAGATCTCGGTGTTATGATAGACGAACATCTTTCTTGGAAGCAGCAGGTTACCAGCATCTCCAGGAAAGTATTTGCGACACTTAACTCAGAAGATTCCGCAACACATTTTCAATCAATCAATCAATCAATCAATCAATCAATCAATCAATCAATCAATCAATACTGATCTGCCTTTAGGGCAGTCGCCCAGGCGGCAGATTCTCTATCTGTTGTTTTCCTAGCCTTTTCTTAAATGATTTCAAAGAAATTGGAAATTTATTGAACATCTCCCTTGGTAAGTTATTCTAGTCCCTAACTCCCCTTCGTATAAATGAATATTTGCCCCAATTTGTCCTCTTGAATTCCAACTTTATCTTCATATCGTGATCTTTCCTACTTTTAAAGACGCCACTCAAACTTATTCGTGCCGGGCTGAGTGGCTCAGACGGTTAAGGCGCTGGTCTTCTGGCCCCAACTTGGCAGGTTCGATCCTGGCTCAGTCCGGTGGTATTTGAAGGTGCTCATATACGTCAGCCTCGTGTCAGTAGATTTACTGGCACGTAAAAAGAACTCCTGCGGGACTAAATTCCGGCATCTCGGCGTCTCCGAAAACCGTAAAAGAGTAGTTAGTGGGACGTAAAACAAATATTATTATTATTATTAAACTTATTCGTTTGCTAATGTCATTCCACGCCGTCTCTCCGCTGACAGCTCGGAACATACCACTTAGTCGAGCAGCTAGTCTTCTTTCTACCAATTCTTCCATACCCCTCGAAATACTAAAAGAACGCCTCATTTGCACTCTGGTATTACCTCATTTCGACTACTGTGACGCCGTGTACAACGACCTGACTGCTACTCTTAACGACAAACTACAACGCGCGCAGAACGGTTCGCTATATATGTGATCTTACGTTACTTTGACCATGTTACACCTGCCTACGATGAACTCGATTGGCTAAAACTCAAACAGCGCCGTGATCTTCATACTTTATGCCTTCTTCATCGAATACTTTCCTCATGCTCACCTCCCTACTTGTACAGTCAATTTCACCACCTCTCATCCAATAACAGTTTCGGAACACGTTCAAAATCTGATACACTCCTATCTATTCCACCTCACCGCACCACACGATACGCAAACTCATTTGTTATTTCTTCGGCACGACGGAATACACTACCCGTCTCTGTCAGAGGAGCCTCACCTGCTAGTTTGAGGCAACTTTGTCACCGCTGTCCACTAAGTAATACGTAGATGAAGTCCTAAATTGTTATTCGTATGTTATTGGAATATTGTAGATTCAGCCTTCCTCAAACTATGGACTTTATATAATCTCACTGTTATTACCAAGGTTAATAGAAATTAGCTAATCATGTCATAATTGTGTAAATAATCATCTTCATCTTCTTCTTCATCATCATCATCGTTCTGCTATTTTTTCCTATTTTTATTTTTCATCATAATATTGTATTGTTTAGTAGTTGCAAGATGATTCAATTGTACAGGGTCTTTATTTATGCTTGGCAGGGACTTTCTCGCTCAATCTTGGCCGCCAGTGACGGTTCAGTTACCGGCTACCGCGCGTGCGTACGTACGGCAGAATACGGTGCTCAAAATCATTATCATGCATTTATCATGCATTTTACTCACCATTTTTACAGTTTATGCTGAAAATGTTCCCCATGCGCTGCCAAACAAAATTGGCATCTCCTAATGAAGTTTTCGGTTACTCTACCAAGTTCTTCAGCACTGATGGGTGCAATTGCAGCTCTTATACTGTCTTTAAGTTCGTCTAGGGTGTGAGGGTTGTTCCCATAAACTACATTGTTTAACGTTCCCCACAAATAAAAATCACATGTCGTTAAATCTTGGCTACGAGGGGGCCACAGATTTTTACTTATGATCCTCGTACCAAACACGCGGCGTAATTCAGCAATTGATGCCTCAGCTGTACGAGCTGTGGCAGAATCCTGCTGAAAATATGCCGAAAAACGTTCTGCATATGTCAGTTCATCAAAGAACTGGTCAAGGATTTCATCTCTATAACGCACATTGTTTATTGTGCCCTCATAAAATATCGGGCCTAATTTTTTTTTTTTTTTTTTTTTTTTTGCTATTTGCTTTACGTCGCACCGACACAGTTAGGTCTTATGGCGACGATGGGATAGGAAAGGTCTAGGAATGAAAAGGAAGGGGCCGTGGCCTTAATTAAGGTACAGCCCCAGCATTTGCATGGTGTGAAAATGGGAAACCACGGAAAACCATCTTCAGGGCTGCCGACAGTGGGGCTCGAACCCACTAGTAGTATAATGGGAGAGTTCTGCCGCCTCCTCCACCTCGCGCGGCGCGGGAAATTTGAATTCTGACGGGAAATTTGAATTATGGCGGGAAATTTGAATTTTGGCGCGAGATTTGAATTTGTAAACAAAGCCACGTGCTTTTTGACAGCTGTCATCGACAACAACGCATCGCTAACCTCACTGCTGCCATCTTGACGGGCCTAAACCTCAGTAGTACCAACTTAACCTAACTAGCATGAGGTAAACAAAGCCACGTGTTTTTTGACAGACAACAACGCATCGCTAACCTCAGTACTGCCATCTTGACGGGCCTAAACCTCAGTAGTGCCAACTTAACCTAACTAGCGCGAGATAAACAAATCCACGTGCTTTTTGACAGCCACGTGCTTTTTGACAGATTTGTAAATAAAGCCACGTGCTTTTTGACAGACAACAACGCATCGCTAACCTCAGTACTGCCATCTTGACGGGCCTAAACCTCAGTAGTGCCAACTTAACCTAACTAGTGCGAGGTAAACAAAGCCACGTGTTTTTTTGACAGCCACGTGCTTTTTTTGACAGCTGTCATCCGTCATCTTTAAACCACAAAGCACTGTGCTGCCCTCTTTAGATGCAAAATTCGTCACCTGTCATCCGCAGTGTTGCCATCTTGACGGGTCTAAACCTTAGTGCTACCAACTTAACCTAACTAGCGCGAGGTAAACAAAGCCACGTGTTTTTTGACAGCTGTCATCCGCCATCCTTAATCTATAGAGCACAGTGCTGCCCTCTTTAGCTACTTACCTTTGAAATGTGGTGGCGGATAATTTGAAAAATGCTTTTTGACAGCAGCCATCTTTGTGCACCATGCTGCCCTCTTTAGCTAGATACCTGTGGTGGCAGGCAATTCCACATGACAGCAGCCATCTTTAATCAAGAGAGCACTGTGCTGCCATCTTTAGCTAGATACCTTTGAAATGTGGTGGCGGCAAATTCCACGTGCTCTTGTTTGGAAACAAACTCACGTGCTTTTTTGACAGCTACCATCCGCCATCTTTAATCAACAGAGCATAGTGCTGCCCTCTTTAGTTTGAAATGTGGTGGCGGCAAATTCCACGTGCTCTTGTTTGGAAACAAAGCCATGTGCTTTTTTGACAGCTGTCATCCGCCATCTTTAATCAACGGAGCACCGTGCTGCTATCATGCGGGCAATTTCGTCAGCTGTCATCCGCCATCTTTAATCCACAGAACACCGTGCTGCCCTCTTTATGGCTACTACCTTAAGCACGTAGTAGCGGGCAATTTGAAAAGTTCTGTTAGCTATCATCCGCCATCTTTGAGCACCGTGCTGCCATCTTTAGCTAGATACCTTTGAAATGTGGTGGCGGCAAATTGAAAAATTTCACGTGCTCTTGTTTGGAAACAAACTCACGTGCTTTTTTGACAGCTACCATCCGCCATCTTTAATCAACAGAGCATAGTGCTGCCCTCTTTAGTTTGAAATGTGGTGGCGGCAAATTCCACGTGCTCTTGTTTGGAAACAAAGCCATGTGCTTTTTTGACAGCTGTCATCCGCCATCTTTAATCCAGAGAGCACCGTGCTGCCCTCTTTATCGTAGTAGATGTAAATTCGTCACCTGTCATCCACAGTGCTGCCATCTTTAGCTAGATACCTTTGAAATGTGGTGGTGGATAATTTAAAAAGAGAAATTCTACAGCAGCCCTCTCTCGACGCTAATTGCATAAGATGGCGGCTATACATGCCTCCTTAAGGGTGCTTACGCAAGATGGCTGCTATACACAGGTTCTTAGGAGACGCCCTTGGGATGCTTGCGCAAGATGGCAGTTATACATGGCTCCTTATGAGATGCCCTAGGGATGCTTGCTCAAGATAGCGACTGCTCTTATGGGACGGCTTAAGTGTCCTTGCACAAGATGGCTTGAGACGCCCTAAGGATGCTTGCGCAAGATGGCGGACACAAGATGGCCGCTATACACAACTCCTTATGAGACGCTTTAAGGGTGCTTGCGCAAGATGGTTGCTACTCTTATGAAGAAAGCTAGCTTAGAGGCTAACGTGTGTTGCTAGTTCGATTCATTAAATTTAGGGCTTAAATGCAAAATGTTAAATATATCGAAAACGATGCACCGTAGAGCAAAACGGACAAAAATTTTCTGCCTAATACCTAGGTTCGCAGTATGAGGAACAAGAAAACCATAGTCTAATGATGGAATCAACGGTTGGGTTCCTACTTAGGCCCTTTGACATTTGCTCTGTTTTAGCTTGTATTGAAGCGAGTCTTCGTAACATGATCAGGTCTAACTATGGTAGAGAGTATAACGTACCGTGCTGGTTCGATTCATTAAATTTGGAGGCTTAAATGCAAAATGTTAAATATCTCGAAAACGGTGCATCGTAGAGCAAAACGGACAAAATTTTTCCGCCTAATACGTAGGTTCGTAGTATCAGGAACAAGAAAAAACATAGTCTAATGATGAGATCAACGGTTCGATTCTTACTTAAGCCCTTTGGCATTGGCAGCTATCTATTTCTACAAGATGGTGGCTGCTCTTATGAGACACAAGATGGCTTGAGACGTCCTAGGGATGCTTACGCAAGATGGCGGACACAAAATGGTGACTATACATAGCTCCTTATGAGACAGCCTAGGGGTGCTCGCACAAGATGGCAGGTACTCTTATGAAGAAAGCCAGCTTAGAGGCTACTGCGCAAGATAACAGCTGCTGTTATGCATGTGGTGGAGGGCAATTTGAAATTCTATGTGCTTAATCAACAGAGCACCCTGCTACCCTCTTTAGCTGAAATGTGGTGGTGGATAATTTGAAAAATTCTTTTGACAGCTATCATCTTTAAACAATGGCGACTATACATAGGCTGTTAAGGCCTTATCATTCTCCTCCTCCTCCTCCTCCTCCTCCTCCTCCTCCTCCTCCTTCTCTACCTCCTCCTCCGCCTCTTATGTCAAGGCATAGCTTTATATCGAACAAGTTTAAACCTGCATCGCGAAGGCAAGCGTGTGCAGCGATAACATTATTATGCATGTTTAGACTTTCGAAACATAAGAAGAGTAGAATCAAACGCTGTACTCGATACGACATGTGATCAGAACATTGATTGATGCGTTCAGAAAACAAAATAAGTGATCAAGACTAGAATCGAACACTGTACTCAATACATCATGTGTTTAGAATATGTCAGGGGATACCCTTGTTCTAAGAAGATAAGATTGAAACATAACAAGACTAGAATAGAACACTGTAATCGATGTTGCTAACTTCAACATGTGATCAGAACATTGATTGATGTGTTCAGAACACAAAATAAGTGATCATGACTAGAATCGAACACTGTACTCGATACAACATGTGATCAGAACATTGATCGATGTGTTCAGAACACAAAATAAGTGATCAAGACTAGAATCGAACACTGTACTCAATACAACATGTGTTTAGAACATGTTAGGGGGTACCCTTGTTCTAAGAAGATCAGAATGAAACATAACAAGACTAGAATCGAACACTGTAATCGATGTTAATAACCTCAACATATGATCAGAACATTGTTTGATGTGTTCAGAGCAAACGTACAATTTTGATGATTTGCTTAGTGTAAAATCAAAAACTATGGAAACACACTGTGCACATATCGCGTAGCTAACTCGCTCAGTAAGCAATATTGCAAAACTACAACTTCAATGATTTGCCTAGTGTAAAAATCAAAAAACACACTGTACCCATACTGCGCAGCTAACCTGCTCGGTAAACGATATAGCCAAAGTATAACTTCAAATTATTTACCTTCCATCATTCGTCTTGTGTGAAAATCAGTCGAACAAGTTATCGCATAAACATGTAACATGAAATATCAGTCAATCTGTTGGCATGGGTTACAAGCATGTAGCTTATGCGGGAAGTAAAATTAAACAGAACGCTAGTGCTATAAGAAATACTCTGCTTACATTTAAGTCCCTAGCTGTTGAACAAGTTATTACATAAATATGTAACATGAAATATCGGTTCGGAAACATATTGTTTCAAGGATGAAAGGACTCTTCCTCCTCCTTACCGCACATTCCTTGTAGGGCTAAGGGGCTAATGGGCTAAAGGGCTAATGGGCAAAAGGGCTAAAGGGCTAATGGACTAAAGGGCTAAAGGGCTGAAGGAGCAACAACCTCATCGATCGCTATCAGCAAGAACGCTTGTACTTTGTTAAGTGTAGAAAATTAATCTTTATTTGTAAATGGTTTCATGTTCAGAACAAGGAATGGAACCTAGGGGTTACGTCTTACCTAATAAAATCCCCGAGGTGCGATGAGTTACGTTTTTCGAACTAGTGTTTGGAACACTGAACTTTTCAAGATGATAGCAGAGAGTTTAGCAATGTTCTGTTGTTGGATTATAAATTCCGCGCTACAACATGCATAAGGTGGCAGCCTTGAGGTTCACTGCCGTAAAGATGACAAGAGTGAGGTTAACAATGTTCCGTTGTTGGATTTTAAATTCCGCGCTCTAACATGCATAAGGTGGCAGCCTTGTGGTTTACCGCCGTAAAGATGGCAGCAGTGAGGTTAGCGACGCTCTATTGTCCTTCAAAGTGAGGTTAGGGTTCGTCAAGAAGACAGCTGTCAAAAAAAGCACGTGGCTATGTTTACCAAACAAGAGCACGTGGTCGTGACGTCACGGTCACGTAGTATGCTGCCTCAGCATGCAAAGTTCAATGTCTACACCTACGTAGTAAACATTCTGCTGTGTTCACAAGATTTTTTACACATAACTATTCTTTATGCTTTAAGTTCATGCACATAGGCTATGCTATGATAGCAGCACAAACACATGCGAACGTTGTACATTCTAATGGAATATGTTTAGTACTGCGTGCATCATAGATACATGATGTGTACACGCATTTAAACATGGCTATACTTAATGCTGCTGCTTTGTTTACAAGGTTTTTATACATTGCTATTCTTTATGCTTTAAGTTCGTGCACACACAAGCGATAGTCGTACGCTCTGGCAGGAGAAGTTTAGTACGATATTCGATACATTATCGGTGGGTGATGTGTACACGCTTTAGAACATAGCTCTTCTTTGTGCTTTAAGTTCGTGCACATGGGTTAGGGATACACAAAAGCGATTGCTACATGCTCTAGCGGAGGAAGTCTAGTACGATAGTCGATGCATGTAAAATCGATAGGTTTTGCTAAGGTAGCAGCACACTTACACGATTTTAGCACAGTCTAGTGGAAAAAGTTTAGTATGATAGTCGTTTCGTGCAAAATCATTAGGTAATGTGTACACGCTTTGAAACAAGGCTATTCTTTGTACTTTAAGGTCACGCGTATAGGTTATGCTAAGATAGCAGCACAATCTAGCGGAAGAAGTTTAGTACGATATTTGATGCATGCAAAATCAATAAGTAATGTGTACACGCTTTAAAACATGGTTATTCTTCGTACTTTAAGTTCATGCGTATAGGTTAGGCTAAGATAGCAGCACAGTCTAGCGTAAGAAGTTTAGTACGAGAGTCGATGAATGCAAAATCGATAGGTGATGTGTACACGCTTTGAAACATAGCTATTCTTTGTACTTTAAGTTCATGCGTCTTAGTTATGCTAAGATAGCAGCACAATCTACCTGAAGAAGTTTTGTACAAGAGTCGATACATGCAAAATCGATAGTTGATGCGTACATGCTTCGAAACATGACTATTCATTGTACTTTAAGTTCATGGGTATAGGTTATGCTAAGAAAGCAGCACAATCTAGCGGAAGAAATTTAGTACGATATTTGATGCATGCAAAATCGATAGGTAATGTGTACACGCTTTGAAACATGGCTATTCTTTGTACCTTAAGGACATGCTAAGATAGCAGCACAATCTAGCGGAAGAAGTTTAGTACGATATTTGTTGCATGCAAAATCGATAGGTAACGTGTACACGCTTTGAGACAGCTATTCTTTGTACTTTAAGGTCACGCGTATAGGTTATGCTAAGATAGCAGCACAATCTAGCGGAAGAAGTTTAGTACGAGAGTCGATGCGTGCAAAATCGATAGGTAATGTGTACACGCTTTGAAACATGGCTATTCATTGTACTTTAATTTTATGTGTATAGGTTATGCTAAGATAGCAGCACGATCTAGCGGATGAAGTTTAGTTCGATGGTCGATGCATGTAAAATCGATAGGTGATGTGTACACACTTTGAAACATGGCAATTCATACTGCTGCTCTGTCCCCAAGACCTTTGAGCATAGCTAATCCTAATGCTGCTCTTAACGACGTCGAGCTAAGGATTGATTACGTGACCGTGACGTCACGACCACGTGCTCTTGTTTGGTAAACATAGCCACGTGCTTTTTTTGACAGCTGTCTTCTTGACGAACCCTAACCTCACTTTGAAGGACAATAGAGCGTCGCTAACCTCACTGCTGCCATCTTTACGGCGGTAAACCTCAAGGCTGCCACCTTATGCATGTTATAGCGCGGAATTTAAAATCCAACAACGGAACATTGTTAACCTCACTCTTGTCATCTTTACGGCAGTAAACCTCAAGGCTGCCACCTTATGCATGTTGTAGCGCGGAATTTATAATCCAACAACAGAACATTGCTAAACTCTCTGCTATCATCTTGAAAAGTTCAGTGTTCCAAACACTAGTTCGAAAAACGTAACTCATCGCACCTCGGGGATTTTATTAGGTAAGACGTAACCCCTAGGTTCCATTCCTTGTTCTGAACATGAAACCATTTACAAATAAAGATTAATTTTCTACACTTAACAAAGTACAAGCGTTCTTGCTGATAGCGATCGATGAGGTTGTTGTTCCTTCAGCCCTTTAGCCCATTAGCCCATTAGCCCTTTAGCCCTTTTGCCCATTAGCCCTTTAGCCCATTAGCCCCTTAGCCCTACAAGGAATGTGCGGTAAGGAGGAGGAAGAGTCCTTTCATCCTTGAAACAATATGTTTCCGAACCGATATTTCATGTTACATATTTATGTAATAACTTGTTCAACAGCTAGGGACTTAAATGTAAGCAGAGTATTTCTTATAGCACTAGCGTTCTGTTTAATTTTACTTCCCGCATAAGCTACATGCTTGTAACCCATGCCAACAGATTGACTGATATTTCATGTTACATGTTTATGCGATAACTTGTTCGACTGATTTTCACACAAGACGAATGATGGAAGGTAAATAATTTGAAGTTATACTTTGGCTATATCGTTTACCGAGCGAGTTAGCTGCGCAGTATGGGTACAGTGTGTTTTTTGATTTTTACACTAGGCAAATCATTGAAGTTGTAGTTTTGCAATATTGCTTACTGAGCGAGTTAGCTATGCGATATGTGCACAGTGTGTTTCCATAGTTTTTGATTTTACACTAAGCAAATCATCAAAATTGTACGTTTGCTCTGAACACATCAAACAATGTTCTGATCATATGTTGAGGTTGTTAACATCGATTACAGTGTTCGATTCTAGTCTTGTTATGTTTCATTCTGATCTTCTTAGAACAAGGGTACCCCCTAACATGTTCTAAACACATGTTGTATTGAGTACAGTGTTCGATTCTAGTCTTGATCACTTATTTTGTGTTCTGAACACATCGATCAATGTTCTGATCACATGTTGTATCGAGTACAGTGTTCGATTCTAGTCATGATCACTTATTTTGTGTTCTGAACACATCAATCAATGTTCTGATCACATGTTGAAGTTAGCAACATCGATTACAGTGTTCTATTCTAGTCTTGTTATGTTTCAATCTTATCTTCTTAGAACAAGGGTATCCCCTGACATATTCTAAACACATGATGTATTGAGTACAGTGTTCGATTCTAGTCTTGATCGCTTATTTTGTTTTCTGAACGCATCAATCAATGTTCTGATCACATGTCGTATCGAGTACAGCGTTTGATTCTACTCTTCTTATGTTTCGAAAGTCTAAACATGCATAATAATGTTATCGCTGCACTCGCTTGCCTTCGCGATGCAGGTTTAAACTTGTTCGATATAAAGCTATGCCTTGACATAAGAGGCGCAGGAGGAGGTAGAGAAGGAGGAGGAGGAGGAGGAGGAGGAGAATGATAAGGCCTTAACAGCCTATGTATAGTCGCCATTGTTTAAAGATGATAGCTGTCAAAAGAATTTTTCAAATTATCCACCACCACATTTCAGCTAAAGAGGGTAGCAGGGTGCTCTGTTGATTAAGCACATAGAATTTCAAATTGCCCTCCACCACATGCATAACAGCAGCTGTTATCTTGCGCAGTAGCCTCTAAGCTAGCTTTCTTCATAAGAGTACCTGCCATCTTGTGCGAGCACCCCTAGGCTGTCTCATAAGGAGCTATGTATAGTCACCAGTTTGTGTCCGCCATCTTGCGTAAGCATCCCTAGGACGTCTCAAGCCATCTTGTGTCTCATAAGAGCAGCCACCATCTTGTAGAAATAGATAGCTGCCAATGCCAAAGGGCTTAAGTAAGAATCGAACCGTTGATCTCATCATTAGACTATGTTTTTTCTTGTTCCTGATACTACGAACCTACGTATTAGGCGGAAAAATTTTGTCCGTTTTGCTCTACGATGCACCGTTTTCGAGATATTTAACATTTTGCATTTAAGCCTCCAAATTTAATGAATCGAACCAGCACGGTACGTTATACTCTCTACCATAGTTAGACCTGATCATGTTACGATGACTCGCTTCAATACAAGCTAAAACAGAGCAAATGTCAAAGGGCCTAAGTAGGAACCCAACCGTTGATCCCATCATTAGACTATGGTTTTCTTGTTCCTCATACTGCGAACCTAGGTATTAGGCAGAAAATTTTTGTCCGTTTTGCTCTACGGTGCACCGTTTTCGATATATTTAACATTTTGCATTTAAGCCCTAAATTTAATGAATCGAACTAGCAACACACGTTAGCCTCTAAGCTAGCTTTCTTCATAAGAGTAGCAACCATCTTGCGCAAGCACCCTTAAAGCGTCTCATAAGGAGTTGTGTATAGCGGCCATCTTGTGTCCGCCATCTTGCGCAAGCATTCTTAGGGCGTCTCAAGCCATCTTGTGCAAGGACACTTAAGCCGTCCCATAAGAGCAGTCGCTATCTTGAGCAAGCATCCCTAGGGCATCTCATAAGGAGCCATGTATAACTGCCATCTTGCGCAAGCATCCCAAGGGCGTCTCCTAAGAACCTGTGTATAGCAGCCATCTTGCGTAAGCACCCTTAAGGAGGCATGTATAGCCGCCATCTTATGCAATTAGCGTCGAGAGAGGGCTGCTGTAGAATTTCTCTTTTTAAATTATCCACCACCACATTTCAAAGGTATCTATCTAAAGATGGCAGCACTGCGGATGACAGGTGACGAATTTACATCTACTACGATAAAGAGGGCAGCACGGTGCTCTCTGGATTAAAGATGGCGGATGACAGCTGTCAAAAAAGCACATGGCTTTGTTTCCAAACAAGAGCACGTGGAATTTGCCGCCACCACATTTCAAACTAAGGAGGGCAGCACTATGCTCTGTTGATTAAAGATGGCGGATGGTAGCTGTCAAAAAAGCACGTGAGTTTGTTTCCAAACAAGAGCACGTGGAATTTGCCGCCACCACATTTCAAAGGTATCTAGCTAAAGATTGCAGCACAGTGCTCTCTTGATTAAAGATGGCTGCTGTCATGTGGAATTGCCTGCCACCACAGGTATCTAGCTAAAGAGGGCAGCATGGTGCACAAAGATGGCTGCTGTCAAAAAGCATTTTTCAAATTATCCACTACCACATTTCAAAGGTAAGTAGCTAAAGAGGGCAGCACTGTGCTCTATAGATTAAGGATGGCGGATGACAGCTGTCAAAAAACACGTGGCTTTGTTTACCTCGCGCTAGTTAGGTTAAGTTGGTAGCACTAAGGTTTAGACCCGTCAAGATGGCAACACTGCGGATGACAGGTGACGAATTTTGCATCTAAAGAGGGCAGCACAGTGCTTTGTGGTTTAAAGATGACGGATGACAGCTGTCAAAAAAAGCACGTGGCTGTCAAAAAAACACGTGGCTTTGTTTACCTCGCACTAGTTAGGTTAAGTTGGCACTACTGAGGTTTAGGCCCGTCAAGATGGCAGTACTGAGGTTAGCGATGCGTTGTTGTCTGTCAAAAAGCACGTGGCTTTATTTACAAATCTGTCAAAAAGCACGTGGCTGTCAAAAAGCACGTGGATTTGTTTATCTCGCGCTAGTTAGGTTAAGTTGGCACTACTGAGGTTTAGGCCCGTCAAGATGGCAGTACTGAGGTTAGCGATGCGTTGTTGTCT
The DNA here is from genome assembly GCF_040414725.1 of Anabrus simplex. Classification (NCBI taxonomy): domain Eukaryota; kingdom Metazoa; phylum Arthropoda; class Insecta; order Orthoptera; family Tettigoniidae; genus Anabrus; species Anabrus simplex. The sequence continues at coordinate 374,217,216 of NC_090268.1, read as the reverse complement.
GTCAAAAAGCACGTGGCTGTCAAAAAACACGTGGCTTTGTTTACCTCATGCTAGTTAGGTTAAGTTGGTACTACTGAGGTTTAGGCCCGTCAAGATGGCAGCAGTGAGGTTAGGGATGCGTTGTTGTCGATGGCAGCTGTCAAAAAGCACGTGGCTTTGTTTACAAATTCAAATCTCGCGCCAAAATTCAAATTTCCCGCCAAAATTCAAATTTCCCGCCAGAATTCAAATTTCCCGCGCCGCGCGAGGAGGAGGAGGCGGCAGAACTCTCCCATTATACTACTCCCACTATCTCCCGATTACTGGATATTGGCCGCACTTAAGCGACCGCAGCTATCGAGCTCGGTGGCCTAAATTCTATGCCCGTTCAAAGCGACCCAGACCCCGATTTTCTCGTCATAAAGCGGTTGCTCAAACACTATTTCTGGTTTTGTTGCACTGAAGTATCTGTTATTTTGTGAGCTTACATGGCCATGCAAATGGAAATTAGCCTCATCTGAAAAAAATTAACTTGGGGTCAATTTCACCTGAGTCTACCTTCCCTATAACCCAATTGCAAAAATTCACTCTCTTAACGGGATCTAGCGGTAGTAATTGTTGCACTGCGCTTATCTTGTATGGTTTCCGTTTTAATAATTTTGTTGCCTTCCAGGAAGAGGCATGAGGTACCTCAGTTTCCTGCGCCAAACGCTTAAGTAATTTTTGTGGTGTGTGTTCCAATCTTCCGCCAATGTCATCTAATTTAGCCTCAGTAAGGAGATAACGACCTTTACGTCTATTTTTATTGTTTACTGAACCTGTACGTTTGAATCTCTTGTCCAGTTGTTTTATTGTCCGATTGATAGGAATGGGTCTCCCTGGACATTTCACTCGAAACTTTTGTCCTTGTGCACGATTTTCTGCACTTAATGTAAGTATTGTGCAGATATACACGTTCACATAACGAATATTTCACACACATTACAGCACTATACACAATCACAAAAAAAAAAAAAGCACTATACAATACGACATACAGTACGCAGTAGCTTTATTGAACACCCTATCCCGAAGCTCAGCTCTCAGCAACTGCAGAAGTGCCGGAAACCACGCGCGCCAGCGGCCGGTAGCGGGCTGTCATCATCGGCCAAGGTCGAGCGAGATTGTCCTTGCCAAGCATAAATAAAGACCCTGTAAGTGTATTTATTTTATTTTTGCACATGTAGATACTTTATTTTCTGGTTAGATGGAAGAGAGGGCCTAATGGCCCTAATCTTGCCACACAAAATAAATCCATTTTATTGTATTGTACTGTATAACTTTGCCCCAGAGGAGTGCAACAGGTTTAGGCAACCGGCACAATTCCTATCCTCGCCACTAGATGGGAGCTTCATTAATTAAATTCCTGACCCGGTCGAATGATTTAAAACAGGCTGAGGATTTTCATTTTTCATTTTCTGTGATGATAACTGCAGGGATAAACGTGTAGAGAAGGGGAAGATGGAGAGTTTCTGCTGGTAATTAAACCGCACATTATAAATTCAGCTTTAAGCAGCCCCACAGCCGTTGATAACGTGCAAGAGCAAAGTTTTAAGTGGGATAACTTCAGGTGGCGCAGTAACAACACTCAGGATAAATTAAGACAATACATGAGCAGAAGGCTGTAGTTTATTGACTTAATCTATATATGCCTATTTGTTTTAGCAAATTGTTTTTTAAACAATGCTAATGACAATATTATTATGCTGAAAAGAAATGTGTGTCTACGCGACTTGTTCTTGGAGATTTCCGATGAAAGAGTAGTGCTACGAAAATGTTGCAAACTTTGGACTGGGAAAACTTAGCAAAGGGACGAGCAGCTCTACTAAGTAGTCTGTCCCGAGCTGTCAGTGGAGAGATGTTGTGGGATGACATTAGTAGACGAATAAACTTGAGTGGAGCTTTTAAAAGTAGGAAAGATCATAATATGAAGATAAAATCGGAATTCAAGAGGATAAATTGTGGTAAATGTTCTTTTATAGGAAGAGGAGGTAAGGATTGGAATGATGTTCGGTAACCGAGCGAGTTGGCCGTGTGGTTAAGGGTGCACAACTGTGAGCTTGCATTCGGGAGATGGTGGGTTCGAACTCCACTGTCGGCAGCCCTGAAGATGGCTTTTCGTGGTTTCCCATTTTCACACCAGACAAATGCTGGATCTGTACCTCAGTTAGGGCCACAGTCGCTTCCTTCCCACTCCTATCCCTTTTCTATCCCATCGTTGCCGTAAGACCTATCTGCGACGTAAGTGCAGATCAGTGGTGATTGACGGATGGTCTCGAAATGGCGAAGCCCTTTTCACGCACACCCACAAATGAGGTGAGCTTCATGTACCATGTTAACAATATACCAGCCCTTGTACCATTCTTGAATCTCTGGCAGTACAGGGAATCGAACGCGGGCCTCTGAGGACGGCACCCAATAGCGCTAACCGATACGCTACGGAAGCGAACAGTTTTTATGCTTATGTGCCTGTATTAGTTAAAGATCGTTCAAAAGTAGGTAATGAAGTTGGAGAAGAGGCTCTCGATCTGCGCATGGGATTGTTTACTGTACATTTTCCGGAATAGCAGGCATTTCAATTATTTTTTAATTGTTCGACATTTAAGAAAATATCATAGAAGCTTGCAGACTGAATGCTGAAAGGCATAATAGTTTATAATGATGTATGTATGCAATGCAATGTACAGTACTGAGGAGACAAAAGGATGACATGAAGTTTCTGTACAAAACTGTAAACTCTTATTGATAACCCTGACTTTTTATGCCTTTTGAGCTTCCACGTGCCCCGCTTTAATGCGAGGACAAATGTAACTTTTCATAATAAAAAGGTCAGAACAACCGCTCACAAAAATTCCCCACTCTACAGGCTATGCAATGTCTACAACAGTGCAGTTCAGAAAAATAATTCTTTAGACTTCTGTGTACCTGTTTTTACAACAATTCACCATCTCCGTGAAAACTCTGTAATGCTGATTTGAACCAAAAAATGTATTATAAACATTCTACATTAAGCCCTATCCCATAAATGTAATGTGTTAGAACTAGAAAAAATAATAGTTTAGATATGAAATTACGATATTTTTTTTCATGTAAAGATTAAATTAGACTAGATGTGAAATACTGTTCCTTTCTCATTGTAAATATAATATTAGAATAGTTTAGGTATTAGGTTATTAGACTAGTTTAGATACGAAATTATGTGGATCAGCGGTAGAGTGTCGGCCTCCGGATCCCAAGATAGCGGGTTCAAACCTGGCAGAGGTAGTCGGATTTTTGAAGGGCGGAAAAAAGTCCATTGGACACTCCATGTCGTACGATGTCGGCATGTAAAAGATCTCTGGTGGCACATTTGGTGTTTACCCGACAAAATTCATTAAATCTCAGCCATAGACGCCCAAGAGAGTTTCGGTTTACTCGGTCTGCCACCTAGTGGGGGCCTAGAGTGAAACGGAACGTCGAAATTGACGAGCAGACAGCCAGATGGCGTCAAATTGAAATGTCTGTACACGGTAGCTGAGGCCATACGATTATTATTATTATTATTATTATTATTATTATTATTATTATTATTATTATTATTATTATTAATGTTGTTGTTGTTGTTTTATATACTTGTTTCTTGTAAGGATTAGATATGTAATATTATTTATTTCTCAACGTAAATATAATATTAGAATAGTTTAGATATTATGATGATGCCGGGCTGAGTGGCTCAGACGGTTAAGGTGCTGGCCTTCTAACCCCAACTTGGCAGGTTCGATCCTGGCTCAGTCCGGTGGTATTTGAAGGTGCTCAAATACGACAGCCCCGTGTCGGTAGATTTACTGGCACGTAAAAGAACTCCTGCGGGACTAAATTCCGGCACCTCGGCGTCTCCGAAGACCTTTAAAAAAGTAGTTAGTGGGACGTAAAACAAATAACATTATTATTATTATTATTATTATTATTATTATTATTATTATTATTATTATTATTAGATATTATGATATTAGACTGACTGAAACATTAAAAAAACACGTGTAAACATTTGCCACTGTAATTGGGATTAGAAATCCTGTAGTGCGCAGTAAATAAATAAATAAATAAATAAATAAATAAATATATGTACACTAAGTGGTCAAAAGTAACGGAAAGGGGTGTCCCATTATAAAATGTGCCGTGTATGACCCCTGAGCGTTGCGGCTAGCTGCGGCGTAGCTGAGCAGTCTGTCACAGACACCAGTGTCGTGAAAATGGCAACATGTCGCGAGTTAACTGACTTTGAAGGTGAGATGATCATCGGCGCACGGTGCATGGGCCTTACCATTGCGGAGATTACAAGCGAATTCTGGTTTCCGACGTCAACAGTGTCGTGGGTGGAATCTTCAATATCGCAGATATAATGTTGCCACCCGCGTAAACCGCCGCACGGGAAGACCACAGGTGTTTAAACGAACGAACGGACGTCACGCGGCCTCCGCAGAACCATTCTGGGCGCTCGGTGGGCTAGTGTGAGTCAGATCACCGCCCAGTTGAATGTTGGGAGACAGGAACCCATTTCTACCGGGACTGCAAGGAGGCAACTGCACCGCATAGGCTTCACCAGCTGACAACCAACTCGTGTCCCTTTGCTGACTCCTCGACACAGAGCTCAACGACGTGCATGGGCTCGCGAACATCGGCAGTGGACCATGGAAGAATGACGGTGTGTGATATGGTCCGATGAATCCCGGTTCCAGGTGTATGGAGCTGATGAGAGCGTGGCGTATGTCCCATGAAGCTATGGATCCTGAGTGTCAACAAGGTTGTGTCCAGGTGGGAGGTGGATCAGTTCTGGTCTCGGCGGCGTTCTCATGGTCGCAATTAGATCCCATTGTACGGCTGCAGGGAGCACTGACAGGTGCACGTTATGTGGACATTCTTTCAGACCATCTGCATCCCTTTCTGGCCCTAGAGTACCCTGATGGAGATGCCATGTTTCAACAAGACTGTGCGCCATGTCACTGCTCTATGGTGTCACGCAGGTGGTTGGAGAAGCACTACAGTGAAGTTACGACCATGGACTGGCCCTCCAGATCCCCCGATCTTAATCAGTCGAGCATTTATGGCATGCTGTCGATGCTGATGTACGCTCCATGAACCCCGCACCAACTGCACAAGACCATTTATGGGTAGCAGTGCAAGATGCGTGGGTCCAGATCCCTCCAGAACGATTCCAACACCTTTTAGAGTCGATGTCTCGCCGTACTGCTGCCGTTTTGAGGGCTCGCGGAAGAGCAACTCGTTATTAACCTCACATTCAGTGTCCCCCCATGACTTTTGGCCACTCAGTGTATGTAATGTAATGTAATGTATGTGTAAAGAATGATCATCTTTATTTACGTTGTTGGTGAAAAGTAAGAACTAGGATAGGAATACATTGAACCTATAGATAGTTGCTGCTTAGCAAAATTTGCCGATAAACATGACCATGCCACAAACTATTAATAAAAAAATATATTTCCAAGCAGTTTTGAATAACTTAGATGGTTGTTTTTGTGATGTAACGGAAGTATCCCGACGCCTTGGAATTCGTGTGTGTAAACTTTTTTAGGCTTGTCAGGCACTTGCTACAACATCCTTGTGAACATTGGCGGTCTAAAAGAGACATTTTTAAGGAGCCATTCTTACGCAAATGAAGAAAGATCGATCAGTACTTTTAAAGTTACTGTAAGTATTGCTGACAAACGGTCGATCTATAGCACTTGGATAGCTTTCTTCTATATATATTTCGGCGACGGAAGGATCGGAAAGGACTAGAATTGGGGAGGTCGTGGCCGTGGCCTTAATGAATGTATAGCTTGGTGCGAAAATGGGAAAACATGGAAAACCGTATTCATGGCTACCAACGGTGGGATTCGAACCTACCATCTCCCGAATGCAAGTTCACAGCTATGCGATCCTAACCGCAAGGCCAACTCGCTCTGATTTTCAATATGTTGTAAGAACTGATCGGAAAGATGTAACACGGAATGCAATTCAATCAATCAGTCGATCGATCAATCAATCAATCAATCAATCAATCAATCAGTCCATCAGTCAGTCAATTTCTTATTTCAGCTAGGGTCATTGTGCTGATAGTAAATTACAAGAGAAAATTCATTTCAGTACTTCAAGCAACCCGTACATCTTAAATTGCTTTTTTTCCGTAATGATTCACGCATTTCTTTTAGTCATTCCAGCAATATTGATACCGATGCCATTTCCAGTCGTTAAGCTACAAGTGGTTCTTTATAGCTTTCACAGTCCTGCTCTTTGGCTGAATGGTCAGCGTATTGCTCTTCGGTTCAGAGGACCCCGGGTTCGATTCCCGGCCGGGTAGGAGATTTTAACCTTAAATGATTAATTGCATTGGCCCCGGGACTGGGCATTTGTACAGTTCTCACATCCGTGTAAGTCACATACAACACTATCCTCGATTACAGTAACACGCAGCTGCCACCCACCTTCGTCGGAGGGTCTACCTTACAAGGGATGCACCGGACTGGAAATTGCCTCGCGCAATTTTATTATTGCTCTCGCAGATAGCGACACATGTAATTGGAACAGGTACCAGAGCCGGGAGTATCGGTTCTCACGGTATTGAAACTCGCTCTACTTGGTTCCATTGTTAGCACATCCCTAGTTTTCGGCACACTTAACTTGTACAGGGCGAAATTCCGACATCTCTGTACCTGTTGCGGCAATTAGTTAAAATCAACATTTAACGAATAACATCGGCCCTATTTCAGAAGTCCACTCGTTTAACATTTTTGCGAATAAAACACCGTTCTGTCGATCTAATTTAATTCAGGACGACTCAAATAGTACGCACAGTTGTACACACATACACCGTTATATTTGAGAATGGATGACAACAGTTACCTAGTTACTGGCTTTTTACGAAATCTCTGTCTTCCTCATAACATGTAGTCCGGCTCGGTGGTATTACCTAAGACGGGTGATATTTCTGATTGACAGGCCTCACTTTCACATGGCTCAGCACCCTCAGTCGTTTCACGCAACAGTTGCACGCAGACAGTTTCGAACACAAGGTCTGTTACAACCACGACGCATGACTACTGTTTCTTGGCTCGACTCCAGATGTGTCCTGTAACTCTCGCAATGAACAGTCAACTCAAGTAAGTCACAGTCAACCTGCTTGATTCACACAATGAAGTAAACACTGACAACTAAACGGTGATCACGTAACAGTGCTAACCAGCACGACAATACTCCTCACAGCAACGAAAGGTAACACTGTTCCAAGCCCACTCACACTAACTGTTCCACACACTGACTTCACGGTGGTACACGCACAGTACTCGGTACTCCACGGCAGTACACACAGTACTCTATTATGTACTCCATCGTCACCATAACACGACGATACTCTAACACTGACTCCCGTCGGATACCCACCATACCAACTCCGACGACAGCCAACACTATTGCTGTCCAGCTCCCTTACACTTGCTGCCTGTTTCCGGCGAGATTATCTTATATGCCTGGTGATGAAGTGCAGATTTATCGGGGTACGGTCGGAATGAGAACATTCTGGTTACGCCTTCCAGAAAATCATTGAGAAACTATACCCTCCAACTGGGAGCTCCGAGCTGACTCACTAGTTCCTTCCAGGAGATACCGAAGGGCTGGCACGTAACAATATCTTAATAAAGCATGGCCTATAATGTCGAATGATTTAGCTACGTGTTGAATGGACAGCAATAGACAAGCTTCGAGAACTCGACGCTACTATACAAATGGCTGTGTTCGACTGGATGATTTTGGGTGATGTCGATGGCTACCTTACTTCGCACTCTCAGTGGTTCTTAATTGCTCTCACAGTTAGCAACATATATAAACATGGAACTGGTAATCAGAAAGCAATGAAATGGAAGTCTAAATGTGTGTCGTTCGGATTACAAGAGTCAGAAGGCAATTTTGGAGATGTAGCATTTTGAAATTAGTTTCCTTGTCCTGACATCTCGTTATTGGCTTGCAGGCTGAACCGTGCTCCCCGTCTCCATCTCATTCTCTGGCCACTATTACTCTTCATTTAGGACTACTCCTCTTTTGTTCTTCCCTTGTCTCTCTTATCCAACTCCGGCCTATTAATGTCATTTGAGGGGAAATGACGCTGTACTTAATTGGCTTGAGTTTTTAATCCTGGAGGCCGTTTGCGCTCGACCCCCGAGGCTTTTGTTCTTCTTTGCTATCTGCTTCCTTGACGTCATTGGCTGCACACTATTCCTCTTTTAAAGCAGTGCTTCTGTATTGGCGACTCGATCAGTGGTCCAACAACACAAGAACAACTTGTCATGAAGGCTAGTGGAGACAAGTCCATATGAATTCCCTATCTCTTATCAAAATGAAATTTCTTCTTTTACCGCAATGTATGTGTGTGGAAGTAATTGAGTAAAAGTAATATAATTACTTGTAACAAGTACTTCCTCAGTACTGCAATGTTTAAACGTTACTTTTTATAAAATGTAATTTTTACTCGTAAATTACTTCTTGTAGGTTAGTGTGATTAGCTGTCACCCCCCGGAGGTTCGGGTTTCATTAACAGCTCTGCCACGAAATTTGATAAGTGGTACGAGGGCTGAAACGGGGTCCACTCATCCTCGGGAGGTCAACTGAGTATACGGGCAGGGGATTCGATTCCCACCTCAGCTATCCTCGAACTGGTTTTGCGTAGTTTTCCCCTTCTCCTCCAGGCAAATGACCTTCCAATCTTCCTATCCCCCACAAGGCTCCTGTTCAGCATAGCAGGTGGGGCCGCCTGGGCGAGGTACTAGTCCTCGTTTCCAGTTGTATTCCCCGACCCAAAGTCTCACGCTCCAGGAGACTGCCATTGAGGCGGTAGAGGTGGAATCGTTCCTTGGGTCCGAGGGAAAAACCAACCCTGGAGGGTAAACAGATTACAGTTACGTGATAAATATTTTACTAAATTACAAATTTCTAACTTTTTCAAGTATCAGGAAAAATGCAATTATAATTACTTCGCAGAATGCAAGTCTTTAGGATATCACTGAATTTTTTCACATGGGGCTGGAATAATACCTAACTCTGCAAGGAAAATACATTACCTTTTTTTTTATAGATACATTATGTAGCTATGCCCACTAATTGGGACTAAACATTATACTTTGAAATTTTCAAAATTAATGTTCTCAACCAAAGTTTGCATTTCACACTTATGTTCTCTATTTCGAGGGCCAACTAAATCAAAATAGTTATTCAAATTGGGGAATGAAATTTCCATAACCCTTCACCATTACATGTTTATTCCGGTTTCATTATCGATTCACAAAGTAGGGGTACACCGTTATCTAAAGGTCAGCCAATTACCACAAGAAGCTGCGAACAAATGAGCGTGTGCACATCCTATCCTTGGCTTTATACCCGTGGCGTGACGTGTTGCGAGTGTTGGGACTACGGCGTTGTTTATTGATTAATAAATGTAACAACTGCTAGAATGTAACGATTACAGTTTTATTTCAAGAAGAAAATTACGAGTAAAAGTGACATTTTGTGACAAGTAACGATTACAAGTCAAAATGACTAGAAGAGTATTCGTTACAAGTACTTCCGATTACTCACTCAAAAAATACTTTCCAACTCTGTTTACCGTACATTGTGTCAATGTGTGTGTGTGTGTGTGTGTGTGCGATTTTAAATAAGTAACAAAATTTTTGTATGTGAAGCCAGCGTAACTACAAATTCTGATTTTTTCAGGAGAAACTAAACAACATTTTAAAACACAGAATTGTTTATATTCCACATGTTGATGAAAGCAAATTTATTCCGTAATAATCAAAACATCACACGGAAAGGAAATTTACTTTCACAGAACATGTTTGGGATGTTCTATAAACGTGAGCAAAGTCATTAATTGCGTCCATAATTATAGAGATACGTGTGAGGAAATCACTGAAGCCAAAGAAAAAAGTATGAAGTTAGGCGTATATTAGTTTTGCTCCTCTTTGCAAGTTTTTCGTTACTTTTTTCTTCACTGCTATACACATCCTATACCCGCCGTTAGCTGGAACACTCGTGCTGCATAACACGCTAGGTCATTTTCTAGGTAACCCCCTGTGGGTTAGAATAACACCCATGGTATCCCCTGCCTGTCGTAAGAGGCGACTAAAATGGGTCCCACGGTCTCCTAACTTGGGAACAAGGGTTGGCGACTACGGGGCCCTTGGCTGAGACCTGGCATTGCTTCCACTTGTGCCAGGCTCCTCACTTTCATCTATCCTATCCGACCTCCCTTCGACAATTCTTGTTCTTTTCTGACCCCGACAGTATTAGAGCACTCAGGGCCTAGAGTATGTTCCATTTTCAAGCCCTTTGTGACCCCTTGTCTTTCTTTGGCCGATAACTTTACTTTTCGAAGTGTTCGATCACTTCCATTTTTTCTCTCTGATTAGTGTTATATAGAGGATGGTTGCCTAATTGTACATCCTCCTAAAACAATAATCACCACCACCACCGCTACGACCACCACCACCTGTTCTCACTAACCCTGCCCTCTGCAGCAGGCAGCGAACATTTGCTTGTTTACATTTACTATATCCGTACACTATATTGTATGTATGTTGGGTATTCAGCACGAGGGCTGGTTTGATCCTCCACAGTTCCGCCAACAGCTGTCATAAATAGCCTAGGCGTCACTGAAGAGGCATACTAGGGAAATGAGAGTGAAGTGTTTCCCGTTGCTTTCCTCACCGAGCCAGAAGTTGGTATTACATATTAGTCTGCCAAGCCCACTGAAATACATGCACCAACCGACCCTGTGAGTGATATTTTCACACCATTCATAACAGGGACTGGCTGCATAAGGAATGGTTATTTCTTGCATCGCTCATGCCTCGATCACCTTCATATTGTCTAAGCCAAGGATGAGACTGAGACAGGACAATGAAAGTAACAAATTTTGCTCTGTAAACACTACATCTCGCCAGCAAAGGCATACATTATATTAGTAATGTTTAAATACGCCAATTTGGATTTATACTCAGAAATAGCCCGTTAAAACGATTATCAAACATTGTTTTAAAGTAATTTGATGCAAACAAGAAGTTCGTGCCGACTGGAATGTAGGTATAGGAAGCAGGTTTTTGTCCTAGAAAATAGAGAGCTTTGTGTAACTCGGTGTGCGCACCAGAAGTGAAGCTGATAGTGTATCCCTCTGACACTTATTTCGAACTTCCCCGAAATGTAATTCTTATCGTTTTAGAATTCAGCCCAAAACAACTTGTCTTTAGACACTCAACATTTTTTTAACTCTCTCCTTTTGACCGAGCGAGTCGGCAGGGCGGTTCGGGTTTCAGCTTGTATTCAGCAGATAGTGGGTTCGAACCCCACTGTCGGCAGCCCTGAAGATGATATCCCGTTGTTTCCCATTTTCACGCCATGCAAATGCTGGGGCCGCTAGCCATTTCCTATCCTATCGACGCCATAAGACCTATCTGCGTCGGTGCGACGAAACACCAATTGTAAAAAAAAAAAAACTAAAAAAAAAAAAACTTCTTTTGGGGCTCTTTGAGACCTATTTTGAATTTACCCAAAAGCTTTATTCTTACTTTGGAATTCAGTGAAAAATACCCTTTCATTAGATACCCACATTAGTCCGACTCGTTGACTGAATGGTCAGCGTGCTGGCCTTCGGTTCAGAGGGTCTCGGGTTCGATTCCCGGCCGGGTCGGGGATTTTAATCGCTTCTGCTTAATTCTTCTGGCCCGGGGACTGGGTGTTTGTCCCAACACTTTCCTCTTCGTATTCACACAACACACGACACTACCACCCAATAGTGATTACATCTCTTCATATAGGGTTGGCGTCAGGAAGGGGCATCCAGCCGTAAAACAATGCCAAATCCACATTTGCGACACAGTTCGTACCCGCGACCCCACAGGTGTGGGAAAAGCGGTAGAAAAAGATGATGAAGATGAAGAAGAAGAAGAAGAAGTAGAAGAAGATTAGATGCCCACATTAAATTTTTCGAATTTTGGGAATTTTAACTCCTCTTCTTACCCCTATTGTGAATTTAACCCCAACAATAGACTAACCGCAATCGACTCCACATACCCAAATACATGACTGGAAAACTTCATCATCCAAGCTATTTCCGAACTTTAAAAAAAAGTTGCATGCTGTGAACAATGTTACATTTTTTTTCTTTTCAATCACTCCCAAATATGTTTTTCGTAATGCCACCGAAGAAGTTGCAATACAACAGTCTGAGTAGAGTAGTTTCGGCGTCTGATGGAGCATCTTGTGCTTTCAGCTCCACAAATCCTGCAAATTCTTCTCTTTTTGTTGTTGTTGTTGTTGTTGTTGTTTGATTCATCAGTCTATAGATTGGTTTGATGCTGTTCTCCATGCCACCCTATTCTGTAGTAACCTTTTCACCTCCAAGTAACTGCTGCATCCTACATCTGCTCTATGATTCTCATAATCTATCCCTGTCGTTCTTACCCCCTACACTTCCCTCAAAAACCAACTGAAAAAGTCCTGCGTGTGTTGAGATGTGTCCTATCATTCTGTCTCTCCCTTTCATCAAATTTAGCCAAATCGATCTCCTCTCACCAATTCTATTCAGTATATCTTCATTCGTGATTCGATCTATCCATCTCACTTTCAGCATTCTTCTGTAACACCACTTTTCAATAGCTTCTATTCTGTTTCTTTCTGAACTAGGTATCGTCCATGGTTTACTTCCATACAATGCCACGCTCCAGACGAAAGCCTTAACATCATCTTTCTAATTCATATAAATGTTCAAAGTGAGCAAATTTTTTTTTCACAAGAAAGCTCTTCCTTACTTGTGCTTGTCTGCATTTTATGCCCTCCTTATTTGTCCTATTGTTAGTCATTCTGCTACCCAAGTAACAATATTCATCTACTTCCTTTATTTATTAAATGAAAAGTGCACAATGTGCAAAAACAGTTTTTGTACAGATGGTCAACTATGCTAATGCCATTCTTATTATTGAGGTTGTCGTCATTTTGCAGTTTTGTGCATGGTATCTTTCACAAAGATCGTTGCACAGGTTACATATACAGTCTTCGTTCGGCTGGTGGAAGTTGTTGGTTTGGCAGAATCTGTGGTGAAATCCATAAGTGGCGAAACGTGTAATTACAGTACGTGCCGTAGCTCGTAATTTGCTTGCTTCCACTCTTCAGTCATTATGGCGTCCGTGGAATAGAAGTCGGACCAAATAGCATTCCTTTTATCGTTTAAAGTTTGGCGTGCATTCTCGTAGGGCTTGGTGTTTGGTAGACAAAACTGTGTTTTGATTTCGTCAATAAAGTAGTCCTCCTTGGTTAGAACATATGTTAACCTTGAAGGGGCTGACTTCCCAATGCCTAGTATTCTCTTGAGATATCGGGCCTTGACTTTTTCTATTGTCATCAGGTCTCTGAGTGTGAGTTTTTCCCAGGTGATGCTAATCCCATAGGTTGCTGTTGGTGATATGGCTGTTCTGAACAGTGGCATTGCTGTACCCAATGATATTTGTTGAGGTTGTTGAATGTTGTAGATGGCTTTTATTGCTGCGGCTGCTCTTTCTTTGACGTGGATATTGTAGGATGTTAGAGTAGTTTGAAGGGTGACTCCAAGGTACTTGAATTTCGGCACTACTTCTAGAGGTTTGTTGTGCATGGTTATTGTATGTTTAGGTGCATGTTTTCCTCCTTTCCTAAAGGTCTACTTCCTTTGAGGCTTCGTTTCCTAATCTAATATTATCTGCATCACCTGACTTCATTCGGCTGCCCTCCATTACTTTTGTTTTGGACTTGCTTATTTTTCATCTTGTACGCCGTACCGAAGACTCCATCCATACCATTCAGCCATTTCTCCAGATCTTCTACAGTCTTACCTTTTTGAAAGTATTTCGCCGGAAATATGACGTCCATCTTTTGGCCGGCGTATGGTTTATTTATCACATAATCACATTTACTACACTACTCGGTGTTCACCAACTTCCATAACTGTTAACTGTTCACTCAGCCCATTTGTTTACTGAACACAGCTAAAACTGTACTGACTGACGACGTGTCGATAGTGCGCTTATATTGTACTATAGATCATTCCATGTTTAAAAGAAACAGTATTGCTCCTATGCCAACAGCTCTGTTGAACAGCATCGCGGAAAACCTTTGGCACGTAAATTTGTGAAACTTAGTATTTAAGTTCAAGACAAAAGATAGAAGAAACTAAGCTGAAAATCATATTCATGAACTCGAGGGGATGGGAAAGACTGAGGGGGGGGGGACTAGAGGGGCTCATTTCTTTATTCACAACATAACGGGCAAACGGTGGTACATACATTTGTGAAACTCAGTTTTTAAGTTCAAAATGAAAGGGGGAAGAAAATAAGATACAAATTAAGCGCAGTATACTTTTGTTTCTTCCTCAGGCTCATTCATAAAGTAAATACATCACAGTATAATGTTAAAGAAAGAAATCGTACATAACTCTCACTCAACAAGAGACAAGTACGCACTGATATAAAGACTAAAAAGCATACGAAACACATAAATAGACGACTTCTTTACAACAGCAATAAGCTCCCAGGATTCACAGAGTAACGGATTACACGTTACTTGTACCAGAGCGACACAGAAGGAAAATGGAGGCAACAAAGCGATGGCTGTTCCCGCCGTTGTGCTTCCTCCCTGCAAATGTATTTATGAAATAGAAAAGCTTCAGTAGGTATTTTGATAACGATGGGCAAAAATTACCTCATCATTTTTCTTTCTTCCATAATACAATACAAAGTGCATTATTATATTCCTTAGTCGTGAGGAATTATGGGTGTGTAAGATGGGGTATGTTCGCTCCTTGTAGGTTCATCAATACTGATCTATAGTAGGTTACGCCGGGAAGAGTCTTAGAATTTGCATTTATTTCAATGTGATACCAAATACTCAAAGTATTGTAAAGTCAAAATAATCGAAACAAGATGAGTGCAATCATTAAACGTGCAAGCAAAAATTCTTTCTTAGCGTTTAGTGCCGCATTGGTGCAGGGCCCGCCTTTAAACATGTCATACTCCACTTCCTGCGATCAAGGGCGTTAGCTTTAGTGATGCCCAGAAGACGAATGTCTTCCTTGATGTAGTCGAGCCATCGCTTCTTGGGACGACCTCGGGATCGGGAACCTCCAGGATCAAATTGGAGTGCTATATGTATCATTGATTCTGCAGGGCTTCGGACAACGTGACCATGCCATCTAAGTCATGCTTCTCGCATCTTCTCTGGGATAGGTGCCACTCCCTATCGCATTCGGACATCTTCATTTCTGATATGGTCCAGTCTTGTAAGACCCAATGACCAACGTAACATTTTCATCTCCATACCGTATAGAACCTGCTCATGCTTCTTAGTTGTAGGCCAACACTCCGACCGAACATTTGTAGACTTTTTCTTTCAGGCGGGTGGGAATTTGCTTGTTGCATAGCACCCTAGTAACCTGACGCCACTTCAACCATGTAGCATTTACTTGTGCTCGGGTGTCTAGTAATGCTTTTCCGTCTGAGGTAATGAGTGATCCAAGGTGTTTACATTGGTTGGTTTTAACTAGGTCTTGGCCGTCGATGCGAATACTACCAGCAGTCCGCAAGCCACATTGCACACACTCGGTATTAGTGATGTTAAGGCGCAAGCCATATTCCCCTAAACGGTCTTTCCAAGTTTGCAGGAGATTTTTCAGATTCCTTCGGGACTGATCCGCAAGGAACACATCGTTAGCATATAAGATGTCAGCTGTTACTGTATTCATACATAGGATAAATAAGAGAGGTGACAGTGCTGAACCTTGATGAACCCCAACATTGATAGGAGATGAGGGTGAGATCCCTACCTGACAGCGAACCACACTGGTGACTTTGTCGTAGAAAAGTGGGGTCCATCGGACATAGGCTTCTGGAACATTATAGAATCGCAGGGCTTTCCAAATACGTTTATGTGGTATCCGGTCAAAAGCCTTTTCTAAGTCCAAAAAGGCTAGGTGTGGAGGTTTGTTTTTCTCTCTATGTTTCTCCACCAGGAGACGGGCTGTATGAAAAGCGTCAGTTTTACTGACCCCTTTGACAAACCGCATTGGTTTGTAGAAATTTGTACGACGTTTCATAGGCGACGATCAAGAATACGTTCAAAATCTTCATCGTCTGACACAATAAACGTATTTGCTAGTAATTGACGCATTCACCAAGATCACCTTTGCCTTTCCAGATAGGGAATGTAGTGCTGGTCAACCAAATTTCAGGTATGCTACCATCGTGGAGAATTCTGTTAAAACGCTTCATGAGAATCTCATCTCCACGCTGTTCAAGGATCCTACAGACCTCGGATGGAATATCGTCTGGTCCTGGTGCTTTGTTATTGTTCATGTTTTTCATAGCCCCCAAGACTTCCTGAATGGTAATGGCTGGGATAGGTACATAAACTGGGCGTCCATATACAATTGGTGGATGGGGAATGCCTCATTACTCAAACCCTTGAAATAATCCCTCCACCTGTGAAGGATGGCGGTCTGGTCACGTAGGGTTTGATGATTGCTGTCTTTGATTTGCATGACATGACCAATGTCTTGGCGGGATTTGGCGAGGCGATAAATCTTGTTTGCTCCATCTGATGTATCCAACTGATTATAAATGTCTTGGTAATAGTAGTTCTTTGCAGTAGCGACTACATGTTTAGCAGCTGATCTGAGTGCTTTTATACTGTTGTAGATCCTCGCTAAGTCTTGTTTTTCGCCAGGTCTTAAAAGCTTCTCTCTTTGCTTTGATAACTAGCTGAACGTCTTCATTCCACCACCAAGTCTGCTTATCAGTGAACCGTTTCCCTGGTATGGTCCTGCCAAGTGTTTCAGCCGCTGCCCAGTGTATGCGATCAGTGATTTCATTCCACATGGTCTCACCTGGCTGGTCAGTATTTATGTCAAACGTACTTAGCTTTGATATCAGCTGCGCTCTCTGCCGTGTTACTTTCCACCATTTTATCTTCTCTGGACCAGTCATATAGACCCTTGTTGAACGTAGCTGCCCCATACTTTTCACATTAAGAACAAGCAGGCGATGTTGTGGGGCTATTTCACCAGATGGAATTACCTTGGCATTTGTTACTATCTCGAGGTCATGCGTATGCAGCCAATAGTTAATCTGAGTGGACCGTTCTCCACTGGTGCAGGTAGGTCTTTTCTTAAGGTATGTATTGGCTATAATTAGGTCATGGGCTTCAGCGCAGTCCAGAATCCTATAGTCATCATCATTTCTACTTCCGTAGCCATAGCCACTGTGACACTGGGTGTACCCATCCTTGGCTTCTCCGACGTGTCCGTTAAGGTCCCCACCAATAAACAGATGCTCCTCAGGAGGGGCTGTTTGGTTGAAAGTGCCAAGTTGTTCCCAGAAATCATTTTTATCCTCATCAAGGCATCCAGTTTGTGGAGCGTAGCACGATATTATTCGCATATTAATTATTGAAGAGTCAATCCCAATCGAGATAATTCGATCTGATATACAATCAACCTGAATCACATAGTCTCGCAGCTTTTGACCGAGAACTACCGCAACACCATTGCGCCATGGTATATTGCCTTGTAACCTTCACCGATTTCTCTTGATTTTGAACCTTAACATTTTGTTTCCTGAATGCAGGCAGTGTCTACATGCCGATTCTTCAGCGTGTCTGCAAGTTCACGGCTTCTTCCGGTGAGCGTTCCAACATTGATGCCCGCTAGTCGGAGACGATGGACTCGCTTCTTCAACCCACTCCGTCCATGAGTGTGTAGCCCTTGCCCATTTTTCATGTAATTCAGGCGAGGACGACGCACGTCGCTTGAAATGGGGGACACCCTGGCATTTGATCTGCTTGGTATGGCCATTATTTCATTGACGCAACAAAAAATACTCCAACCGATGTGTCGCTTCACCTGTCATTGGAGGCATTTTAGAGCTACTGCCAGCGTATAATTTGGCCGCCCCTAACGTGGAGTACAGACGCCATTTGTAGCCGAACGATCCGGAACAGACGCTACGACTGCTATCTGCCACTTAATTGGGACAGATACCTTTAACTCAGTTAATCTCGAGCCCTGGGCTGCCACTTCCGCCATCTTACACTGTTCCAAAGACTTTCTTTCCCACTTCAGATGCCGTTGAGGTCTTTACTCATTACCCTGAGCTAGGGCCCTCCATATTTATGACCCCTAGAGAGAGGTTGTCCCAGTAATATTTAGTCCCCAGGGATTGGGCTCTCTGTTGGTCCGCGGGTTCATTTCCGGGGTGTCTGAACCAGCCCACATTTCTGTTGACCCCCTATCCGCCACCCGGGGACGCGCCCTCTAGAGGTTAACAGGCTCCCCCGAGCAAAAATATAGTTTCGTGTTTATTTTATTTGTTAATCGTGTAAGGTCTGTTTATTTACCTACGTTTTCAATTAACACAACAGCACGATCTTGTTTATTTGTAGTTACTGAAATTCTTTTTCTTTTTAATTCATTTCTGATTAAGAGAAGCATTACGAAATGTCAAACATTTTCTTGTGAATTTTCAGCCGCACCCCAAAGAAAGAATGAGGCATGGTATTGTGTAAATTCCTCGCAGATACACTTTTCTTAGGAACAATAGAACCTATAGATATAATGTTTGTTGTGGGTATCTACATGAGGTGAATTATATTTTGATAATAATAAGGATCGAGCAAGTGACTGTGCGGTTTGGGTCACGTAGCTATCAGCTTGCATTCGGGTGATAGTGGGTTCGAACCCCACTGCCGGCAGCCCTGAAGATGGTGTTCCGTGTGGTTTCCTATTTTCACAGCAGCCCTTGAGCTTTCATCGCTATAAGACCTGTGTGTAAAAAAATAGATAATAATTAAAATTAAGTCTGATAAAATAGTAAATTCGAGGAACGTACAGTACCAACGCTCATTCTCTTTTCGAGCGACTTTATGTAAAATAAAATACTTGTTATTGATATATGATCAGTACAATTTCAGTTATGAAACATATATCTTAAACACAGATGTTCTCGTTCCACAAGAATATGAAAATTATTTATCATTTATTATATTGTTTGGATCATCAGTCCATAGACTAATTTACTGCAGCTCTCCGTCTCACTTTAACCTACCACAACGATTCAAACTTCTAATCCCCCTGTGGGTGGGGGTGGTAGAATAAAACCCACGGTATACCCTGCAGTAGTATAATAAGCGGGTTCGGCGGCCACTTCCACCTCAGGCTCCCAGAGGCCACCTCCACCTCCACCTCAGCCAGAGGCCTCCCAGATGCCACCTCCACCTCCACCTCAGCCAGAGGCCTCCCAGATGCCTCCTCCACCTCCACCTCAGCCAGAGGCCTCCCAGAGGTCTCCTCCACCTCCCGCGGGAAATTTGAGTTTGTAAACAAAGCCACGTGCTTTTTGACAGCTGTCATCGACAACAACGCATCGCTAACCTCAGTACTGCCATCTTGACGGGCCTAAACCTCAGTAGTGCCAACTTAACCTAACTAGCGCGAGGTAAACAAAGCCACGTGCTTTTTGACAGCCACGTGCTTTTTGACAGATTTGTAAACAAAGCCACGTGCTTTTTGACAGCTCTCATCAACAACAACGCATCGCAAACCTCAGTACTACCATCTTGACGGGCCTAAACCTTAGTGGTACCAACTTAACCTAACTAGCATGAGGTAAACAAAGCCACGTGTTTTTTTTTGACAGCCACGTGCTTTTTGACAGATTTGTAAACAAAGCCACGTGCTTTTTGACAGCTCTCATCAACAACAACGCATCGCAAACCTCAGTACTACCATCTTGACGGGCCTAAACCTTAGTGGTACCAACTTAACCTAACTAGCATGAGGTAAACAAAGCCACGTGCTTTTTTGACAGCCACGTGCTTTTCGACAGATTTGTTAACAAAGCCACGTGCTTTTTGACAGCTGTCATCGACGACAACGCATCGCTAACCCCAGTACTGCCATCTTGACGGGCCTAAACCTCAGTAGTACCAACTTAACTTCACTAGCGCGAGATAAACAAAGCCACGTGCTTTTTGACAGCCACGTGCTTTTTTGACAGCTGTCATCCGCCATCTTTAAACTACAGAGCACCGTGCTGCCCTCTTTCGTCACCTGTCATCGGCAGTGCTGCCATCTTGACGGGCCTAAACCTTAGTGCTACCAACTTAACCTCACTAGCTCGAGATAAACAAATCCACGTGCTTTTTGACAGCTACGTGCTTTTTTGATAGCTGTCATCCGCCATCTTTAATCTATAGAGCACAGTGCTGCCCTCTTTAGCTAATTACCTTTGAAATGTGGTGGCGGATAATTTGAAAAATGCTTTTCGACAAGCAGCCATCTTTAATCCAGAGAGAACAGTGCTGCCCTCTATGTGGTGGCGGCAAATTGAAAAATTCCACATGCTCTTGTTTGAAAACAAACTCACGTGCTTTTTTGACAGCTGTCATCTGTCATCTTTAATCTATAGAGCACAGTGCTGTCCTCTTTAGTTTGAAATGTGGTGGTGGTAAATTCCACGTGCTCTTGTTTGGAAACAAAGCCACGTGCAGCTGTCATCCGCCATCTTTAATCAACAGAGCACTGTGCTACTATCATGCGGGCAATTTCATCACCTGTCATCCGCCATCTTTAATCC
This sequence comes from Anabrus simplex, assembly GCF_040414725.1. Classification (NCBI taxonomy): domain Eukaryota; kingdom Metazoa; phylum Arthropoda; class Insecta; order Orthoptera; family Tettigoniidae; genus Anabrus; species Anabrus simplex. Next base: position 374,196,523 of record NC_090268.1, on the reverse strand, counting down.
ACAGAACACCGTGCTGCCCTCTTTATGGCTACTACCTTAAGCACGTAGTAGCGGACAATTTGAAAAGTTCTGTTAGCTATCATCCGCCATCTTTAATCAAGAGAGCACCGTGCTGCCATCTTTAGCTAGATACCTTTGAAATGTGGTGGCGGCAAATTGAAAAATTCCACGTGCTCTTGTTTGGAAACAAACTCACGTGCTTTTTCGACAGCTACCATCCGCCATCTTTAATCAACAGAGCATAGTGCTGCCCTCTTTAGTTTGAAATGTGATGGCGGCAAATTCCACGTGCTCTTGTTTGGTAAACATAGCCATGTGCTTTTTTGACAGCTGTCATCCGCCATCTTTGAGCACCGTGCTGCCCTCTTTATCGTAGTAGATGTAAATTCGTCACCTGTCATCCGCGGTGCTGCCATCTTTAGCTAGATACCTTTGAAAAGTGGTGGCGGATAATTTAAAAAGAAAAATTCTACAGCAGCCCTCTCTCGACGCTAATTGCATAAGATGGTGGCTATACATGACTCCTTAAGGGTGCTTACGCAAGATGGCTGCTATACACAGGTTCTTATGAGACGCCCTTGGGATGCTTGCGCAAGATGACAGTTATACATGGCTCCTTATGAGATACCCTAGGGATGCTTGCGCAAGATAGCGGCTGATCTTATGGGACGGCTTAAGGGTCCTTGGACAAGATGGCTTGAGACGCCCTAAGGATGCTTGCGCAAGATGGCGGACACAAGATGGCAGCTATACGTAACTCCTTATGAGACGCTTTAAGGGTGCTTGCGCAAGATAGTTGCTACTCTTAGCTTAGAGGCTAACGTGTCGTGATAGTTCGATTCATTAAATTTAGGGCTTAAATGCAAAATGTTAAATATATCGAAAACGGTGCACCGTAGAGCAAAACGGACAAAATTTTTCTGCCTAATACCTAGGTTCGCAGTATGAGGAACAAGAAAATCATAGTCTAATGATGGGATCAACGGTTCGGTTCCTACTTAGGCCCTTTGGCATTTGCTCTGTTTTAGCTTGTATTGAAGCGAGTCTTCGTAACATGATCAGGTCTAGCTATGGTAGAGAGTATAACGTACCGTGCAGGTTCGATTCATTAAATTTGGAGGCTTAAATGCAAAATGTTAAATATCTCGAAAACGATGCATCGTAGAGCAAAACGGACAAAATTTTTCCGCCTAATACGTAGGTTCGTAGTATCAGGAACAAGAAAAAACATAGTCTAATGATGAGATCAACGGTTCGATTCCTACTTAAGCCCTTTGGCATTCGCAGCTATCTATTTCTACAAGATGGTGGCTGCTCTTATGAGAAACAAGATGCCTTGAGACATCCTAGGGATGCTTACGCAAGATGGCAGACACACAATGGTGACTATACATAGCTCCTTATGAGACGGCCTAGGGGTGCTCGCACAAGATGGCGGCTACTCTTATGAAGAAAGCTAGCTTAGAGGCTACTGCGCAAGATAACAGCTGCTGTTATGCATGTGGTGGAGGGCAATTTGAAATTCTATGTGCTTAATCAACAGAGCACCCTGCTGCCCTCTTTAGCTGAAATGTGGTGGTGGATAATTTGAAAAATTCTTTTGACAGCTATCATCTTTAAAAACAATGGCGACTATACATAGGCTGTTAAGGTCTTATCATTCTCCTCCTCCTCCTCCTCCTCCTCCCCCTCCTCCTTCTCTACCTCCTCCTCCGCCTCTTATGTCAAGGCATAGCTTTATATCGAACAAGTTTAAACCTGCATCGCGAAGGCAAGCGTGTGCAGCGATAACATTATTGTGCATGTTTAGACTTTCGAAACATAAGAAGAGTAGAATCAAACGCTGTACTCGATACGACATGTGATCAGAACATTGATTGATGCGTTCAGAAAAACAAAATAAGTGATCAAGACTAGAATCGAACAATGTACTCAATACATCATGTGTTTAGAATATGTCAGGGGATACGCTTGTTCTAAGAAGATCAGATTGAAACATAACAAGACTAGAATAGAACACTGTAATCGATGTTGTTAACTTCAACATGTGATCAGAACATTGATTGATGTGTTCAGAACACAAAATAAGTGATCATGACTAGAATCGAACACTGTACTCGATACAACATGTGATCAGAACATTGATCGATGTGTTCAGAACACGAAATAAGTGATCAAGACTAGAATCGAACACTGTACTCAATACAACATGTGTTTAGAACATGTTAGGGGGTACCCTTGTTCTAAGAAGATCAGAATGAAACATAACAAGACTAGAATCGAACACTGTAATCGATGTTGTTAACCTCAACATATGATCAGAACATTGTTTGATGTGTTCAGAGCAAAAGTACAATTTTGATGATTTGCTTAGTGTAAAATCAAAAACTATGGAAACACACTGTGCACATATCGCGTAGCTAACTCGCTCAGTAAGCAATATTGCAAAACTACAACTTCAATGATTTGCATAGTGTAAAAATCAAAAACACACTGTACCCATACTGCGCAGCTAACTCGCTCGGTAAACGATATAGCCAAAGTATAACTTCAAATTATTTACCTTCCATCATTCGTCTTGTGTGTAAAAATCAGTCGAACAAGTTATCGCATAAACATGGCTGAAAAAAAATCGTGATAGGGTATGGAACCCAGGGGTTACATCTTATCAGAAGGGCAAAAAGGATGAAAGGACTCTTCCTCCTCCTTACCGCACATTCCTTGAAGGGCTAATGGGCTAAAGGGCTAAAGGACTAATGGGCTAAAGGGCTAATGGGCTAAAGGGCTAAAGGAGCAACAACCTCGTCGATCGCTATCAGCAAGAACGCTTGTACTTTGTTAAGTGTAGAAAATTAATCTTTATTTGTAAATGGTTTCATGTTCAGAACAAGGAATGGAAAATCCCCGAGGTGCGATGAGTTACGTTTTTCGAACTAGTGTTTGGAACACTGAACTTTTCAAGATGATAGCAGAGAGTTTAGCAATGTTCTGTTGTTGGATTTTAAATTCCGCGCTACAACAAGCATAAGGTGGTAGCCTTGAGGTTTACCGCCGTAAAGATGGCAAGAGTGAGGTTAACAATGTTCTGTTGTTGGATTTTAAATTCCGCGCTACAACATGCATAAGGTGGTAGCCTTGAGGTTTACCGCCGTAAAGATGGCAAGAGTGAGGTTAACAATGTTCTGCTGTTGGATTTTAAATTCCGCGCTATAACATGCATAAGGTGGCAGCCTTGAGGTTTACCGCCGTAAAGATGGCAGCAGTGAGGTTAGCGACGCTCTATTGTCCTTCAAAGTGAGGTTAGGGTTCGTCAAGAAGACAGCTGTCAAAAAAGCATGTGGCTATGTTTACCAAACAAGAGCACGTGGTCGTGACGTCACGGTCACGTAGTATGTTGCCTCAGCATGTAAAGTTCAATGTCTACACCTACGTAGTTAACACTCTGCTATGTTCACAAGATTTTTTACACATAACTATTCTTTATGCTTTAAGTTCATGCACATAGGCTATGCTAAGATAGCAGTACAAACACTTGCGAAATTTGTACATTCTAATGGAATAAGTTTAGTACTGTGTGCATCATGGATACATGATGTGTGCACGCATTTAATCTTGACTATACGTAATGCTGCTGCTTTGTTTACAAGATTTTTATACATTGCTATTCTTTATGCTTTAAGTTCGTGCACGCACAAGCGATACTCGTACGCTCTAGCAGGAGAAGTTTAGTACGATATTCGATACATACATTATCGATAGGTGATGTGTACACGCTTTAGAACATAGCTCATCTTTATGCTTTAAGTTCGTGCACAGGGGTTTGGGATACACAAAAGCGATTGCTACATGCTCTAGCGGAAGAAGTCTAGTACGATAGTCGATGCATGTAAAATCGATAGGTTATGCTAAGATAGCAGCACACTTACATGATTTTAGCACAATCTAGTGGAAAAAGTTTAGTATGATAGTCGTTTCATGCAAAATCATTAGGTAATGTGTAAACGCTTTGAAACAAGGCTATTCTTTGTACTTTAAGTTCACGTGTATGAGTTATGCTAAGATAGCAGCACAACCTAGCGGAAGAAGTTTTGTACGAGAGTAGATACATGCAAAGTCGATAGGTAATGTGTACACGCTTTGAAACATGGCTATTCTTTGTACCTTAAAGTCATACGTATAGGTTATGCTAAGATAGCAGCACAATCTGGCGGAAGAAGTTCAGGGTGATCTGTACACGCTTTGAAACAAGGCTATTCTTTGTACTTTAAGTTCATGCGTCTTAGTTATGCTTGCGATAATCGATGCATGTAAAATCGATAGGTTATGCTAAGATAGCAGCACACTTACACGATTTTAGCACAATCTAGTGGAAGAAGTTTAGTACGAGAGTCGATGCTTGCAAAATCATTAGGTAATGTGTACACGCTTTGAAACAAGGCTATTCTTTGCACTTTAAGTTCATGCGTCTTAGTTATGCTAAGATAGCAGCACAATCTACCTGAAGAAGTTTTGCACGAGAGTCGATACATGCAAAATCGATAGTTGATGCGTACACGCTTTAAAACATGACTATTCATTGTACTTTAAGTTCATGGGTATAGGTTATGCTAAGATAGCAGCACAATCTAGCGGAAGAAATTTAGTACGAGATTCGATGAATGCAAAATCAATAAGTAATGTGTACACGCTTTGAAACATGGCTATTCTTCGTACTTTAAGTTCATGTGTATAAGTTATGCTAAGATAGCAGCACAACCTAGCGGAAGAAGTTTAGTACGATATTTGTTGCATGCAAAGTCGATAGGTAATGTGTACACGCTTTGAAACATGGCTATTCTTTGTACCTTAAGGTCATGCGTATAGGTTACGCTAAGATAGCAGCACAATCTAGCGGAAGAAGTTTAGTACGAGAGTCGATGCTTGCAAAATCGATAGGTAATGTGTACACGTTTTGAGACATAGCTCTTCTTTGTTCTTTAAGTTCATGCGTCTTAGTTATGCTGAGATAGCAGCACAATCTACCTGCAGAAGTTTAGTACGAGAGTCGATACATGCAAATTCGATAGTTGATGCGTACACGCTTTGAAACATGACTATTCATTATACTTTAAGTTCATGGGTATAGGTTATGCTAAGATAGCAGCACAATCTAGCGGAAGAAATTTAGTACGATATTTGATGCATGCAAAATCAATAAGTAATGTGTACACGCTTTGAAACATGGCTATTCTTTGTACTTTAAGTTCATGTGTATAAGTTATGCTAAGATAGCACAACCTAGCGGAAGAATTTTAGTACGATATTTGTTGCATGCAAAGTCGATAGGTAATGTGTACACGCTTTGAAACATGGCTATTCTTTGTACCTTAAGGTCACGCGTATAGGTTATGCTAAGATAGCAGCACAATCTAGCGGAAGAAGTTTAGTACGAGAGTCGATGTGTGCAAAATCGATAGGTGATGTGTACACGCTTTGAAACATGGCTATTCATTGTACTTTAATTTTATGGGTATAGGTTATGCTAAGATAGCAGCACAATCTAGCGGATGAAGTTTAGTTCGATGGTCGATGCATGTAAAATCGATAGGTCATGTGTACACGCTTTGAAACATAGCAATTCATACTGCTGCTCTGTTCCCAAGACTTTTAAGCATAGCTAACCCTAATACTGCTCTTAACGACGTCGAGCTAAAGATTGATTACGTGACCGTGACGTCACGACCACGTGCTCTTGTTTGGTAAACATAGCCACGTGCTTTTTTGACAGCTGTCTTCTTGACGAACCCTAACCTCACTTTGAAGGACAATAGAGCGTCGCTAACCTCACTGCTGCCATCTTTACGGCGGTAAACCTCAAGGCTGCCACCTTATGCATGTTATAGCGTGGAATTTAAAATCCAACAACAGAACATTGTTAACCTCACTCTTGCCATCTTTACGGCGGTAAACCTCAAGGCTACCACCTTATGCATGTTGTAGCGCGGAATTTAAAATCCAACAACAGAACATTGCTAAACTCTCTGCTATCATCTTGAAAAGTTCAGTTTCCAAACACTAGTTCGAAAAACGTAACACATCGCACCTCGGGGATTTTCCATTCCTTGTTCTGAACATGAAACCATTTACAAATAAAGATTAATTTTCTACACTTAACAAAGTACAAGCGTTCTTGCTGATAGCGATCGACGAGGTTGTTGCTCCTTTAGCCCTTTAGCCCATTAGCCCTTTAGCCCATTAGCCCTTTAGCCCATTAGCCCTTCAGCCAATTAGCCCTTCAAGGAATGTGCGGTAAGGAGGAGGAAGAGTCCTTTCATCCTTTTTGCCCTTCTGATAAGATGTAACCCCTGGGTTCCATACCCTATCACGATTTTTTTCAGCCATGTTTATGCGATAACTTGTTCGACTGATTTTTACACACAAGACGAATGATGGAAGGTAAATAATTTGAAGTTATACTTTGGCTATATCGTTTACCGAGCGAGTTAGCTGCGCAGTATGGGTACAGTGTGTTTTTTATTTTTACACTATGCAAATCATTGAAGTTGTAGTTTTGCAATATTGCTTACTGAGCGAGTTAGCTACGCGATATGTGCACAGTGTGTTTCCATAGTTTTTGATTTTACACTAAGCAAATCATCAAAATTGTACTTTTGCTCTGAACACATCAAACAATGTTCTGATCATATGTTGAGGTTAACAACATCGATTACAGTGTTCGATTCTAGTCTTGTTATGTTTCATTCTGATCTTCTTAGAACAAGGGTACCCCCTAACATGTTCTAAACACATGTTGTATTGAGTACAGTGTTCGATTCTAGTCTTGATCACTTATTTCGTGTTCTGAACACATCGATCAATGTTCTGATCACATGTTGTATCGAGTACAGTGTTCGATTCTAGTCATGATCACTTATTTTGTGTTCTGAACACATCAATCAATGTTCTGATCACATGTTGAAGTTAACAACATCGATTACAGTGTTCTATTCTAGTCTTGTTATGTTTCAATCTGATCTTCTTAGAACAAGCGTATCCCCTGACATATTCTAAACACATGATGTATTGAGTACATTGTTCGATTCTAGTCTTGATCACTTATTTTGTTTTTCTGAACGCATCAATCAATGTTCTGATCACATGTCGTATCGAGTACAGCGTTTGATTCTACTCTTCTTATGTTTCGAAAGTCTAAACATGCACAATAATGTTATCGCTGCACACGCTTGCCTTCGCGATGCAGGTTTAAACTTGTTCGATATAAAGCTATGCCTTGACATAAGAGGCGGAGGAGGAGGTAGAGAAGGAGGAGGGGGAGGAGGAGGAGGAGGAGGAGGAGGAGAATGATAAGACCTTAACAGCCTATGTATAGTCGCCATTGTTTTTAAAGATGATAGCTGTCAAAAGAATTTTTCAAATTATCCACCACCACATTTCAGCTAAAGAGGGCAGCAGGGTGCTCTGTTGATTAAGCACATAGAATTTCAAATTGCCCTCCACCACATGCATAACAGCAGCTGTTATCTTGCGCAGTAGCCTCTAAGCTAGCTTTCTTCATAAGAGTAGCCGCCATCTTGTGCGAGCACCCCTAGGCCGTCTCATAAGGAGCTATGTATAGTCACCATTGTGTGTCTGCCATCTTGCGTAAGCATCCCTAGGACGTCTCAAGGCATCTTGTTTCTCATAAGAGCAGCCACCATCTTGTAGAAATAGATAGCTGCGAATGCCAAAGGGCTTAAGTAGGAATCGAACCGTTGATCTCATCATTAGACTATGTTTTTTCTTGTTCCTGATACTACGAACCTACGTATTAGGCGGAAAAATTTTGTCCGTTTTGCTCTACGATGCATCGTTTTCGAGATATTTAACATTTTGCATTTAAGCCTCCAAATTTAATGAATCGAACCTGCACGGTACGTTATACTCTCTACCATAGCTAGACCTGATCATGTTACGAAGACTCGCTTCAATACAAGCTAAAACAGAGCAAATGCCAAAGGGCCTAAGTAGGAACCGAACCGTTGATCCCATCATTAGACTATGATTTTCTTGTTCCTCATACTGCGAACCTAGGTATTAGGCAGAAAAATTTTGTCCGTTTTGCTCTACGGTGCACCGTTTTCGATATATTTAACATTTTGCATTTAAGCCCTAAATTTAATGAATCGAACTATCACGACACGTTAGCCTCTAAGCTAAGAGTAGCAACTATCTTGCGCAAGCACCCTTAAAGCGTCTCATAAGGAGTTACGTATAGCTGCCATCTTGTGTCCGCCATCTTGCGCAAGCATCCTTAGGGCGTCTCAAGCCATCTTGTCCAAGGACCCTTAAGCCGTCCCATAAGATCAGCCGCTATCTTGCGCAAGCATCCCTAGGGTATCTCATAAGGAGCCATGTATAACTGTCATCTTGCGCAAGCATCCCAAGGGCGTCTCATAAGAACCTGTGTATAGCAGCCATCTTGCGTAAGCACCCTTAAGGAGTCATGTATAGCCACCATCTTATGCAATTAGCGTCGAGAGAGGGCTGCTGTAGAATTTTTCTTTTTAAATTATCCGCCACCACTTTTCAAAGGTATCTAGCTAAAGATGGCAGCACCGCGGATGAGAGGTGACGAATTTACATCTACTACGATAAAGAGGGCAGCACGGTGCTCAAAGATGGCGGATGACAGCTGTCAAAAAAGCACATGGCTATGTTTACCAAACAAGAGCACGTGGAATTTGCCGCCATCACATTTCAAACTAAAGAGGGCAGCACTATGCTCTGTTGATTAAAGATGGCGGATGGTAGCTGTCGAAAAAGCACGTGAGTTTGTTTCCAAACAAGAGCACGTGGAATTTTTCAATTTGCCGCCACCACATTTCAAAGGTATCTAGCTAAAGATGGCAGCACGGTGCTCTCTTGATTAAAGATGGCGGATGATAGCTAACAGAACTTTTCAAATTGTCCGCTACTACGTGCTTAAGGTAGTAGCCATAAAGAGGGCAGCACGGTGTTCTGTGGATTAAAGATGGCGGATGACAGGTGATGAAATTGCCCGCATGATAGTAGCACAGTGCTCTGTTGATTAAAGATGGCGGATGACAGCTGCACGTGGCTTTGTTTCCAAACAAGAGCACGTGGAATTTACCACCACCACATTTCAAACTAAAGAGGACGGCACTGTGCTCTATAGATTAAAGATGGCAGATGACAGCTGTCAAAAAAGCACGTGAGTTTGTTTTCAAACAAGAGCATGTGGAATTTTTCAATTTGCCGCCACCACATAGAGGGCAGCACTGTTCTCTCTGGATTAAAGATGGCTGCTTGTCGAAAAGCATTTTTCAAATTATCCGCCACCACATTTCAAAGGTAAGTAGCTAAAGAGGGCAGCACTGTGCTCTATAGATTAAAGATGGCGGATGACAGCTATCAAAAAAGCACGTAGCTGTCAAAAAGCACGTGGATTTGTTTATCTCGAGCTAGTGAGGTTAAGTTGGTAGCACTAAGGTTTAGGCCCGTCAAGATGGCAGCACTGCCGATGACAGGTGACGAAAGAGGGCAGCACGGTGCTCTGTAGTTTAAAGATGGCGGATGACAGCTGTGAAAAAAGCACGTGGCTGTCAAAAAGCACGTGGCTTTGTTTATCTCGCGCTAGTGAAGTTAAGTTGGTACTACTGAGGTTTAGGCCCGTCAAGATGGCAGTACTGGGGTTAGCGATGCGTTGTTGTCGATGACAGCTGTCAAAAAGCACGTGGCTTTGTTAACAAATCTGTCGAAAAGCACGTGGCTGTCAAAAAAACACGTGGCTTTGTTTACCTCATGCTAGTTAGGTTAAGTTGGTACCACTAAGGTTTAGGCCCGTCAAGATGGTAGTACTGAGGTTTGCGATGCGTTGTTGTTGATGAGAGCTGTCAAAAAGCACGTGGCTTTGTTTACAAATCTGTCAAAAAGCACGTGGCTGTCAAAAAGCACGTGGCTTTGTTTACCTCGCGCTAGTTAGGTTAAGTTGGCACTACTGAGGTTTAGGCCCGTCAAGATGGCAGTACTGAGGTTAGCGATGCGTTGTTGTCGATGACAGCTGTCAAAAAGCACGTGGCTTTGTTTACAAATTCAAATTTCCCGCGGGAGGTGGAGGAGACCTCTGGGAGGCCTCTGGCTGAGGTGGAGGTGGAGGAGGCCTCTGGCTGAGGTGGAGGTGGAGGTGGCATCTGGGAGGCCTCTGGCTGAGGTGGAGGTGGAGGTGGCCTCTGGGAGCCTGAGGTGGAGGTGGCCGCCGAACCCGCTTATTATACTACTCCCTGCCTGTCATAAGAGTCAACTAATAGGGGTCCCAGGAGCTTTGAACTGTAGAGCATGGGTTGGCAACTGCGGAGCTCTTAGCTGAATCCTGACATTGCTACCACTTACTTGTACTAGGCTCCTCACTTTCATCTATCCTATCCTACCTCCCTTGGTCATCTCTTGTTCTTTTCCGAACCCGACGGTATTAGGTATCGAGGCCTAGGGAGTCTTTCATTTTCTCTCAGATTAGTGTTATATAAAGGATATCTGAATGTGGGACTGTTTTACCTCCGGACCGAGCTCGGTAGCTGCAGTCGCTTAAGTGCGGCCAGTATCCAGTATTCGGGAGATATTGGGTTCGAATCCCATTGTCAGCAGCCCTGAAGATGGTTTTCCGTGGTTTCCCATTTTCACACCAGGCAAATGCTGGGGCTGTACCTTAATTAAGGTCACGGACGCTTCCTTCCCACTCCTAGCCCTTTTCTGTCCCATCGTCGCCATAAGACCTATCTGTGTCGTTGCGACGTAAAGCAGCTTGCAAAAAAAAGTTTTACCTCCGGAATATTTTACGCATCATCAGTAAACCATTCATACTGAGAGAGTTGTATGTCCTCGGGAGTTAGTTACGGCTGTAGTTTGCGTTTCTTTCAGCCGTGTAGCAGTATAATAATAATGTTGTTTACTGTACGTCCCACAAACTACTTTTACGGTTTTCGGAGACGCCGATGTGCGGAATTTAGTCCCGCAATAGTTGTTCTACGTGCCAGTAAATCTACCGACACGAGGCTGACGTATTTGAACACCTTCAGACACCACCGGACTGAGCCAGTATCGAACCTGTCACGTTGGGGTCAGAAGGCCAGCACCTCAACCGTCTGAAGCACTCAGCCCGGCGTGTAAGCAGTATCAACATAGCTAAGCCATGTTAAGTATTACTACAAGGTTGTATCACTCAATCATCCAGACCGTACTCTTGCAGCTTGCGAAAGGCTGCTACCCTCGTTTCGATTAACCGTTCGTTAGTCTGGTCTCTCGGCAGATACCCATCCGATATGGTTGTACCTGCGGCTCGGCTACCTACTTCATTGGGACGCACCGCGGCAAGGTCACGCATGGTTCTCAGAGAAGCTATTTATTATACGCATTCGTAATTATTTTGAGGGGAAGATCATATATACAATGTATATTGAGTATTCAGACCAAATACCATCAGCTGACATAAGTATCTTAGGGGTCACTGAAGAAGTATTTTGTACAATAGGGATTTTTATTGCCATAGTTTCTCCCTAATCCAATTATGTGAAATCTAATTAAATGTAAAGGAACATATTAATTTTTCCATACAATATTACTTAAATGCAAGAGCATTCATTTCAGGCTTTTAATGTTATGTTTAAACTGTAGCGACCTCTCGTGTCTGACCTGGAGGACAGTAGATCGCTCGGAGCCGTTTGCCGCGATTGACATACTACTACTACTACTACTACTAAATGTTTTCATCCTCCCCTGAAGGGGGAGGCGGGCCTCGTAGACAGAGACGCCGTCTCTCAGGCCAGGAGATTTGTAGCGGAGGAGATGAGAGGGTTGGCGGCTGTGGTCTACACTAGGAATTGCCCCGGCATTCACCGTAGTGCAGGGGAATGGAAAACCACGGAAAACCATTTTCAGGACAGCTGACGGTGGGAACCAGCCCCTCTCCGTCTCCCGAATACAGAGGCGTAGAGCCGCGGCCATCCCTCCTCTGCTCGATTGGCCGGTCGGAGTGCAGAGCTGTCGGACCACTGACGAGCCGTAGCCACTTGTGGGCCGAGATCCACCCACTCTGCATCTACCGACCGTTTGCCATACTAGCCCCAGCCCTTTTGTAGTCGCTAGCCTTCTTAAAAGGCCTGCCGTACTGTCAGAAGGCAAGGAAGGAATTCTGTACGTCAACAGCTCATGTTTCATACTTAGCGCTTAGCTTTGACCTCCTGATGTGTGGTTCAATTAAACAGAGCGCTCCGCTGCTGGCAAATGAAGCACATTTGAATACATTCCATTTTCTCGAGAATGACTCGTCTGATTTTCAAAATCATCACAGCGCTGAATTTGTAAATCCGTAACTCTAATGCTAGGTGTATAAGACAGTCTAGTTCCATTTAAGGAAACGAAGTTAATACGGTAATCTCAATCCATATTGACACTCTGGAAAATTACTACAAGTTAACTGAGCCCCTTTTTACCATTACTGAAAGTGAAAACAGATTTTCAATGTCTTTAACGATTTGTGAGTTACTTGAGGTGAACATCTTTGCTGACTAACCCCGTATAATGTGTGTATCTGTGGACTGTACAGAAACAGGGTTATCTTCATTCGTCTGAGTTCGAACTCCTTAGTTACAAATGTATTGAAAACGAAAATCCATAGCCTGTTTCCAGTCATTCGACTGGGTCAGGAATTAATGAAGCCCCCATCTAGCGGCGAGGATAGGAATTGTGTCGGCTGCCGAAGCCTCGGGGGCAATGATTAATGACTGACAGATGAAATGAAATTATATTGGAGAGTGTTGCTGGAATGAAGGATGACAGGGAAAACCGCTGTAATGGAGAAAAACCTGACCCGCCTCCGCTTTGTCGAGCACAGATCTCGCATGGAGTGGCCGGGATTTGAACCATAGAAGCCAGCGGTGAGAGGCCGCCTTGAGCACCGGTGGCTCTACAGATGTATTCAATGGGTAAAAATAATAACAGTGGCGTGTGCCCTGATGTGGAGCTACAGAAGCATTGCACCATGACAGTGAGGACTACAGTACTGGAGGTATCCGGAAATACAGGAACTCGGAATTTCGATTTACGTGGCACAAGTTTATGCTTCTGGGTGTCGGAATATTTTTCCTTTACTCTACTTTGTCGCCCATCATAGATATTTGTTGGCTCCGCTTCAATAGCCTTTTATCCTCAGGAAGCTCAGTGCTTTCATTTCGTCCCTATCCTTTCACTCTAGGCTTGGTTTCTGTGTGTGAGAACTTTGCACAAAGCGAGATGGCTGTATTGAAGTGCTCAATTCCACATGGAATGTTCATGTATAGTTCTTTTGATCAATGGACTCTGTGCGCTTGACTTCAGATTCTCCGGCGTTAGAGTGCACTTCATTCGAGACTACATACCTACAGTAAATGTATGTGTCAAATGTCACGAATATTTAAACGACATTAGCGAGATACATTCAATTGCAATTGTTACCGAGGTTTGGCGGATCAGCAGAGGTGAAAGAAGGTGCCAGGACGAATGGGTCTAACTACAGAGTCAAAGTTAATTTAAAATTTAACAAAGGTTATATTTTTTTGTAAAAATTTCAACAAGTAACAAAATCACAGGTACTAGTAGCAAAAGTCAAATCTAGTTAAGACAAGATAGTTGGTATAAACAGAACTTGTGCTTTATGTCCTCACTCAATTCCTGAGCTTCGACCTTATTTCTACAAAGATCACCATATTATGCAAGGGCATTTTAGAGGCATTTTTACAATACTAGAAAAGAGCAGACCCGCTCTCAGTTTTTCAAGCCTAGTCAAGGCAGCATCAAAAATGTCTTACACTTTCTGGCCTTCCATGGCCCAGCTTACAAATTGAAACAGGGGTATCTCGTACCCAACCTACAGGGCCTTCGAGTAAAAGAAATAACCGTTAAATAAATGGCCCAAACAAAAGGAAGGAGGCGGATACTTGCACTCCTCTATGTAGCTTCTTAAAACCTAACAGGCACAAGGCCGATGAAACAGGGGCTAATTCCAACCTATGGAGGTGACTCGTACGAGAATAATTTAAGACATAAAGGAAAAGAAGAAAATCAGTTATCAAAACGTCGTCACTTCAGACCAATATGAAGGGGAGCTCGAGAGGGTAAATCACTCTCTATCCCCGAATTACAGTTACAGATTTTATGTTTTTACATCAAACGGCAGAAAATTACATGTTGGAAAGATAGGTTACATTGTGAAGGATTCGGACCTTTCCCGCGGGTTAAACTGCTGAGCTAACAAGAAATAAAGATGTTAAGCGGCCATTACCTTACTGAAGACCTGCTGCCTGATGAAAGAGGCACCTCCCGCCTCCTGCTACACGTCCATACACTAGGTTAGATGTTAATCAAGTGGCCACGAGACGTGAAAATCAGCAGTTTATAAACCCTCGGGGAAAGTTCGAGACCTTTCATGAATAAACAAGCCAAACCCTCTTAATTTCTTGGTCAATCTTGAAGGTACACTCAAAGTCGAAGAAGAAATACATGATTGGTGGGAAATTAATTACAGAAATTTGGGATTGGCTAAATTCAAAACTGGCAGAAAGAAAAGATAAATATTGCCAACCCACAAACGAATGAACGGAATTTAGTAAAGAAAAACTTATGAGTACAAAATTTCTTCAAAAACGTTCCTTCACTTCGCACCAGGGTGCATGATCATAGTTTTTTAGCAGAGACATCTATGAGAGAATGTTCACACTTCTTGCCAAACGGAAAACAAAACAAATAGAAATGTACACAGTTCAGGAAACTTCACCAGAACAAAAAAATTTTGCGGCGCCATCTTCAGAGAAAATGTATAAGTTAGTCCAGTTTTAAGTTCAGAGTTTCTCCTGTAGAGGAGGTTTTATTGGCGCAAGATTTAAACGTGCGGCGTAGAGGTGCACCTCCTCGTACAGTAATTAATATCTTTAAGGACCAGGTGAAGTCACCTAGTCTATTGTCAAGTCAGCGCGCCCACTTTCAAGATTATAAAAGAAGAGAGTTACTTTTCGAAATCTCTCTTCTTTCATTCTGCTCTCGAGCTCACTCCAGTCTATCGACTTTCTCCATATCATTAATTCACAGAACAATAGTGGGGCCCGATCGTGTTCAATCGTTTATGTTTGTTTCATTTCCACTACAGTCTTTTATACGTCTCAGGAATCTCATCTCCACTGGCATCCCATTCTCCAAGAGTGGGAACAGCCATAAATTTTTAAAACTTATTCACCGAGTGAGTTGGCCGTGCGGTTAGGGGTGCGCAGCTGTGTGCTTGAATTAGGAGATAGTGGGCTCGAGCCCCACTGTCGGTGTCCCATTTTCACACCAGGCGAAGTACTGGGACTGTACCTTACACACTACGTCAACGGCCGCTTCCTTCCCACTCCTAGCTCTTTCCTATCCCATCGTCGCCATAAAACCTATCTGTGTCCGTGCGACGTAAAGAAAAGTTTCTTTTGATACCTTTTATCCTAATGCTTGTTTGATTGTTTCACAGACACCTCGTAAATTTGAAATTTGCTTTCTCTCGAATTCGGAAGTTACAGTAGGCCCTATGTTGTACCCTACATATTGAAACGGGATGTAGTCAGCGGCGACGCGTGGATAAAACAACAGGGTTCACTGCTTTGAAAAACAACGTGTTCAGTTACTTGACGTTTACCTAGATGTAAAGTTTGATTAGCTAGGCGACTTTCCTCTGAAAGCACAAGGGCACAGCTCGAAGACGTTACCAAAACAATGATAATTATTAATTAATGTTACTGGCTTTACGTCCCACTAACTACTTTTACGATTTTCGGAGAAGCCGAGGTGCCAGAATTTAGTCCCGCAGGAGTTCTTTTAAGTGACAGTAAATCTACCGACACGAGGCTGACGGACTGAGCCAGGATCGAACCTGCCAGTTGGGGTCAGAAGGCCAGCGCCTCAACCGTCTAAGCCACTCGACCCGGCCCAAAAGAGTGAGAAATGTGAGAGACTATGGGGTGTAATTACCTTCAGCTGATCCAGTTTCGTCTGATGTTGTTGGCGTTGGAATTACTGCTTCAAGTTGGGCAGACTGCTGTCTTGTGTTGACGTATTTCAATGTTTACTTTTCATAACTCACTTAGCCCACCTGGTGGCCATGATCGTTAAGGCCTTGAAGTCTAAACGGTCTGACACCGTGGTTAGCCGGCTCGAGTCCCGTTGGTCGAAAAATTTCACTCTCAGAATGTTGGCCGGCAGGATAGGGGAGGTGGTGGTATACAATTTCTAATCACTAGGTAACGTGCCAATAACTTGGGTTTAATTCCAAACCTCTCCGCAGTGCTCATATGGAGTGAGGGCATATGCCGCTGTTGATGGTGATTCGCCGTCAGATGGAGACGTTCAGCCTTAAGCAGACCCCTTGGTGCTATTCGACAGAAGTAGGCTATGTGCCGGCACCGGGTTTCACCCTCTCCCTTCCTACTATCATATATCACGTCATTCATTTCATTAACTCCTCTGATGAGGTTGACGTCAGGAAGGGCATCCGGTCATAAAAAACTGCCACGACAGATTCATCTCACCTCGTACCCGACCCCGTAGAGAAACGGAACAAGGGTTGGACAAACAAACGCTTTTCATAAACCACCTATTACTAATTAAACGTTTACCTTAATTATATAAATTTAGGCAACGTACTCCTATTGATGCTGTACAAATCGTAAGTTGCGGTTTATTGCAGTTAATTATTTCAAAAACGCAAAATCATTACTTTAAAAACGCTTCAAAACCTACCTTATAGGATACGGCAAATTTTAACTAAGTGTTTCGGCTAATTTTGGGACGGCAAATTTTAACTAAGTGTTTCGGCTAATTTTGGGACTGTCCGATGTAGCTCGTGTCTATCTCAGGTCCACTCCTTACTATGTTCTCCGCCGCCCGTCCTTGCTTCTCATAGTTCAGCGCCCTGCACACTCTCCTTTCGTTCCTCAGCCCAGCGCCCTCAGTCCAGAAATGGAAGGAACCCCCTCGCTACGTGCGTGAATATACAGAGCTAATTAAAGAAATAGACCATTGATGAACCATTTTACTGAGTTACCTATTTCTAGGTGGTTCACGGAACCACTGAACACGCCGCGCCTGGATATAGTTACAATATTTTGTTTTCATCTATTGTTTTCTTTATTTTTATTTTACTGGAAGTTTGCTTCTAAAAGACATGGCGTCAGCATTGCCAGTAAGAGTTTTTGTATCATTGTAATTAAATATGTACTATTAATGAAATATGTAATATTATGAAAAGACTAAATTTACAAAAATTGCCAGCAAAGGCACATGATATTACTGATAATATCGTCGCTGGAAAGGTAAAAGGTTGTATTCCACAAAGCTCTTCCTATCAATTATTCTCCTTAAGACTGGTCACGCCTCCCAGCCACATATGGATACGCAGTCCATCAGAACAATGTCCGTTGTGTTCGTTTTCCTATGTCGACGATTAAACGAAAATGAACCCTACATGCATTGTACACTAGGAGTGCGCAAATACGTAATGCAAACGTACATTCCTACAGTACGGTACTGTAAGGTTCATTTTCCTTTACACATGGGCATAGGAAAATGAACACAACAAAATTTGTTCTGATGGACTGCATATCCATACGTGGCTGGGAGGCGTGACCAGTCTTAAGGAGAATAATTGATAGGAGGAGCTTTGTGGAATACAACCTTTTACCTTTCCAGCGACGATATGTAAAATGAAATACAGGTATAACCATATCAGAACCATTCATCGAAATTTTTGATTTCCAGTTGTCTACAAGTAAAGGAATGAAATATGTAATTACGTACGAATCCGGGCCCTGCTCATAATATACACACACAAAAGTAAGAAGAAGAAGAAGAAGAAGAAGAAGAAGAAAGTTGCACATTTTCGTATGTTCATTGACTAAACAAACGAAAGCAGTATAACAGTTCTTAATGCGGCCTCTCTGAAGTATTCATCTGTGCCTCCTTACTTTTTCTGTACTGTGTTTGGAGTTCTGTACTTCTTAAGCTTCCTTTGCTAGCGCGACTTACAGTGCACTACGTCGTCTGGTATGGGCTAGACATTTTTTTTAAACCTTCATTGACCTGTCTCAGTCTTATAATTGGCTTTGCCAATATGACAGTGACCGAGGTATGAGCGATGCTAGTAATGCCATTCCTTATGCAGCCAGTCCCTGTTATGAATAGTTTGAAAATGTCGCTCGCATGGTCGGTTGGTGTGTATATTTCAGTGGACTTGGTAGACTGATGTGCAATAGCATTGGTGAGGAAAGCAACGGAAAACTATCTTACTCATTTCCCTACTACATCTCTTCATTGACGACTAGTCCATCTGTGATAGCTGATTGCAGAACTTTTGAGGATCAACCCCGCCTTCGGGCTGAGGACTGAACATACATGCTTCATAGGATCGCGTTTCGTTTACCTCTACCAGTCCTCTTGGCAAAAACTTCACCAAATGTTCAGTCATGTTTCTTGGAAGTTTTCATCACACTTCCAGTAAATCTATTTTTAAATCATTCTTACTGGAAATTGGAAAATAGTGCTCTATCGGAGATTGATGTCTGGTGATTGGGGGTGGAGATCGCTAGATAACGTGTGGTGGTGTGCAGTAGCCACGTACTGGTATAATGAACCGTGTGCCTAGGGGCGTTGTTCTAGGTAAAAGTGTAGTCTCCAGTCAGACCCATGAGAAGATGGTCCTTTTCTATGTTATTAACTTCCTGAAAATTATCAAGCCTGCTACAGGGACGAAGCATAACAAAGATACAAAATATGGTTATACAATTGCTGATAAAATAGGAAAAGAGATTAAGTGCAAATACACATTATTATGTAGCATGTAAGTGATTTCGTAAAATTGCGTCAGATTCCTCAACTGCCGAGATTGCAGTATATTTTATGGTATTATGTATTAGGGATGCATAGCATTTTGCAGGTCTTTACAAAAAGGTTCGGTATCGTTCCACGAGCACCCACCATCAATCCAATTACCTCAGTACATTCAAGGCTGTACTTGTTTATATAGTAGGGCACTGTAAGTTCGTAGATGACCTTCTTCTGTTGTCAGCCGTAATACACTGATGAGCAGCTGCGTTTTAGCGAAATGGCTCTACGGTAGGCTGGGTAAATGTAATAATACGGGGACAGTTCACATGGGATGGAGTGAAAGCCCTGGTACATCCGTCAACGACTCTCATCGGCTTACTATATAAGATTTTTCCGTCAGACGATGTCCACCCATTTGTTATCTTCCAGCAGACCTAGAACAAGAAAATGCGCCGGCGTATCGCTCCAGGTTTGTGGCCGATTTGTTGGATTAACACTCTAAGGACATGGGGAGTCTCCCCTGGCCCTCAAGGTCAACCGACCTCAATCCTGTAGATCCCATCCGTGATGCTCCGAACAATGTCAGTGCATTAAAGGAGACTGTGCAGCGATTACGGATCAGTATGGCTCCTCAATTCTAAAATAGTGTATTGTAGAGTCCATGTTTCACTACATCGCTACCGTCATCAGGGTGAAAGGTAGTGGTGCATGCTATTAGCCAGATATCTCTAATTCAGTTGAATCCATATTGATAAGTGATGATAGCTTCAGTAGGATGTAATGCCCTCAGACTACTCGCACTCATACATCCCCAAACATGTATCGAACCTCCTCCATGTGTGACAGTAGCAGTCGACTCTCTTCTTCCATCTCGCTGTTTCTTTGTTCTCCATTGTGCCACTTCCCCATTACATTTCAAAATGTTAAATTTACTTTCGTCCATAAAGACTACCCTTTTTCAATTTTTTTATTTTTATTTTTTTACAATTTGCTTTACGTTTCACCGACACAGATAAGTCTTATGGTGACGATGGGATAGGAGAGGTTAGGATTGGGAAGGAAGCGGCCATGGCACAGCCCCAGCATTTGCCTGATATGAAAATGGGAAACCACGGAAAGCCATTTTCAGAGCTACCGACAGTGGGGTTCGAACCCACTAACTCTCGAATGCAAGCTGTTAGCTACGTGACCCAAACCGCGCAGCCACTTGCTTGGTGAGTCCTTATTTCTGTTGGTCTTCCCATAATATGTAAGTCTCTTCCTTCTATTCACTTTGGCTTCCTACGGGCTGTTCGTCCATGAAAGCTGGCTTTGTAGGGGATATTCCTTACTGTATTCTTTGAAACTGCCTTTTCTAATTCATTCACGACCTCTACTTGAATTTTCGTTGAATGAACAGACGTTTGAGAAAACTGTTTTTACTCTAGACTGGAACGATAAATTACCCTTGAAGTAAATTAATTTAATATTTTCCTGTAGTTAATTTTTAAAAGCTGGAAATGCAAGAAAGATTGTTTTATTAGGCACGAAAGCCATTTCCTCAATCAGTCAATCAATCAATCAATCAATCAATCAATCAATGATCTATATTTAGTGCTGACGGGCCAGGTGCCAAATTCTTTATCAGTTGTTTACCTAGCCCTGACACAGATAGGTCTTATGGCGACGATGGGACAGGAAAGGCCTAGGAATGGGAAGGAAGCGGTCGTGGCCTTAATCAAGGTACAGCCCCAGCATTTTCCTGGTGTGAAAATGGGAAACCACGAAAAACTATCTTCAGGGCTGCCGACAGTGGGATTCGAACCCACTATCCCCCGGATGCGAGCTGACAGCTGTGCGTCTCTAACCGCACGGCCAACTCGCCCGGCAGCCTTTTCTTAAATGATTTCAAAGAACAGGAGACCAAACCATATGGACAACTCTGTACGTACGCCTTAATAATGTCTTTATTCCTACTAGTGCATAGACCGCCTCTAACTCTTGTTCCGCATCGAGGCGATTATTGCAGTGAGATCGACCGTGTTCTGTTGAAGACTGACAATTCCAACATCGTACATGTTAAAGCCAACAAGGGCTTGGGGTTCCCAAGTTCAGCTTGGAAATAACAATCAAGTGACGATAGAGCTCATTGCTCGCAATCAGTTGCCGTACAACTTTGCATCGACTGCAGGCTTCTGATCGTTTATGGAAGTGGTTTTTCGCAAATACAAACCCCTTTGCAGTAAAACTAACGCAAATCGCCTTCGAGTTTTACATGACATGGTCTAATCTAAACTAACATTACAATTGACTGTGGGAGCATATAACAGTGGACACGAACTGTTGAACATTCCGCTCCCAGGATGGCAATAATAATAATAATAATAATAATAATAATAATAATAATAATAATAATAATAATAATAATAATAATGTTATATGGACCAAGCGAGTTGGACGTGCGGTTAGGGGCTTCACAGCTTTGAGCTTGCATGCGGGAAATAGTGGGTTTGATCCCTACTGTCGGCAGCCCTGAAAATGGTTTTCCGTGGTTTCCTATTTTCACACCTGGAAAATGCTGGTGATGTACCTTAATTAAGGCCATGGACGCTCCCTTCCAACTCCTAGCGCTTTCCTATCCCATCGTCGCCGTAAGACCTCTCTGTGTCAGTGCGACGTAAAGCAGGCTGTATAAAAAAAGTTGTATGGCCTTGGAAAGGCTTGATGCAGGTCTTTTGAACTGACATCTATGGGCGACCTGCGCGCCTGTGAGCATCTATGGTGAATTCTAATGCCGCAGTTCCCACAAGTGCATATATTGCCTTTAACTCCGCATTGAGGGGATTATTGCAGTGATATCGATCGTGTTCCGATGAAGACTGACAGTTCCAACGTCGTACATTTTAAAGCCAGCAAGTGCTGGGTCTCCGAGCCAGAGAAATTAACAAATTAAGGTTAAAATCCCCGACCAGGTCGGGGACCGAAGGCCAGTTCGCTAACCATTTATCCATGGAACCGGACCCAAGATAGTTATTTGAACATAAATGCTCACAAGGTGGATGAAAATTGGGAATGGTGCGTTTTTACCCATGTGAAAAAGAAGTCAGTGATTTTCTAAATACTGGCGTTATGTGGAGTAATTTGAATTATAATTGTAATTTTACTGATTACTTGAAAAAAGTGAGAGCCTCCGTGGCTCAGACGGCAGCGCGTCGGCCTCTTACCGCTGGATACCGTGGTTCAAATCCTGGTCATTCCATGTGAGATTTGTGCTGGACAAAGCGGAGGCGGGGCAGGTTTTTCTCCGGGTACTCCGGTTTTCCATGTCATCTTTCATTCCAGCAACACTCTCCATTCTCATTTCGTAGCATCTGTCATTCATTAATAAATCACTTTGGGAGTGGCGGCTCCATCGTAATAATAGCCTATATATGATTCATTCATTGCATCCGTGACCCGGTTACTGATTGGAAAACAGGTTGTAGGTTTTCATTTTTCACTTGAAAAAAGTAATTTGTTATTCAGTAAAATATTTCTTAGGTAACTGCAATTAAGCCCAGTTACTTTTATTTTTTGATTTTCAATCACTTTCAAGGGAACTCTTTCAACTGTAAGTTTCTGATCTCATTGAGATTCGGTACATAGACTTCGGTAGGATTGCTTTACTCAGCCATATCAAAATTAGACGCCCAGTCATATATTTAGCATCTGTTTTGGAGCATCAAAGTTTGCTCATTTAAGCACTGCGTAGACAAGACTGCTGCTACTAAACTGTTTTCATTCCTCCCCTGAAGGGGCAGGCGGGCCTGTTAGAGGGTGACGCCGTCTCTCAGGTCGGGAGATTTGTGACGGTGAAGGAGATGCACGGAGAAGGTGAGAGGGTTGGCGGCCGTGGCCTATACTAGGAACTGTCCGGGCATTCACCTCAGTGCAGGAGAATGGAAAACTACAGAACGCTATTCTCAGGATAACCGACGGTTGGGGCCAGCCCTGTCCCGTCTCCCGAATGCAGAGGTGTAGAGCCACGGTAGAGCCGTGGCCACTTCTCTGCTCGGTTGGCCGCTCAGAGTGTAGAGCTGCTGAACCACGGACCAGCTGTGGTCACTTCTGGATCTACCGACCGTAGACAAGAGTGAGCGGCGGGAAGCAAGTAGAGGTGGGGAAGTAATGTGTGTGCGAGAGGGAAAGATTGAGAGCATAACACATGAACTGGTCGGCCGACCTGCCTCTAACTGCCTCCCGCCGCGAACTCCAGTTTATGCGGTGCTTAAATGAGCAAATTTCGACACCCCGAAACAGGAGCTAAATATACGATTAGGCATCCAATTTTGAGATGGATAAAAAAATATTCCAACTGAAGTGTTTGTATCAAATCTCAATTAGATCACAGACTTACAGATGGAAGGGGTTGCTTGTGAGCACGACCCTATGTAAAGCAATCCTGGTAATTTACTACTACTGCTGCATTTTGCTGGTTACGTAACTTAATGGTGAGCGTGCTGGTCTTCGGTTCAGAGGGCCCCGGGTTCGATACCGGCCGAGCCTGGGATTTTAACTACGTATGGTTAATTCCTTTTGCTCGGGGACTGGGCGTTTGTGTTCATCTCACGACACATCTCTCCATCTCAGCCAAGGAATTGGACTCTCGAAGCATTTAAATGTACTCAAATGAGCCAGCAGTGAGCAAGTGGCTGCACGGTTTGCTCGCGTAGATATCAGCTTTCATTCGGGAGATAGTGGGTTCAAACCACGCTGTACCGGGCGAGTTGGCCGTGCGCGTAGAGGCGCGTGGCTGTGAGTTTGCATCCGGGAGATAGTAGGTTCGAATCCCACTATCGGCAGCCCTGAAGATGGTTTTCCGTGGTTTTCCATTTTCACACCAGGCAAATGCTGGGGCTGTACCTTAATTAAGGCCACGGCCGCTTCCTTCCAACTCCTAGGCCTTTCCTATCCCTTCGTCGCCATAAGACCTATCTGTGTCGGTGCGACGTAAAGCCCCTAGCAAAAAAAACCACGCTGTCAGCAGCCAAGAAGATGGTTTTCCGTGGTTTACCATTTCCACACCAAGCAAATGCTGGGGCTGTACCTTATAAGGCCTCGGTCTCTGCCTTCCCACTCTTAACTTCTCCTATCCCATCGTCGCCACAAGGCCATCTACACACGGAGCTACTCATTAGTAATTGATTGGTAACTGAAGTTTCCGGCCGATTACTTGAGTATTACTTCCTGTGTATTTCAATGGAAAGCCACACACGGTGCTACCAGTTAGTAATCTGTTAGTAACTAGTTTGTAATCAGTTCCAGGTGACTCGCGGAGCCATTCACCAGCGAGTTTAGTTCCTCAGTTCCCAGTGATTAAGTGCCTTTTACGATGGCGAGCGAACAAGTTTTCAACATAACGTTAGTGGGAGAAATTTTAAAAAAAACCCGTACTGTACAATTGTATGCTGAAGGATTACGCAAGAAAGGACATTACGGATAAAGCATGGAATTATTTTCTAAGCTTTTCAAGTTTTTGTAAAAACAAAGTTCACTTTTCTTACCTGAGAGTTATTAGTACTCTTTCCTCAGCACTCACACATTCCCTCATATTTGTATTTCGCTGTCGAATGGCAGGCGCAATAAGCTGCACCAAGTCCATATAACTGTGGTCACGATAAAAAGAAGTAAATTTAGCATCCGTTTGTTCGAACTCCTTCACTGCTATGAATAATCTGCAGTGGATGTTCTTTTCAAGATATGGGTGAACCCAATACCTTCTTCTATTTGTTCTCCTGAAATAATGAAACACAATCATGTCATCTTCGTCACTTGAGTCAGTGGTTCAGTAGCTTCGTGTGTGGAGCCGAGTCACTATCCAGTTACTAACCAGTTACTAACCAGTTTGTGACCCCAGTTACAAACCAGTCACGTTTCTAATGAGTAGCTCCGTGTGTAGAGGGCCTATCTGTGTCGGTGTGACGTAAAGTAGAATTGTAGAAAAATACGCAGCCTCCATGTCGGTAGATAAAGTAGAACGGGACAAGCTTTCGGCCCCTCAATGTCGCCTAAAAACCGTGAAAGTAGTTAGTGGGACGTAAAACCCGCATGTTATTGTTGTTTGGGACATCAGTCATAGAGTGGTTTGATGCAGCTCTCCACGCCATCCTATCATGTTATAACCTTTCAATTTCTACGTAACTCCCACATCTACTCTAACCTGTTTGTCATATTTATACCTTGGTCTACCCCTGCCATTTTTAGCGCCTACACTTCCCTTAAAAACTAATTGAACAAGTCCTGTGCCCTATCAAAGTCTTCTTCTGATCGAATCGTTCTGGTCTCACCAATTCGATTCAGTTTCTCTTCATTTGTGATTCGTCCGACTCGTTGGCTGAATGGTCAGCGCAGTGGCCTTCAGTTCAGAGGGTCCCGGGTTCGATTCCCTGCTGGGTCGGGGATTTTAACGTTCATTGGTTAATTCCAGTGACTCGGGGCTGGGTGTTTGTGCTGTCCCCAACATCCCTACAACTACACACCGCAGATAACACTATCCTCCACCACAATAACACGCAGTTACCTACACACGACAGATGCCGCCCACCCTCATCGGGGGGTCTGCCTTACAAGGGCTGCACTCGGCTAGAAATAGCCACACGAAATTATATTATTTATTCGTGATTCGATTCACCCATCTCACCTTCTGCATTCTTTTGTAACACCACATTTCATTAGCATCTAATCTCTTTCTTTCTGAGCTAGTTATCGTCCCTGTTCCGTGTCCATAATACTCCATGCCCCAGACGAAAGTCTTCAAATAGATCTTTCTAATTCCTATATCAATGTTCGAACTGAGCAAATTTCTTTCCTCAAGAAAGACCTTCCTTGCTTGTGCTAATCTGCATTTTATGTCCTTATTTTTGTCATCATTAGTTATTCTACTATCCAAGTAACAACATTCATCTACTTCCTTTAAGACTCCATTTCCTAATATTTCTTGCATCACCCGAACTCATTCGACTGCATTCCATTACTTTTGTTTTGGATTTATTTTCATCTTGTACTCCTCCTCCAATGTGCGACAGGCTTCGGCAGCCGGCACGATTCCCCTCCTCGCCGCTAGAAGGGGGCTTCATTCCTTCCATTCCTGATCCAGTCAAATGACTGGAAACAGGCTGTGGATTTTCATACATTCACTCCTCCTCCACCTTTTCCAAGTTGTACCCATCAACGACAGGATGGTGGAAAAACAGCTCCGCTGGTATGGTCGCACCAGAAGAAGAAATCCCTTGCCATCGAAGAGCCGAAGAGAGGAAGAGAGCGTCCTAAGGCAACATGGAAATGAACTGCTGAGGCTGGCTTAAGGAAAAGTGAAGTGCCATTAGATCTGGTGCAAGAACCTCAGACATACTCTCTCCAAGTCAGAGGAGCCGACTCTGAGTGAGCTCGGGAGTGCCCGTTCTGTGGGTACAGGTACGACCGGGAAAGAAGATGAAGAAGACCTCCAAGACTGTTGTCTGTACCATTCAACAATCTCTCCAGATCTTCTGCAGACTAAGATAAAATTGATATAAATTTGTATTTTAAATGACCGGCCCCTGAAGACTAAAACTCTACATGTTAATGACGTAGGGCCAAGGACAGATATGTATTTAATTTAAGTTTGCTCTTTGCGTCAGTTTCCTTCTGACTGACCGTAACCAGGCGAGTTGGCCGTGCGGTTAGGGGCGTGCAGCTGTGAGCTCGCATACGGGAGATAGTGGGTTCAAACCCCACTGTCGCCAGCCCTGAAGATGGTTTTCTGTGGTTTCCCATTTGCACACCAGGCAAATACTGGGACTGTACCTTAATTAAGGCCACGGCCGCTTCCTTCACATTCCTAGGCGTTTCCTGTCCCATCGTCGCGAAGACCTATCTGTGTCGGTGCGACGTAAAGCAAATAGCGACTGACCGTAAGGAAAACACTCCCCTCGCTGAATGCCGATGACTTCATTTTATTGATTAACTGACACAATCTGTTTAAAGGCGGGTTCAGACAGAGAGCTGTGTTTGACCTCATAATAAAGAAAGATATGTCACTTCGACCGGCCTGAATGGCTTAGACGGTAGATAGCTGGACTCTTCCGCTCCAAGTAGGCGGGTTCGATCCCAGCTCAGTTCGATATTATTTGAAGGTGTTCAAATACGTCTGCTTGATGTTGGTAGATTTTTTCAACACGTAACAGAACTCCTGCGGTATAACGTTCTGTCATCTAGACGTGTCTGAAAACCGGTTAGTGCGACGTAAAAGAATAATAATAATAATAACTTGCTTGGGATCGGCATGTGTGGGGATTTGATCCACTGTTACAGCCGGACGCCAACCTCATCTGGAGGGATGTAATCACCATTGCATGCTTCTGTGGTAGTTCATAATGTGGTGTGTTGTGTACCTTCAAATGCTTCTATAGCCCGACTCCTTGGCTGAATGTTCAGCGTCGAGGCGTTCGGTTCTGATGGTCTCGGGTTCGATTTCCGGGCGGATCAAGGATTTTAATTGCGTCTGATTAATTCTTCTGGCTTAGGAACTGGGCGTTCGTGTTTGTTCAAACACTTTCCCCTTCATATTCAGACAACACACCACACTATCAATCACCACAGAAACACACAATAGTGATTACATCTCTGCAGATAGAGTTGGCGTCAGGAAGGGCATCCGGCCGTGAATAGGCCCAAATCCACATGTGGGGGGACAGTGCTCACCCGCGACCCCCATAGGTATGGGAAAAGCTGAAGAAGAAGAAGAAGAAGAAGAGAGAAAAAACACGCCAATTTGGGCTCAGAAGGTCAGCGCTCTTGCCACCTGAGCCACACAGCCCGGCGGCATATTTCCAGAAATCTTAATATTTGAAATGCACTTTTTTGTAGCATTGGCCCCATGTGTCCTGTAAGTGGGCGGAAATACCTGTTGTACAACAATTGATGTTATTAATTTACAATGTTTCGTACGTTGCGATTCAGAACTTCTAAACTATAGTGGTTGATCTATGCTCCATATCTCAGTGGTGGGAGGTCTAGAAAGTGGCACTGTCTAGTCGCTGGTGAACGCTATTATGTGATATGCAAGCAGGGCACTTCATCTCCTAGCGACACAAAGCAGCCCGACCTCTTGGCCTCGCTCCAACTAGGACCCCCAGCCAGTTTCGTTCAGATATCTTACCGAGTAAGCTGTTGCGCTAAATCCTCTCTATGTTTATATCTGCCAGACTTATCTTCTATTATATGTGCAGCGGAGTCGTAGATATTAAGCCACAGACTGGCTTTGAAAATCCTTCCTCAGTCTATGGAGAAGGCGGATGGAATATAGGACAAGATTTCACTCCACCTACGTAGATTGCCAACTGATCGATATTGTTCAGTTCGGCTGGTAATTCGCCGAACTTTCTTAATAATGACAGCATCTGATTGCAAAACAAATAATTTCTCAATCATTAAATCAATCAATCAATCAATCAATCAATCAATCAGTGATTTGTCATTGACTTGGTTTAGGACTGCCGTCCAGGTGGCAAATTCCCTGTCAGTTGTTCACCTAGTTTTCTCTGAAATGATTTGAAGATCTTGGAAAAGTAGCCAACATTTTCCTTGAAGGCTGTACCCAGTGGGGAGGTTAGAGGGTTTCAAATCCCCTCCGAAATAAATGACCTTGACAAATTTAAATATCAAATATGGGTTCTGAAATACAACAAATTATAAATATTATAAAAAGTAAGCATTTGCAAAATAAACAATTTAATATAACCTATAAAATATGTGCCATCTTTGAATGTTTCTCTATGAATATGAAATGGCGTATGGCTTTTAATGCTTGGAGTGTCCGAGGACAAGTTCTCTATGAATATAGGCCTCGTTGAAAATTTACTGAAACAAATTTTAATTTTGGTGAGACATAAGGATTGTTTTTTATGTTCTTAGTAATTTTAGCACCATAAAAATCAATTTCAGTAAACATAGAGAAATATTTTCATATTATCAAGTCGCTAGAATATTTTGTTAAAAATGATTCAAACATTTAAACTTAAATACGTGTAATTCTTACAGTGAAACATATTTTTAGCTCCATGTTTAAACAAATGACAGAAATCTTTGTGTCGCAGTGCACGCATGTGTTCTGCCCACCAGATCGCTATGAATATACCTTTCTACTTCACCCATTGAGTTGTAAAAGGTGTTGCTCTAAAAGTATTTCAAGCTTTTCTTTCTGTAAAATCTATTCGAAAGTAAAAATTTGTTACTATTTCTTTTTTCGGACACCCTCCTCCCCCCCCCCGCACCTCCAAAAAAGAATTCTAACCCCATCGGGAAAATAAATCCTTCGGAAGACCTTGTTTCCCTTAATAAATTATTCCAATCTCTAATTTCTTTTCCTACAAATTAATATCTGCCTCGTTGTGCCCTCTTGAATTCCAACTTTATCTTCATATTAGGATCTTTTCTACTTTTAAAAATACCACTCAATTTTATTAGTCCATCCATGTCATTCAACGTAATTCCCCGACAGCTCTGAACATTCAGCTTACTCGAGTTGCCCGTTTCCTCACTCTCAAATCTCCCCAGTCCAAAGTGCAATATTTTCTTAACACTACTCTTTTGACGGAAATCATCAAGCACCACTCGTGCTGCTTTTCTTTGGATTTTTTTCCAGTTCTCGAACTGAAACCTTACTCTAATTGTTACATTCTTACTACAATCCCTAAATACGCTCAAAACCATACGAAGACATCTGTAACCTTTATTTACAATCCCGTTAATTACATTACCCCAATGAAGATATTTCCTTATTTTAACACCTAGCTACTTACAGTGATCCCCTTGATTACTTCACTCGATCAATACAGTAATTAAAACTGAAAGGACTTCTCCTTTTGGTGAACTTAGAGCATTATTTTTACCTTGTTTATCATCATGGCATTGTCTGCTGTCAATCTCACAATATTGTTGAGGTCTTTTTTTTTTTTTCAGTCGCTCTCAATTCTCTACCATATTTATTACTATATATAGTTCGGCTCTATGGCTAAATGGTTAGCGTGCTGGCCTTTGGTCACAGGGGTCCCGGGTTTGATTCCCGGCGGGGTCGGGAATTTTAACCATGATTGCTTAATTTCGCTGGCACGGGGACTGGGTGTATGTCGTCTTCATCATTATTTCATCCTCATCACGACGTGCAGGTCGTCTATGGGCGTCAAATCAAAAGACCTGCAACTGGCGAGCCGAACATGTCCTCGGACACTCCCGGCACTAAAAGCCAGTTAGCACATTTATTTCTTTATTGTAACCGGTGTAATTGCCTGACTGTTGAATGCAGGCATGCAGATGTGCATGCATTGTGTCGTACAGGTGCCGGATGTTCGCTTGTGGGATTGAGTTCCATGCCTTTTGCACTTGGTCGGTCAATACAGGGACGGTTAATGACGGTTGTGGATGACGCTGGAGTTGACGTCCAATGATGTCCCATACGTGCTCGATTGGGGAGAGATCGGGGATCGTGCAGGCCAAGGCAACATGTCGTGTAGAGCACTTTAGGTTACAACAGCGGCATGGAGGCGTGCATTTCCTGTTGGAAAACACCCCCGGCAATGCTGTTCATAAATGACAGCACAACAGGTCGAATCACCAGACCGTCGTACACATCTGCAGTCAAGGTGCGTGGGATAACCACGAGAGTGCTCCTACTGTCATAGGAAATTGCTCCTCAGGCCAGAACTCCCGGTGTAGGTCCAGTGTGTCGGCGCCGCAGACAGGTGGAATACAGGTGCTCACCTGGCCTTCTAATCAACACACGGCCATCACTCGCACCAAGGCAGAACCGGCTTTAATCGGAAAACATAACGGACCTTCACTCCATTCTCCAATGAGCTCTCCCTTGACACCACTGAAGTCGCAGACGGCGGTGGTTTGGGGTAAGTGGAATGCACGCCGCAGGGCGTCTGGCTCGGAGCTGTCCTTCAAGTAATCGATTTCGAACAATTCATTGCGTCACTGTGGTGCCAACTGCAGCTCGAATTGGTACTGCAGACGCAATCTGCTACGCCACAGCCATACGCCGAATACGGCGGTCCTCCCTCTCGGTGGTGCCACGGGGACGTCCGGAGCCCAGTCTTCTTGCGAGCGTATCTTGACCACTGCTGCTAGCACGCACGTACAGTGGAGACATTCCTTGCCAAGTCGTTCTGCAATAGCGCGGAAGGAAGATCCACTTTCACGTATCCCTATTATATGGGCTCCTTCAACCGCAGTGAGCTGTTGATACTGGCCTCTTCGTCGTCGTAAAGGCATTCTTGACACACTCACAGTCACTCTGTCCAATTTCACAGGTAATTAACGCTCTCGCACAGTACAGCCCGTATTTAAATCAAACCTGATGCGCAACGTCATTGGGCCGCTACTAGCGCCACGCTGTGATTTGCGGGAAATTTGAATCAACGTCATCTTTCAAATGTATAAACACGCCTACCAACGTTCGTTATTCTAGCACAACTCTTCTCGGTGTTTGTATATTTATTTCCGCCGGTGTATTGTAAACGTTCCTGACTCAGTTACTTTATAAAGCATAAAATCTGAATTAAAATGAAAAATATGAAAAGTAATATTCATTACATAAAATACACAATCGTTGGACCTTGTACTCACACTTAGTTCTTACCTGATTACTTACACATTATTTGATGGGCGCCAGCTACAACTCAGTGCAGCAATAATAGAATGAGATTCTTGAATATCTCTAGGGTGTGGGGTAAATAAGCTTACTTTTGACAACATACCATATGAGTTCTGGGAAAAGGAGATTGTCGTTTTGTTTCCCCACTAAATTTGAGTTTATGTAATTCTACTCTTGAAATAAAACGATAAATTAATTTGATAGAACAAAATATATTCTCGAAATTGTATAGAGAAAATAGTAAGTCTTGTCGCGATAAAATAGATGAAAATATGAAATTATGACATTACAACTGAAAGAAACTAGGCATTAATTTGAATTCCTCTTGACCGGACATTTAACAATTTATACCAGAAATGTATCCCTCACTGGTTCACTTGACTGCACCTTCAACACTTTGAGTGTAATTACGACGTATTCCTTTGAGTTGGTGTTTGCTGTAAATGTATCAAGCCTAATTTGGTGATGTATCCTTTTTGTTTAACTGACGACTAAGTATCCATGTGACTGCTGCTTCCCCATCCAGATGACTTGACTACTATCATCTCAGTACAACACTTCTTGGTAAGTGTCTCCATCCATACGTCTTCTTGGCAACTCTCTCCGTTCATATGACTTCATGGCAAGTCTTTCCCTCCAACTGAACTGACCGACTGAGGTCTCACCTTCCAATTGACTCCATCACTGTTCACTACCCATTTGACTGATTCACTGTTCACCATCCGCTGTAAGACGCTGGTCCAGCTTATATAGCCTTTAGTTGACACACCTACGCAATCTCCAGAAATAACTATGATGTACTCCCACCCTGCTCCAAATGTTACATACAATGCTGAAATTGCCTGGGACACCCTAGGATCCAACATAGCTACGGCCGTTGGCTAAAAAAAAAAGCCCATCGCTAAATGAACACAATTGACTTTCTAGATCGGGGCCGCTATCTCACCGTCAGATAGCTCCTCAATTCTAATCAGGTAGGTTGAGTGGACCTCGAACCAGCCCTCAGATGCAGGTAAAATCCCTGACCTGGCCGGGAATCGAACCCGGGGCCTCCGGGTAAGAGGCAGGCACGCTACCACTATACCACGGGGCCGGCTAAATGCTAATATTCACACACACATATAGAGTATATATACACAATAAATTAAATACGATCACGCAAGCAACAATCATTGCATAATTGAATTTAATAACAATAATAATAATAATAATAATAATAATAATAATAATAATAATAATAATAATAATAATAATATCATCTTGTAACGAGTTTTGAACCGTTACAGTATATATGTAGTTGCCTTTCAATCAGGCGCGGTTCTGCCTTTAGGTCACATGGTCATGTGCCCCTCCACCGATTAAAACTATTATAACAATCAGAACAACATTATGCACGATTACTGTCACGACCACCTTCAGTGAGTTCAAGAGGCTATGATTCACCATGGTTGTTCTTGTTCTAGCAGCCCTGGACTAAACTAGGCAACATAGTAAAGGTCTAATCCCGGATGGGACCGACTCTTTCTTATACCTGAACATCATCTCCTCATTCTGCGAGCTGTGAGGGGTGAAGGGGGTAATGGCAAATTCCATTGACCCGGTCACAGTATTTCTACGACGTGACACTTCAGCGCTAGTTCGTATTTTGAACTTACTTCTCCTACAGCCTACTAGATAGCACCCAGCTACACTTTCTTGTCGGCATATGTATTATTAACGCGCGCAAAGGTAGTGTTTGAAGCAAACCTGTGCTTACCTTGTACGTCTGTTAGATTAATCGTGTCCATCGGTGTCGATGTTCATTGTAAGTCTGAAAAGTGTGTGAAGATTAGTGTGATGTGTGTGTGTTGAGTCATCACTCCATAGACTGGTTTGATGCAGCCTTCCACGCCACCCTATCCTGTGCTAACCTTTTCATTTCTACGTAACTATTGCATCCTACATCTGCTCTAATCTGTTTGTCATATTCATACCTTGGTCTACCCCTACCGTTCTTACCACCTACACTTCCTTCAAAAACCAACTGAACAAGTCCTGGGTGTCTTAAGATGTGTCCTATCATTCTATCCCTTCTTCTCGTCAAATTTAGCCAGATCGATCTCCTCTCACCAATTCGATTCAGTATCTCTTCATTCGTGATTCGATCTATCCATCTCACCTTCAGCATTCTTCTGTAACACCACATTTCAAAAGCTTCTATTCTCTTTCTTTCTGAGCTAGTTACCGTCCATGTTTCACTTCCATACAATGCCACGCTCCACACGAAAGTCTTCAAAAACATCTTTCTAATTCCGATATCAATGTTTGAAGTGAGCAAATTTCTTTTCTTAAGAAAGCTCTTCCTTGCTTGTGCTAGTCTGCATTTTAGGTCCTCCTTACTTCTGCCATCGTTAGTTATTTTACTACCCAAGTAACAATATTCATCTACTTCCTGTAAGACTTCGTTTCCTAATCTAATATTTCCTACATCACCTGCCTTCGTTCGACCGCACTCCATTACTTTTGTTTTGGACTTATTTATTTTCATCTTGTACTCCTTACCCAAGACTTCATCCATACCATTCAGCAACTTCTCGAGATCTTCTGCAGTCTCAGATAGAATGACAATATCATCGGCAAATCTCAAGGTTTTGATTTCCTCTCCTTGGACTGTGATTCCCTTTCCAAATTTCTCTTTGATTTCCTTTACTGCCTGTTCTATGTAAACATTGAAAAGGAGAGGGGACAAAGTGCAGCCTTGCCTCACTCCTTTCTGGATTGATGCTTATTTTTCAAAGCCCTCGATTCTTATCACTGCAGACTGATTTTTATACAGGTTGTAGATAATTCTTCGTTCTCGGTATCTGATCCCTATCATCTTCAGAATCATAAATAGCTTGTTCCAATCAACATTATCGAATGCCTTTTCTAGATCTACGAATGCCATGTACGTGGGCTTGTCCTTCTTGATTCGATCCTCTAAGATCAGACGTAAAGTCAGGATTGCTTCACGTGTTCCTACATTTCTTCTGAAGCCAAATTGATCTTCTCCCAACTCAGCTTCCACTTGTTTTTCCATTCTTCTGTAAATAATACGTGTTAAAATTTTGCAGGCATGAGATACTAAACTAATGGTGCGGTAGTTTTCACACCTGTCAGCACCGGCTTTCTTGGAAATAGGTATAACAACATTCTGCCGAAAATCGGATGGGACTTCTCCTGTCTCATACATCCTGCACACTAAATGAAATAACCTTACCATGCTGGTTTCTCCTAAGGCAGTCAGTAATTCAGAGGGAATATCATCAATTCCAGGTGCCTTGTTCCTATTTAGGTCACAGCTCTGTCAAACTCTGACCTCAAAATTGGGTCTCCCATTTCCTCAGCATCAACAGCCTCTTCATGTTCCAGAACCAAATTATCTACATCGTTACCTTGATACAACTTTTGGATATGCTCCTGCCATCTTTCTGCTTTGTCTTCTTTCCCTAGAAGTGGCTTTCCATCTGAGCTCTTAATATTCATGCACCTAGATTTCCTATCTCCAAAGGTTTCCTTGATTTTCCTGTATGCAGCATCTACCTTTCCCAGGACCGTACAGCCTTCGACATCCTTGCACTTCTCCTTCAGCCATTCTTCTTTAGCTACCTTGCACTTTCTATCCACTTGATTCTTTAATCGCCTGTATTCTTTTCTGCCCTCTTCATTTCTAGAATTCTTGTATTTTCGTCGTTCATCAATCAGGTCTAGTATCTCCTGAATTATCCACTGATTCTTAGTTGATCTTTTCTTCCTTCCTAACATTTCTTCAGCAGCCCTACTGACTTCACTTTTCATGACTCTCCACTCTTCCTCTATTGTGTTCCCTTCAGCCTTTTCATTTAGTCCTTGTGCAACATGTTCCTTGAAACAATCCCTCACACTCTTTTCTTTCAACTTGTCTAGATCCCATCTTTTTGCATTCTTTCCTTTCTTCAATTTCTTCAACTTCAGATGGCATTTCATGACCAACAAGTTGTGGTCAGAGTCCACGTCTGCTCCTGGGAAAGTTTTGCAATCCAACACCTGGTTTCTGAATCTTTGCCTGATCATAATGAAGTCTATTTGATACCTTCCAGTGTCTCCAGGTCTCGTCCACGTATACAGCCGTCGTTTGTGGTGTTTGAACCAAGTATTGGCAAGGACTAAATTATGATCAGTGCAGAATTCAACCAGTCGACTTCCTCTTTCGTTCCTTTGTCCCAATCCAAATTCTCCTACTGTACTACCTTCTCTTCCTTGGCCTACCACTGCATTCCAGTCTCCCATCACAATTAGATTCTCGTCACCTTTTACGTATTGTATTAAATCTTCTATCTCCTCATATATTCTTTCAATTTCTTCATCATCCGCTGAACTAGTAGGCATATAGACCTGCAGTATTGTGGTGGGCATTGGTTTGGTGTCTATCTTGACGACAATAATTCTTTCACTATGCTGCTCGTAGTAGCTTATCCGCTGCCCTATTTTCTTATTCATTATTAAACCAACTCCTGCATTTCCCCTGTTTGATTTCGTGTTGATAATTCGGTAGTCGCCTGACCAAAAATCCTGTTCTTCCTGCCAACGTACTTCACTTATACCAACTACATCTAACTTTAGCCTATCCATCTCCCTTTTCAGATTCTCTAACTCTCACCGCTCACCACCCTCTAGGACCCCGGCACCACCTAGGGGTGATGAGGTGAATAACCTCACCCACCAGGGTGAGAGAAGAAGAGAGAGGAAGAGAGAGAGAGAGAGAGAGAGAGAGAGAGAGAGAAAAGGAGAGAAAGAGAGAGACCCTGGTGAGAAGGTTGTTAGCGTGTCCGCCCCAGAATGGGAGTTATAGCGAACACGAGGGAGAAGATGGGCACAAGAAGAGGAATAACAAGTACAGTCACAATATTAAAAAAACAAGAAACCATGGAAAAACTTACCGGAAACAGCGGAGGAAGACGACTTAAAGGCCGTGGAAATAAATGCACAAGAAAAACGGTGGCAGTGCTCCACCGAACGTGGCGAATGAAAACCGACACTTCAATTAAGTTAAAAAAAAAAAATTAATGGAAGGGCAAAAGGTAGGTAACAAACCAAGTCATTAAGATGATGAAGCCTAAGTTTATTTTTAAAACGTAATGCCAAAATGTAAATAAAATCAACGTAAGGTTGAAAAATGGAAAAGGAAATTAACAATAAGTAAAATAAATTAGAATATACCCAGGTGGGGTTTAAAAGAAAATTAATTCATTACTAAATAACAATTAATGAAAAAAATAAATACTCTTTAACAGATAATAAATAGAGAACTTAATGAAAACAACAAGAAAGAAAGGGTGACCTCCGTACCTAATTAAATGTGATCAGAAAACAACGGAAAACCAATAGACTTTCTTACATAAATGTTACCTTTAAATTAAATGTGATCGATCACGGATAGTTAAATAAATTTAAAAAAGTATTAAGTTAACAATTATTCCATAAAATGGATCTTCAACGCGGTCGCTTCTCATAATTACCAAATTTGAAATCGTTCAGTTTCCACCAAGGACAGTTTCCAAGACAAACAGAATTTTACGTTAAAATACCTCCTCACGCGGGGCAAGGAAATGGTAACACAACATAAAAGGAGTAGAAAATAAATAAATTAATTTAAACAGTAAACGATACACTCAACCCCGAAATATATATAATTCAAGATCCACACAGGCTCAACACGCCAGACAACTCTTAACCCGACAACAATCCCCACACGAACCGTTGCCAAGGTAACCACAAAACAAAGCAACGCCTCCTAAAACACGGAGGAAACCAGGCTAGAGAAAAATAATTCAATTCCCCCAAAAAACCCCAGAAGGAGGAGAAAACATACCAAACGAGTTAGAAAACAAAACACAGGAAAGCAAACAGAAATCCAAAGAAAGGTAAAGCTCGGTACCTTGGAGACTGTACCTTGGTTTACAAAAAGGTTACAATTTAAGTGCCAAAAGTAGATCAGTAAAATTTTAAATTAATAATTCCAATTTAGTTCATGGTGAACCTTCCACATTACTGTGATTAGTTGCCGAAACTGTTTTTCAGATTTCC